>NC_060256.1:67518140-68143140 GCF_921293095.1 Ischnura elegans
GTGAAAATATTAAAAATGTGATTTAAAACATAAATCCTTCTTATAGACGCGAAATCACAACGAATAGTGAAAAAATGAAAACTGTTACTTGGAAGTGAAAATACTTGTTATAACCGCAATTTTACTACGGAGAGGAAAAAAAATAAAAATATGACTCGGAAATGAAAATCCAAGTTATAAACGAGATTTCAATGCGGAGAGTGAAAAAGTTAAATATGTGACTTGGAAATGAAAATCCTTGTTATAAACGATAGTTCACTGCGGAAAGTGAAAATAGTAAGAATGATATTTAAAAGAAAAATCCTTGATATAAACACGAAATCACCACGAAAAGTGAAAAAATGTAAAATGTTACTTGGAAATGAAAATCCTTGTTATAACCGCAATTATACTACGGAGAGGAAAAAAAATCAAAATATGACTCGGGAATGAAAATCCAAGTTATAAAAGAGATTTCCATGCGGAGACTGAAAATATTAATAATGTGATTTAAAAGAAAAATTCTAGTTATAAACGATAATTCACCCGGAACATAGAAAATATTAAAAATGTGATATAAAATAAAAATCCTTGTTATAAACACGAAATCACCACGAAGAGGGAAAAAATTTAAATTGTTTTCTTGGAAATGAAAATCCTTGTTATAACCGCAATTTTACTACGGAGAGGAAAAAAAATAAAAATATGTTTCGGGAATGAAAATCCAAGTTATAAACGAGATTTCAATGCAGAGAGTGAAAAAATTAAAATTGTTACTTGTTATACACCCGAAATCACCAAAAATAGTGAAAAAATGTAAATTGTTACTTGGAAATGAAAATCCTATTTATAACCGCAATTTTACTACGGAGAGGAAAAAAAATAAAAATATGACTCGGGTATGAAAATCCAAGTTATAAACGAGATTTCAATGCGGAGAGTGAAAAAATTGAAAATGTGACTTGGAAATGAAAATCCGTGTTATTAACCTTAGTTCACTGAGGAGAGTGAAAATATTAAAAATGTAATTTAAAAGAAAAATCCTTGTTATAAACGCGAAATCACCACGAATAGTGAAAAAATGTAAATTGTTTTCTTGGAAATGAAAATCCTTGTTATAACCGCAATTTTACTACGGAGAGGAAAAAAAATAAAAATATGTTTCGGGAATGAAAATCCAAGTTATAAACGAGATTTCAATGCAGAGAGTGAAAAAATTAAAAATGTGACTTGGAAATGAAAATCCTTGTTATAAACGATAATTCACTGCGTAGAGTGAAAATATTAAAAATGTGATTTAAAATAAAAATCCTTGTTATAAACGCGATATCACCACGAATAGTGAAAAAATGTAAATTGTTACTTGGAAATGAAAATCCTATTTATAACCGCAATTTTACTACGGAGAGAAAAAAAAATAAAAATATGACTCGGAAATGAAAATCCAAGTTATAAACGAGATTTCAATGCGGAGAGTGAAAAAGCTAAAAATGTGACTTGGAAATAAAAATCCTTGTTAAAAACGATAGTTCACTGCGGAGAGTGAAAATATTAAGAATGTGATTTAAAAGAAAAATCCTAGTTATACACGCGAAATCACCACTAATAGTGAAAAAAAGTAAAATGTTACTTGATAGTGAAATACCTTGTTATAACCGCAATTTTACTACGGAGAGGAAAAATAATAAAAATATGACTCGGAAATGAAATTCCAAGTTATGAACGAGATTTCAATGCGGAGAGTGAAAAAATTAAAAATGTGACTTGGAAATAAAAATCCGTGTTATAAACGATAGTTCACTGCGGAGAGAGAAAATATTAAGAATGTGATTTAAAAGAAAAATCCTAGTTATACACGCGAAATCACCACTAATAGTGAAAAAAAGTAAAATGTTACTTGATAGTGAAATACCTTGTTATAACCGCAATTTTACTACGGAGAGGAAAAATAATAAAAATATGACTCGGAAATGAAATTCCAAGTTATGAACGAGATTTCAATGCGGAGAGTGAAAAAATTAAAAATGTGACTTGGAAATAAAAATCCGTGTTATAAACGATAGTTCACTGCGGAGAGAGAAAATATTAAAAATGTGATTTAAAAGAAAAATCCTTGATATAAACGCGAAATCACCACGAAAAGTGAAAAAATGTAAAATGTTACTTGGAAATGAAAATCCTTGTTATAACCGCAATTATACTACGGAGAGGAAAAAAAATAAAAATATGACTCGGGAATGAAAATCCAAGTTATAAAAGAGATTTCCATGCGGAGACTGAAAATATTAATAATGTGATTTAAAAGAAAAATTCTAGTTATAAACGATAATTCACCCGGAACATAGAAAATATTAAAAATGTGATATAAAATAAAAATCCTTGTTATAAACACGAAATCACCACGATGAGGGAAAAAATTTAAATTGTTACTTGGAAATGAAAATTATTGTTATAACCCCAATTATACTACGGAGAGGAAAAAAAATAAAAAATGACTCGGGAATGAAAATCGAGGTTATAAACAAGATTTAAATGCGGAGAGTGAAAAAATTAAAAATGTGACTTGGAAATGAATATCCTTCTTATAAACGATAAATCACTACGTAGAGTGAAAATATTAAAAATGTGATTTAAAATAAAAATCCTTCTTATACACGCGAAATCACCACGAATAGTGAAAAAAAGTAAAATGTTACTTGATAGTGAAAATCCTTGTTATAACCGCAATTTTACTACGGAGAGGAAAAATAATAAAAATATGACTCGGAAATGAAATTCCAAGTTATGAACGAGATTTCAATGCGGAGAGTGAAAAAATTAAAAATGTGACTTGGAAATAAAAATCCGTGTTATAAACGATAGTTCACTGCGGAGAGTGAAAATATTAAAAATGTGATTTAAAAGAAAAATCCTTGATATAAACGCGAAATCACCACGAAAAGTGAAAAAATGTAAAATGTTACTTGAAAATGAAAATCCTTGTTATAACCGCAATTATACTACGGAGAGGAAAAAAAATAAAAATATGACTCGGGAATGAAAATCCAAGTTATAAAAGAGATTTCCATGCGGAGACTGAAAATATTAATAATGTGATTTAAAAGAAAAATTCTAGTTATAAACGATAATTCACCCGGAACATAGAAAATATTAAAAATGTGATGTAAAATAAAAATCCTTGTTATAAACACGAAATCACCACGAAGAGGGAAATAATTTAAATTGTTACTTGGAAATGAAAATCCTTGTTATAACCGCAGTTATAATACGAAGAGAAAAAAAATAAAAATATGACTCGGGAATGAAAATCGAGGTTATAAACGAGATTTCAATGCGGAGAGTTGAAATATTAAAAATGTGACTTGGAAATGAAAATCTTTGTTATAAACGATAATTCACCGAGGAGAGTGAAAATATTAAAAATGTGATTGAAAAGAAAAATCCTTGTTATAAACGCGAAATCACCACGAAGAGGGAAAAAATGTAAATTGTTCCTTGAACATGAAAATCCTAGTTATAGCCGATTTCACTACGGAGAGAAAAAAAAATAAAGATATGACTCGGGAATGAAAATCCAAGTTATAAACGAGATTTCAATGAGGATAGTGAAAAAATTAAAAATGTGACTAGGAAATGAAAATCCTTGTTATAAACGATAATTCACTGCGGAGAGTGAAAATATTAAAAATGTGATTTAAAAGAAAAATCCTTGTTTTAAACGCGCAATCATTACGAATATTGAAAAAATGTAAATTGTTACTTGGAAATGAAAATCCTTGTTATAACCGCAGTTATACAACGGAGAGAAAAAAAAAATAAAAATATGACTCGGGAATGAAAATCCAAGTTATAAACGAGATTTCAATGTGGAGATTGATAATATTTAAAATGTGATTTAAAAGAAAAATCCTAGTTATAAACGATAATATATCCGAAAAATAGAAAATATTAAAAATGTGATATGAAATAAAAATCCTTGTTATAAAGGCAAAATCACCACTAAGAGGGAAAAAATGTAAATTGTTACTTGGAAATGAAAATCCTTGTTATAACCGCAATAATACTACGGAGAGGAAAAAAATAAAAATATGACTCAGGAATGAAAATCGAGGTTTTAAACGAGATTTCAATGCGGAGAGTGAAAAAAAGAAAAATGTGACTAGGAAATGAAAATCCTAGTTATAAACGATAATTCACTGAGGTGTGTAAAAATATTAAAAATGTTATTTAAAAGAAAAATCCTTGTTTTTAACGCGAAATCACCACGAATAGTGAAAAAAAGAAAATTGTTACTTAGAAATGAAAATCCTTGTTATGACCGCAATTTTAGTACGGAGAGGAAAAAAATAAAAATATGACTCGGGTATGAAAATCCAAGTTATGAACGAGATTTTAATGCGGAGAGTAAAAAAATATAAAATTTGTTACTTGGAATTAAAAATCCTTTTATGAACGATAGTTCACTGCGGAGACTGAAAATAATAAAAATGTGATTTCAAAGAAAAATCCTTGTTATAAACGTTAATCACAACGAATAGTGAAAAAACGTAAATTGTTACTTGGAAATGAAAATCCTTGTTATAACCGATTTTTAAACGCAGAGGAAAAAAAATATGACTCGTGAATGAAAATCCAAGTTATAAACGTGATTTCAATGCGGAGAGGGAAAAAAATAAAAATATTACTTGGAAATGAAAATCCTTGTTATAAACGATAGTTCACTGCGGAGAGTGAAAATATTAAAAATGTGATTTAAAAGAAAAATCCTTGTTATAATCGCGAAATCACCACGAATAGTGAAAAAATGTAAATTGTTACTTGGAAATGAAAATCCTAGTATTAACCGCAATTATACTACGGAGAGGAAAAAAAATAAAAATATGACTCGTGAATGAAAATCGAGGTTATAAACGAGATTTCAATGCGGAGAGTGAAAAAATTAAAAATGTGACTTGGAAATAAAAATCCTTGTTATAAACGATAGTTCACTGCGGAGAGTGAGAATATTAAAAATGTAATTTAAGAGAAGAATCCTCGTTATAAACTCGAAATCACCACGAATAGTGAAAAAATGTAAATTGTTACTTTGAAATGAAAATCCTTGTTATAACTGCAATTTTACTACCGAGAGGAAAAAAAATAAAAGTATGACTCGGGAATGAAAATCCCAGTTATAAACGAGATTTCAATGCGGAGAGTGAAAAAATTAGAATTGTTACTTGGAAATGAAAATCCTTGTTATAATCGATAATTCACCGAGGAGAGTGAACATATTAAAAATGTGATTCAAAAGAAAAATCCTTGTTATAAACGCGAAATCACCACGAAGAGGGAAAAAATATAAATTGTTACTTGGAAATGAAAATCCTTGTTATAACCGCAATTTTACTACGGAGAGGAAAAAAATAAAAATATGAATCGGGTGTGAAAATTCAAGTTATGAACGAGATTTTAATGCGGAGAGTAAAAAAATATAAAAATGTGACTTTGAAATAAAAATCCTTGTTTTAATCGATAGTTCACTGCGGAGAGTGAAAATATTATAAATGTGATTTAAAAGAAAAATCCTTGTTTTAAACGCAAGATCACAACGAATAGTGATAAAATGTAAAATGTTACTTGGAAATGTTAAATGTTAAATAACCTAGTTATAACCGCAATTTTACTACGGAGAGGAAAAAAAATAAAAATATGACTCGGGAATGAAAATCCAAGTTATGTACGAGATTTCAATGCGGAGAGTGAAAAAATATAAAAATGTGACTTGGAAACTAAAATCCCTTTTATTAATGATAGTTCACTGCGGAGAGTGAAAATATTAAAAATGTGATTTAAAAGAAAGATTCTTGTTATAAACGCGAAATCACCACGAATAGTGAAAAAATGTAAATTGTTACTTGGAAATGAAAATCCTAGTTATAACCGCAATTATACTACGGAGAGGAAAAAAATAAAAATATGACTCGGGAATGAAAATCGAGGTTATAAACGAGATTTCAATGAAGTGAGTGAAAAAATTTAAAATGTGACTTGGAAATGAAAATCCTTTTTATTTACGATAATTCACCGAGGAGATTAAAAATATAAAAAAGTGATTTAAAAGAAAAATCCTTGTTATAAACGCGAAATCACCACGAATAATGAAAAAAAGTAAATTGTTACTTAGAAATGAAAATGCTAGTTATAACCGCAATTTTACTACGGAGAGGAAAAAAATAAAAATATGACTCGGGATTGAAAATACAAGTTATAAAGGAGATTTCAATGCGGAGAGTAATAAAATATAAAAATGTGACTTGGAAATGAAAATCCTTGTTATAAACGATAATTCACCGAGGAGAGTGTAAATATTAAAAATGTGATTTTAAAGAATAATCCTTGTTATAAACGCGAAATCACCACGAATAGTGAAAAAATGTAAATTGTTACTTGGAAATGAAAATCCTTGTCATAACCGCAATTATACTACGGAGAGGAAAAAAATAAAAATATGACTCGGGAATGAAAATCTAGGTTATAAACGAGATTTCAATGAAGTGAGTGAAAAAATTTAAAATGTGACTTGGAAATGAAAATCCTTTTTATTAACGATAATTCACCAAGGAGATTAAAAATATAAAAAATGTGATTTAAAAGAAAAATCCTTGTTATAAACGCGAAATCACCACGAATAGTGAAAAAATGTAAATTGTTACTTGGAAATGAAAATCCTTGATATAACCGCAGTTATAATACGGAGAGAAAAAAAATAAAAATATGACTCTGGAATGAAAATCTAAGTTATAAACGAGATTTCAATGCGGAGTGTAAAAAAGTTAAAAATGTGACTTGAAAATGAAAATCCTTGTTATAAACGATAGTTCACTGAGGAGAGTGAAATTATTAAAAATGTGACTTGGAAATGAAAATCCTTGTTGTTAAACGATAGTTCACTGCGGAGAGTGAAAATATTAAAAATGTGATTTAAAAGAAAAATCCTTGTTATAATCGCGAAATCACCACGAATAGTGAAAAAATGTAAATTGTTACTTGGAAATGAAAATCCTAGTATTAACCGCAATTATACTACGGAGAGGAAAAAAAATAAAAATATGACTCGTGAATGAAAATCGAGGTTATAAACGAGATTTCAATGCGGAGAGTGAAAAAATTAAAAATGTGACTTGGAAATAAAAATCCTTGTTATAAACGATAGTTCACTGCGGAGAGTGAGAATATTAAAAATGTAATTTAAGAGAAGAATCCTCGTTATAAACTCGAAATCACCACGAATAGTGAAAAAATGTAAATTTTTACTTTGAAATGAAAATCCTTGTTATAACTGCAATTTTACTACCGAGAGGAAAAAAAATAAAAGTATGACTCGGGAATGAAAATCCCAGTTATAAACGAGATTTCAATGCGGAGAGTGAAAAAATTAGAATTGTTACTTGGAAATGAAAATCCTTGTTATAATCGATAATTCACCGAGGAGAGTGAACATATTAAAAATGTGATTCAAAAGAAAAATCCTTGTTATAAACGCGAAATCACCACGAAGAGGGAAAAAATATAAATTGTTACTTAGAAATGAAAATCCTTGTTATAACCGCAATTTTACTACGGAGAGGAAAAAAATAAAAATATGAATCGGGTGTGAAAATTCAAGTTATGAACGAGATTTTAATGCGGAGAGTAAAAAAATATAAAAATGTGACTTTGAAATAAAAATCCTTGTTTTAATCGATAGTTCACTGCGGAGAGTGAAAATATTATAAATGTGATTTAAAAGAAAAATCCTTGTTTTAAACGCAAAATCACAACGAATAGTGATAAAATGTAAAATGTAACTTGGAAATGTTAAATATTAAATAACCTAGTTATAACCGCAATTTTACTACGGAGAGGAAAAAAAATAAAAATATGACTCGGGAATGAAAATCCAAGTTATGTACGAGATTTCAATGCGGAGAGTGAAAAAATATAAAAATGTGACTTGGAAACTAAAATCCCTTTTATTAATGATAGTTCACTGCGGAGAGTGAAAATATTAAAAATGTGATTTAAGAGAAGAATCCTTGTTATAAACGCGAAATCACCACGAATAGTGAAAAAATGTAAATTGTTACTTTGAAATGAAAATCCTTGTTATAACCGCAATTTTACTACCGAGAGGAAAAAAAATAAAAATATAACTCGGGAATGATAATCCAAGTTATAAACGAGATTTCAATGCGGAGAGTGAAAAAATTAAAAATGTGACTTGGAAATGGAAATCCTTGTCATAAACGATATTTCACCGAGGAGAGTGAAAATATTAAAAATGTGATTTAAAAGAAAAATCCTTGTTATAAACGCGAAATCACAACGAATAGTGAAAAAATGTAAATTGTTACTTGGAAATGAAAATCCTTGTTATAACCGTTTTTTTACTACGGAGAGAAAAAAAATAAAAATATGACTTCGGAATGAGGATCCAAGTTAAAAACGAGATTTCAATGCGGAGAGTGAAAAAATTAAAAATGTACCTTGGAAATGAAAATCCTTGTTATGAACGATAATTCACCGAGGAGAGTGAAAATATTAAAAATGTGATAAAAAAGAAATATCCTTGTTATAAATGCGAAATCAACACGAATAGTGAAAAAATGTAAATTGTTACTGGGAAATGAAAATCCTATTTTTAACCGCAATTTTACTACGGAGAGGAAAAAAAATAAAAATTAGACTCGGGAATGAAAATCGAGGTTATAAACGAGATTTCAATGCGGTGAGTGAAAAAATGAAAATTGTGACTTGGAAATGAAAATGCTTGTTATAAACGATAATTTACCGAGGAGATTATAAATATTCAAAATGTGATTTAAAAGAAAAATCCTTGTTATAAACGCGAAATCACCACGAAGAGGAAAAAATGTAAATTGTTACTTGGAAATGAAAATCTTAGTTATAACCGCAATTTTACTACGGAGAGGAAAAAAAATAAAAATATATGACTCGGGAATGAAAATCAAAGTTATGAACGAGATTTCAATGCTGAGAGTAAATAAATATAAAAATGTGACTTGGAAACAAAAATCCTTGTTATAAATGATAGTTCACTGCGGAGAGTGAAAATATTAAAAATGTGAGTTAAAAGAAAAATCTTTGTTATAAACGCGAAATCACCACGAATAGTGAAAAAATATAAATTGTTACTTGGAAATGAAAATCCTAGTTATAACCGATTTTTTACTACGGAGAGGAAAAAAAATAAAAATAAGATCGGGAATGAAAATCGAAGTTATAAACGAGATTTCAATGCGGTGAGTGAAAAAATTAAAAATATGACTTGGAAATGAAAATCCTTTTTATTAACGATAATTCACCGAGGAGATTAAAAATATAAAAAATGTGATTTAAAAGAAAAATCCTTGTTATAAACGCGAAATCACCACGAAGAGGAAAAAATGTAAATTGTTAATTAGAAATGAAAATCCTAGTTATAACCGCAATTTTACTACGGAGAGGAAAAAAAAATAAAAATATGACTCGGGAATGAAAATCCAAGTTATAAACGAGATTTCAATTCGGAGGGCGAAAAAATTAAAAATGTGACTTGGAAATGAAAATCCTTGTTATGAACGATAATTCACCGAGGAGAGTGAAAATATTAAAAATGTGATTTAAAAGAAAAATCCTTGTTATAAACGCGAAATCACCACGAAGAGGGAAAAAATGTAAATATTTACTTGGAAATGAAAATCCTAGTCATAACCGCAATTTTACTACGGAGAGGAAAAAAAATAAATATATGACTCGGGAATGAAAATCCAAGTCATGAACGAGATTTCAATGCGGGGAGTAAAAAAATATAAAAATGTGACTTGGAAACATAAATCCTTGTTATAAACGATAGTTCACTTCGGAGAGTGAAAATATTAAAAATGTGATTTAACCCTAGAACGACGGACTGGGTCCAATGGACCCAGTTGGCAGTTTTGGAAGTTAATAATTATGTCAAAAATGCACGAAACTGATTTTGACGCCGTGACTTTTCCTAAATGTATGTCCTCTAAAACATAGTAAGAAATAACGAAAATGGGCTCATTACATTTTTTAGCATACTACAAAGTTACATAGTGGACGGACTGGGTCCGTTGGACCCATTGGACTATTTTCATTGCTATGGGTAATTCATTTCAACTTATCAGCAATTTTCTTATTTACTTTGTATTTTTGGGAGATTCTAGGCTTTTGTAGTTATAAAAAAAGTCGTAGGTGATACTTTTTACCTTTTTACTAATTTTTATAGATTTGCTTGAAACCTTTCATATGCTCTTACAATGGCACATTTAGAGTGATACGGTCAGAAACATGTAACCACATCGTTTCGTAATGGGTAGTTTTGGCAACTTTCTCTGGTTCGACTCATACACAGTGTGAATTATCTGCATTCAGTCCCATAATCTGTTACTTTTATATGTGAGACCGTTCATCTAGCGTCTGCGGTGCTTTCGTGGTGTTCAGTCAGAAGTTATGCTCGCAAGCTTGAGTGGTTTTGCTGCCTACAGACATTTGCTTTTATTCCAACTATCTAACTGAAGACATTGAAGAATTTGAATTCCATCATTACATTTTGATACTGTACATGGTCAGTACAAACCTTTATAGATTATATAAAAGAGTATACTCTTTCATTCTAATGTACTACTTCAGTATTTACCTCATTTACCAAATCGTTTACTCCTCAGATGGATTAGTTGGATGAAGTGGTGTATTGATTTTCATCTACTATGATGTACAGCAATTTTATTATTCCTGTCTTTACAGGATATTTAGAGGTACCAAATTTTGTGTCTGAGGTTTTGATGTGACTGAATTCATAGAGTGACTATTGATATACCGTGTAGTTGAGGAGATAAGAAATCGGCTTCGCCCTTTGGATATTACAGTCAAAATAACTATCAAGATATTTTTGAGGTAATAATAAAAAAAGTATTGTGAGCTCTTTGAGTTGCTTGATGATATCAGAAACATAATATGAAACATTGCTTTGCTAATTTTTACCTCAATTCATAACAAAGCACATTATTCACAGGCTTGCTAATAGTGAGACACATTTAGAGTGCATTCCTCTAAATATTGCAGGACGTGTTCAGCATCTAAACATACAGCGCTGACAGGAGGAGAGTAGTAGCGACTCCGGAGGAGATGAAGCCTAAAGTGTTGAATAAAGATGGAGAAGAACTGACCATTATGCGATTTTTTCTACATCTTTCTGAGAAGATGATAGAAATGCGAAAATAGGGAATTCCTATCGGGAGAAAATTTTTATTTCACGCAATCTGAAAGAGGAGTGGTAAAAAAACCTCATGCCACTAAAAAGGGTAGAATGCGAAGGCGTAACATTTTGCGTCATATCCCGTGCGCCGTGCGGAATTTTTATTGTCTTCTGCTCTTTTGCTAATTTGGCATCCTAACATCTTTGATGTTGTTAGAAAATGGACCACCATTGAAAGGCATATAGTTTTTCAAGCTTTGTAGAATAAAGAAATTGACTCTGAAATAAATAAGGTTCTGATATTGCTAGTATTTATCATTTTTACAAGTCAAAAAAGAAAATGTTTCACAACTTTGGAGTAAACTAGACGGGCGACTAATATAGAACAGTATTATAGAGTCAAAATAATACTGTGGGTTATTCGATTTGATAATGCGACAGAAATGAGGAAAAGCAGAGGCGAAGATAAGTTGCAGACTATTAGAGAGATATTTGATGGGCAGCATGAATATTTGAAATATGTATTCGTGCAAGGATCCTGCATGACAGTTGACGAACAGTTATTGAGGTTACGTGGGCGCTATACCGTGCTTTAGACAGTTTTTTTTCATCAAAACCAGGAAAGTATGGAATTAAAATATTGAATACAATTAAAATTTTGTCTGTAAGTGGTAGAAGTGATTTATACAAGTGGAATATCCAAGTATACACAGGTAGAGACTCCAGTAAAAGTAAAGAGGTCAATCAAGGGAAAAGATTAGTTACAGGTATGGTTGAGGGACTAACCAGCCGGAAACATAATATGTGAAAGTAGATCGCACACTACTTTCCAAAGGTTTAGCGATTGTAGATATCATGAGGTAAAATAAACGAGGGATTCCACCCGAGCTCAAGTCTGTAAATGCCATACAGCCTACAGGGTTTCCTAACAAAGTGGTATCTCATGAATCTCGTGGAATCCAAGAGAAAATACAATAGTGGAAGAATTTACATCGTGAAAAAGAAAATGTAACACACTCCTTGACAACCCTAGCAACCTAGGAAAATAAGTGTCGTAGATGCAACTACAAAAAGGATAGAAAAACACGAACATCCTCTTCACGATGTGCTCAAAATATATGCCAAGAGAATTCAGAAATTTTATGCAATCAGTGCTTGTAGTAGCATAACAGTTTTTAATAACATTTGTAAATGCATCATGCTTTTGTTTAATTAAATATATTCCATATCTTATTTATCATTGACAAATAATCCATTTTGTAATTTATGTTAATGACTATACATAAAAATGGGAAAGGTGGAGTGATATTTGTGATAGAGGGATTAATACTATGCTTCCCTGCAGTAATAGCTTCAAACAAAATAATTTAATAATGATAAAGACGTGAAGAAATATGTTGAGGAAGTAAATAAGATGGAAACCATCACTTAATTCAGCTTAAATTCATCTTAAACTAGTAATATTGTGGAGAAAATGTTTAAGGGTCCATTGGACCCAGTCAGGCTACTACGCGATAATTTTTTTTCAGTCCTCCTAGGGTTAAAAGAAAAATCCTTGTTATAGACGCGAAATCACCACGAATAGTAAAAAAATGTAAATAGGGTTGTTCACCAATTTTTTTTACTGTCTTAAATGAAAGTACACACCGAGGGGATACCGGCGACAGTTTCAGCGCTTTTCTAATCAAAAATTTAATCCCAAAAAGGCTAAGCGAAAAGTGTGGAATCCGAGGGCCGGCTCAAACGCTCCGAGAGCGCACGAAGGTTGCCGAAGGCATGCTGACGTCACACACAGCGAACTTCTCGCGGAAGCCGTCAACCCGGTCGAAAAACCTGTGATCCTGCGTCAGAGAAGAAACAACGAGGGTGAAAATGGAGGAAATTAGGAAGAAGGCGTATATATATATTGCTTTCTACCGCTTTGTAATTCTACCACAATAAGAAATCCGGGAAAACGTTTTATTACTGTGCCTCTTAATTCTCGTGTGCGAAGGAAATGGTTAACTGCAGCAATGCGAGATGACCAAAAATATCAACGGCAAGACATCTTATTATTGCTGTGAAGATTCTTTTAATGTTAGAATTAAATTTATACTAGATGCCAGCATCACAACGTCAGTTAACGTGATATTGTTTTACTTGCGGTCTTCCCAAATAAGTCGAACGGACGAAAACAATTTTAATTTAAGTTATTTGATGGAAATAATTTACGAAAGATTAAGAACAATGTTTATGCTACTATTCAATGATCACCGAAGTTAATTGATGCTAACATAGTCTTAGATTTTTAATACACCAAAGATTGACACACAGTAACCAAACATAATGTTTATTGATGAAATATTCTCGAGCACATTCTCAGCCGAGAGTTTTGGAGTTGGTGAAAACAGTAATATAACTGACTTAATAATGAAGCTACCCCTAGAGGTACTTAGGAATACCTAATGATCCAATGTACGTCATTGATTTGCCCTCTGGAATATTTAAGATTGCCACTAGAGACATTTTCATCACCATCATCAAAATTCAATTAAATGACAGCTTGGAGAGATTAGGAGACCAATTACAAATCAGTAAGACAAGAGTTTTTCTACTATCCACGCAACTTTACCTCTTATTTCACAGTGCTTAAAAAATTTAATATTCTTTCCGAAGCATAACAAACTTGATCTACCATTGTCTTTTAAGCCAATTACAGCAATGTATAGTGTATATAATTGAATGTTTTGAAATTCAAATTCAAAAGCCCTCTGATCCAATATATCAAGCTTTGACATGGAGTAAGTATAATAATATAAAAATGTAATGCTATCAAATATTTAGTACCTTGTGAACCAAATGAATTTGTAAATTTTGTTCCTCTGGGTTCTGGGTATGGCGGAAGAATAAGTGACAAAAATTATTTTTCCTGTGGTTTCTTCTGATTTTGTGCTCTGGACAAACTCTCGGCCCTTTCATAGTGTATATATTATTCTCTTTTAAGTTGGATATAGCAAACTGCTGAATCGCCGTATTCTTTTCTGGCAGCGCTGAAATAGTTATCAACCCTTAGACCCATAGCACACGCCGATTTTGGACGGCCGTCAACATTCCAATGGTGAACAATGGAAGGGTATGGGAGCTTGCACACTGACCGACCGCGCACCGGCACCGGTAAAAAGTCGGTTAGCTACCGGCCAATGCCACTGCGGATCCCCTGCGCCAGGTCAACAACCAAGCAACTTATCTTTTGACCTGTGAAAATCCAGCGTGTGTGCAAGCAGCGCTTCACCGGTAAAATATCGGCCGGTATTTTACCGGCCGTCCAAAATCGGTGCGTGTGCAAGGGGCCTTACAGTAACATTCACAATAATAAATATTTACTATAATTCGCCATTCCATATCATGATTCAGACAAATCTGAGACGAACAAAAGTGATTATTTTATGATAATAGTTTCCTTATGTCACCTAAGTTTTTATAGGCTATAAATTATCAAAAGCCTTTAAAACTAAAAAACGAGCATTGCGTGACAGGGATTTGTGTTATAATATGAAATGTACCCCTCGAGAACCATTTCAGCGTTTACTAGGGGATAATTCGAATAAAAATGGAAGCCAGGGCTGAGTAAATCGTAACAAAATTAAATATTTGATGGAAAATATACTCATAAGTACGATTAACATATTTAACAGTGCTATCATAATTAATATGCATTGACTCCTAACTTGCCTGCTTGACTCCTTGAATTTCCGGAGCGCTAAAAATGTCATTACTACGTATTTAGATTTTTTTCTTGACTTGACCTCTTCTTATTCATGATAAAAAATGAGCATCAGAGCACTCATTTTAGGTGGGGTAGTAGAATTAGCCCTCACAAAGCCACAATCCGAAGGCATTTCTCACCACGGCATCCACAAAATCGAGCACGGCACGGATAACGGCGTTCACCGAAAGCGTGCAGTCAGCGAAGTAGCTGTGTGTGACGTCACAGCCATTCGAGCCTGACTTCCCGCCGAAACTGGCCGTTTCAAAGACGCACAAATTTCAACGGAGCACCAAAGAAAATGTAATGCACCTATTGCAGAAAAGTTTTCACCAATGTGAATTGTTAGCCAAAACTCACCGTTAGCATCTACTTAAATGCGTAATTTCGTTTGAGGTTAACACCCCTATTGTTACTTGGAAATGAAAATCCTAGTTATAACCGCAATTATACTACGAAAAGGAAAAAAAAATAAAAATATGACTCGGGAATGAAAATCGAGGTTATAAACGAGATTTCAATAAGGTGAGTGAATAAATTAAAAATGTGACTTGGAAATGAAAATCCTTGTTATAAACGATAATTCACCGAGGAGGTTAAAAATATTAAAAATGTGATTTAAAAGAAAAATCCTTGTTATAAACGCGAAATCACCACGAATAGTGAGAAAATGTAAATTGTTACATTTAAATGAAAATCCTAGTTATAACCGTAATTTTACTACGGTGAGGAAAAAAAATAAAAATATGACTCGTGAATGAAAATCGAGGTTATAAACGAGACTTCAATGCGGAAAGTGAAAAAATTAAAATTGTGACTTGGAAATAAAAATCCTTGTTATAAACGATAGTTCAGTGCGGAGAGTGAAAATATTAAAAATGTGATTTAAGAGTAGAATCCTTGTTATAAACGCGAAATCACCACGAATAGTGAAAAAATGTAAATTGTTACTTGGAAATGAAAATCCTTGTTATAACCGCAATTTTACTACCGAGAGGAAAAAAAATAAAAATATGACTCGGGAATGGTAATCCAAGTTATAAACGAGATTTCAATGCGGAGAGTGAAAGAATTAAAAATGTGACTTGGAAATGAAAATCCTTGTTATAAACTATAGCTCACTGTGGAGAGTGAAAATATTAAAAATGTGATTTTAAAAAAATCCTTGTTATACACGCGAAATCTCCACGAATAGTGGAAAAAATGTAAAATGTTACTTGGAAGTGAAAATCCTTGTTATAACCGCAATTTTACTACGGAGAGGAAAAAAAATAAAAATATGACTCGGGAATGAAAATCGAGGTTATAAACGAGATTTCAATGCGGAGAGTAAAAAAATTAAAAAATGTGACTTGGAAATAAAAATCCTTGTTATAAACGATAGTTCACTGCGGAGAGTGAAAATATTAAAAATGTGATTTAAAAGAAAAATCCTTTTTATGAACGCGAAATTACCACGAATAGCGAAAAAATGTAAATTGTTACTTGGAAATGAAAATCCTGATTATAACCGCAATTATACTTCGGAGAGGAAAAAAAATAAAACATGACTCGGGAATGAAAATCGAGGTTATAAACGAGATTTCAATGCGGAGAGTGAAAATATTAAAAATGTGAGTTAAAAGAAAAATCCTTGTTATACACGCGAAATCACCACGAATAGTGAAAAAATGTAACTTGTAACATGTAAATGAAAATCCTAGTTATAACCGCAATTTTACTACGGAGAGGAAAAAAAATAAAAATATGACTCGGGAATGAAAATCGAGGTTATAAACGAGATTTCAATGCGGAGGGTGAAAAAATTAAAAATTAGACTTGGAAATGAAAATCCTTGTTATAAACGATAATTCACCGAGAGAGTGAAAATATTATAAATGTGATTTAAAAGAAATATCCTTGTTATAAACGCGAAATCACCACGAATAGTGAAAAAATATAAATTGTTACTTGGAAATGAAAATCCTTGTTATAACCGTTTTTTTACTAAGGAGAGAAAAAAAAATAAAAATATGACTTGGGAATGAAGATCTAAGTTAAAAACGAGATTTCAATGCGGAGAGTGAAAAAATTAAAAATGTGACTTGGAAATGAAAATCCTTTTTATAAACGATAATTCACCGAGGAGAGTGAAAATATTAAAAATGTGATTTAAACGAAAAATCCTTGTTATAAACGCGAAATCATCACGTAGAGGGAAAAATCTAAATTGTTACTTGGAAATGAAAATCCTTGTTATAACCGCAATTTTACTACGGAGAGTAAAAAAAATAAAAGTATGACTCGGGAATGAAAATCCAAGTTATTAACGATAATTCACTGCGTAGAGTGAAAAAATTAAAAATGTGACTTGAAAATGAAAATCCTTGTTATAAAAGATAATTCACCGAGGTGAATGAAAATATTAAAAATGTGATTTAAAAAAAATCCTTGTTATAAACGCGAAATCATCACGATTAGTGAAAAATGTAAATTGTTACTTGGAAATGAAAATCCTTGTTATAACCGCAATTTTACTACGGAGAGGAAAAAAAATAAAAATATTACTCGGGAATGAAAATCCAAGTTATAAACGAGATTTCAATGCGGAGAGTGAAAAATTTAAAATGTGACTTAGAAATTAAAATCCTTGTTATAAACGATAATTCACCGAGGAGAGTGAAAATATTAAAAATGTGATTTAAAAGAAAAATCCTTGTTTTAAACGCGAAATCACCACGAAGAGGGAAAAATGTAAATTGTGACTTGGAAATGAAAATCTTAGTTTTAACCGATATTTTACTACGGAGAGGAAAAAAAATAAAAATATGACTCGGGAATGAAAAGTCGAGGTAATAAACGAGGATTCAATGCGGAGAGTGAAAAAATTAAAAATGTGACTAGGAAATGAAAATCCTTGTTATAAACGAGATTTCAATGCGGAGAGTGAAAAAATTAAAAATGTGACTTGGAAATTAAAATCCTTGTTATAAACGATAATTGACTGCGAAGAGTGAAAATATTAAAAATGTGATTTAAAATTAAAATCCTTGTTATACACGCGAAATCACCACGAACAGTGATAAAATATAATATGTTACATGGTAGTGAAAATCCTTGTTATAACCGAAATTTTACTACGGAAAGGAAAAAAAATAAAAATATGACTCCGAAATGAAAATCCAAGTTTTAAACGAGATTTCAATTCGGATATTGAAAAAATTAAAAATATGACTTGGAAATGAAAATCCTTGTTATAAACGATAATTCACCGAGGAGAGTAAAATTTAAAAATGTGATTTAAAAGATAAATCCTTGTTATAAACGCGAAATCACCACGAATATTGAAAAAAAGTAAGTTATTACTTGGATATGAAAATCCGTGTTATAACCGCAATTTTACTACGGTGAGGAAAAAAAAATAAAATTATGACTCGGAAATAAAAAACCAAGTTATAAACGAGATTTCAATGCGGAGAGTGAAAAAATTAAAAATGTGACTTTGAAATGTTAGAAACGATAATTCACCGAGGACATAGAAAATATTAAAAATGTGATTTAAAATAAAAATCCTTGTTATAAACGCGAAATCACCACGAATAGTGAAAAAATGTAAAATGGTACTTGGAAGTGAAAATCCTTGTTATGACCGCAATTTTACTACGGAGAGGAAAAAAAATAAAAACATGACTCGGTATGAAAATCCAAGTTATAAACGAGATTTCAATGCAGAGAGTAAAAAAATTAAAAATGTGACTTGGAAATGAAAATCCTTGTTATAAATGATAATTCACCGAGGACATAGAAAATATTGAAAATGTGATTTAAAATAAAAATCCTTGGTATAAACGCGAAATCACCACGAATAGTGAAAAAATGTATAATGTTACTTGGAGGTGAAAATCCTTGTTATAGCCGCAATTTTACTACCGAGGGGAAAAAAATAAAAATATGACTTGGAAATGAAAATCCTTGTTATAAACAATAATTCATCGAGGAGAGTGAAAATATTTAAAATGTGATTTAAAATAAAAATCCTTGCTATAAACGCGAAATATGCACGAATAGTTAAAAAATGTAAATTGTTACTTGGAAATGAAAATCTTTGTTATAACCGTAATTTTACTACGGAGAGGAAAAAGAATAAAAATATGACTCGGGAATGATAATCCAAGTTATAAACGAGATTTCAATGCGTAGAGTGAAAAAATTAAAAATGTGACTAGGAAATGAAAATCCTTGTTATAAACGAGATTTCAATGCGGAGAGTGAAAAAATTAAAAATGTGACTTGGAAATTAAAATCCTTGTTATAAACGATAATTGACTGCGAAGAGTGAAAATATTAAAAATGTGATTTAAAATTTAAATCCTTGTTATACACGCGAAATCACCACGAACAGTGATAAAATGTAATATGTTACATGGTAGTGAAAATCCTTGTTATAACCGAAATTTTACTACGGAGAGGAAAAAAAAATAAAAATATGACTCCGAAATGAAAATCCAAGTTTTAAACGAGATTTCAATTCGGATATTGAAAAAATTAAAAATATGACTTGGAAATGAAAATCCTTGTTATAAACGATAATTCACCGAGGAGAGTAAAATTTAAAAATGTGATTTAAAAGATAAATCCTTGTTATAAACGCGAAATCACCACGAATATTGAAAAAAAGTAAGTTATTACTTGGATATGAAAATCCGTGTTATAACCGCAATTTTACTACGGTGAGGAAAAAAAAATAAAATTATGACTCGGAAATAAAAAACCAAGTTATAAACGAGATTTCAATGCGGAGAGTGAAAAAATTAAAAATGTGACTTTGAAATGTTAGAAACGATAATTCACCGAGGACATAGAAAATATTAAAAATGTGATTTAAAATAAAAATCCTTGTTATAAACGCGAAATCACCACGAATAGTGAAAAAATGTAAAATGGTACTTGTAAGTGAAAATCCTTGTTATGACCGCAATTTTACTACGGAGAGGAAAAAAAATAAAAACATGACTCGGTATGAAAATCCAAGTTATAAACGAGATTTCAATGCAGAGAGTAAAAAAATTAAAAATGTGACTTGGAAATGAAAATCCTTGTTATAAATGATAATTCACCGAGGACATAGAAAATATTGAAAATGTGATTTAAAATAAAAATCCTTGTTATAAACGCGAAATCACCACGAATAGTGAAAAAATGTATAATGTTACTTGGAGGTGAAAATCCTTGTTATAGCCGCAATTTTACTACCGAGGGGAAAAAAATAAAAATATGACTTGGAAATGAAAATCCTTGTTATAAACAATAATTCATCGAGGAGAGTGAAAATATTTAAAATGTGATTTAAAATAAAAATCCTTGCTATAAACGCGAAATATGCACGAATAGTTAAAAAATGTAAATTGTTACTTGGAAATGAAAATCTTTGTTATAACCGTAATTTTACTACGGAGAGGAAAAAGAATAAAAATATGACTCGGGAATGATAATCCAAGTTATAAACGAGATTTCAATGCGTAGAGTGAAAAAATTAAAAATGTGACTTGGTAATGAAACTCCTTGTTATAAACACAAATACACTGTGAAGAATGAAATAAATAAAAACTAGATTCGGAAACAAAATTCCTTGTTATGAACGCGAATTCACTGTGAGGAGTGAAAACATTAATAATGTAACTTGGAATTGAGAATCATCATCACTAGTCAACAATCCTAGGATTGGTTTGACGCAGCTCTCCACTCAGTTCTCCTATCAGCTAATCTTTTCACTCCGACGTATTTCTTCTCTTTCACATCTCTCTTTACTTGTTCCATATATTTTGTTCGAGGTCTTCCTTTTCCATTCTTGCCTTCCACCTGTCCTTCGACGATTGTCTTCATCAGGCCATCATGTCTCAATATGTGGCCTTTAAGGTTGTTCCGTCTTCTTATTAAGGTTTTCATGAGGCTTCTCTTCTCTCCTACCCTTCTTAGGACTTCCTCGTTACTTACTCGGTCGATCCATTTGATTTTCATCATTCTTCTGTAGCACCACATTTCAAAGGCCTCTATCCTTGCTTTCTCCGCTGCGGTCATTGTCAATGCCTCACTTCCGTATAGGAGCATACTCCAGATGTAGGTTCTTATAAATTGTTTCTTTACATCCATATTTAAGTTTCCCGCTGTAAGCAGGTCTCTCTTTTGGTGGAATGCTCTCTTCGCCTGGGCTATTCTGCTGATAATTTCTTTCTTGCTTCTCCCGTCACTAGTTATCTTGCTTCCCAAATAACAGACGTGAGTAATAAAAATAAAAATGTGACAAAGAGTTGAAATCCATGATATAAACGCAAATTCACTGCTGAGGGTGAAAAAATGAAAAATATGACTTTGAAATAAAAATCCTTGTTATAAAAGCGATTTTACTGCTGAGAGTGAAAAAATTAAAAATGTGACTTGAAAACTAATTCCTTTATAAAACGAGTTTTCAATACGAGAGTGAAAAATTAATAAATGTTACTTGGAAATAAAAATCCATGTTATAAATGCGATTTCACTGCAGAGAATAAAAAATTAATAATGTGGCTTGAAAAGGAAAATTCTTGTTAAAAACGCTATTTCACTGCGGAGAGAGAAAAAATTAAAAATGGAACATGGAAATTAAAATCCTTGCTACAAACAAGATTTCAATGCGGAAAGTGAAAAAATTAAAAATGTGGCTTGGAAATGAAAATACTTGTTATGAAAGCAAAATCACTGCAGAGAATGCAAAAATTATTAATGTGACTTGGAAATTTAATCCTTGTTATAAACACGAATACACTGTGAAAAATGAAATAAATAAAAACTTGATTCAGAAACGAAATTCCTTGTTATGAACGCGAATTCACTGCGAGGAGTGAAAAAATTAAAAATGTAACTTGGAATTGAGAATCCTTTTTATATACGCGAATTCACTGCGAAGAGTGAAAAAATTCTAAATGTAATACATATATAAATGAAAATCATTGTTACTAACGTGGTTTCATTGCGGAGAGTGAAAAATTTAAAAATGTGACCCAGAAATGAAAATCCTTTATATTAACGCGTTTTACTGTGGAGAGTGAAAAATTTTAAATGTGACTTGGAAATAAAATCATTGAATAATAGCGATTTCATTCCTTACAGTGAAAAATAAAAATGTGACTTGGAAATGAAAATCCTTGTTATTAACGCGATTTCATTGCGGATGAAGAAAAATAAAAATGTGACTTGGAAATGAAATTCCTAATCATAAACGCGATTTCACTGCCGTGAGTAAAAAAAATAAAAATGTGACAAAGAATTGAAATCCATGATATAAACGCTAATTCACTGCTAAGAGTGAAAAAATTAAAAATATGACCTTTAAATGAAAATACTTTTACTAGTTATTGACGTGATTTCACTGCCGAGAGTAAAAAATTGAAATAAGACTTGGAAATGCAATTCCATGATATAAAACCGATTTCACTGGGGAGGGTGAAAAAATTTATTATGTCTCCTGGAATTGATAATCCTTCTTATAAACCCGAATTCTCTGCAAACAAAGTTAAAATAATTAAAAATGCGTCTCGGTAATAAAAATCCTTGTTATAAATGCGATTTCACTCCGAAGATTGAAATAACTAAAAATGTGACTTGGATATGAAAATACTTGCTAAAAAGGTGAATTCACCACGAAGAGTAAAAAATTAAAATTCACTGGAATACGAGAAACCTTTTTATGAAGGGGAATTCACTGGGGAGAGTATAAATTTTAATAATTTGACTTGTAGATGAAAATCCTTGATATAACCGCGATTTTACTATGGAGAGGGAAAAAAATAAAAATATAACTTGGAAATGAAAATCCATGTTATAAACGATATTTCAATGCGGAGAGTGAAAAAATTAAAAATGTGACTTGGTAATGAAACTCCTTGTTATAGACACAAATACACTGTGAAGAATGAAATAAATAAAAACTAGATTCGGAAACAAAATTCCTTGTTATGAACGCGAATTCACTGCGAGGAGTGAAAACATTAAAAATGTAACTTGGAATTGAGAATCCTTTTTATAAACGCGATTTCACTGCGAAGAGTGAAAAAATTAAAAATGTAATATATAAATGAAAATCATTGTTACTAACGTGGTTTCATTGCGGATAAAGAAAAAAATAAAAATGTGACTTGGAAATGAAAATCTAATCATTAACACGATTTCACTGCCGTGAGTAATAAAAATAAAAATGTGACAAAGAATTTCAAATCCATGATATAAACGCAAATTCACTGCTGAGGGTGAAAAAATGAAAAATATGACCTGGAAATAAAAATCCTTGTTATAAAAGTGATTTTACTGCTGAGAATGAAAAAATTAAAAATGTGACTTGAAAACTAATTCCTTTATAAAACGAGTTTTCAATACGAGAGTGAAAAATTAATAAATGTGACTTGGAAATAAAAATCCATGTTATAAATGCGATTTCACTGCTGAGAATAAAAAATTAATAATGTGGCTTGAAAAGGAAAATTCTTGTTAAAAACGCTATTTCACTGCGGAGAGTGAAAAAATTAAATATGTGTCAAGGTTAAAATAATTAAAAATGTGACTCAGTAATAAAAATCCTTGTTATAAACGCGATTTCACTCCGAAGATTGAAATAACTAAAAATGTGACTTGGATATGAAAATACTTGCTAAAAAGGCGAATTCACCGCGAAGAGTAAAAAATTAAAAATCACTGGAATACGAGAAACCTTTTTATGAAGGCGAATTCACTATGGTGAGTGTAAATTTTAATAATTTGACTTGTAAATGAAAATCCTTGATACAAACGTGATTTCACAGTGGAGAGTCAAAAAATAGTCAATTTTTTATGATTTGAACACTATTCGCATTGAATTAGCGTTTCAAGACACATTTTTAATTTTTTCACTCTCGCAGTTTAATTGTGTTTATAACAAGGATTTAAAAAACTCAAGTCACATTTTTAAGTTTTTTACTCGACGCAATCAAATCGCTTTTATAACTTGGATTTTCATTTCCAAGTGGCATTCTTAATATTTACTCTTATTTATTCTTATTATTTTATATCATGGAATTTCATTTCCAAGTCTTATTTTAATTTTTTACTCTCGGCAGTGAAATCACGTCAATAACAAGGATTTTCATTTCAAAGTCACATTTGTAATTTTTCACTCTATGAAGTGAAATTGCGTTTACATAAAAGATTATCATTTCCAAGTCACATTTTTAACTTTTTGTCTCTCCACTATGAAATGGGGCTTACAACAAGGATTTTCATTACCAAGCTTTTTAGTTTTCAGAAAACTACAGTCTTAAGTTACTAAGGAAATCTATTTAGTGAAGAAATCCTCCAGTAACTGAATCTTCTCTATAGATCTTTATTTTTTTAATAAGGTGCGTTATGCTATTGCCTCTCATAGATTTTAATTTTTCTGCTAGAAAAATGTAGATTTTTTGTGCAGTTAGGGATTGAAAGAGATCTCTCTCTCAATTTAGATTCTAGGCTCTCTTAGTTAATGTAAGTTCCAAATTCCTCTGATTCTTTATCGGCTCCCCTTATAAGTTTGAATTAATATTGAAGATAGTCTCTGATTTTTTCATATCTGATTTCAAAATCAAAATGTAGCGTAAGGAATCCTTTTCAATTGTTGCTGTGTTTCACTTTTTCATGCCATATAAGGCAAGGCTCCCAAAGCAAATACAAAATTATCTTCAAATCATTGAAAATTAATTGGTTTGAATTTAACCTACATAAGTCATTTTATTGAACTTTTAATAAGCTCAGGATCTATTCAAGAAAGAAAAATTTAATTGATGAGGTTTAAAGTAATGCATTATAGCAGATTAAATATAAAAATAAAAACTATTCCTTTACCCAATATGTTTTCTTTTCCATAATTTTAATTAATGCTCTTATATTGCTGATTGTATTTCTCAATCTCTTTTCATTTCTTTAATTCTGTAATCCCATTCCTTTTAGAGGATACCATGCAATTTTCAGCAATAATACAGAAGCCCTGATATGGCATTCATCATTCATTTCTGGTTTTCAAAATCAGTATGTAGCGTAGGGAATACTTTTCAATTGCTGTTGCATTACACTTTATAAGGCCATCTTGAAATGTGTAAATTCACTATTTTTTCACGCCGTACAAGGCAAGGCTTTGCATTATGTCTAAGAATACAAAATTTTATTTATTGATTAAATATATAACAATTACTTTGAAAACAAGCAAATTTTGTATGTTAATACAGGTGGTGATCGTTAGGTTTTCACCTTTTTTTTTAAATCATTTACAAATAGGTATCTCCATCATCAGAAACCTGATACATGGTGGTAATATGTGGTCAATTAATAGCACTTTTTAAGCAAATTTAAGTAGATTATTTGTGCAGTTAGGGATTGAATGAACCTAAATCTCTCAATTTAGATTCTATAGGCTCTCTTAGTTAATGTGAGTTCCAAATTCCAAAGCAAATACAAAATTATCTTCAAATCATTGAAAATTAATTGGTTTGAATTTAACCTACATAAGTCATTTTATTGAACTTTTAATAAGCTCAGGATCTATTCAAGAAAGAAAAATTTAATTGATGAAGTTTAAAGTAATGCATTATAGCAGATTAAATATAAAAATAAAAACTATTCCTTTACCCAATATGTTTTCTTTTCCATAATTTTAATTAATGCTCTTATATTGCTGATTGTATTTCTCAATCTCTTTTCATTTCTTTAATTCTGTAATCCCATTCCTTTTAGAGGATACCATGCAATTTTCAGCAATAATACAGAAGCCCTGATATGGCATTCATCATTCATTTCTGGTTTTCAAAATCAGTATGTAGCGTAGGGAATACTTTTTAATTGCTGTTGCATTTCACTTTATAAGGCCATCTTGAAATGTGTAAACTCACTATTTTTTCACGCCGTACAAGGCAAGGCTGTGCATTATGTCTAAGAATACAAAATTTTATTTATTGATTAAATATATAACAATTACTTTGAAAACAAGCAAATTTTGTATGTTAATACAGGTGGTGATCGTTAGGTTTTCACCTTTTTTTTAAATCATTAGCAAATATCTCCATCATCAGAAACCTGATACATGGTGGTAATATGTGGTCAATTAACCCCTCAACGCCGTCATGCGTACCCAGTACGCGCCCTTTAAATTTCGTATGCCGCCGTCATGCGTACCCAGTACGCTTCCTGACCTACTGTTTACAATATTTTTTCTCCGCCAGATATTGTATGATAAATTAAAACTAATTACTCTATCTTTTGAAGAAAAGTTTTTCCTTTCCAATAAAATATTCATAGCGGTTTTATGCCTTCAAGATTTAAAAAAAATGCTTCGATAAAATTCCGTTTTAAACCAGCGCCTTGACGACTTCGGTCCAAAAACTCATCGCCTTATTTCAGCTGTTCTATCATGAAAACTTCCGCCTTTTCTGCTTGGGAGACGTCTAGAAGGGTCAGCTACTTTAGCTTGAGATACGGTATCTTCGAAGCTCAATGCTATCTCTCCGTCTTCTCCTTGTTTGTCGTCACCTCGAGCCCCAAGTGTGTTTGGTCCGCCTCGTTAGTCCTAAGCGTCCTAAGCGAAGGGGCCATGTGCTTCGCTTTGCATTTATTTTTTTTTTCTGGACAGTAATCAACGAAGATAAGATTCCATCTAAACAGTCAGCGTATACCAGGGCCCCTTCGAGATATTTTCTCGTCTCTTGAGGGAGCTTCTAAACCACGAGCTTCAGTCCACCCAGTCCACCAGAGTCATTCATGCTGTGTGGTGTTCGTTCAGGCAGTGTGCTGAAATTCTCATCGGGTGTACTTCCTGTGTGTGGTATTTTTTTTTATAATTGGGGATCCTACGAAATGGGAATAGTATTGAAAGGCAAAAAAGAGACTCGGAAGTCTGTTTGTGTGTTAGGCTATAGTAAAATCATTGGTGGGGTGAATTTCAAGGACCTGTTATTGCATTCGTACGTAATGGAAAGAAAACGCCATTACAAGTGATGTATGAAGTTATTTAGGAGACTATTGAATGAGGAAGTCCTAAATTCATATGTTGTTCACAGGAAAAACACGTATAAAAATTTGACTTAGCATTTCGCGTGCCATTGGGCGAGATAATATTTTTGAAATATCCAACGTCATACGAACTGTTTGGACTTGGCCGTCACTCATTACACAATTTAGTACCAAGACTCACAAAAATTAATTTCCTAAAGACAATTCCTGCAGCTGGGAAGAAATCAAAGTCTCAAAGGAGGTGTGCAGTTAGTGCGTAACATGGGAAATGAAGAGTTTGCGTGTACTGTTGTGAAAAATGTGCAGTGGGATTATGTTTGGATTGCTTCAAATCATGTCAGAGCAGATTTTCTAAGGTAAATCATTTGAATATTTGGATATTGACGTTTGAAACATTATCATGTGATTACCTATATGAAATGATACGGTAATAATGGAACAAAGTCAGAGAAGTGGGCGGAGTGGTAAATTTTCAAGTAGGCGAAACGGGTAATCCTATCGAAAGTATCCAATCTGTTATGAAATTTTCAACCCCTAATAACTAAATTACATCATGTAATTGTATTTTTTAAATGCATGGAATGTTAGAGATCTCGTAGCTAATTCGAAACCAAATAAAAATCTTTCAAAATTGAAAATTTATTCATTAGTTCATAAAAAGAGATACATAAAACAATAAATATTTTTTCCAATCGCTCGAAAAATTATTATATAGTAGCGCATTATAATACGCACGTTTACAAAAATTTTCTACGATACCAATCGTATATTATGAAAGATATAAATTATTGAATGATAGTATGCCGAAAAGGCGAAGTCATTTAAATCTCATCCGGCCGCTGAGATGGGATTTAATTAAATGCCTGCCGCGCTTGAAGGGTTAATAGCACTTTTTAAGCAAAAGAAGAATATGTCTCAACCAGTTTCAAATGAATGAAACACCACTTTTTACTCAACAAAGTTTTTGCTGCAGTTTTTATCAAAAACTAAATTTTTATGTAACGCAGTCAATATCATAAATTTTGAATAAAATATGCGATAGTCACTCAGTCAAATATGAAATCCCTCTCCACTACTAACCAATTTAAAAACAGTGAGTGGCAATGAAATTTATTTTGAAGAATTTTTATTTATTCAATCATTTTCAAGCACAAATAACATTTTATACTCTCAAGCCCTGCACTATTAAATAAATCAGTGAAAATTTATAGTTGTGCTACATAAAAAGATATTAAATACTGCATACACTTTAATTTTTACAGTGGCTGATATCCTCTTCATTGTTTGTCTTGTTATCCTCCTTGTGTTATTTCTAAGAATATATCATTTTATTTATAGAGTAAAAATATAACAATTACTTTGAAATTCATTCGGAGTATTAAAATTGTAATATTCTCCTCTTGCAAAATGCATATTTCTTTTATATATCATTCACTGTTCATTCATTTTTATTGTACTTTCCTTTCAATATGAATGTATTGGAGACTAAAACAGAACTTTGAAGCTTGCTACATCTTTTTAGTCAACATTAAGTAAGATTTTGAAACCATTGTGAATTCAATTAATGAAGCATCAATTTCAATGCATATTTCAACTACACATTATGAATATTGTTTAATTTTTAAAATTTCACATTTTGATATACTCAAATCGTATACAAATATTCACCAAGATATAAAACCATACTATTTGCAATATTAGTCAGGCTTTCAGTTTAAATCAAAATGACATTTAGCACTTCTGGTTTAATAATCAGCATGTATTCTAGAGACCCCTTTTAATTTGTTGCTGTATTTGACTTAATCAGGCCATAGGCAGCATTTGAGGTTATGTTATAGGTGTTCACAAATTGGTGATTGATAGATTTTCTCCTCTTTTTAAAATCATTAGCAAAAATCTCCATTTTCAGAACTTGACAATATAATATGCTGCTGAATAATAACAATTTTTTTAGCAAACCAGTCTTATAGGCATAGATTTAACTAAATGTTGGAATAATAAATCGAAAAAGCCATTCACAGATTCTTTGTTTTCAGTATTTGTCACAGGGTGAAATATGTTTTCACTTTTAAAATTGATATGAGTATGAACACATCTTCTGATATAATTTTATTTTTTAAACTGCAATGTCCCCAGACGGCACAGAATCCTCCGTATCTAATTCGTATGCAGATAGTATCCATTGACTACCGCTCCGTCGCTTTTTGTCAATGGATACTATCTGCATACGAATTAGATACGGAGGGTTCTGTGCCGTCTGGGTCAACTGACCATGTTGATGATGGTAGAGTATATATGATAACTCAATCAAAGAAAGAAGAGTATGTAGTTTCAGTCCACTGTACATTCAGTATGTAACAGGAAAAATATCATATTTCTCTCAAAACAAAACCAATTCACGGAACAAATGTTCCAGGAAATCACATTGAAAATTTCCCTCCAGATAAATGTCCATTTAACATACATGTTACAGGCGTTTTGTTTTTAGTGGTTTAGGTTTCTTCCTTGGGAATATTCACAAAGGTCACTCTTCACATAATCTAAAGGGATTAATAAAATATTTCAAAGATAAAAATACATTTAATGAGAAATCACCAAAAATTATGCTTACAGAGCATGATAATATACATCTGATTTTTAGTTGTACTGTGGCAAAGCACACTTTTTTGTTCCAATGTCACAAAGGTCACATGTGATGCTGAACAAATGTGCGTGGGTGTCTGGGGGGATTTTTTTTTGTCAAAAGACAATCTCAAAATAAAAAGGAATCACAATCCATTGTTAATGGCATTAACATCCTCATTGGCCGTGTCGGCTATTTGTTGAGTGTGTGTGTGTGTAAGTACCTGTTTTTTTGTATATATATATTTCTCTCTCTCTTTTTTAATAGTTTGGGAATTGATATAAAATAATTACACGTTAGTGAGGGGAAAGAGCTAAATAATGAATCTCTTCTTGCAATTTTAGGGGGAGCAAAAAAATCAACCTTCTTGTATGATGCTTTTGTTTCACCGGGATTTTGTTCAACCTTGTTCGTGCAGGGGTTCCAAGAATGGTGTATAAAATGCAACTGTCTTTCTTTCTTTTATATTTGAGCACTCTGGAAAAAAATATAAACATTTAGGAATTGTGTTAAAGTTGGTTTTTTTTCAAGGTTACTAAGTGAGCTCAGTGGAATGTGAGGATCATTTTTGTTTCTTAGAGAGGCCCCTAATTAGTGTTCCATTCTGTCACCCCTTCAGCCTGAATATCCCCCCTGACCGAAGAAGCACCCATGAGCAAGGAAAATGAGGATCCATCCAGCTACCAATTAGTGCACTGTCGAAATGCAAAATGGAGAGAATGGAGATATTGCGAGAGAATTCCGACTTTCACCTTTCAAAAAAGGCAGCAGTCGACTTCAACATGGAAGAACAGTAGGTATATATGTATTGATAAAAAACAAACTGCCACAGTTGATGGTATAGCAGGATTGTATACAAGCTTTTCTTTTTTTATAAAATCACATATTAATGGAGATGATTAATTTTTTTAAATGAAAGGACGTTAATTACTTTTTTTAAATACCTCCATTCATAACATTGTTTGACTTTCCGAAAATACAGGAGATTTTTCACTTATGCTAACGTACCCACTCCAGCAAATGTATTGCAGATTATTAAACAACCATGCATGTGAAAGTGAAGTTCATTTGTGCATAAAAATATGTATGAGACAGTGAGTTTTGATAAGGTTCTTCCATGTAGCTTGGATTAATTTTATTCAAGAGTGTGAGAAGACTAAGACGGCACTGAACACTTGGGCGTTTTTGACACTAAAAATTGGCCAGTAAGGAAGAGATGGTATCTCTTTCATTAAGGGATCAATTAACATATATGCATATTGAGAAATATATAATAAATACATCATCTATCTTTTGTAAACATGAAACTGATGAATCAAGACAGATTGCTATCTGGCATAATTAGGCCTAATTCAATAATAAGGTATTATCACTGTCTGAGTTGCCACAGCAGTGTTGAGCCATCCATATCACCAGTAGCCATGGCAATTTCCAACTTGTACCTGAAGCTAATAGAGGTTAGTTGTGAAGAAAAATACAGCAAATAACTTGCTGGAGTTAATGTCATGAGCTTTTAACTGCAGACATTTCCTGCCATAAAATTTCAACAAGAGCTTTTGGCCAATAAATTAATCTCTATTAACTAATGGATGACTAACATTAGGAATAGACAGTTTTAGCTGTTCCTTTCCAACACCTCTCCCATTATTATTACTTTGTTGGGAACCTTTTTCTACTGGCCCTCCACTACATGAGATCATGTTCAGCATTAAGTAAATGTGTCTGTTTCCCAATCAGCACTTCTGTTGGTTGGCACAAGAATATGAATCCAGGCACATGAACAATAGATTAATACTATTGATTGTTAAAAACCTACTTATATGAATAGACACTATTTTGACAGTATCAGGTATTTTTTGTTTTGAAAGACCACAGCAAGATTTCTGAATTGTTGTCCTGTTTGAAACCACACTAGTACAATTGTAGTGAGTCAGATATACTCCACATAACCCACACATCAATAATGATTTTTATAACAATGAAGTGACAGTAGCACCTTATACATAACAAAAAAAAACACCACACAAGCCAACTGACAGAGAGGAACCTAAATACTAACAATATCATCTAAGAAAATTTTCTCTCATTCTTAACAACTTTTTGTTATATTTTTTGTTTTGGGCTAGGATTCACAATAGTTTTGAGAAACTTAGGTAGTAAATTGCCTTAACAATGAACATAAAATATATAGTTTCATCTGCTCCCAATTTCCAACAGAATTTCTCTATGCTTTCACACACTGATGCACACATGAGTTCAAACTTTAAAATCTAATATGTGTTAGGATTGTCATGTTACAGTTGGGAGAAAGCATATTTTGTTCCTCCTGTCAGTTGACTTTCACACACTTCAGAGGACACAAAATATGTCACAACACAGAGCAATAAACTTGGCGCAAAATTTGAGACCAAGGAAACAAGTGAAGAGGGATTCGTTGAGTAAAAGAATCCTGGTTTCCTCAAATACAAGTCAACAAGCTCATTTTTTTCAAATATTGCTTCCATCCCAAAATTCCTCACACTCATTCCCTATTGCAAAGATCCTTTCCTCAGTTTAAATGAATATTTTTTTATCCTGGGCAAAACATTTGCAACCCAGTTGGAAGGCACTTAGCACTTGCTATCTACACATTATTGGAAACAGGTCTGCACTTTGGTAATAACAAAAACATCTAACATACATCATTGTGTCAGAGCTGTCCATAACAACTCACTAAGACTAAAAAAACATTGCATAACATCAAACAGAGATAATACAAAATGTCTAGAATCAAACACTTACATGTTCTGAAGATAATACTGTTTTAATCCGCAGTTCCTTCACTGCTAAGGATATATATAATTTGAGCTCTATCAGTTAACATGAGCGATGCCCTAATTTTGTCTTCCTTATTGGTCCAGAATAAATCAAACACTATTTTGAATTCTTGTCACTTTTTACAGTTTTGAATTGTGCTTCTCTGGCAACAGAATCCTAAGTGAATGAATATTCACCTTTTTCTTGAGGGTTTGTCTGAGCACTCAACTCGACTTACTCCCTGCCAAGAGCAAACTCCTTATAGATTTATAATATATATTTCTTTATTTTTTATTTATTTATATATATATTTGAATATATATGTATTTTCAACCAAAGAGATCAATATTTTGCAAACCTTTATACACACAGACTTTCCGTCATTTTTGAAAAGTTCCCTCAATACTCACAAGGAAAAAATTGGATAGCTTCGTTGGAACGGGAACCTAAGAGAGAGATTTCTCCCGTCTTCACCCCTCATCACCTGTTAATCAAGCATGGCACATGAGGCCCTTCTGGGGTCAGTGGATGAGAAGACACCATTCGTATCAGTCTATAGCGAACTTCCCCACCTGAGGCCTTAGAGTCACTCACTGCCACTGCCTTCGTTCATGTGGGGTTCACCCCACTGGATGGGCCACGCATCCCGGTAGATGGAGTGGGTGGGCGGAGGAGACCTGATTGGAGGGGTGATGGACAGTCCATCTTTGGAGATGAAACCTCTAGCTTTGGTTTCTTTGGCTCTGCATCTGGAGGCCTGTGCGACTTCATGTGTGCACTTCGACTTTTCACCTTGCTGAAGACCCTGTTGAAACAAGTATAAAGCTCTTTAATCAATTTTCTTTGTGGATTCAAAGGAATTTCAGGAAACGATTCAAAGCCATCACAAGGTGTATTATTAAGTGTGCATTACATATATCCATTCAACCTATATTGACTATAAGCCATGAAAAAATAAAATTGATTTAGTTTTAAACAAAAAATGTGGCGGCAATATTTTAAGAATTTAGGTGAATTCAAAGGAAGGCTAATGTTTGATAATTAATATCAAATCTTGATTGAGAATGTATTAGACCCTATGACAGCAATGAAAACTTTACGGGTCAGTGACAATAAAAAAAGAGTCACTCATCATTGTCTAAAATCTTATCTTACATGGAGAAATTTTTTTAGTTATCAATGATATCAAACAATAGCTGTAGCATTCATAAAATTGAAAAAAGTATGCTTATGAACCATGATGAATTGAAGACACTCAGATCAATACTCCAAAGTTAGATTTTTTAATGCTTATTGATGATATTTAGGAAGTTATTGTATTAGAAATTAAATCAACCGAGTTCACAGTTGTAACTGAACTTTCTTCCAAACTTTGTATTTGATTTATATCAAAATATAACAATAACTTTAGGTGAAAAGTGTTTATAATGATTGTACGAAAAGTTAAATTTTTTGTAGGATGTAAGCAAGAAGTCATCCTTCACATCAAAAGTTCACATTTAGAAACACTGAACACATAGCTCTAATCTAGCCATATGACATTGAGAAAATAAAATTAGTTTTGATAAAAGACTTTAAGCCGAGTTCTGATTAGTGATAATCGAAAGAATATGTATTAATGTAGAATTGCAAATAAAAAATTTGGAGGTATAGCTAGCATGCTGAGTGATATCCACTGACAAATAATTGAAAACAGGAATGTATTTCTTTTGGGAAACATGACAGCCAAAATAATATTAACCAATCATTCACTGTAAAGAGTAAGGTAACACTTGAAACACTTAGATGCAGAGGTGAGAAGAGTCAGGCTGAGGTGGTGGTATCCCCAATCAGCCTGTCTTCGTTGTTGGTGAGATGTAGTTTCACTCTGGGTGTCATTTTATGGAGAAGAGGCGAAAGACAACACATCTCAGCACTCAAATTCATTGTTATTGGACTCTATTCGAACTGTGATTCTCAAAATGTACTTTAGTTACACGTTTTCCCTTCACACACACGTAATAAGTCTTATGTTTCTGAAACTTACACAACTATTGTTGAGATAAACACTTTAGATTATTGATTTTAAATGCTAAAAGCCTCTTTTGTTCTTCGGCTACCTTTAATGCAGCATTTCTTATTTATTAAATAAGAATGCATAGATGAAACTTTGTGCAATCATTCTGAATTAGTAATGTATGGTGGAACCTCAGTGGCAGATCAAGGGGGGACTTCGTTAATATTTCCCCTGGCTCGTTGATCAGTCACTCCCTGTTAATCTGCCCTGTAAATCTCTTGAAAAATTGGAAAGATGGTAATTTTTAAGGTGTCTCTCTAGCATAAGTTTTTATTTCATCAGCTTGACAAAAAAATTAACCAATTAATTAATGAATATCTACAAGCCACTTGTTTAAAATTAGACATCAGATGAATTATTGCTTCAAGGAATAGCATATCACCAAGACACTGTGGTAAGTAATGAATATACCCCTCCTTCAAAAAACTACCTTTATCTACTCCTATGGACGAGATTAAGAATTGCTGTAAATCATTATCAGCAGGATTCATAATTGATGCAATCCTGATTTTGTGGGAATAACCATAAAAGCCCATCAGTGAATTGGAATAGCCTCAGCATTTTTACATTTTACAACTCTCAATGATGTCACTCACACAGCAAAGCAAACTCATCAGCAAAGGTTGATAATATTTATTAATATTCCACAGTGTTGGTTCTTAAAAAATTAAATGGCTATGAAGAAACCAAAATAGCTCAAGACTACCTAGCAGAATGCCCCCATACCATTGCTTTGTTCCAGAGTCTGGCTCGACTAGAAGTAGCTCTGGATGTATCAAATAGAAGCAATGGATTGATTCACGAATACTACAGAATAGATGCTTATAGATACAGTCATAAATGCAGTCAGCCTATTCTTGTCACAAAATGATGTAGGTTCCTCATGTATTGTTAGTAATTGGAGCCATAAAATAAAAATATAAAATTTTCCAGTGCACCTGGCACCTGGCCATACCAAAGTATTATTCATGCTAGGACTGTTTTGACCTCTTACTATTGTCAAGGTGAATTTCTAGTGTTTGGTGCGGTGCCAACCCTAGCATATAACTCTTCACAACAGTGTGTGAAGAATTAAAAAAAAAAAACAAGTTAACATTTCACAAACTTGTTCACATAGTAGCCTTCATTGTGAAAAAGGGAGTTCAGAGAGAAGACGGAGCTCTAGAAATAGGAAATCTTCTCTAGTACCCTGAAAACTGTCTAATTTTAGTTTTCCAAATTCACTATCTTTGCAATAAAATATTTAACTTTGCTTTTTAATAGATAAGGTTAGGTTGGTTCCTGATATGTGACAATTCTGCTAGATAAATACATTTAAGATGTATGTTGCCACTAGCAACATACATCATGGTAACGTATGGCACAAGCTCCTGTCAATAATTTTTGCTATGGTTGAGCCACATCCCTTAGCTTTTATATCTCCACATAGAGATATGTACACTGCAATACCTCATCTAAAAGACCCATTCTGGGGAAATGTAAAAAAATGCAGTTGTGGCACTTCTGAGAACCATGTTTTGTTTTTGAGAACATACAACTTATTTGTAGGTGTAATAAAAATCAAATGAACACATGTATGCATTTTATACATCACATATCAACAAAAATTTACTTTCTAATATTCCCTAGAGTCTAATGGAAATCATGAATGAGATTGTCTTGGGGAAAATGTGTTAACGGTGAGCAGATAAACATATCCCTATAGCATCAAACATGCATGCAACACCATTAACATTTAGTGCAGCAAAAAATATAAAAAAGTTGACATTTAGAAAACAGAAAAAGCACAAATTCAACTAAATAACAAGATGAACAAAGGAAATAAAGAGAGACAAGAAACAAAAAAACTGGAAGTTTAGACGCAAACCCCACGAGGAACAGTGAACGGAGGAAATATTGGTAGCGTAGAAATTTCGAGTCATGAGAAGTTTTTACGACAACATCGAGAAGCCATTTCCAGATACCACATATAAACACAGATTCGAAAACAGTCAGTATATTTCAAGAATCACAGCTCATTGGGCAGGAGAAAAAAGAAAACAGGACATCTGATGCCAAAAATGGAATTCGAGCAACTTTGATGGATTAAAAAAATCACAACTGGACACACATGTCTTTCAAAGGTGAATGTTTTTCTTTCTTTTTTTTTTTGAAAAAGGACTATTTACCTTCCATTGTCCACCAACCTCTTCCCCTCCACTTCACCAAATCTCTAAATCGACCATTTGTTCATAAATCACTTACTTCCCACATATCTTGCATGGAAACTCCTCGAGAGTTTCGCTGAGTGTGGTTGCATTGTATGTGGAGGCATTGTTGGAGGTATTGGCCGTAGGCCTCAGCCTCTCTGGAGTCGGGGAGTTCCCACCTCCCCCTCCTCCACCTCCCCCAGTTCTCCCCATCCCTCCTCCGTGAATGCGGATATGCCCATTGAGGGCAGCTCTTGAGTTGAAGCTCTATTTTTTTCATGTGCAGGCGGGAAACAGACATGCATGGAAAGGATGAATTGAGTGTTACAAAAAGAGTGTGTGACGAATAAAAAAAACAAGTTAATATTCACATAACATATATGCATATTAGTCCTCACAATTAAATAGCGAGTCTAGTAAGTAACATTGAATAAATTAATTAAGGAAATTCTGTGGAAATCCCAAACATTAAACATGGTAAATGAAAAAATCTTCCTTACATCATACCCTGATTGACTTCAATGACTGAGCACCATTTTCAGAGGTGGCTTTCCCATTGAAAATGAAGCTCAGTTGTTGAAATTGGTAGGGACACTTATAAAGCTGTTTCATTTACCATATAAAATAATCAGAAACATATGATATTTGTTAAAACATACAAAAAATTCAAAGCCACCGAATCTCTTCAAACAAATGTAAGACCGATAAAACAGAAACATATGATTATGACGAAAAAAGGAAGGTGGGTGAAAGCACAAATATATACTTGACTTCAAAGAAACTATATGAAGTGGTGAAAACTATGCATACTATTCACTAAACAATTAACCATTCATAAGTTTTCCACTTGGTTTTGGATTTCTGTGTTACATTTCAAATTTATCAAAACTTGATACGATTTTTTAAAGGCTGTGTGAACTGCTACACATGGGTTTGAAGTGCATATAAATTATTTACTTAATCTGAGTGATGTGTTCTCATCAAATAAATAGACATGTGAAGTGCTTCAGGGACAAAAAACAAACATACCTATCTAAGAAATAATATTTTAACTCTATAATTTAGCACAGCCCAAAAAAATTTAAGCAAAAATAACAATGAAGCCAGCAAATAATACTTTCGACTATTTCAAACTGTGAGCCACACACACAAAAGAAACATCTATGTTTTTACAAAAAGCTTAGATGCTCCTAAATTAGTGTATGTATGAGTAACATATTTTACTCAACGGAATTTGTAAATTACACAATTCATGATGAAGTTTTTTAGTCCCTGTATGAATGTCAAAATTTTATTTTTAAAATTAATTTTGCAATTGCATATGCTTATGCTTATATATACACATGTATATATGCATATATATTTGTTTATAACTGATCCTTTCATCTAGGATTAATATGGCATGTCACTATAAGCATAGGCAGGTACATATTATTGCTGGTGTTCCCTATTGGAAATTTCTTATAAGTCTTACAGAAATTCTTATAAGAATTCTGTAAGACTTATAGATATCTATAAGTCTTACAGAATTCTGATAGGATTCTATAAGTCTTACAGAATTCTTATAGGATTCTATAAGTCTTACAGAAATTCTTATAGGATTCTATAAGTCTTACAGAAATTCTTATAAGAACTTTGCATTTCTTATAGCATTCTATAAGAATGTTGCGCAGGTCACATAACTTTCAGGTTTTTATCCGGCATGCATTTAAGTCACCATAACTTATGTTGGCAATTTATAATTATTTAAGAAATTCTTATAAGAATTTTTTGGAAATAATGTATAACTCTTTGTTAAGTAATGTTCTGCTAATTTATTGGCGTTTTCAGCATGGTATTTGACATAAATGGTTCCAAGAAGTTGAGGCTTCTTCTTATGAGACTTGTTAATATATATCCCTAAGAGCACACAAAAAATTGTACACTTATAAAATCTGTCTGTTTCGAGTCTATAGATTACTTAACCGATGGAAGTTTGATATGGGCCATGAATAAGCACGATGTATACTACGATTGCATACGTTGCAGGATACGGTTGCCATGGAAACCTTGTTTGGTTGTTAGGTTGCTAGGTATTGCTTTTATATGTTAATCATTCACCATGTTTTTGTGTGACCTGTTTAATGAAATAAGTCGTGTGCTTCTAACAAAAATAAGGCATTGACCTCATTTGGTAAGTCTTACAAAACTGGCATTCCTAAAATCATGTCAACTTAAACAAACAGTTTCGTGGAATTTTAAACTTTTCATCATTAATTTAGATAGACTTGTATATTTTTCAGATTGTGAAATATCTAATATAAGTGGAAGTTTTAATGAAAACAGTGTTTCAATGGACAAAGTGAGTGATTTAGTCGTCTCTGGAGAGAATGAATTTGTATGAGTAAACCTAAATAACATCTGCAAAATTATTATTTTATGGAAAATACATCAACTATTATTCTCAATCAGTGTTTCTGGGATTCCTATTAATTTCCCTAAATCTTGCACTAATTGTTAGTCATATTCTACCTATCCTTTTCTCCAAATGGCATCAAATTCCATTTTATTTTATTTATTTCTTTCATTATCTATCCAAATCTGCATGTAGAGGTCATTCTCTCTGGTATCTTAAATAAACATTTCTCCTATGTATTCAATTTATCAATTTTTCCTTTTCCTTCCCAAATAATTTCTTGAAGTATCCCAAGTCGAACTTGAATTTTATTTCATTTGCTTCTTCAATTTTCCAGGTTAAATCATTCCATATTGCAATTCCTTTATATTTCATTGCGTAGTGATTGCCAAAGCCATATTCTATTATCAGTCCATCATTCCAGGATATCGTTGGTTTCATTGCTCTTAGTTTTTTAGTTTTAAAATGTGGGGGGCGTTAACCCTATGTAGAACCCATGACCTGAAGGACCTCTATGGTATCTCGCATTGTCTGGCCAGTCAGGTGAACTTTACAGAACTTGAATGTCCTTGATTGATGCACACTAAAGATAGACATTACATTTGGTACATTAGAAATCATTAGGTTTGCTGTGTACCAGATATAGGCACCTTCATTTGGAAAAAATTAGGTATAATGCTAACTTTGTACTCTCAGGAGGGATGTATATCTCATGTAGCTTTTTATAGAAGTTTGCACAAGTGTTTTAAGCATGATGATATGATATTTATAATAAATATTTCCATGAGAAAATTTCTAATAAATAACATTTTGTAATTGATACTTTTGATAAGAAATTTTCTTATAAGAAAAATTCTTATAAGAAATTTTCTTATAAGAAAAATGCCCAATTTCTGATAAGAAATTTTCTTATAGAAAAATTCTTATAAGAAATTTTCTTATAAGAAGAATTCTTATAAGAAATTTTCTTATGAGAAAAATGCCCAATTTCTGATAGGAAATTTTCTTATAAGAAATTTCCAATAGGGTTTCCCATCAAGAAATTATTTTAATTTAATGTTCTCAGTACTTAAATTAAGCCTAACTCCTGATTACATTTTTTTTGAGTCCTGCATTTTTGATATTTTTATTTGTCAAATTTTTCTTGAGGACCACAGCCAACTGGGAGGTGGTAGCTATGCCCATACACATAACCCATTTTCAAACAGCTTTGCTATGGCAAAATATTTCTCCTCTTGATCAAGTGAGGAATGTTTTTACTCCTGAACTTAAAATTGCTTTCCACTCACATGTTTCACAAGTGCATCATCATCACATGCCTCAATTAGGACATGATTACGAGAATTTCATGAAAAATATTCAGTTAGTGAAAAAAATATTCTTAATAGAGTCAAAGTAACTGTGATTTTTCAGGCTGATTCTGAATTTATGTTCTCCAAAGAGAACAGGGAATTTTGGTGTATAATGTGGGAAGTTTGATCAAATATCATGTAATGCATGTAGTCATTTACTCCAAACAATAGGGAACAAATCTAATGTTTAAGAAGATCTTTCCTTCTCCCACACATGGGAATTACTGATATTTTTGTGTCTGAATTGGGTACAAAACTGAGCTGAATGATGCCCAAATTATCTCCAATATGGACACTCCTAAGATGAAGGAATGTCACTGACTTAAAGTTAGTTTTATGGAGAGGGCACAGCTACGAGGGTTCCATGCATATGCAGAAATGGTAGGAGTTCTACTTGGACATGTCAATTGATGTTTTTCATTCATTATACGTGAAAAAAGTGATGCATTTTTTAAAATTCAACATTTTTTTAGTAAAAACTCACACATACTGCAAGTTTCTCTTCCCTAAGTATTACAAAATTTATGAAAACGACCGTGAAAAAATTATTAAAAAAAATTTATTGATTTGTACCAAAATCATAGAAGGTTGATTAGGCTGAGGATTTGAGAATTGGTAAACCATTATCCGGTTATAAAGACAGGGCAGATAGGAATGTATATTGACTTTTCCTAAGAGTTGAATTTGATTTGGAGGAATCAAATTACGCACGGCTGCATAACTTTAGTTTTTCATGCTTCTATGCTCTAATTTTTTGTCTCCTATACAAATCCTTTTGTCATTTTCCGTAAATATTTTTGTATTAAAAAATGCAGATTGTCCAGAGCATAGAAAACAAATGCTATGATGGATTCATGAAAGGAAAATTAATAATTAAAAGCTCCTTCAACCTACTGCAGTTCAACGTAATGAAAGATGGGGAATGATTATTTTATGTTCCTCATTTTATGAATCACGGAATATCAATCAGCTTATACAAAAAATATTTTCATGGGCTTTTTGTGTGACCGACCTCATTAATAATTCACAAATTCAGATCTAAAGCTTAAAATTCAGCGGTTAATTAAGGATGGGAAAGACGATTGAAGTAAATCCACAAGTAAAAGCGTACATTGATGAAGCGGACACTTGCTATCTCACTTCTTTCAGTAGGTAAGAGGCATGGAGTATTGTTACCACTGAAAATGGCATTTCCTTGACATTTATTTCAAATGAATCATTCAATAATGGTAGTAAACAAATGAACGTTATCATAGAGCATGTTGTAAAATATGATTATAATAAGGTATTTTGAGGAGAGGAATTACTTTACTTACAGCAGAGCACTCTGAATATTCACATACAAAAAGGCGATTATCGGAACTGGTGCTAGACACAAGGTCACCATCACTGGCCTGAAATAATAAAGTTATTCAGAATTTAAAGAGCATATAAAAAATATGAGTATGGACAAGTGCACCAAAGAAATAATATATAATGCTATTAGTATCAGAATGATGAGCCAATGATTTTCATAAATTTATTAAGAAATTGCACAAAAAATGATGCATTTTTTTGTCAGAGTGAGGGGCTCCAGAAATTTATTTAGATTCGTTTTGACCACAATATACTTCATATGGGTTGATGAAGCCCTGATGCAAAATGTAAGTAGCAAATAAATGTACAAATGATGTAACACTTTACAATAATAACACTACACAGCTATGGAAACGTTGTCACTTAATGCCTAAACCTCAGAGTAAGGATTGGGGTAGAGGGCGCTTTCAGGCTGCGCAGTAGCAGATTCTGTGGTCAACATGGTTACCATGTGATCGTGGGAAGAAGTGTGGGAATCCTTACTCTTCTTGTGGGAAGAAGTGCGGGAAGTGTGGGATGTAAGTGTGGGATCTTGACTACATGCGCAGTAGCCAAAGTGCACTCTCCCCCATCCTTACTCTGAGGCCTAAACAGATTGGGACACTTCACCACAAAGTTATCAAGAATGTACTTGCTGGAATAATAACAGTGCACACATTTTTTTTATTGCACACATTTTTTTTATTGCACACATTGTCCAATTACCATAATTTGTGCATTGATGGTACCTTCCTCAGTTACCACAATACCACCGAGACTATATCAAAAATTTTTGCATGCTACACATGTACATACGAAGAGAACATGTATGTTAAATGTTTCACTAATGTAATCTATTCTCCCTTTTTTGGATGACAGAAACTCTTGCTGGAAGACCACTTACCAATGGATTATGCTTTTCTTCAATTTGTGTACTGCCAGCAGCTCTGTGGCTCTGATCAGACAAAGTTCCAGCCAACCCCAAAAGGATCATTTCCGCAGTGGCTTCCTCATCATCCATTGCGTCACCTAGTAACAACTGAGATCCTTGACTTGTGGATAGCTGATCTAGAGTAGATTGTCTCTTCTTTCTCTGAATTATCCGTAGCCTACGGTATTCATCAGGGCATACCTTCTTCCACAAATAGTAGAACTGAATGCACTGTTTCACAGATTTAGTGCCAATCTGTAATAAAAATACGAATTGAAAATTTAGTTAAAAATTATGCTCAATCCAACTCCAAAATTTGTTAAGGAACTGAAATTTACAAAAATCAAAATAGCTAAAAAGTACATTACATAAACAGTCCCATTCATCGAAAATGTTGATAGCAAATAAAATATGGTGAAATTTATTTATTCAATTGGAAAAAAATCAATAAAGTCTCTTTAAACATTTCTATTTCTAAGTGCACAAGATGAGGAGTTATCAAGTCCATCCAAGATAAGGGATGTATGAAATTTTATGAATTGTTGCAAGATAAAAGAATAAACATCTGAGATATCTGAAAATGTTAAGGAGTAGAAATGAAAAATGTGAATGAATATTTTGGCTAATTACACCATTATCACGGTCAATGCATGATGTAGTTTAAACTGGATCCAACTTTTTCATGTCCAAGTTGGAGCAGAATCAGCAGTTTTATCACATAACTCTCCAATACTTGGACTGAATTAGGAATAAGTGTATTCTATGCTATCAGATCTACAAGATTGACTCCCACATTGTTGTTAAATAAGCAAATGAATCATAGTAAAAGCACTACACAATGAATCCCTATGAATTACAGGGCTCTGATTTGGTGGGTGATAAACATATACACATATACTTGGACTATGTAGCCATAACATTAGTAGCCTAGCTGGTTAGTATCATTGGGCCTTTCAGCCATTGGCCCCTCCATCTACCTCAACAAACCCACACTATGAGTTTGCTGACATCAGCACTCCTTTCAACAAAAAAAGAAGAATGAGAAATAAACTAGGTCGTTCTAGACAGACACATCAGATATAGCCTTGTTGGCCTACCCTGCTGGTCAATTCAATTATTTCCATAGTAAAAGCACAAGTAAGTTAGAACTGCTTGACCTAATTTTGCCCTCTCCTGCTCCATTAATTAAATGAGGTTCATAACAGAATCCAAAGGTATACACGAATTTAGGAAACAATAGGATTGAATAAAGCATCCTGGAAGAATATGTAACCATAGCATACTTATTAGAAAGCCATATTGCATAAAAACGTGGGAGAATATTTTGCTGTCTCACGAATTTCCTTGGACGTACGCTAAAACGCATTATAGTTGGGCCTCATGTATCTCATCTACCTAATATGAACTTGCTAGAGAAGTATTATGACAGCCCAAAACTGAAATTTAGCTGATTTTATGAACTGCTACCAAGAGAAACACTATCCCTCACCTTTGAGCCATACATTGTACAACAATATATTATGAGCAGAGATATTTCTCAAGAAATTAATAAAGGCATCACTGGGTGACATTAATTCTTAAAGCAAGAGAAAATAACAAAGTGCTTTTACCTGGTAGGAAATGTTATGAAAATCCTTATCGAATTTGAACAGTCCTTGACGAAAGGCATCAATCTCATGTGTTGCCCACTTATCACTTTCTGCGTACTGGTAGGTAAGTAGTGGATGACCTTGCGGAAGCTTCGGAGTTGGCTGCATCAGCCTCAGCATTGCTTCCTGCAGATGTTAATAACAGAATCAATTTAGATATTAGAAACATCTAAACTAGTTAACTCTTTGAGTCCTTTGAGAGGTATTAAAGTACATGTTACAGCTTTATTAATATCATAATAAATCATAAAAAGTATGCATAATGAATCATATTAAAGCAGGTTCTATTTACCAATTTTTTTTAAGGTTCAGACAGACAATCACTAACAAAGTAGTTAAAATTTTGATTTATAAGGTACTTCTTCTAATCATTCTTTTTTAAATATTTACCAATTGGATATGATACAGAAAATGTACTCAGAATTTCACGCTGAAAAAAGGGAAACTTCACTGTGAAACTTGGTGGAATCCCTCACCAAAGTTTACCAACACATAAAACTTTGCTGCATTGAAAAGGAATTTTCCATCACGATTTAATTATAAAGTTATTTATTTTTTATTGGGGAAAAGGATAGTCTCCTGACACATGACTTTGGAAAAACCAAATGCAAAGCAGGAAAGACTCCCCATAAAATATTCAATTTTCTTTCTGCAAAGTTACATGGTCACAGATTTCCCATTTCTACAGCTCCAAATATCTTAGAACTGTCCATGAGTGATAAAGATAAAAAAAATTAGATACATTACAATCTGGTGAAAGAGTTTTGCCATGCAAATAATTTTACTTCAATCAATGTTACATTTAAATTTAAAAAATCTAACACACTTCTTACGTGCAATACAAATGAATGCTATGTCTAACAAGTAAGAAGAGTCTATGCTTTACTCACATGAATATTTCCATGGCACATCTGCAGTAAATGTAGAGCATATTCTTTGTTTTGTCCACCCCCAGGCACAGCAGCACAACAGGCGAATTCCAAAAACATATCCACTGAAAAAAACAATAAAAAAATTAAGTTGAACGATTGAAAATTAAGTAAACAGTTTCTCATACTATATTCTGCCCATGTTAAATATTTAAACTATACTGGGACTAGCCACGGTGATAAATTTTACCGAGTTACCCGCAATGCACAATTGTGCAAAAATTCCACAGAGAAAAAATTTATTTTCCTTGACCGGGATTCAAACTTGGAATCATTCCACTGTGTACAGTATGTATTTTGCATATGAAAGGAGGAAGACTATGTAGAAAAATGTATGCAGTGGAATGAAACTTATATGCAAAGGAAATTCGTAGGACGAATTGAAAGTTTATTTTTCATTTATAAAAATTATATTAGACGAAAACAAAACTGATAAAATTTTAATGCCAACAATTGCAAACTTTATTCCAACTACATGCTGTATATTTTTCCACAATGGCTAGCTGATGCAAAACAGTTGTATAATTCAAGGAATATAAAATAAAGAATAATTAATGAATTTGTAGGATAAAGAATTGGAAAGCTTAGGTATATTAGTTAAAGGATTATCATATCCTGAAACCAATGGATCTTAGCCAAGACCATTAAATGGTTGTTTAACTTGACGGGGATTCTTTGCTAAATCTCTTACCTTCACTTTGGGTGCAAGACCGTCCAATCATCATAGGATCCCAGAGCAAGTGATCCTGTTCCTCCGCCTTTTCTCTTTCTGCCATTTCCTTGCCGCCCATCAACGGAGGGAGATCAGCCTGGAATCTTGGACCAATGTTCACGTGGGGAGTGATGTCTGTTTCAGGGGCTGAACAGCTGACGGTCTGCATGGAACGGTGCTGCGAATTGCACTGACTCCGGTGCTGGAAGTGCTGATGGTTTTGCGACTGCGATATCCCCCTTGGAAAGCTTCCATCGTCAAGCAGGGCTGTGATCGGTGGTGAAGATGAAGGTGATGATTCCCCAGACATACAGCCTGTTCATTGCACCAAACAGCAATGAGTTTCCCCAAATAATCACCCTACTATTGAATGCCTGCCATGAACTAGTGAATTTACTGAGGTGCAGTAGCAGAGCTAGATTTGGAAGATGGCAAACCTTAGGGAAAGTATTTCCAGCTGAAGCAGGCTTTGAAATTGGAAAATAATTCAGATTTTTAATGCTTAAAGAAAGTGGTTATAGGCTAATTCTTTCATGAAAAAGGTAGAACTTGAAAAGATTACCATACAAATGCACACGCAAAATTTTTAGTTCATCTTTTTATCAAATATAAGTTTCACCCCAATGAGCTAATGCATAATTACATCATCTCCCCATACATCTGCCAATGCTACTGAATTATCAATCAAAATTTGGATTAAATTGACTAGTGTGTGTGTTGAATTATCCAGTTATTTCAGACTCTGATTAATGATTAGAAAAGATGCTCATTTGCCAATAGGCATTCATAGTATTCACTAGTATATACTGAACACTTAACTTTCCCATAAAATGGCCAGTGTAGCGGAATTTTTGAGTGTAAAAACTATATCCAAGTGAAGTGTGTGAGATTGTGCTGTACAAGCAAAAATATGTAATTCTGCTTTTTCAACATTGATATGTTTTGGTGATAAGATGACCACATACGATGAGTTGTGGCTAGGCTTAAATACCACTACGTAAAATCAAGAACTATGTATTAAGAACAACATAAATTCAAGACCTAACATACATTAAGACCAGTGGCTAATACAGATTGGGGGTTCAGGGGGTGCACGACCCCCCCCCCTTGTGGGCCCGCCTGTATTGCCAAACATTGCAGAACCACAATTATAACTTTTTTATATCATAAGATGGCATTGGGTAAAATTATTAAAAAAATATTAAAAATTTCCTAAACTCTGCATGTGACTTGATTATTTTTTATTGGGATTAAAGTAAAGGTAACTCAAGATATCTTTTGCCCCCCTCCCCCAAGTTTTTTGAGTATCCACTACTGATTAAGACAAGAAAATTTAATCAAGTCAAAGTGTGTATAATCAAAGTTGTGTTGTATGTATTTTAATTTACACAACTACCTTTCTTGTTTCCCAGGGCAGAGCTCAACCTTTGCGATGCTATTTGCTGTGAGATCCTGGCTGCAGTAACCTGCCAGTAGAGGCCCTGCCCACTGCGCAGTGGGCTGAGCATTGGGGGTGGCGTGTATGGGGGTGGTGAGTCTGCTCCGCCTCCGGAAGGTTGCCCTCCTGCAGGAAGGGAAGAAGAGGAAGGCGAGGCATCCCTCAGTACGAAGTGGCGCGGTGTGCGGAGCTGTGATGGAGTGGTGCTCTGGCGGTGCTTGCTCCTGTGGTGGTGGTGATGGTGATGGTGTCCATGGTGGTGATGGTGGTTGGGGTGACTCAGGGCAGCTGCCTGGTCACTGACACCCCCTGCCTGGGACGTCGCAATATACAGTGTCTCTGGTCTCACCCTCCTAGAAAGTGGGGAGCAGTGGAAATATTAATAATTATTATTATTAATGATGGGGAGGCATGTATAAGTATTGAAGTATCTGAGAAATCTGCAAAACTTGCCGAAGAAATATCAGAATTTAGGTTACTTCTGTTATTGAGAACAAGGGAAAATGTTGCTTAATTTTCATTCATATCTTAGAAGCTAAGACATTTTAGGACACCATAAAATGTTGTTTTTAGGACACCATGCATCTCGGTTTTGAATCTGGAATTTGTTCATTGGAAAAATATAAATACAAAAACATTTTAGGTGGTGGAAAACTCATCCATTGTGACCTTTTGAAATTGAGTTACGTGAAAAATTGCTGGTTTTTCCACATCTTTCTTCCTAGTATGCATTTACCAGGGTTCTCAAGATACTCATTCACTTCTTAGTAACCAACCAACTAATAAACTCACCCCGTTGGGCTGAGGAATAGGTCCTCTTCTGGTAGCTCCTCCTTTATCGTCGCGCCTTTTGGCAATTTGTGGTGGTAGACCTTATGCTGCTGGTTCTGCAGCTGATGGTGCTGATGCCTATGACTGTGCCTCACTGAGCTCCTACTGTGGGGTGAAGGAGAGGAGGAACTGCTCCGGTGGACAGATTCAGTTATCGGAGACTCTGTCATCCGGGCCTGTCTGTACTGGACTCCTCCCGCGAGGGTCGCCGTCACACCACAACTTGCAGACGTGGTCGACGTCCTGTACTGTGTCGTGACAGGGGGTGGGGGCGGAGCCAGGGGCGCAGGTGGGGGTGCTAGGGGTGGCGGTGGGGTCGATGTGGACGGAGACTGCTCCCGGAAGAACTTGATCTCCACCCTACCATCCACGGTGATGCCAAACTCGCCATTGTCACCACCCCCGCCGCCAGCCAGGCGGAACGTGCTGCCACCAAAGTCGAATCTCCTCCGCCCACCAAATTCCTTCGGACTGCTCGAGAGCAGAGGGTCCTCCGAGTTGGGCATCATGCGAGACTGCAGCCCCAGAGAGTGGTGGTGCGGGGAGAGTGAGGGAAACCCAGCGGTTGGAGGGGTGTTCATGCCAGCGGAGACCTGCTGACCATTCGCTGCAGTGAACGAGCCGGAGGTCAGTGGGGAGGATACAGAAGATGAGGAAGCTGGAACACTGGAGAGGGAAAGGGGAGAGGGTACAGGAGTCGCCGACAATGGGGACTGGGTGGACTGACGATCCCCTGAACGATGATGCTGACCCTGGAAAGGGAATGAAATTATTATGAATCTTTTATATATCTATAAGCAGTATATAAAGCAGAACCTTCAGGTGAACATTTTTGCATGAACAAAATGTTTAGAAACTACTGTAGATTCCGGTTAATTGGGACATTGCATTTTGCCCCAATTAAGCGGCTGCCCCAATTAGGCAAACTATCCTGTATATGGGCTTAAGGAAACGTTGAAATGATAGAAAGAATACTAGAGTTTATAATGCAACCATTTATTTTTTATTTTTTATTTTAGTTTATTAAACCATTACATACCATACCATACTTTGATTAATAAATCAGCAAGTTTAGTTAAATTATTATCATTTTTAAGAATTATAACAATTTAGTTAAAAATATTTTTCACAGCCTCGGGCGACGCCGAATGAATGTCTTTTACTTAGTCCTATTAAAGAAAAGTCCTATCCTCTTGCGGATAGTATAACAACAAGAGCTTTCAAAATAGGGCAAGAATAGGAACATTTGTGAAAAATAAGACTTAATCAAAGGAGGAAAAAAAAATTTATTAGGTATTCTGAAAACAAAAAAATTTTATTTCGTCGCTAGAATGGAGTCGATGTCGCTGACTCATGGCCCAATAAAGGGGCATGCTGTCCCAATTAAGCAGAGAATACTCTGGGATATTCCTCTATTGGGTTCTGTTCTTCAAGATCTGCCCCAATTAAGCAGCTGCCTCAACTAACAGGTGGACCCATTAAGCGGAATCTACTGTACTAGGAGCTGGACAGCCAGCATATTATATATTGTCACAAATAAAGATTAATATTTGTATCATACTTCTTTATAGGCACATATGTCTAATATTCCTTGTATGTTTTTTTATAGTATGCATATTTTTTCTATACTGATAATTGTGCAATTCCCATATTATATAGGAGTTGGACAGCCAGCATATTATATATTGCCACAAATAAAGATTAATATTTGTATCATACTTCTTTATAGGCACATATGTCTAATATTCCTTGTATGTTTTTTTATAGTATGCATATTTTTTCTATACTGATAATTGTGCAATTCCCATATTTTAATTGTAATTTGTAAAAGGGCTGGAGCCCTTTAAAAAAAAATAGAAAATAAAAAAATGTATAAATTTTCTGGAGGACCTGATCCCAGAAAAAATGCCATAAGTTTATTCTAGAGATGCTCTAGAAGAAACTCTAAAAGGCCCAAAACTTGGAAATCACATAAATAGCATAGGTATCGATGCAAAGGCTCTTTATTTACACATTTTAAGTACCTACATACAATTGATATAGTAGAATGTAAATTTAACCATTAGAAGGATGAAAGATGGAAAATTCTTATTTTCCATTCCAATGTTGTCTACGGTGACATATTCCTTGACAGTAATTAACTTAATGATAATTTTGCTCTTTTTTCCTTAATGTCAACAATAGTTTATTCAACAGGTAACACACTGCATATTATGAAGGGTGCCTATTTAGAAGTTATATCTTCTGTTTAAGGGGGAGAGGCAAAGTATGATATAGGGCAACATGATTGGAATTATATTTTCAACGTTTTGTGACCTGTTTTTGCCCCAGGCTTTAAAAACTCTGACCCACGGTAGGGTGAGATTTTTATCAAAGCACCATGAATACCAATTTCAATTGAAGAATATTAAACTTATAAAAAGGCATTTCTACCTAGTGTAATAGGAGTAAAAGTGTAAGACGTAATGATTTTTGTTTTGATAATACCATGATTACAAAATTCTTTGACATTGCCCCTGAGTTGAGAAACAACAGGAAAATGGGAATAGTGAGCAAAGAGCATTTTCATTTCGAGGGACCATTTCAGGGGCCATGGTCTTGGAGATGAGATTTACACATAGGCATATCCAGGGGGGGAATGAGGCCTTACAAATAAAAACTTACTTACTTATTAGAAAATGTAAGTTCAAAAGAATTTTTGATCCTAAGCATGCATTGACCAATGAAATTTCAAAATAACACAGAACACCAACCAACCACTTGAATTGTATTGTTTTCAAAAATTGTTAATTTAACTGCCACTGCTAACTAAGCAACAGCACCTCAATAATATTGTGGCTCCCAGTTTCCAAGGTAGCTAGCCCCCTTAGCAAATTACTCTAATGGGACAAAGTTGTAGCAAGAAATATGTTCGGGAGGAGGGGGGGGAACGCCGTTGGGCTCGAAACACCTATTCAAGCTTAAATGATCTCTTATACGTAAAAAAAACGATTATGTGTCGAGGTAAGTTTTTAATTTTTTATTATTTTGTCTTGCAACAATAGGGACTAGTCTATAAAAGGGCGTTATCGCTCGTTATATTGGGAATCAAAGTGTAAGCCATGAATTTTTGTTTTGAAGATACAATAATTTTAAAATTCCTTTCCCCTCCTTTTGAGAATCATCAGCTCCTTCCACTAGCAAGTAATATTTATTTGTAGCTGACATTTAAGCTCGACTTGATGTAGCAGAGCTCCACTGACCTGTTGGGTCCGCGGTGAGGACAACTCGGGCGGTAGGTCGAGCACGTGCCGGTGGTGGTGGTGGAAGAGCGCGGCCGCGTCGCTGCCCTCCGAGCTCTCCTCTTCGTCGACGCCGACGCCCGCCGCGACGGCCGCCGCTGCTGCCGCCGCCGCCTCCTCCTCCTCGTCGTCCGGCAGCACCTCCGAAAGCGCCGCCTCGACCGCCGCCGACGTGGACATGGTGAGCGGCGCCCCCGAGTAGAAGGCGGAGAGCGGAGACGAGGCGGCGGCCGTGCCGCACTCGGAGACCGCGTGAGAGATGACAGACTGCACGAAGGAATCGTGCGAGTCGCCGTTCTCGTTGGGGTTGGGCAGGGGAGACGAGGGCATCGGCGGAGGCTGGCGGTGTCCCTGCGGGGCGAAAGAGGGGGACTGTCCCTCCTGGCTGGCGGGCGGCGTTGGGTAGGTGAAGCTTGGCGAGTCCCCGCTCCTCAGCTGCTGGTGGTGCATGTGCTGCTGGTGGAGGTGCTGGTGGTGCAGCGTGTGGTGCTGGAGGGAGGGGGAGGGGAGCGGCGGCGAGGGTGCGTAGCCGAACGGGACGCCACCGTCCTTCTCCGGCGGGGACTGAAGCGAGGTCTGCGTGCCGGCCGCCATGACGGTGGCCTGCTGCCTCTGGAAGGCCTCGAACTCGGCCAGCCCGACGACCGACTGAGGTAGCGGTGAGTGGAGGACAGAGTGGAAGGTTTGGTGGTGGTGCTGGCCGTCGGAGCCCGTCTGCGAGTCCGTCGGGTGGCCGTGGTGGAAGGTGACCGGGCTCTGGTCGTCGTCCGTGCCGGCGGCCAATGCCGCGGCGCTCTCGTACTCTTCCAGCGAGCCGATGTCTTGGTCCTGGAGGAGAGAGGCCGCTTGGAGCTGCTCGGAGAGCTGTTGGGTACGGGAAAGAAAGAAGGGGACATCGCATTAGACTAGTGTTCGTACCCTAAGGAGTCACATAAAAGATAACATGATTATGGTGAAAATATGGTGATAATAATTAGTGCGTCGAATCCGCGGTCGTGATTAAATAAATATATATGTGGAAAAACAAAGTTCAATTTTCATTCATCATGATTAAATTCAATAAAGTGACGCCTCAAATCATCAACTTCGACTTTTGATGTTAATTACAGTCTTAGTACCCCAAGTTGAGTCATAAAAAAGGAAAAAAAGTTATCTCGTGACTTTTAAGAAAGAAACGAACAACGCATAAGATGACTCAGATTTGAATTAAATTGTAACTAGAAGTATTCACATGGTTGAAGTAGGCATAATGAGTGGAGACTTCTTCGAATGACAGCGTCCATCTTTCGGGTATATGTTTGTCGCGTCAGTTGTAACGACAGTCAGAAGCAAGGGCGGCAAAAAAACTTCAGCCGCTGACTATAGTATAATTCTTCGAATGAAATTGAAATATTATTTAGAATTGTTGAGGCTAAATAATAAGGGTCTTTTTAGGGTGAGCCGATTTACCAACTATTATTGTTCAACCACGAGCTCACGGCTATTAATAACAGAATTTGGAAAAAATAGTTACGATTACATATTCCTCGTAAACACCGAAAAATTTAGGACGCACAAATGATGCAAAGTCATTTGTGCGTCCTAAAGCTTACATGAGCTTTCTAAACAAAAGCCTTCGGGGCGTTCTCATTGAAACTTTCGGCACTGATTTGGCAACCCTCTTTTGTTTAGGAAAGACTTCGTAGGGACCCTGGAATTTCCTAGGATTTCGCCGTGACTTGCCTGTATCGTCTCCGCCAGCTGCGCAGGGTCGACTCCGTGCAGGAGCATCGTCTCCTGTACCGAAACCTGCGTGAACACGTCCTCCTGGAGTGAGGGCGAGAAGTATCCCCCGGTGTCATCCTCATCGCGCGCGTACGCTCCCAGACCTCCGTCTTCGTCACCGGAGAACGCCGCCAATGCCGCGGGGGAGACCATCCCGGCCGGCGACCCCCCGGGGTCCGACTCCGTCCGCTGGAGCCGCTTGACCGCCGGCGAGGGCGACGGAGAACCCCGCTGGTCCAGCTGCGTAGTCTGCGTGCTGGCCGCTGCCGCCTGAGCCGCGGCCGCCGCCGCCGCTGCCGCCGCCGCAGCCACTGCCGCCGCCGCGGCCGCCGAGTCGGAGTTGCGGCGGGCACGATTCTGCTCCGCCGTTGGCGTGGTGCCCTGTCCGACGGACGGTGCAGCGGGCACTGCGAAGCCGTTGGGCGTGTCCTGCTGCTGTGGTGTGGGAGGCGTTGCTGGGTAATGCGGAGGCGTGTTGGAGGGCAGCGGGGAGTGGTAGGAGGCGGAGTTGGTGCCGTTTGCCGCTCCGCCGTCCGTCTGTTGCTGCTGCTGTTGCTGTTGTTGTGTCTGGGGCTGCCCTTGTTGTTGCTGAGAGGACACGGTGGTGCCTACGGCAGTCCAAAAAGGAGCGTGCAAATTTCCTGTGCAGTTGGTGAAGAATTTGAGAGGAGGAGGGTCGGCCGATGTGTGCGAACGAAAAGTAAAACAACAGAAAGCGAATGAGAAGTGGTAGAAAGGTTAACAGTGAGGAAAAATATAATTCATGCACAACAAAATTAACTGAAATAAATGGGATGGAACAAGCAATAAAGTAAACGTAAGCAAATTAAAATTATATAGCAGCAATAACAAAATACAACCGATGTCAATGTTTGGTGAAGGACTCAGTCGGAGAAATATAATAACGATTGAGCATAAACAACGGCTTACATAAAAGTTGCAAAATAAGAGAAGCAAATTCAATCCATTCGCCAAAAAGTGGCGGAAAAAATGGGGCAATAACAGCATGTGAGTATGACCAGAAAATATCATTCATAGACATGAAATTATTAAGACACTTGGCAAAATGAAATAAGAAAGCATAATAACATCATGGTGCGCAAAAATTATGAGGAATAAAAAGAGAATCAAGTAAATAATGAAAAAATTCTCTCGGAAACGTAAGTATTCGTGCCCTTGGGGGTCAAAGAAAAGATAAAATCAAGATTGAGATAATATGCTGTTAATAATTTCGACTGCTGATATTAATTACGCTTTTTATATCTCAAGTTTAGATCATAAAAATGGAAAATGTTCTCCATTTCAGCTTTTCAGAATTAAATTACGCTTGATAAATTTTTTATTATATGACCAAAACTCGAGTGATTGGGAGCGTAATAATAATCAAAATATGAATATGAATGCATAAATTGCACGGAGAAAATAATGCGACTGATAAAGATACATAGGTAGTGATTTAGCAAGTTTTTCAGATTACACTTATATTTCTAAAATGCCATAAAATTTAATTTTACTGAGTCATTTGGACAATCAACCGGAAAAGAAATTTCTCTAAATTTGCTTTTGAGTGAGGAATTTCATAAGGTTAAAGCTAGAAAAATTGAAATACAATTAGTTACCCCGAAAAGCTCCTTTCACCAATGATGGCGACCCTTGCACGTATGAATAATGCGATCATCAGAACAGTAATCGCGATCAAAAGATTGCATTTACAAAGGACGCTCTATAACGCACAGTAGTGGCCGGGCAAGTTCGCAACGGAAACAGATAACGAATGAACTCCAGGAAATCAGCTTCCGATAAGAATTCACCCAACTCTATCCGCTGCCGTCCAATGAGAATGAATGCGTGATCTAAAAATTCCTTTGTTAAAACCATTTCATGTGGTTGATTCATTGTGGTTGCTTTATTACCTCATTTGCATTTCCACATTTAAATGAATATATTATATGACGTTACAATGACGTGATTCATCCGATAACGTAGTACATGCAAGCCGTGATCATCCTCCGACACGTTTTGTTAAAGGTCTACAGCTGTATAATCAAAGAACACGGCCGCTGATATGGAATTACATGCATTGAAACTTGTAAAAATTGAAATAACTTCATTTATACTCCCACAAAAATATGAGGGGAGTGTAAAAAAACAAAACTTATGTTTATAAAACAATCCTCTTTCTAGTCTTATTTTTGAAGATTCTCAAATTCTAATCCCAATTTGGATGCTAGGAAAATATCGAGACGTGATTGAGACACATACGTGAGTCTATTAATTTGGACCAAAATCATACGATGAGTTCATTGCCCACTGAACCCAACGAGTACGTAAAAACATTTTATAGGATTTTCAGGAGTTCGAACTACCATACTTCCTAAAAAGCATAAAATTATCCTAGCAGCTCAAGTAGTTTTTAAGACGTGCTTAATCTTTCGACTTAAATATCTCAGAGATGTTTGGGATATTCAATTAAAGTTTTTGTAATACTACATGTTTGTGGCTCCAATATATGATAACATAAATCTAAACCATAATAGAAATCTTCCATCATCATCAGGCGAATCCGGAGTGAGTCAAGGTTTTCCGGAACTCGGAACTATTAATATTATATTTGTAAAAAATATTTGCAAAATTAATTGTATCAAACAATGCAAGTAATTCCATTCTCCTGAGTGCATTAAGCTGAAATTAGAGACATCATTCCAGTAGACTTAACAAACTCAACTCAATGCTGTGGAATAAAAATCGCTGTACTTTGCGCATGAAATGATAACAAAAATTTATGTTCGTGATAAAGTGATCAAGCAAATTCATAACTTTTCAATTAAATTCGACTCACGATTGCAAATGTTATAAAGTGATTGAACAATTGAGAATAAATGTCTTTAAAAGTGAAACTGAGAACATCATATTAGAGCTTCACTTTATTTCCAGGTTCGAGAGAAACGGTACATTTAGAGAAATGATGGGTATGGGGATTCGTTTTCCCCCGAAAAATAAAGGTCTTAAATAAATACTACTAAAGAACAATAAATACTAGGCGTAATTTTGTTAGAGCATAACATTTTTATTTGTAAACGGCTGGTGTCCTAACATCCCTGCCACACGCGTTTAGGCGGCTTGCGGTGTAATGTGTATATATGTAAATTAACCATTTAAATGGAGTTATCTATGAATCAATATTTTACAATTTTAATAAAATTCTAGTGGAAGTGTAGTGATTAAATAAGAACTCTTTTGAATGATGATTTTGAATACACCCCAAAATATTTAGTTGTTTTCTGGGTGCGAATTCAAAAATTTATTTTCTAGATAAATTAATAAGGATGGCATACTTGAGGAGAAACGAATGTTTCCCCCTACAATGAAATAAGTAAATTAATGCAAGGTGTAATTTCGTTCGAGAATACCCTTTTATGTGTAAACAGCTGGTGTCCTAACCAGTGGCGCCGACTCCATGGGGCTTGAGGGGGCTCGGGCCCCCTCAAAAATTCGTTATGGGTGTGAGGAAAAAATGTTTCAGGCTTTTCAATTTTCAAGTGTCCAGATATCGAGATTTGAGTTATCAGGGTTCTAATTTTGATCATATGACTCTTTTAAAATGCTTAAAAAAACTTAAAACTAACTACTTATAAAATTTCCCGGGGCAAGATCCCTGGTTTGGGCCCCCCAATATTTTTTGTAAGTCGGCGTCCCTGGTCCTAACATCCCCTGCCACACGCTTATTGAAGAGGCTTGCGGTATTGTAAGGTAGTATGTAGATGCATGTATAAGATAGGAGGTGAAGTGTAACTCACCTTGGAAGGCACCCGTCAGGATTCCCTGAGCCGTCTGCGCCTGCGCGGCCGCCTGGGCTGCCTGCATTTGTGCCACCAGCTGCGGGTTGGTCGTGATTCTTTTCTGGATGATCTTCTCGCCGATCAACGCCCTCACGCTGACGCTGGCCGTCTGTAATGGCGGACCCGAAGATTCCTTCCTTTCCGATTTCTTCGACTCAGAATCCTAAAGGAGGTCAAAATTCATTTGTCTATTCGCTGGCGAGAGATGGGCGAGGATATTCAAAAATCTTTTTCTTCCTTTCTGAGAAGATTGAGGAGGCGAATTTATAAATATTGTTTAGCTCAAAATATAAGCAGTTCTAGACTTCCGCGAAGGTTTTAACAGTGTTTTCAAATAACACGATTGAAAATACGATAATAAGGGACGATTTTTGCATAGGCGTAGTAAATTTTTCTGACGGCCATTGGTATGTGAGAATAAGCGTGATTTTTATTAAGGTCCAAACATTTGTTCTAACGTAAGGCAAGCCATATTTTTAATATTATTTTAGTGGGATAGTTTTCATTTAAAGTGGAAATAATTTGATATTTTAAATAATATGAAATATAACTCTTTAGGTGGCTCAAGATGTATATTTTTCTTAACAGGCCCACGTCCTTTTTAATAATTCCGTAAATTATAAAATTCTTTCAGTCAATCATTATTCAATTTCTCCCTAGATAAAACACTAAAAGTTAATGTTAGCGGTTGTGTCACAAACAAAACTCAGAAAACTGATGTATTAGAGAAAACTGTTAGGCATTCAAACAGAAGTTAGCAGTAATTTGAAGGAAGTACTTTGGAGTATTAGTCGTATTTTGAAGGAAGAGTATGAAGACAGGGGAAAGGAAAGTTTATTTAAGGCTGGGAAACGTAAAACAAAACGCCATGCATTGTAAATAGATCAAACGTACGTGCCCATCTCCGTTCGTTGAAGACCAATGAACTTCGATTCCTCTAAGAATTCACTCACTACATCTAAGACTACATTGATAGAGCTATAAATATGTTTACCAAATTCAGCATGAAAATAGAAATACTTAAACTCATTAAATATGATCAACATTTGCTAATGAAGAATTAAGAGTAAAATAATTAAATGGTAAGGATAAGAACAACCATGAAGAAGTTTGAAGGAGCTGTAAGAATTCAGATCATATAAGTCATATCAAAGAATGGAGGTAAGATATCTCTACCACACACAATAAGCACAGGTACCAGACAGATTTGAAATATTGAAATTGAAAACATTCGTGATCATATCGATTCATACGGAAAGAAATAGGAACCCTCAAATCAAAAATTACAGAGAAAAGAAAGAATTAAACGCCATTATCTCAGAAAATCTTGTGTTGATACCTACTTCAAATGATTCACTTTCCTCAAATTCATAGTTAATGCTGGACTGATATCTTATTCTCAACTTACATACGCTTATTCATCACTATTTTTTCAAATAGCTATTTTAGGAACAATTAAAAATGCTTAACATCATATGATGCAGTTATTAAGCTGGTAATTTACCTCATATGTCGGATGATTTCGAGGATAACGAGCAGTAATACTTAATATTTAAAAAAATTATCAAGGCGAAAATATTTTATCAAGGTAACAGCCGCATTTACATTGATCAAAAAGGGGGGGGACTGAAGTCCCCGAAACCCTATCCCCCTGCCTAGTTGTCTGTCAAACGCATGCACTGGAGCTTAAAAATATCTACCCCCAAACTTTAGCTCTATGATATATGCAAGGCCCTTTTTACAGGGGGACGTCCGTAAAATAATCCAAGAAATAAACACACCAGACCACACACACACACAAATACAAACACACACGCCATTGAAAAAAAGCGAGAGTAAAAAAAAACAACCCGTCCGAAAACAGGCAGTGTCCTGGGTCGCTGACCTTTTTGAAGTATCCTCCGTGCAATCTCATGTGTCCGTTGAGCGCTGGGATGTTCTTGAACTTCCGGTGGCACAAGTTGCACTCCACCGGCTTGGGGTCGGGCTTCGGCGCGGCCGCGGACGTCGCGCCCGTACTGCTGCCCGCGCTCTGAACCCCGCCCGCGGATGCCGTAGCCGTCGAGCCGGTCGAGGAGCCAGTGTTGGCCTTGCCGGTCGCCAACCCAGAGCCCTTGTTGTGGCCACGAGGGATGGACGGGAGAAACAGGGTTGGGTATTGGGAAGAGAAAAGAAATGGATACTCATTAGCTGGTGGCATGTGTACACAGGAGGATGGCTAAACCAGCGGGAGGTAGGGATATCATTCCCTCCCCATTGATAAAATAGACTGTATGCAAACGTATTATAGTTAACTTGGTGGAAACTCGTTGTATTCATATCATAAATTTAAAAACCCCAACACATTTCTATGAAAAGTATATAAAAACATCGTTTCAGTAGCTAACGCCACTATCCAGGTAAGGTCAAGATTCTCTAGAAGAAGTCTCTAGAAGCCAAGGGGTTCAAGTGCAATTTTATAAATTTAGAGGTAATTGGGTACGCAATATTTCGGTGATAAGGGGATACAATTGAATCTGCGATAAGTGTACATAAATGGATTCAGTGATTTACCGGTATTCCTTAGCCAAAGCAAAAAGTATCCCTCGGTTTCTAGGGTCCTTAGATAGGTATAAACAATTTGGTGCGGTATTAGCAATAATTAATAAAAAAGGTAAAATAACAGGAATAAAAAATATTCAACTTGTAAATACGAGTATGTATTCACCTCGTAAAAACCTGTGTACAATCAAAATAATACTTCGAATCATATTCTCAGTGTTAATTTTTAAGCTTCTGCTAACAAGCAACACACTAAATGCGCAACACAGACCAGTGCACATGAAACGTTTTATTAGTAATGTTGTTTCTTTTGAGACTGGAGTTGTCAGAAGTTTCAGTCGTACAGAAGTAAAGGAAAAAATGAATAAATTAAACGTGGTTCCCCTCAAAGGTAACTGTTTTTTCACCTAAATACGAGCCTAAGTTTATACAGACCAATAAAAGCAAATGATAAATATTGTATTTGGAAGTTGTAATTTTACAATTATGATTAACAATTGTATTACCTTATTTATATTTAAATATCTCATAATTTTTATTAACAATGAGTTGAAGTGAAGTGTTTGTATGAGGAATATTTGGGATAATAATTTTGAATAACCCCTCCAAAGGTTGTTTTCTGGCTGAGCATCTAACAAGGGTTTCATTTTTTAGATACATTAACAAGGAAGGCAGAATCAAACAGCGACGAAAGTTTAAAAAAAATATCACCCTCAGTATATTCCTAAGGATATGCTTCTCGAAATGCGCAATAAAATAATCTCAACTAGTCAAAGTTCACTAAAAATAGGAGAAATTAATCCTAGTTTATTCAATGTAAATAATACTTTATCATAAGATTAACTTTCTGTCTTCAGCGTTCAAAGCCTCATAATCTTCTGATACCAATTATGCTTTACCTGTATTCTCCCGTTGAAATTCATTATTTACTGATTCATGAGGTAAAATGTATCAACGAAATAAAAAGTCGACAAGTTAGATAAAAAAGTGATCCTTTTCAGAGAATTAGAACTGAGATACGTACTAGTTATTTAACATATTGGTGGGCGAAATAAAAATTGACGATGAAACAATGCGCAGAAATTTTAACTCTAGACACCAAGAGTATGAGTTCTCACAGAAATAAAATGTAAGTGAAAATTATGGAAATATGAAAATTATAAAAGCCGTTGCAAAAATAATGTTAACGAATAAAGGTGCATAAAACTTTACACCAAAGCCAAGCAATCGACAGGCGAAAGATATGGCCTGATATGAATTAGGATTACGAAAACATTTTTGCTCTTCGAATGGAATGTACGTGTCTAAGGCGCGCCAAATAAGGAAAGAGAATGAAGAGTAAGTATCTAATGGTTTTATTTTTTGAAAAAAAAAATATATGGTTTTGTTTCAGGGTTCTATGCGAATTGAGAATTAAGACGGAGAGATGTTGGTTAGTTGCGATTTGGTTCATGTTTAACTCAAGTAGTTTAATCAGCATTCACTTATTTGTCATGTATTTTCTTATTAATGTTGTGAAAATTGAGCTGTAGGAAATTCAAGTATACCAAGCGTGAAGAAAAGACATTTAAGGGAAATTTAGAAGCCTTTATCTCCATCTTTTGCTCACTCTCTTCCAAAAGAAGAAGATAATGATTGAGGGACTATGAGCTGAGAACAAATGCAACAATTGATACACTGTCCTACTAACGAATGAAAAAGAGCAGAGGATATATGGCTTAAAAGCGCGGCACCATCATATTAAAATATCAACCGATTTGACCGAAATTTGTGCTGAGTCTCATTAAATAATTTTTGAGAATGAATTAATGGGCTACGCTTCGAATGGAATGATTTTTTAAAACTTAAAATCAGCAAAATATGATAAATAATTCACTTCGTAGAATCTCATCTGCAATACAAAACCTGTAAAATCAAATTTTAAACAGTGATTGGTGAATTTTCATGATGCCAAAGAGGAAAATATTTAATTAACATCTAATTTTTAAGCACGTGCGCATATTTTGGGAGCAAGGGAATATATGAATAAATGAACAATGGATTTCGAATTTGAAAATTCATACTGAAAATTTGAGAGATTTAAATTAATGCTATATTACGTTCAGAATATAATTAAACGAATCTCGGCACAAACGATCACCGGGAATATAATTAAACCAATGATGAGATCAATTTACTTATTAAAGCGCAGTAGCAGCGGTTACACGCGCCATTGATGGATTTTTTCAGTAATAGATGATACATACATTTCCGTAATGAAATCTATGGTTTGCAATCACAGCAAGAGAAAAGTATTAAAAGGCTGATTCAATGTGCAAATAGATTATCTTTATTAAATTGATCTTTTCAACTGTGACAACTCCAACTATTACTGTAATTTTTTATCCTGACTTAGAGCTGTCACTCATGAATCTGCCGCCAAAGAAAAATCAAAGATAAGGAATTATAGAAACAGGGTATTTGACTAGCGGATGATAAAAATTTGGAGTGAGTTTTTTAATTCAGATACTCTGTAAAAGCTCAGCTTGACTCTTATGCAATAATCATTTATGAAAAAGGTATTGCCGATATGTTTGTTGCATGTTAACATCAAAATTTGTGAAAAATATTAATATCCTTTGTTTAAACTATATCGTACAGAAATGGATATTAATACCATTGAATACCGTCAATAGTATTCACTTGCACATTTCATATTTATTTGAATGGCAGAGCTAGTAACTAAACTTCTTCAAAAACTTATTACAGATATGTCATTCGATCATTTCTGCGCAGCTAGCATATCAAAACGGCTCTGTTTCCGATGAAAAACGGATTCTATCAAACGGAGATATGTTTTTGCTTGATTAATCGCATACCGTTTTGGTTGTAGCTAACGAGACTTGGATAAAAACCCATGAATGGAATGGGATAAAGTTTACTTTTTAATAGGCTCGGTTTCAGAGTAACAAGAGAGGATTTTTTATTACTACGAGTACCAACTGCAACCCACCGAGTCCTTTCTATCTCCCAGTCACTGGATATTTATCTTAATGATTGATTATAGCCTGCAATCGAGCTCTCTTATGAGTAATTGGATTCTCAAACGAAGCGGTTGATGGAATTATTCGTCGGAAATTTCTATCTCTTCCCACCAGATGGCAGCAGTTGCGAAGATTCTCCTTCCGCTTTCATTAGCTTATTATTCATTTCCCTATCGGGGAAAATGATGATTGCCGTCGAAATTGTATTCTATGGAGGGAAAAAGTCGTAAATGGTGGTTCAATGACTGGAATAGTTTGCTGAGCAAACGTACTCGCATTTGCAGTAAAAGCGCTAACCATGCTTTTAAGCGTAAACTTTATGATTGATGACATTGATTTAGTTGTACAATTATTTTTTAACAATAAGCTTTTTACGACCGTCATGATAGATTTTACACGTACAACTGGAGTTTTTGTTTTCAATCAGCAAAATATGATAAATGATTCACCGAATAGAATCTTATTTGTAAAACCTGGATATTCAAATTTTAAACAGTGATTGATGAATTTTAATGATGCCAATCAGTAAATTATTTAATTAGCATGTAATTTTTAGCGAATCGTATTTTGAACTAAGCGTAGCCCATTTAAAATGACGAAGTGCAAATATGTAGCGAGGCCTCTAAACACAGAGAGCTAAGTCTATAATGAATCATGAAACAATACGAAGTACGAACATCTATGAACAAAAGAAGGTCATTGCATTCGAATGATATATAACATAGCTTTATCCATTAAAAGCAGCAGGTACGCTCGGAAAATATAAGCCACCAACAATAATAATCACCAACAAATTCGGCAACAAAAAATAGAGTATTACGCAAATCCATATATGAATAAATACCTCACTCACATATGAACAAATTTATTCCACATTCATCAAAGGGAAAAGGGTTTCACAATAAAACTAAAGGTTATGACCAATGTACCTAAAGGTGGAAATACTCATTGAATCCTGGGTCGTGAGAAACAAATTTTTAGTACACAATAACTTTTTGATTCTTTATTAAAAACACAGTGGTTCCATGAAATTTACCCATAAAAAATTAGTCGAAACTAAATTAATGTTGAAAGAGAAGAAAATGTAAAAATGAAGCGGTTTAGGGTCTAAAGAGAACGCTTTATTGCAGTACGCCAAATAATGAAAGAATTTGAGCGGTGGATTTTTGTAAAAATGAAGAATATTATCCAAATATGTAGTAATAACACTCAGTAGTTATATTAAATACATTTTCAAATAACAATAATTGAGAAATCGTAAATTTTGTGTCAAAAGTTCTGCCGTGACCTTTGCGATTAATATGTTCTAAACTCACATTATCTGAGCTCGTAAACAAACATTCCGAAAATTTTCGAAGGCAAATAAAAGTAACCTCATTATACAATGCGTTTTGGTACCGTAGGCTGTATCTCAATACGTCATACATATTATTTCCATGCGCGAATTCCGCGATGGAAGCTAACAGTAATGGGTACACTAGAAAACCTTTTGGATTGAACCTAAAAATAGTTCAACAGAGTTTAATTATTTTGGCGAATAATAGTGTGTAAAAGGTAAAACACTTGGTGCAAAAACTCATTATTGAAAAATATCTGTTCAAGTTCCATCGTGAAAAAACCTATCTGAGAATAGGCTTGCAAAAATTATTAGAACAGATGTTATAGAAGTATAAGGAAAAAATACTGGAAAATGTGACCATATAGTGAGGATAATGTATGGCTTACCGAAAATGTAAAATTATATCCATAACAGGTATTTTAAATTAAGCGGAACCCATTTACAATGATGAAGGGCAGGAATGAAGAGGAGCCTCTAAACGCAGAGACCAAAGTCTATTATGATTCATGAAACAATACAAACATCTATAATTAAAAGAAGGACGATGTGTTTCAATGATAAATAACATAGCTTAACCCATTAAAAGCAGCAGGTACGCTGGGAAAACATTAACCGCCATCAATGATATTGAATTCGGCAACAGCAAATAGGATATTACGCAAATCCATACATATTGAACGGACAGGATAATACACATTTGAAATTAATATCACAAGAAAAGGCAGCAAAAACTGAGGCAACCATGGGCAGCTGTAATTCAGTTTCAACTTACTGAGTCAATGCTAAAAATCATTTCATTGGAATAACGTATCAATGAGACAATTTCACCAAACACTAATGATTGTATGCGCTCATAGGTTTTATGTAACTGATGAGCGGTAATGCATCCATCAAAATTTGGAATTATCAGTTTGTTTATTCCCTCAGAGGCAAATCGCGATAGCTATGCAATATTACAGAATTGTATGAGATTTGTTAATGATTTAAAATTGCTGATACCACCTACGTCAAGTTGCTAAATAATGACTAATATGTTGAGCTAAATCTGTATGCCCAAGTAATTTTCTAAACCAAATTTTTATGTCTACCATGGATAAAATATCATTTCAACCTTAAGCTAACACAAATATTCTACTAAATTTTATAAATATTTGATAAAAAATTTATCTTAGCATTAAACCGAGAAAGTTTTATGTAAAGATGAAGTTAAATCCAAAAAGGAATTATGTTACAAAAATAAATATATGCATGCCATAGTGCGATACTATTGCTCAGTTTATTTTTACAACCTTTTTTCGTCCCTTAAAAGCTTTTACGACCACCGTCCTGTTGTTAGATATGACGTTGTGTAAATAAACTCTTCAAAAGTTGCCGCCGCAGGTAATATTGTGGATATGGACCATGATTTCATAGCTTAGAATATTCATATATCACTGCCCAAGAATTCAGCTCAAAGATTTTTTAAACGAATTACATGATTGTAAATATTACAGAGTGAAAATAAATCTATTTCCTGTGAAATACTCGCAATTTTGCTTACAGCTCTAGGATTCAGAAAATCACCTGTCATAATTGAAGGTAGGAATTTCTACAGAAGTAATCACGGTATTCATCTCTGGTCTCCAAATGGATATTTCAGAACTCAATTTTATTATTCAATGTGTCTTTTTCTATGCCCACCTAACATTTTTTTAAAATCCATCGCAGTTATTCAGACCGTCGAAATTTCATAATGCTAGAATTCCAGTACTACGGATTTGGAGAAGTGATTATTTTAACATACAATCTAGCATCGAAATTCTCCCATTCAAAGCAAACTAATAACTAGATTGACGTCCGATCAGAGCACCACCAATGTAGAACCGACGGGAACAAAAATATATTTTCCCTTTCAGTCCGTCTGGCTCTAAGCAATATCACTGGAGACCATTGAGTGCACGCAGGTGAAACGTGAAACTGAATTTCGCCGGAGGAAAAGAAGAAACGTGAAAAAAATGGACGAAACATATTTTTTTTTGGAAATGAAAAATGGACACCGACTCTCGTGAAAGCTGTGGGAAACCCTAACTGACAGACAGAATATCTGGGATATGTTCCGAGTCAGAACATTCGTTGATTGGATAGTCGATGAAGAGAACTCAATGGAACTCCGCCGCCGGTCATTGTGCACATACATGCGAGATATAAAACCTGATTGAATTGTACGACTGGGATTCTGGAGTCGCACGTGCCGGAGCGTGGCTTGATGCGGTTTGAAAACTGGGGGCTAGGGACAAATAGTCGCACTCTACTTGGGAGGCTACAGAGATCTGCGAAGACCTAGAATCAACGCCGTTACTAACGATTTGCCCAACCGAAGCGTATATTCTCTAACTCCTAACAACAATTTTCTCTTATATGAGGAGGCGAGAAGCCAAGGGGTGCAAGTGATTTTTTTCTCAACAGAGTTAGGAAAAGTTTTGCTAGAAGAAATAAACAAAAACTTGGTTGCCAAGGGATACAAGTGAGTCTCTGTTCTGTGCTGACATCAAGTGGAAAATCAGATGCACTACCAAATATATAATTGATCTCGTTTGTTCCCTGTACCTAATTTCTGTACATAACAGTGTATAGAAAAAATAAATCACTTTTACCCCTTTGTTTCTCACCCATTCATATGTGTTATGTTGATGTGTTTGAATGGCAGTTGGGAATCGCGTTTGATGCAACATTACATTACAAGCAACTTGTGTATGTGGTGCTGCTGAGGTATTTTTTTAGATTTGCGTCAAACAGATGGAAGGCAACAATGGATTATAATTCCGTTGTACTCATTAAAATATATAAGTTTTGTAAAAAGACTGTAGGTGTCATGTGTTTGACATTACAAGTAGCTGTGAATTATTGAACACTTTGCCGGCTAATAATATGTAGAAATTATCTTGGGCTCACCCTCACGTGAAAATAACTAAAGTCAATTGACGTGCCGGTCTTGGTTGCTATATAGGCGTTGTTGTAAATGAACTTTCAAAAGTTGACATCGTATATAATATAGTGGATTAGAATCAGTGGCGATTGACCAAGATCGATGTAAGGTTTGTTTAAGCCATTTCTAACAAATGTACCCCATGATATTTCATATTAAACTATAAAAGAATGATTAAAATTGTGATTAGTATCATTGTATGCCGCAGACTCCGACTCTTCACCGAGCATTTTGCAGCTGCTATGGCGAGTGGTGGGGCTATTCATTACTTATCGCGGTGCCTTGGCGGTATAAATTTCCTCGCAGCGATACTGTGCATGAGGCCTAATATGCGTATGCAAGTGGGAAATAATCTATTATTTTTAAACACTGTTCGTTTATGTATAAACTTTTCTCGGAATTCCCCGCGGGTAAGATTTTGTAGGCGCGGAATCCCGTGAAAAGTTTATACATATTGTTCGCCGGGAAAGTGTAAAATTTTACATAATGTTCGTTTGACTAGCGAATCAAAAACTTATTATGGAAAGCCACTTTGAAAATTACAACCTTTTGAATTTTTCCAGAAATTATGGAGCGGGCGGCAGCTTTTCCCCCAACCTCTCCCTGATAATCCGTTCACTGCTCATCACCAATTCTAAAGTATATTGAGAATCAATTATCGAAGCTATTAGTAGTCTTAGAGCCACTTTGCGGAGAGATGGATAAAATTATACATGTTCCTCATTCCATACGTTAGTCAAATCGTTTCAAAGATATATAGTTTCTCTTTCAATGCATAGATACTCTTTTATGCGCCACTTACTACCTTTCGAGCAGCTGTCGTTTTTTATTTGAGAGCTAGTACATCAATAAGATTTTCCGCTGGTTCTAATTTGAAATTTGAAAACTATTTTGAAATGTAACATAATGGAGTAGGAATTTATCAGTTAAATTGGAAATGTGAAGCCATACAAAATTACTTTTTCTGTCATACGATTCTTTGTTTCCTCACTGAGCTTTTCATGGCGACGCATCGAAATTATTTCGCGGAAAGAGATGTAGGAAGTTGCTGACGTCACTCGTTACTCCCACTCATGTCCGTGGGCGTAGTGAAGAATTCCTCTATATCCAGCGAATGAATTGGGTGCAGAACCGGATATCTGGTGATTTTAAAAACCTATCAAGTTGGCACACCGCCTTCGCGATTTTTTTTGACCTTGCGAGTGATAAGATGAGGATAGTAAAATTTTTCCACCGAATCCCATCCATTAAATGAATATATTAATTTAACTCTAGTTCCACGTCGGGATAAAAACCCATATTCTGTCTAAATAGTGGCTAATCTTTCCATTTCACTCATTATTTCCACAAAAACCTCTATTACAATCTAAAATTTGCTATTTCATACCTGTGTTATACCTTGAGTAACGTGGTACCTTCGTTGCTAGATTGCTTTGTTGCACCGCGGAGGATGTTGGATTGAAATTAGCAACGGTATGCCACCGCTTGGGTCGCACAAGATGATGAGATACAGATCATCATATTTTTAAGTTGTAAGATGCTTCCACAGCATCCCTAACAGTAATTTCAAATTAATTATCTAACTAAAATATGAAATCTTTCCGAAAAACTTAATTTCATTAAACCATGCATTTGAAAACATGTTTATAGGTTGGATAGTTTACAGCACTTTAATCGGCGTATTAAGTGCGCACGGCAGCAAATATATACGAAGGTTGTAATTCGTTGAGAAAAAATATTTAGATTAACCGGGATTCGAACCCGTATCTCACGATTACCGGTCAGATACCAGTTGAACCAGCTATCGCAAATACACCACCAAATATTTTTCAAACCAAAAGCACTCTTACGATAGTTACGTGAGAATGGCCCAAAAACCGCCTCAAATATGAGGCAAAAGTGTTAGATTTAAGATATTTTGGCTGTATTAGCCAAATTTTCTGCGCCATAATATTGTTTTTAAGCTTTGTTAAATGACGCCTACGATGGAAAAATATTTTTTTATTACACGCTTTGGAATCGCACATCCACAAACCTACCTCTTTGACTGGAGTGTGAATCGGGGTTTTCACGTGTGTTTAACCTTTAACCGGTGACGTGCGGTCTGAGAGACCGCTGCGTTTCTAAAATTATGAATATTTTCAAAATTAAGATTTCAAAATATCTATAATTCTCGTTAGCTTCATATTTTTGCATAACAAGGACATCCCACTCTTTAAATTTAACGTTCCTTTTATTAATTTCTGTAAATTTGCAATTGAATTCGATTAGCGGTCTGTGAGACCGCACGTCACTTACTAAGAATGCATCAAGAAAAGGAATAAGCGGGATAAATTTCATGGCTACTTACTACTTAGCCTTCCAACTTTAACATTTAAGGCCCTTTTTGAATCTGGCGAAATATTGATACATTAATATAATAATTATAACTCAAGTGTTTTTGGCATCAGTTTTTTTATCCTGCTTCAAATCACAGTTTTTTGTGACAAATTGGTTCGTATTGGGAGTGTAAAAATTTTAATATAAGTTTTAGAAAAGTTAAGCATTCAAAGAAAAATCAAACGAAGTAATAAAAATGGCGTAGCAATATTTTATGAATTTTTGATTTATTGCGGTCTCCCAGACCGCACGTCACTGGTAGTGTAACAAGAATTGCACGTCACTGATTAAGGGTTAATTACCTGCATGAACAATTTGCATATCTCTGCGAGGTAGTCTTCCATCTTGGAGCCATAAAAGTTTTCACCGGCCTCTCGAATGGAGTCAAATCACGTCGGTACGAGAGCGGTAGAACTCGAGCGCGGACAAGTCCAACACAACCTCAACCTCCTCGTCACTTGAACGAAAAAACCCAGACGCACCCGGAAGCTTTCCATCTCCGAAAAATTGGAAATCAGATAGCACCAACGGCCTCGTCCATTCCGACCAGACGCACGCGCTCGGCACCGGACAAGTCCATCGCCTTCCAACACACAACCCACACACGAACGTAACGAGAAATATGAAGAAGGGACACTTCCTGCAACAAAAAAAATCACTGCGCGAGCGAAATTACTTCACGGGAGATCCAGACGGAACGACAATTTTCCTTCTTCTTATTTTCGTTCAATTCCTGAGCTACTGGATTGAAAATTTCTCGTACTCGGCGAGGATGTGAACAGAAACATCGTGGAACGTCCCGTCCCGATAGTGTTGGCACGTGAAATTCGGGAAGCAGGTTGGTTGATAAGTCGGAAACGGACGAGATCCGCGACGAGATTCTTGTCGCGGATAAGGCGAGCTACTGCCGGCGTCGTCTTCTTCGGAGGACGGTACAGTTCCCAGGTTATCGGGAGTATGAGTAAGAAGACGGAGGCAGGAAGGACATTGGACGGCGGAAGAGTTAAAAAGTTGAAAGTGAAAAGAGTTTTTAGGAAGGGGAGAGCGCAGAGGAGAGGGTTAAGGGTACAAGGGAATTTTCAACCTGGGCGAAGAGGGTCCCCCCTGTAGGTGAGGTTGATTGCGCGCAAGGTGGTGACCAGAAGGGGTAAGGGGTGGGTTGTTTAGTGTTAGGGGGGGTATAAAGGGGAAAGGCAGGCCCTGACGGGTGATCCTGCAAGACAGGCTTGAGAGTGGATTGGCCACGTTGGAATGGCCATGTACAGATTTCGCAGACACAAGTGTAAAGGTGGGGTGGCAGAATTTTCGCACAGTGTTTTGGTGGACCCGAATCGTGATGGAATTTTTCAGTCGTAATGGGGTCTATAAATTACGTGAGGGCATGAAGGCGTTTTGGTGAAAATTTTTGTGTAAAATCACATTTTGAGGTGTTGGGGGATCTTTTTTTCTTGCTCTTTTTATGACTATTCAAGCGTCATTTCCAAATAAATTAGGGGGTGGTGGTTTGCCTTAAATTGCAGCATTCACCATCTAAGAATTCAAAAAGTAGTATTTTGAAGTATTTTCTGCTTATTCTGGTGTCCAAATTGATTTTTCTGACAGTGTTACTAACTTAAGAGTTACACTAAATAAAACCTTATCATTGAATGAACACATAAAACATTTCGCATAGGGTCTCTAAGATTCTGTATCAGTTAAAACAATTTAGACACCAATTTACTTGTTCTTTGGGTATAAAACTGATATGTTTTCATTGTTGTAAATAATCACGATAAAAATAAGTACAAGATTCTTCAAAAGACTACTTTTTTAGTTATTAGATGATGAATGTTGTAATTAAAGACAAATCACCTAAGTTACATGAAAATATGGGATCGGCTCAAATAGCCATATAAAGTATTGAATTAAAAATATAATAATTAAACATTCGACTTAATTGGTACTCTATATATAAATTTTTACGTCGTTAATGATGATAAAACATTATTCCCGTGACAAAAGCGAAAATTATTATTTGCTTCAAATTTTACAACCGCAATGGAACTGTCTAGAGGACTTGTTACAAGATATATTAACTTGAGAGATACAAGCTAATTTCTGAAAGTATGAAAGCCGAAATTCTTCGCATAACAACCAAACTATGTGAATGCAAGAGCATTCAATAGAATCTATTCTAATTTGGCTCATGGATTCGTACATGTTCCGTTCCGGTCCACCAAAATCATTCATGCATGCGTTTAGTCATTAACTCGAGCGGGTTAATTCATTGCGTAACTATGCCTTTATCAGCATTTTTCATTATATTCTCGTTTCACAAATCTCATCTATCACCGCTAAGTACATGCAATAAGCACATTCCGAACCTCCATTTTTTGTTTTTTTCCTCATTAAAAAAGTAGGTGGCTTCTCAAGAGGATTTTCCATTCGTGCTACATAACTTATTACATCTTCTTTTCATTTATTTCCATTTTAAGATATCAAATTGATTGGTTTTGCCCTTTTAACAGACATTTTTAGTGCTGCCTAGGGAAAGAAAGATGCGGAAAATATTTGTATTACATTTTATTACGAAAATAGAGATTCTTTAAAGAAAATCTATCGGAAAAAATAAAAAAAATAAGTTAGCATTAATAAAACCCTCTCTTCTACCTTTTTTGGTGAACAGTTTATTGATTAACTACCTAGGTTACTTAAAAGATAATAATTTAGAAATAATGGCACTACAGTGGGGTTTTTCTAGAAAAAATCAGTGAATTAATGAGAAAATACATAAAAAATTGACAGATTTTCACGTTTTACGCAATGAATAGGCTTTTTTTTATATTAGGGCATTTCATAAGAGAGAAAATTGTTTTTTTATGCAATTGGAACAAAATATTTTCGTTATAAGTTTTTTAATTTCAAGAAGTTTACTCACCGATCATCGACTTTAAAGAAAAAAGGCGGAACTATGCACTTTTTAAAACAATCTATAAGGAGCTTAGTATCTGGTAGCTTTACTACTCAATGAGCAAGGAGTACCATTCGGTCTAGAGAAAAAGATGAAAGAGTGTTTACTGCTTTGACTGGATTCATGAAGTGACGAGGAGGTCCGCACAAAGCTTTGCTCGGCATGGCGCAGGAATTCAACCCTGACACCGACACGTAAAGACACAGCGGCGCAGATTTCGTGCGCTCCTTCTGCTCAACTGTTACTCGGGGGGTGAGTGCAACTTCACTTTGCTCTTCCCGTTGAAGTGGTCATTTTCCTCCCCCGAATCCTATTGTCTCGGAGCGCCGCTGTCGCGATGCCAGAGGGAAACTTTGGAGGAGATCGCGTTTAGAGGGGACACTGGAAGCGAGGACTTGAGGAGGGAAGAAAGGGTCGCAAGAAGTGACGAGGGACACTCTGTCGTGATTTATGAAAAAAGCGTTGCTCCCTATCCTTCACGCGTCGAGTCACTTCTTTTTTTTTCTTTCTTCACGCCGCACAAAAAAAGCGAGATTTAAAGCTACACAATTGAGGGCTTAAAGGCGATTGTCATTCACAATCATTTATCGCGGTCAAATTCAGAGTTATAATTTAGTCACGAGTGTTGCTCTTCCTTTCAAATATGGTGCGCCAAAAAGGCCCAATTACAAGTGGACAAGATTCACATTTGGTGTTATTTTTATTTGGCTGTGACTTTTGTGATCCTATAAATCCTGTGAAGTATATTATCCTTTTCATATTAATTTCCATTAAGTAAAGAGCAAGTTTTGCTTCCCTCAGACTGAGAAATGCTATCTTAAATTTGACGCGTTAAAACAAAACCTAAGAAAGAAATCATTTTTTTTATGTCGGTCACAAGGTTTTAACTGTATCATGCTTTTTTGGTAGGAAAATGAACTCCATACAACGTAAAATATTTAGTGGCAATGGCGAAAAAAAATTTGTTGCAGACATGCATTGAATAAGATAATGATGAAATGTCCTGAGAATTCAAAATCATATTCTTCGCTAAGAATATGGATATTTTCCAATTTAAAACTTTCACTGAAGCGTGTTTTTCACTTATTCTGTGTTTTTTTTACCTTAAAACCCTGCTGAGGTTATTACTAAAAGAGTTCAAAGCTAATATAACCGATGTTTTGAACCTATCTTCTGCGATTTTCTGCAGAGCAAGTGGGATATGGTCAACATTGAATTAATGCTAAGTTTACTCGAAATATATTACTCTAGGTACTAACAATGACTGCAGCAGCTTTATATTGTTAAAAACACAGAATGACTGAAAAAATGACTTCTTAGTGAAAATATAATTTTTAAATCGAAGAACATTTCATCATTATTTTATTAAATGAATGACTGAATTAAGATTTTTTTTCGCCATTGTCACCAAAGTTCTTGCGCTCTTCAAAGTTTAATCGCCGCCTTAAGGAAATTCTATTTAGGGTGATCTTTATGGAATACACGCAGTAAAAACGGATACAGTACAAATGCCTTTTTGGCACACCATACATACAGTAAAACTGAATTATGCAATAAGTTTCAACAATATGCAAATTGAATTCCTGGTAATATTTCTCAGAGGGAAGAAAAGCTTGTTCTATATTTGATAAAATGTAAAATGAAAAGGATAATATTTTGCTACAAGTTTAAATAATAGGAAAACGACAAAGAATGTTGATTTCATAAGTAAAATTATATCACAGATGTTGCACACAAAAATATGCCGAATGTAAGAAAAGTTTGATAACAGAAGTCGCAGCGTAAAGTATACTGAATTTGAATCCTGTCCTCTTGTTGAGCTCATTTTTGTCATAGGACAACAACCGAAATGACCCGCCCTGCATCGACAAATTCGCAACATCTACCCGCCACATGGCAGAAGGAAAAGAAGTTTTTAAAATGAGACAGTCGAACCCTTGACCTCTCGGACGTAAAAAAAATACAAATGCGAAAGTAGAGTTGGACACGAGGCGCAAGTCCCACCAATTTTTTTTTAAAGGAAAACCCGATCTCCGTTGGCCAGGTGATGGGGACCGGAAAGGGTATTCGTAAGGGACATATCGAAGGGGAATGGGACCGTGTTAAGGGTTGGTGAGAGGAAGGGGTTAGAGAAAGGGTAAGGCCCGTCGCATAGGGACATCGCAAGGGTTAGGGGGGCTACCGGCCCATTCTCATGCGCCCGTAGAGGTCTGCGAACCTCAACCCCTCTACGAATATAGCTCGCTCTCCCGTCAGCCAAACTGGACTTCCCCATCCTACTACTACCGAAAGCTGGTCTGCCAAAAGTGAAGGGTCAGTTCTGCGGAAGCCGTCTGAGGAAACCTGAAAAGTTTTTGACGCGGGGCCAATCGTTGACCTCAAAACCACTCCTTCTCCCCCCATCTATGACGTCGCGACGGCTATCCGTACGGTCATCTTCTCTCCCATTCAGTCAGAGGATCCATTCAGATTTTTTTATAAATCCGTTCGCACTCTGTTTCACGAATAATTTTGCCTCACCCTCTTTCACGCCGGGGTTCAAAAAGATACCTGCATCTGTTGTCGGCGACAAGTTGAAAAAAATGCACCTGATGTAGTCGTAAATGCTTTAGAAACGAGTGCACCGGCTTGTTGACCAGTGGACAGAAAATGATTAATTTTTTTAAAAGGTGTTCAAGGAACAAAGACGCTCGGTTAGGTGCTAAACCGAAGAGAAAAATCATCATCATTAGTCAACAATCAGCTAGGATTAGTTTGACGCAGCTCTCCATTTCTCTCTCCTATCCGCTAACCTTTTTATAGCGACGTATTTCTTCTCGCTATAAAAAGATTATAGCGAGTAGAAATACGTTTCATAGAAAGTAAACACTGATGAGAGAAGAGATTGGAACAAATGAGAATGCACAGAGAGACTGATCATCTCACACCAGGTCATATCCGCCATATCGTTTTCCAACCGTTCGATGTACAACTCGCTCATCGTCATCAGGGATTCAGGAACCCAATCTAACTCGGTCTCCGATTCTAAAACGAATCCAGGGTTTGGATCCCTGAATCCCTGAGGATGATGGGCAAGAAACGTTGGAAGGACCTTTCCCGATGTGAGACCCGAGAAATATTCACTGCAATTTGTTCACCGGGAAAAAGCAGTCATTACATCAGAATAAAATTAGCTAAAATTATGATAACCTCGGTTTCGGTTGCAAGAAAATAATTTCAAACCATCATCGTTACAGCCATTGTTCGCCGGTAAAAACAGACATTAAATCAGACTAAAAGTCATTCAAATTTGGAAAAACCTCGTTTTTGATTGCAAGAAAATCATTTTAAACCGTCCATCAGTCAAGCCGTCTACCTATCACAATCGTCCAAGAGTCGAATCATAGTTGACAAGAAAATTTCATGAATTATTTTATGGGTCTCATGAATTGCCACTGAGGGTAAGAGGTTAGGTGTAAATTGACCTAAATAAATATTCTTCGACGATTTTGGAATAAAGCTACTTTCGCTGAAGCTAAGAAAAGGGAGAGAGTAGTTCTATATGCAATAAATACATTCCTACGTGAAAGTAAAATGGAGAGAAGATCACTCAACTAAGGGAGTCTCGATTAATCTTACCCTTTTCATGGTTATCTTCCTCTGGTGACATTCTTTGAATAATATTTCCCCGGAGAACACTCAAAAGACAAAGGGACCACTTGGAGGAATAAAAAAATCTTCGGGGCGAAAACCCGTAAACAGCTGAGACGCCAGTGAACGCTGAAGGAATTTGAATGTGGGAGAAGCGGTAACAGGGCCGGCTGGCGAAAGAGCGAAGAGGATAGGGGAATGGTGAGAAAAATTGCATCCAGCAACGGCCCTCAAAAAGGGTCGTTTCCTGGCGTCCATCTTGGATTATATATCGGGAGGGCCCTACTTACAAATGCATCATTCGAAGGCCGTCGGCCAAAAATCACCGCTACCCAATCTCTCTCGCCGCCAGTCATTTATCTTCTTCCACGACCCCTCCCCCTTCTTCAGCAGTTCCCGTCTTCCCTTTCTTTCGGGGATGAGCATCAATGACTGATAGTGCAAAAACATCGATATCCAAGAAGATGATTTTCGATAATTTTTTCGTGGGTGAATCTAGGCATTGAGTTGGAATATATAAAGAAGGTGGGCTGGCTAACAGTAAAATAGAGGAAAATCTCCACAAAAAATGGACCATATAAATCTACTGAAAATGACGAAAGGCTATTTGAAAACTATAAACACAACCAAGACTTTAGGCGATAACATTTAGTGTAAATGAAAGTTAAGGGTGGATGAAAGAAACAAAATTGTAATTTCCTCGCGCACTTAAATGTTATCATAGCATTTAAAGCTAAAGACCTTGTGTTTTCTCACGAAATTCAAGGATATTTTGACCAGTAAGTACTAACATAAGATATAAACACGTGGTAATAAAAATTAATGCTGTTGGGTTCCAGTGTCAGCAGAAAATCACTCTATCCGCAGTCTCACAATAAATAAACAATACCGTAACATATTCCAACAGCTAATACCAAATAAGGTTAGTTACAGGAAGTACTATGATAATAAATGATAAATTCCCTAATTTAATCATTAAAAATCTATTTGAATCGAAGGTGCATAGTAAAATAGATCTATTATCTCATTTACGACCTCATGATTCTTCAGAAATCTACTCTGAAAAGTTACAGTAGTGGCATTAGAGTTTTTTGTATCATTTCGTCATTGCTAGATCTTTTTCAACTGTCAACCACGTTCACTTACCATATATAAACTTACGGTTTATATATGGTAAGGTGGTGGAAATGGTGGAAATTTGGTATATGCAATATGTGGTCAGTTTGGGCTTAATTTGATGTCGTAGAGCCACTAAAACTTGAGTGATCTCCAATTTATTCTGACTCGAGGGCTCAATACGACCACAAAACTGAACAAAGTGATTAGTTTTGGAGATTCTTAATGTTTTTCCTTAGGGGAAAAAGCCTGAAATGTTTTTTACTCGGTTAAGTATCAATATCGTCAATTTCCCCGATATGGTATCGGTGTATTTTTTGACTCTCTCACGCACCTACCGTTTATCACCATGCCTGGTGGCGCCATCCTCCTCAGCAACAACCAGGGGGTTGCTCCCTGCATTATCTTCCGCTCAACAGAGACACATTACTCACGCCATACCAGCATCTTATTAATCACAGAGTCAACATCGCGGCTTGATGCGATTTCTTTTCTTCGCGCGCCCGCTAACGTTTCCACGACACCCTACCCCCAAGTGTATTTTTTTCGATATTTTTACACTTGCGTATCAACTGTACTGCCATGCCGTGTTAAAAGTCATTTTTATTTATTTTATTTAACTGTATTTATTTTGTTTGTTGATTGGGTTTTAATTTTACCGCTTAATATGTCAAAATATGTTTTCTTTGATTGATATTTTAGATTGTTTATTGTTTGTTAAGTTGTTTTTGATGATAGAAGGGGTAGAAGTTTTAAGAGAAAAGAGTTGATTAGTAGAATCAAGGGCAATGCCAAACTGAACGACTTCAAGAAAGTTTGACATATATTGAGGGATCCTGACATTACACCACGTTGCATGTTTTTGTTATTTCTTAAACACAGTGTAATCATTGCTCTGTATTTCTTAAATACAGAGCAATGAATTTAAGAAATACAGAGCAATGAATTCACATTTTTTTTCAAAATGCGATGTGGCAACGTTGCATTTTTAAATTAAAAATACAATGTGGCAACATTGCACTATCTCTTTGATAACTTCGATTCACGGAAGAAATAAAAATTATGCCCCCACCTATCCTGCTCGTGCAGCGAGCACCAAAGTCCGCGGGGAAATGCAAATTTAGTGTATTTTTTACACTCAGCACATCCATTAGACGCTTCCATCCATTAGTTTATTGCTTCCACCGTGGAAGTATGGCAGCAGATTGATCCAAAGGGGCAAAGGTTTGAATGCACATTCTGGCCTGAGATACGACGCGTCGAATAAATGTAATTTTTTATGTCAGCGGCCTGAATTACATCGCGTCGAGTGCTTTTGTGGGACTATATTATTTATGATGAATTTCCATTATAGCGCTATCGTATAAAAAAGGCTGGTTACTCTCGATTACGAGTGGGGGAGCAACAATGTTTATAACTCAACGATCTATATACCTCTATCATTTTTCTTCACATGCACAAAATCTTGGTACGTATTCCCAGATGGCTCGAAATATTACATAGCGTACCCAAAAAATAAAAAAAAAAACAGTTTCCTGAGATTTATTTTGGCAACTACTCGACAAATTTTGAAAAATCATTATAAATCATCATTTTTCTAGCGTTCGCGCATTTTCCATATTGACCCTACGGATTTTTCAACCGGCGTGTTAGGTCATTCCGTTTGCCTTCAGGGACAGGTCAGAGTCAAAAATCGCCAATAACACGCTAATCGGATCCCCTTCGGAGAATATTTATTTCGGGCGGAAAACAGTTCAATTCTCCATATCAAATATTTGCGCTCAAATTGAGTTAAAACGTTCAAAACGTGATGGTTTAAATATTTGAGAAATATGGAAATTGTATGATTTCATTTGCATGTTTAAATTTCAACGAGTTTTTAACTTATTTGGTGTGGAAGCAATTACGCGGAGAAAGAATCAAGTACCAATAACAATTTAAATGAGAGAAACGGTAATTCTGTGTTGACATGACCAGTTAAATATTTAATGTATCGGCAAAACTGGGGAAATAAGATGCTACCTCTAGAAACACATCTGATTAACTTGTCAGCGAAATAAATAGCAGCGACTTAACTTCAGTTACATAATTTAATTTAGTTGACGAAAAATGAAACTTCATCCAAACAACGAAATATGAAACATGAAACTTTTAAAAATCCAAAAATTACTTCAAATAGAAAAATGTTGGGGTGAATGAAATACGAAGATTCAAGAATGATGGAGTGAAATTTTTCGATATTAAAATAAATACTTGTAATTTTCCTCGATTATATAATAGTAAAAATACTTGAAATAAATGTTTTCAATATATTATTATATTTAATGATCGTGGAAAATTGCAAGTGTTCATTTCCATTTGTTAAAGTGAAGTATTTTGCGCCATAGGGGTTACCTGTATTTACCACGTTAAATTTATACCAGCATCTAAATTTCTATGATTCCCGAGGTGGTTGCGAAAAATGATGGTATTTTACAGAAAGAAAAAAATTCGCATCCCTTCCGATACATATTTGCACATCATGAAGGGACGCAAAGCCGTGGAAAACTGTTCATAATTCAACTATGGCGCGGGATCGCGGGAATTATTTTTTTTTCATTCACACCGCCCGCGATGCGGCCTTTTGCAAACCTTTAACGCTCTCCGAAAACCCTTCATACCACCCCGCCGAAATTCCCTGGAGAAATGTATTCATGCGCGCGTGCGTGCGGGACCTAATTATGCTGTTCATTGAGCCGGGGCGAAATTCGTTTTAGCCCGGGACAAGCCCCTCCCAACCCCGCACCCATAATCGAAAACTGGAAGAAGCGAAAGGCCAATGATGTGTAAGAGAAAATCCGTAAAAAAACTCCGCACCTCTCGGCACAAAGTTTGGGGCTCGTCCTCGCCTTCCCAACCCAGGTCTTTCCTCTCTCATCTTCTCTCGGGAACGTAGGTGTCGGATCGCATTTTCCTTCGCGTGAGTCCATGGGAAGAGACGCGCCCTCAAAGAGTGCGAGGTATATCGACCCCTTCTGCCCTGCCCCTGACCTGATAGATGCTTGATGTCGGTCACCTGCATTTATCGATAGGGACCCTAGAATCCAAGGGGTAAAAGTGGAATTTTTGTAATTTTAGGGATAACTGCGGATTGTTGGTGGGGTACACAGTATTGTTTTAGTGAAGAGATGCAGGTGAACCACTTATAAGCAGGGATGCCGACTTACAAAAAAATATTGGAGGGGCCCAAACCGGGGATCTTACCCCGGGAAATTTTATAAATAGTGAGTTTCAAGTTTTTTTAATGCATTTCAGAAGAGTTATGATGATCAACATTAGAACCTGATAACTCAAATCTCGGTATCTGGACGCTCCAGGGAAAATCGACAAGCCTGAAACAATTTTTCCTCACACCCATAACAAATTTTTATATGGGCTCGGGCCACCTCAGGCCCTATGGAGTCGGCGCCACTGCTGATAAGTATATAAACGGAAAAGGAATCCCTCAAATAAAATATATGGAGGAGGTAAAGAAGTATGTGAAAGATTATAAACATGTACGTATGTGTGAAAAGATAAGCTGATAGGAGAATTAATTAGAGAGCTGCGTCAAACCAATCTTAGGATTGTTGACCAGAGATGATGATGACATAAATTCAGTGATTCACTAGTATAACTTGAAGAGAGATGATAAATGAAAAAACTGTGTATGTCCACAGTTTTAATTAGTGTACGACGCGTTTCAGCGAATCAGCTTCGCCACCATCAGGTACAAATACTGTTTAAACAATACACAAACAAATGCACAAACTGTGGACAGATACAAAGTTTTTTCATTTATCATTGCAAATATGTTCCACAACATCTCGCCGAACACAGTTGAATACGTTGGAAGAGGGAGTTTCATCACTTCATTGTTTAGAATCCAGAGTCTTGTTTAGACTAGAGTCAGTTTCCGTCGGTTTCCAACGAGGAATATTAATGTTACACAACGCCATTGCATTTTGCTGGATAACCATGTCCATCCATTTTCGATGGTGATAAATGTTTATTCATTTTTAATAGTTCACAGAGGTCACCCATTTTTTTGTACATACATCTAAATCTACATACTGCATCCATAGACTGCATTAATAATCGTGTGGTGGGGACATCAACCGTTAAATAATGAAAAGGAAGTGCTCTAACAAAGATCCGCCTTTTATTAAAGACCCTTGTTGTTCGGGGAAAAACAAATTCCCATAACTATCCGTTCAGCAATATATCTCTTATGTATCGTATCTGTCAAACCTGGGACCTGGTTCTAATATGATGACCTCCGTATTGCTCTTAAAGATATCTATTCTCAATCGCTCAAGCAATCGAAGCCTAGCGGGCAGCCTCCGAGTCTCTAGTGGCTCCAAGCCTAATTCTTTTAACATCTTTGAAACGCTTTCTGTACACTCAAGTTATAGCAAATTGTGGATGGGTGGGTATAGAAAAATTGCTAGTACCTTCGATCCACTTCACATTAACAGCCCAAAAATTATTCTTGGCGACGACCCTTCCCATTGAAACAAATCCACGAAGCTCCACATTGTTACTCGCTCATATCGTGACCAAATGGCTGTAAATATTTTTAGCATTTTATAACGGAGACTGAATAACGAATGAAAAATAAGCAATCAAGACCGTATCAAAGTTTAAATAGGCTTTCCCCGGTTAACTCACACAAATGAAAAATAATTATTGATAGTACTTCCAGTAAAGTTATGACTATCGAACATCACCAGTTAGGAAGGTACTCTAGTGAAATAAGTTGATAAGACGGTGTTTATTTGCACCTTGATGAACAATTTGAAATTTGGAAAATATACATAATTTGGTATGTGTAGAGATTATTGTACTGCGAACTTAAAATTACACTCTCTTTCTAGTATTCTAAGAAAATATTATTGGTCGAAAACGAAAAAGCGAAAAAATAACATCTTTTCAATTATTTTGAGATCCATCGAACTTGCAAAAAGGATGGAGGAAAGAGCGTTTCCATGGAGACATGGAGAAATCAGAGTTCCATCAACATGAGGGAAATGGGTTCACGCGAGGTATCCAGAAACTAATGAAAGGGTGGCCCTTTTCTCACGCCCACCGATACGTGGGCTGGCGTCGATTCATCAGAGCGGACACGTGTTGACGTCCTAAAAGAAGCGGCGACGCAGATATTTCTGGCCCACGCACTTTGTCTAAAACACTTAATTATCTCATTCACATGATAAAACCATGCTAGTCGGTGATAATGAAGTACCATACAGGAAAATAATTTGTTTAAATAATTATTTTTTTCTCTTCTTATATTGACCTCGTTTGATACATGTTATAATATTTCCTGGAGTTTAGGTCAACGTATTTTATGACAACAAGTCATAGCCAACGTTTCGATTTATTTTAAACCATCATCAGGGCTTAACTTTGTACATATTTATTGATATTATGTTACCTTAGTAAATAATGATATTATATTACTAAGGTAACATAATACCAATAAATAACATAATACCTTAGTAACATAATATAAATAAATATGTACAAAGTTAAGCCCTAATGATGGTTTAAGATAAATCGAAACGTTGGCTATGACTTGTTTTCATAAATTACGTTGACCTAAACTCCAGGAAATATTATAACATGTTTTGTTTAATACACTATAGCTGAGACTAACATATTTTCCTCGTTTTCTGACTCCTTGCAACCGCAATTCGCATTTTTTTTTTATTTTTAAGCATTATATGCATCATGCTAAAAGAAATTCAGGTTAACGTCAGAGTAATTTCATTTTTTTACCATAGATTAATGGCTAATTATCTTCGTATAGAAGTTATCTCATAATTTTTCATGACCTTGCATGACCATGCACCGCAGTTATTAGATTTTGAAATGAGAGATAGCTTTTTCTATTCGTATAAACAAACAATTTTCAGAAATGGAAAGAAAAATCTTTTGCAGAACCAATAAATACGCCTGAAGTCATTCACGACCTCTTCCAATGAAATGAATTGTGATATCTCTGATTCTCCCTCTTCGGGTATTTCTAGACTGGCTCTCATCAAATAATTCTGAAATGAAAATTTTACGATTGTTAAAAAAACCGTGAAATTTCATAAATCTCTATAGAGCCACTAAAAGAGGTCAACTTTTTTCTTAGGCTCCCTTACACTGTGCTTTTTAATTCAACGCAGCATAGTGTGAAGTCAAGTGTAAAAAGTGCTGAAAAAAATCAGGTTTATATGATGCAAGTTAATGTTTTTGTTAAAAAAAGAAGATGTAGAATTAGGAAAGAAGAATGTAAACTTCATAGGTGACAATTTTGTTATTTTTTTCTATGAATGCTCTTCGGAGGTTACGTTTTAGACACCGTAATAGAAATAAATAGGTTTTGGTTAGCCAAAATGGATTATGGAGGACATGATTGGTCTTTAAACGAACATTTTTTGTTTGCGGATTAAGTTTGATCAAAATATTTTTCTAATTCTTTACTCCGTATCGTCTCAGTTATCTTAAAATAAAGCCTTTTTTAGCATGTAATTTATCAGGCCTAAAAATAGCAAAAACTTCGGAGTGATTACATTTTTACTTTGTAGATTAATAGCTAATAGTTATCGTAAAGCAATTATCACATAAATTTATATTTTTGAAGGACGAGTAATAGTTATATTTTTGTTTTTGGAGTGCGTCGACATCGGACGTTATTTTGTATTGCATTGTATCTCATGTGAAACATTCAGCGAGGATCACTTCAAGAACTCGAAGAAATCTCGATAATCTATATTTTCTCAAAATAGAAATACATAATAGAAACAACTTATCCATAGTGAATTGTATACTTAGATTTTGCTTAGACGATAAGTTAGATTAAAAAATGTCACTACCCGGCTGTGGTGCTCTTGAAAGACTATGTACCGCATGAAGGCCGGATCCAGAGTTTTTTTTTTGGGGGGGGGGGGGGGGGGGGAGGGAGGCACAAGGGCCTGACAGGCATACGGTCTTATTACATAAAAAAAATACTGCTTTTACAATGCAAAATATACTCTTTATTTTAATATGGAAGTTTTTTATATGAAATCAAATGATTAACGCTCCGTAATATAAAAAAACAAAACGAATGTAATGATAACCGTATTAAAAATATTGCCGATTTTTTAAGCGTATGCGTCAAACCAATCTTAGGATTGTTGACCAGATGATGATATAAATTCAGTGATTCACTAGTATAACTTGAAGAGGGATGATAAATGAAAAAAACTGTGTATGTCCACAGTTTTAATTAGTGTACCGCGCGTTTCAGCGAATCAGCTTCGCCATCATCAGATACAAATACTGTTTACACAATACACAAACAAATATACAAACTGTGGACAGATACAAAGTTTTTTCATTTTTCATTGCAAATATGTTCCACAACATCTCGCCGAACACCGTTGAATACATTTGAAGAGGGAGTTCCCCGTTGGCCCTCCGCTAAATATGCCTTTGTACCGCCTTTATTATCTTATGAAATGGAGTTTATTCTCTTGTTACTCCTTGTACTTCGGGATACATCATTAAGATGCACCGCATGACCACTTTGCCTCAAGAGATGGTGGCCGGAGATTGAGGGGTGAAGGCGGTGAGGTCGCCTTTGATTTACGGAAAACCGCATCTTCAACGCCTCAATACTTTCTCCCGGTCATCCAACCAGAAGATAAGCCTCTCACTTAACCCGCCCTATATACCCCTGTATTTTAATGCCTCAATAAGACACATGTCTTACCCCTAGGGTCCTTCTCCCTGCGAATACGTTATGAGGTGAATAGTGATCCACCTTAGGATGCTAAAAACATTACTGTTCATACGACACGCGTAAATTTTTGACATAATACCCTCGGAGAAAATGTCGTCCTTATAGCAATGAACTGAAATCAGTGAATGACAATTTAATTATTGGTAGAACCAGTATTGCTTTATTTTATTTTCTTTTTCGTAAGAAATTAACATTTTTTCTATCACATGTGACTTAAAAATTCGAAAAGAGCTGGAGAAGGGACAAAAATAGAGTTTTCTGCGCCACTACGCTTGAAATGAAATAAATAAAGAACAAATGAATCCGTTATCTGAATTATTTCAATGAGTCACTCGCGTGATACTCCGACAAAGCATGGATTACACTCTCAAATACTTAAAATGTAAAGTATCATGCGGTGTAATTTTAAGTTACTTAACATAACTTTAGTGTGATATTGGCTTCCCTAGTATTAATTAATTTTCGTCAATCAATCAATGTAGTTTTCCCAGATTAAATTTTGCCTTTTTATTATCTTCCGATAACTCCGCATATACCAAACCACATCATACTCCCTTTTAGCATTATGTCATCGTCTTGTTTGTCCTCAAACCTTTGTTCGCAGACAGACATTCTTAGACAGACTTTCTTATTTATTTGAAAACTTTTGCCATAAGTTTATGCCACAGCTCTTAATAATATAGCGAATCATATGTTACTAAAAAACCACCGTGCTAGTTTAGCCAGCTATCATTGGCCTTCTTTCAATATCATTCTAAAAAGTTCTCACTATGTTGGAGCTCTTTGATATTATGATTTAGTCGAGAGTATGGCTAAGCTAAATACCCAAAATTCCCGTTCCGTTACCGCTTTGGTATCAGCAAGGAAAAGCCATACCCGGCACCAAAGACTACGCTTTCCGAAGCTTCTTAAATTCGCTTATACAGCCCTACATACTTAAACGCCGGGATGGGAAGCCGATCGGGAAAATGATACTTAGCGGATGGGCCGTATTCACCTAGAGCCACTTCGACATTTCCCTTTCCACGGTCGTGAAACATCTTTGCCTCCCCATCCAGAGCACGGGTAGCTCAGGATCTTTTATACGGCTTTCCCCCCCTCTGCTCCCCGGCGACCGTTTTCTCAACTCCCCCGCTCGGCTGAATAATAATTTATCAGCCACTTACCATGCGAGTTTATAATAGCTTTCCCATAAAAAATTCCCTTTCTCTTTTAAGCCTTCGAGGGTTATTAGGAGGACTTCTTTTTCCTCTCCGCCCGCTTGGAGCACTCCTTGGGCACCCCATTTCCTCCGAATCTTCCACCCCTTCCTCGCCCTTTCCATTTAAAAACGAAAAACATTCCCACTAAGTTGGTCGGCAAAAAAAATTAAAGAGAGACATAAGTACGTAGGTATAAAAGAGCAGATTTCGCCGCTAAGGAGGAAAGGTTGAAAAGGGAAAAGTCTTTCAAAGGAGGAGTTCGTTATTGCCTGCAGGAGAGCAAAGGACGAAATAAAAGAAAAACGTAATTTAACGTCCCGAAGCTTCATCAATTGGTTTTGTCATAATTATTTTTGTCGCTCTCAGATCGGTGGGGTAGAGAAACAGCATACTGTCTATTCAAAATATGATATGAAGGGCATAAAATAACGCGTCGTTAGAAATAATTGAATGATATGCACAGCACCTTTGCAAAAATAAACCAAATTATTAAAAGTAAAACACAAAATAAATTATGTTACCGGAATAATAAAATAAACTGACTTAAATTTCATTCTCAGAATTCAAAGTTTGGCCAGTTACTATATTGATTTACTGGATCATACATTATTGCTATATATTTTGCATTAATAGAGGTTTTACCAATTTTTTATGCAAGGATTTCATTTTTGACATTAATTTTACATCATTGTAGTGTTACTTAACTATCGAAAATGATATTTAAATTATGTCAATTTTACATCACCTATTGTTTAACGTGACATTGATGACAGTAAAGTCATATATTTTAGGCTGAAAATTACAAATGACGATGCTCGTGTAAAAGCTAAGATCGAAGTTACGTACTGCAAAGATCACATAGGACCCGCGTTTTGGTCGTTTTCCCCATTCTTTGCCGGAATACCTAGTTCCCTTCACACTCGCCAATATATTTATCTCTTTGTCATCCTCCTCACATGATCAGGGACGTCATCTCTCTCAATTGGTGCCAATAAAAAAATTATTTTGTCATCAATTCCGAAAACTGCTTTGGTGAGCTGTAATAATTAAATGGCCAAACTTTGTCAGTTACTATTACTTCAACGAATGATATTTAATTGGTATTAACTTTTTACTTATTAAAGAGTATTGTATGTAAAATGTACACCGGCAAAGGATATAGAGAAAAAAGGCTGAGAGCGATATTTGTAGTACCCATCTTAGATGTTAGCTTTTAGCCAAGCATCATCATTTGTAATTTTTCAGTCTAAAGTATATCACTTCTATGTCACTATTGTTTATTTTAACAATAGGTGATGTGACATTGTTGTAATTTAAATATCAATGAGTAGCTACTTTGCCATCCAAATTTCTACGGGACTAAAGGACTATTTTTTAACATCACTTTTTCATCATTGTAGTGTTACTAAATATTCCAAGTGATATCAAAATAATGTGCATTCATATCACAGATGGTTATTGTGACATAAAATTGATATAATTTTGACTAAAAAATGAAGTTCAATGTATTTGAGTAAAAAATAACTTCAAGAGTACACCGAACAGAACGAAAATATCATTTGGTCATCAGTTTCTGAAAACGGCTTTTATGCGCTGCCATGATTGAACAGGCAAAGTTTGGCCAGTTATTGCTACTTCAACGGATGGTATTTAACTGGTATCAATTTTTTACTAGCTACTGAGTATTGTACAAGGTATCGTATGGTCAAGGTATTCCGGCAAAGGATGAGGGAAAAAACGACCGGAACGTGGATCCAATGAGATCTTTGCAGTACCTACCTTCGATGTTAGTTTTTACTCAAGCATAGTCATATCTAATTTCGCAATATAAAAAACGGTTTTATTGTCACCATTTTCATCTTTAAAAATAATGGATAACAAAATGATATAATTTACAAATCAATTTTATAAACAATTTGCCTAAGAAAATTCGCAAAAAGGATTTTTATTCTCGACGCTACTTTTTCATAATTGTAATGCTATTAAATTATTCAAAGTCATCTTGAAATTATATATTTTTTATAATCTGAGGTTTCAGGCGAGATGGAGTGGAAGGGTGAAATAATGAAAAATGAAAAAGCAGGAGCAAGTTCCACAATTTTAAATTTATTGGTACTACCGGTTTCGCTTTACAGCAGCGTCAGGTACCAATGATGCTGTACCTGATGTTGCTGTAAAGCGAAAGCGGTAGTACCAATAAATTTAAAATTGTGGAAATTGCTCTTGCTTTTTCATTTTTCATTATATATTTTTTATTTCACAGAAGTTACACTGAATTAATATTTTTTGACCAAAAAATTACTTCGTATGTGTTTGAGTAAAAAAATACCTTCGACAGTAGACACTGCAAAGGTTGTTTTTTGCCCCGCATTTCGACCGTTTTTCCCCTTACCCTTTGCCTGAATACCTTATTTCCTTCCCTCTCACAACTATTTCTTCCCTTGTCATCTTCCTCACGTGACCCCGGACGTCATCTCTCTCCCATCTTTCGCCCTCCCCCACCCTCACTTCCGCCCACGGATTCCATTCCTCGTTTCCGGGCGGCTTCTTCATCCATCACACGATCCGTGGCAGCCGCAAGCTCCCGGAACACCCTTCCCAACCTCACCCATCCCTTCTTCTTCTTCTTCTTCTTGCTCGAGAAGATGTCTCAGGGAACCGGTGCCAAAGAAAACCCCTTTCTCACACCCCTGTCGGCCGCAAAATCCCAGGGTGGCCACCCTTTCCGCGTTGCTTAGCTGCCCCTCACAGAGTGCACATGAACAAGAGTGACTTGATATTCTGCGCATGTGTGACCGAGGGTTAGTTTTTAAAACCAATTGATCTTATCCATCGAACACATACCCATTAACTAAATTCAGTATCATGCATTTTATGGAGACCAGCTTTTAGATGCTTATATGTATGTATATAATATATCCTTCTGTGATTTAAAAGAGAAATGCCACTTAAATTTTACTTGAAATTAATAAATAACACTACATTGATGAAAAAGTGATGTCAAAAAATAATTTAAATTAAGTAAATATTACTAATCTGCCTTCTGGATTGTATCTAAAAAGTAAATAATTTCAAATCGATTATAAATTCACAAAATATTTACAAATATACCACGCATAAACGATCGTCTGGATATCATCTTGCGCGGAAGGTTTGAATCTGCAGTATAATGAACTCACCGAAAACAATAGCACATTTCTTTTTTCTTAAATCGAAATTTATTAGCCGAAGTTATTTTAAAGCAAAGTATTTTTATTTTGTGCAATTGCGGCTGGCCTAAGGTTTCCCTCTTCCTTTACAATGACACAATAATACACGATCCGTTGCTGAGAATATTTTTCCATTGCTTTACTCATCTCAAAAACAACCGTCAATGCACCAAATGTCACGTAAGGTGGACATACATTCGTGATCGCAATGCTTCACCAGACTCTCATTTTCTCAGTGAAGAGCCACTGCGCTGCAAACCACCACATCCATTTTAATTCTACCGTCGGCTTCCATTTCAATATTCTGAAACCTCTGCCTGATTCCCTTATTCGTCACAAACTTTTTAAACAGGAATAACTATGGTTTCTCAATGCCGGGTACACGGAAAAGAAAAAAAACATTTGAACTCGACGACGATTTTTACCATCAAATCTCCCTTGACCTATGAAACCTCCCCCTAATTATCGGTTTCAGACGGTAAAAACTCATGTAACTTTCGAGTGTTTAAATACTAAAGACTTTCCGAGAACCGCGTATTGCTGCTGCAGAATACTGAAATTAGAACCACTGACATCACTTTTTCTACTCTCTGATGCGTTTTCTTCCTAAAAGTAGTTTTATAAATTTATTAATAATTTTCGATAGACCGATGAAACTAGCGGTGTGCTTATCACTGATTAGAATCATTCCAAACGATTTGAATTACGAGCAATTGAGTCCGAGTGGTTGGAAACACGATCGTAATTGAAAGTACTTCAAAATTTCCGTTGTGACGATTTATAACAACAGTCTATCTCATCGTCGGAATGAAAATTTCCCAAACACAAGAAATTATGATCACGTTGTCAAGCGCGCAGAATCAACTGTTTGAAATATTCTCAATCGCTGCTGGATCAACTTTGTTGAATATCGTCAAGTAAATGGGAGCGATAACGAAGTTGCAGTTATACAGCGTATATAAATTCAAAATGGGTTTCCGCTATAACCTGCAGTGTGATTAGCAAAGGTAGCTCTACTTTGAGTGGTGACTTAGGTATTGAAAAAGTACCCCTGAGGATAAATTTCAGGGTACCACTTCTTTAACACATTAAATGCTGAAAATATGTATTAAAGCAATTAGCTTGACTAGGCAAAGATTTGGTGATGATAGGAGCAGTAAAGATATGAGATCCGTAAAAATATGCAAATAAGGAAATAGATGAGATCATTAAAAAGTTATCTCATGGAAATTGCAACTTCCCTCTATTCCTGCTGAAGACATATTTAGATATGTAGACGGTAAAAATTACTAGATATTGCCGCGAATACTGAGGGAGATGGTTGGAAATTAACATCTGGAAATATTGCCTTGCATTTCAGACACCAGCATTGAACGAGAACGATGAATTTTTAAGATTTCTAGATACCACTTCCTTGAGAATGAATTTTCAAGGAACGGTACTCTTAAGAATGACAAAGTAAGTGTCGAAACTGGTTGGGTTGAATAAATGTTAAGTATAGAATTAATAATAATATGTTATTACCTCCATTTACTCATCTGAAGAAGTTAAGATTTGCCGAGCGCTTTGCGGGAAGACTTTTAAATGAGAAAGTAAAAAAAAGCGCTCTTTCGCTCTCGTCCGACCAAACCTTGAATACACAGCGAGCGCACGGGATCCGGTGTAGAAAGGCTTGATTCGCGAACTGAATAAAATATAGAGGACAACTGCTCGATTCGTCAAATATAGCTACGGGCGTACTGACAGCGTTACCCAGATATTAAGCGAATTAGGCTGGGGGCTGATAGAGACTCGGAGGCAACGCGCTAGGCTTAGATTGCTTGAACAATTGAGAAGAGATTTCTTTAAGTGTGTCACGGATAATGTTATATTAGGACCATACAACATTTCTAGGCGCAGCAGAAACGAAAATTAAGGAGATATATTTCCGAATTGATAGATATGGGAAATCGTTTTTCCCGCGAACCATAAAGGACAGACTAGTCGTAATTATTTTTGAGCATTTGCTTAATATACGTAAAGGACTTGTGTCCTAACACCCCCTGCAGTGGCGCCGACTCCATGGGGCCTGAGGGGGCCCGAGCCCCCTCAAAGATTCGTTTAGGGGGGCGGAGCCCCCTCAATAATTCAAGAAAATAATTAAGTTATATTATGCTTTGTGAAATCACATAAATATATTTGTTATTTTAATTTCCCATGTTTGACGATAGTTACCTTTTAAAATAAATTCAACAATGTGTGTTGAAACAAATAATTATATGGTTAAGCAGGTTAACTGAATCAAGTGGTGCACAAGTGAATCATGGTAGTGTTTTGGTGCTGCGACACACTTTGAATTTAACTTCTTCCCGGGGCAAGACCTCCGATATGGGCCCCCCCAATATTTTTTATAAGTCGGCGCCCCTGACCCCCTGCTACACACCTTTATAGGTGACTTGAGGGGTAGGGTGTAAATGTAGATGTGCTAAGAATGTATTTTCAAGATTTCAGGTTACCACTTCCTTGAGAATGAATTGTCAAACGAATGTTACCCTTGTGAATGACATTGAGTCAAAACTGGTTTGGTGAAATAATAGTTAAGTGGAAAATTACTAAGTTGTTATTATTTTTTTTACATTCATTCCTTTACCACCGTAGACAGCACAATTGGTATTGTACAACGGGGTATTCAACTTAACATTCAATAAAATTTTAATTTAAAATCCATGCCCTTGGTAGGGGAAGCCTTCTTAAACGGGACTCGAACCCGCGACCTCTTGTGTCGCAGGCAAGGACTTTATCCCGCCGCCACCGAGGCCGGCGTTACCACTATTAACACAGCTGAAGCTGGAAGGTTGTGGAATCAGTCGTTCGCAAAAAAGCATCCCCTTCCGACGAAAAATCCGCGATCTATATTCGCGCCTCCGGCACTAGGGCCATTTTATTCCGGGGTGGCACACAAGGGTAGCCTCATATCCCGTTCCTCTCCCTCCTCAACCCCCACTCAACCGTTCGACGGGTCTCGTGACGGGGGACAACATCTCAATGATAAAGTGTCATTTCATGCGCTAGACATCGGCATCGGGAGTTTTATTGCCCTTGAGCTGGCGGGGAAGTTTGGAAGGGAGGTGGAGGAGAGGAATATATCGTCCATCGCGGTATTACCACTGTCGTTACTTCTCTGACAAGATCGATGCACATCTCGCGTTTTCTTAGCCATGCTTTGCTCACTCTTTGATTCAACCCTAAGCTTGGTGCGCATCGGTTAGGTTAAGGCTCAACCTAGGCTAAGGGAGTTATCGAAAGTGCCAATAGTCCAATTATCCTAAATTCAAGTTCACTTGATGACGAAAGACAACCATCTCATATGAGGGGAAGAGAAACCGAGGGGTATAAGGGATTTTTTAATAAACAGAACGAGGTACAGATCAACTAAATACTTAGAAGAACATTTGATTTTCCACTCGATGTCAGCACAGACCAGAGACTTACTCCTATCCCTTGGCCAGCAAGTTTTTTTTTGTATATTTCGTCTATCGTCTTTCGTTTCGGCTTATCACCCCCTCATATGACAATTTAATAACTACTAACTATGGAGGGGACTTTCACTTCTTGCGCTTTCTAAAACGCCCTTAGTCACGGGCGCATGAGAAATACAAAAACAGAAATAACCGCGATCAAGACACCCATAAAGCTTTTCGCTGTAACCCGCAAATCTAGAAAATATTGAAATGCCCATCCTTCAAAGGAAAAAAATAAGTAGCGTATGCATAGATCGTTTTCTCATAATGAAGTTTTCTCAGACGTACTTACCTATTTTCTTTGTGCGCTCAGATTAACATGTAGACAAAGATACTGTCATACCAGACTGGAAGACTGGCTTAAAATATTAGTGGCACAAAATATTCAGACATAATCGGATTTATAAATTGGTTTCCTGAAGGAAAAAACCTGTCCCAACAGTGTCTCTCGAGTAAAACGTCTTGACGTGGTCCCCCTCTCGCTTACCGTGAAGAAAAAATAATCACTGACAGCAAAAAGCAAAATTCATAGATAGTTTTAATATTTACCTGAGTATTTATCTAAAAACACACAATTCGCATAATTTTGGCCGTATAACTATCGATAAAATGGATTAAAAAATACAATGTGACAAAACAAAAGTCACCGAAAAATATTTGCACGGAAACAGCAAAAGACCATATAAATTTTTGTATTATAATATCCATGGCCATTTCAAGCCCAATAGCATTCGAGTTACAAGTGCGTAATTGTGCCTAGTGCTTCCGTCACCATTTACGACAGCCAGACTATCCCTTCCATGGACCACATCTATTATTCTCACAAAGCTGCATATTAAACGAGAGTTAGAAACTTCGTCTAGAACTCGATGGGAAATGCCGGTTTATGTGATGACTGGGGATTTGAATGACTTGTGCGGGCTCACAGCCTGGGAAACGGAGATTCTAAAATCAATCCGAGAAAATGTGTCCCATGAGTAATTTATAAGTTCTCAGAATCCACGGAAAACACTCCTTAAAAAAGTTGCTTTAAACGCCTGAATAATTAATGATAGCATTTAATCGTCGGGGCGAACCTGAAACACGGACTCAATCAAAAGTGTTTAGCTCTCCCAGAATCATTCCCCCGGTAAGCTCTCTCAAGTTTCTCCGAGAACACGAAATTACTGGCGCGGGACCACCTTGCCGTAATGGCATCAGTCAGCAAGCTGCCGGTCGTGATGACGATTTGCCCATCTCAAAATCACCGACGAGAGACAGGAAAGGATGGAAACAAGGAGATTTTATGTGGCTCAAATCCAAAAGATCCTTCTTAATCCCCGCAGGAGAGAAGAAAGGCAAGAGGAATATATATTCCTTGGAGGAAGAGCGTTGTTTCCCAACGAATGAACGAGAGTCGTCAAAATCTTGAGGGAAGGTAAGGTGTCTTTTCGCGTTTCAAAATGAGATTCGAAAAGGTTTTGTGGGGAGAAGGGTTTGGAGTAGAATGAAAAGGACCCTAAGAATAGCAAAAGGAAGGGATGGTTTGAAGGGGAAGGGTAGTGTAGGGCCTCGCGAAATGAATGATAAGGTGGTATCGTTAGGTAAATGAGTTCTGGAGGAGAATAAACGCAAATGATTGATGACTCCGAATTAAGCTCCCGGGGGACGGGGAAATAATTAAGGCGGTCCAAAAGCCCGCGTGGAAGAATAAGGTGAGTTGTTCGAAAGGAAGGTAGAGTGGGAGGAGGGATACTTAGGGGAAGGGGTTGGTTGGGTACCCAAGAGAGGGGAGAAGAAGATACTGGAGGGATATGCGCCCGCTCACGTCAGGGCAAGCGGGAAAGGAGCGGTTGTACCCCTGTATAATTTTGAACCCCTTTTCGGCCATCACATACGTGTAGTTGCTCAAAATAATACAGTAGCATTATTAAATTTAGATTAACGCAATAACTCACATTTGCGCATGTTTACATAGCACCGTGTTTCTACGTTGTGGGTCACCTATAGCAAGCTTATTACATGGGCTGTAGTGTTACCAATGGTTCAATTGAATAAGAAAAAGGAAAAAAAGGAGGATTTCAGTAAAATTGTTAAAACGGTCTCATAGAAAATACCCATTCCGGCATGCACAGTATTTTTCTGCTTGCAGCATATTTCGAATTAATTTATCTCACCAACCGCATAAAAATAAGTAGTTCGGCTCCAGAACGATTATAAACGTAGCATATTTTATTTAGTCATTATAATTTCTTTCAAAGTCTCTTCAATTTATACCTTAAATTTAAAATTTTAACTTTATACCCACCAAAAGAATAAAGAAATAAAAACAGATTCATGAATTACAATAAGAGTTAAGAAATACGACAATAATTAGTTACGCAGCATTTTTTGACCACCTAAAATTTTGTTTTTGTAATTTTGGTCTACTAAATAAAGAATAAAATTTAACAACGTATAGAATTTATTCCTACCTAAGGTTTAATTGGATCAGTTTGATCTGAGTCACAAAAAGGCTCAAATGAAACTTTTATCCGTAAGAGCTTACTAATTTCATCATGGTAATTTCACAATTTCATATTCTTTCATTAGAAGATGTAAAATGCAATAAATTTGAGCTTTCGAAGAAATTGTGAACCTGAAGTGAAATCAGTTTTAGATTGGCCAACGAAGTCTAAAATGACGCCAGAGATATTCACCAGTAAAAAGTTTCCCCGCGATTCATGCACGCAATATATTACTGGATGCGATTGCTATAACGCATTTTCAAGCAACACCACGAGGCCTAAATTTCATCTGTCTCCTTCAAGCCGGCTCTTCTGGCATAGGTGGCCGCATCGGGAGAAATTATTACTCCTCCTGTCAAACTCAGAGGGTCATTAGAACTCCCTGGAACTTCCACTGCTGGAGGTGGTGGCGCAAGAGTAGGCGTTGGCTAAAAGTCTCCTGGGCTTAAAAAGTGCAATATTCGGGCCATCGGTACAATATTTGGGCCATCAGTAACCGGTTCAGTGCTTGAACAGATACGAAAATCTACTCTTTTTTGCAGCATAGTTCATGGCTTCTTGATTGTCATCATCGCCATCTTGAATCAGCAAACCAAAGGTTGTTTTGACGCTGATCGCCATTTTTTTCTCCGAACGACTAAACTTTTCATGCTAACTTCTGTTCTAATAATACATAATTCGTCCTGGCCCATACATCTCATTCTAGGCCTCACCTTGATGTCATTTCCTCCCTCTTGCCATTCAACGATTGTAATTCTTGGTTTTCGGAAACATTTTTGCAGAGGAGATGGAGTTTGAGAAAAAAATTGAGGCTTTAAACACAAACAAAGGTGAATCGTAAGCAAAGATGTTAGATAATAATGAAGGTACTGTGATCTTGAATCTGCTTTGGATAGCAGTCACTTACTGTGATTATGAGAGTTCAAGAAATAGTTCACTTTTTCTGCTTAGCATTAACCTTCCACAGCTACAAAATTGTATTTAGATTTTTATAGTTCATACAATTGCTCACTTTTTTCTCGTTCGCATTACACATTCACAGCTAAACATATTGAAGATGGAGCATACATTATTAAAAAGTTTAGTATGTATAGTGGCGTGCTTTTAGGTATGCGTATTAAGCAAGGAAAAGTTAAAATTAGAGCCATTTGTAAAAATAGTACTACTATTTACCAGTACATACGCAATACTATAATGTTTTCCAACTAAGACCACAAAAATAATTTTCTCTCAATAAAGTTATTTAAAACAAATAATACCGTCGAATCTATATTGAACTATAGGAATAATTTCTAGTAAATTCTATTAATTTCATAACTCTTGCATTATAAAATTAGGGAAAATCCATACTTGCAAATAACTCCAACGCATTAAGTACGAGTAAAATTCATTTATTTACAGAACTTACCCTCAGCATATTATGCTTGTGTGAGGAAAAGTTATTAGATGCAGATTGATATGAGGTATACGTACGTAAGGTTTGCACTATGGACATAAATTACAGAACATGAAATTGGAATGGAAAAGATACAGAAGTAATAAATTAAGTATGCACGATGACCTGAGCCGTTGATGGTTGCGTCGCCAACTTTAAAATAGTTACAAGGCGACAATGCTCTTTGCACCAAAGGAGTTGAAATAAAAAAATGTTGACGCAAATGAAAAAGACGTTAAAAGAATGTTGACTGGAAATTCAGGTCGGGTATTTGCTCTTAACGAAACGGACGATGAGGACTCATGACACAATGGGATCGGAAAGGAAAAAATTCTCGCCTGGGATTCAAACCAAGAACCCTGCCGAGAGGGCTGATATGCCGGCCCGGCCACTACGCCAGCTGAAATACACAAGGTTACAATCCAAGTTTAGGCTGCAAAGTTCTTTTATTCTAAGCGGTCAGAACCCACTTACCAAAAAGGAGAGGCCAGTGTGGTAGTTGTAAGCGAGCCGTGTGAAAAAGCAACTGCGTTTGTGAGAAACTCCGGCTGGTACTATGCAACACCAGTGGCAAGGCATGACCCATTTCAAAGTTAATTCAAATTACTAGGGAGAAAATACGTTCATATAATTTGTACTTATCAGGAGAGTTGTAAAGGATATACCAAAGTAAAAGCCAAATTCTACTTTTCATATCCATTACACAACCTACTAGGCAAACTGAATATCTTTATCTATTTATTTAGAGATGTTAAGAAAATGTTCTAACGATAATAGCTGACTAATAATTGGGAATCTGCTAAATAATGCTTGAAAAAAATATTAAAATCTTAGTAGGTATTTCTCATATCAACAAGACAAAAGAAGGAATGCAAAGAAAAGTTAGGATTCCTCTATCTGGCAACAATGAGCATTTATAAAGTTTTCTCATTATTATGCATAATTTTCTTAAAGGATTTTTATGTAATGTAATGGCGCAATTCGTTCTAACTGCCGTATTTAGGAGGCAAAAAAATTAATTTTTACTTGGATACGATCTAGAAAAAATTCGATATGGAGAGAGCCCATGAGAGGACTATTTTGATCAAGCGAGGAAGTTTTTGAAAGAAAAATTCCATGGAGGAATGGCAACAACAGTCCAGCAAAGGAAAGAATAGAGGTCATTATTAAAACATTTAAGATTTATAGCCCTCCGGCAAAAAAGAAAACTATACTAAATTCGTACTTTCCATTCAACTAAGGATCTAACAGACCCTATTTTACAGGGTTTAATTTGTTATTTGGCGGTATATGGATGGTTCCATCGTATTCGTTCCACTTAATAGTTAATTACTATGACACATCTTCTCATACAGTACAAGGGACCATCGAATTAAATAGTTGGTGAAAATGCATAAATTTCAAATATGAATTTCAATTATTATTTTTCTTCAGGATACGGTTTTTAAGTCTTCATAGTGACATAAATGCTGGCCCTCATGAAATGAGTGCAAAATTTATCAAAGTGAAATTAATTTAGCTTGCCCTTTTTCATGACCATGCAACGTAGAAAATGGAAATATTTGTGGAACAGTCAAAAATCATTTATGAAACTGTAGATACATATGAACATGAAAAATTAGAAAAAAGGCATCCAAATCTGAAACTGCGCGGTTAATACACTTTAAAGAGGTTTTATTTTCAATAAACGTCAAATCATAAACGTTTAATGATGGTCATAAAAACATGAATGTGCGATGCAATAAAAAATGATGACCCAATTAGGACTCCTTTTCCGAAAAGTTTAACGAAAGAAACTCGCGGTAACCCGGATGTAAACACTAATTTCTAAAACTGCCCACAAGATTCGGAAAATCTCGACCAAAAGTCGCCGAGGACGGCAGCGCCTCGACATGTCGTTGGGGAGAAGCTTTGAAGAGGGTCGCTAAGCAACGGGACGCATGACCGCTGGGGTGCAAATTGAATTTCGCGTAAAAGCTTTTTGATAAATTTTATGAGTGTGGCCGTCGCGGATAGGAGCTCGCTGGATGGTGGCGAGTTGCGCTGACTTGAGGAGACACAAGCGGTTACTATGGGAAGGAGGACACAGGATTTTAACCCATCTCTGCCCGCCGTAGCCACGTGGCTTCATCCTACCGTGCTGTGAAAATAATGAAAAATAAAACTGCATACTATTTTGAATTCAAGCTGCAACAAATGTGTGGCTTAATGTTTATTTTTAGCTAAACTGTGAATTAATTAATTTTTGAAGCTGGTGGAAACGTGAAAATTCGTTACGATAGTCTTGTTTGTGTAACTGACCTCTTGGATAAACTCGGATGGAAATCTCTGTCAGACCGTATATTGAAAAAAAAAGACTAAACCTTTTACATAAATTCAAGAGCAGTGTCTTTTTTAACGATGTTAGCCTTATATCACACTCTTGTTTTCCCACATAAAGACTATTCCTGAGTGGTGTATTCTAACCTTACAAACGAACGAAATATCTTCAAAATCATAAGCTGAAATTTTATCTGATTGGAAATGGGTTCACCACGGCATGCTACAGGTGAGACTTCAGTGGGAGTAATGGAGACTTAAGTGTAAAGGACCTGCAACCATAGTGTTTAATGCTCATATATCATAGCCTGAGACAGTAATTAACTAAATGGGACGCATTGCTCCATTAAGAACTACCGACTTTATTCTTTTACTTAAGTTTTTGCGACCAATTACTTGCTTAAAACATACGATGTAATCTTGAAAATATTTTATTTTTTGCTCTATTGGGTGGTGGTGCGACAAACCCACTGAAGGTGAAAATTTGAACCATGACTGGTCGTGGAAAACCTACGATAGGCTATTAAGAAAGGGCTAACGTGACCCATGGTTTAGGTGAGTGCGGAAAAATTGTTAGGCAAAGAACTTGGCTGCATTCGAGGGGTACTGGGTTCGAATCCTGGGTGGGCTTCATCATGGTTCAGAAGGACCTACACAAAACCGCGAAATGCGAGGGATAGGTCCAAAGAAATAACTAACCACTATACTACTCTGAATATGCGGAATTTGTGAAACTAACTCGCTCGTAACTTATTGCTAGTCCGAGGTGAGCTCTATCCTCACCTATCTCAACCAACGTCTCGAAAATAGCACTGAGCGAGTGAATTAAGGTGGGACCAAAATAAAGAGTACATAATCATAGTAACATGTTATCGGAGGAAATATATTAATGACAGTCCAAAGTTAAAGATCTCAGAAGCTTAAATTTCGACAATTTTCTTACGGCATATCATTGCATGCAACCCATTCACAAGAAGAAGCAAAAACATATGTCAGCAGAAAAGCGGCCAACGGCATGGACCTCTCCTTCCACTAACATCTATTCCTTTTTGAACGAGCGAAGACGGTTTGCTAGGTGGTCGTTGGAAAGAACTTTCTAACGGCCCACATCCTTAGACGCACATGAAAGAGACGTAGCTTGGAACAGACTGGGGCGATATCAGACGCGAAAGGATAGATTATGGTAAAGGCGTTAAGTCTGTCCGCCCGGCAGAGAAGCACCCGACTACTACTTAGGGATGGAAAAGGTTTTCTCAGAAAAAATAATTCGGTGACTATGAGACGAGTCGCTTTTGAGAAGTTGACGGAATTTTCTCTCCCCTAAAGAGGGGTAAGAAGAAGAATACGAACCCTTGAGATGAAACCTACTGACCATATCCTTGCCCCTTTCTTCTCCCACCCATGATCACCACACACAACATCCTATTTGGACCCATTCTCCTCCTCCTTCCAACCCATTCCCGAAGGAACCCTTTGAAGACTTATATGGGTGAGATGAGACTAGGCTTTTCGTCGGTGGGAATACACTACTGGTGGGATGCTGGACAGGGTGGGGTCGGATGGGACCAAGGAGAAGATTTGGAAGACGTATGTATGAGGAGGTATGGGAAGGATGAAAGGGTGTACCTAGAGCCTTATAAAACCACCACTACCGAACGCATTATGCGAAGTCCGGAACCCTTATGCGAGCCTTAGCATCGGGAGGGGATGAGGTGGTCAAACAGGGTTTTCGGGGGTCTGCGTGGTGGGGGAGGGAAGGGTCAAGCGCTCCTTGGAATAAAACGGAGTGTGGAGGATGGGAATAAGGGGTTTCGGAGGGGAGAAGGGGTCATTGTGACCCCGTCCGGTTTTAAGATGCCCTCATAGGGAGTGGTAGAGTTAAGGTACATGTCTGTTTGGAGGTTTTGTAGTCTGGTGTAGGGGACCAAATGGAAATGTGGACGTAAAAATGAGTCTGCTATCTCATTCCGTCTCTTCTCTTCCTCCAATTCTTTTTATGCATCGCAAAAATCTCCCATCCTTCAACCCCGCTTTCTTCACATACCTCCTTCTCTCTTTCCTCGTCCCTCTCGTGCCATTTACAGCCATCGCATATTTTAAAGAGTTATTCCCCCGCGCGGAGGCATGCTTTAGAGTCAACGAGCGTCCATCCGACGATATTTTTTATTTCTCCTCATAAAAGGTGCTCCCGCTTTTCCGGGCGCGTTGGATTTCCCGCAGTCGCTAGAAATAGCGGGGGGAATGTTACTGAAGCTCAAGAACTTAGCTTGGCGTGGCCAAAGCTGAGAACTTAAGAGGAGCGTCTAGTAATTCACAAGAACTTAAAATAGCGTCGAACGACTTGACAACGGGAATGATTGAGAAAAAATAAAATGGTAGTTTAAGCAAAAATTTTCATGTAACATGAAATAAAAAGTTAATTCACTGATTAAAAAAAAGTTCAATGCTCGTCTCGTACGATAAATTCCAACCCACTCATAATTTATGAAAGAGATTACAAATTCTATTTATCTATGATAGACTGTTTCGAAACTGTTCGTGAATGAAAAAATTACAGTGGGGCTAGAAAAGTTTGTTTATTTCCTGATTGCCATGGTGGAATTCTACCTAGTAACGCCTCAAACCATTGCATTTAGCAAGTTATTATCATCTTATTCTACGTTATAGCTTGCTGCCATTTTCAACCAATTTCTCTTCCACCCCAAATTATACAGTACATTTCGCTTTCCCCATTTGCCCCGTACATGTGCGGAGGGAGGAAAAAGCGAGTCGGGATAAAAAAAGGGGAGCCTTTCGATCTCTTTCATTTACGTTGTTTTTGTTTATCTGCGGTGGGCTCATCGGGAATGAAATTGTCCAGCGGGAAACGCTTATCGATTTCCGATGTCCGTTCGGATTTTGTGGGAAGGGAAGGGAGAAATATATTTCTGCTGTAGTGCCCCGTAAATTGCCAACGGTTGATACGCTTTCGATTTTTATATTCCGGATCACCCACAGCCGCGCCAAAAAATAATTGTTTTGCCCCCCCCCCCCCCCGTCCTCTGTTTTTCTTTTCGTCGTAAAAAAATAGTTCTTTCATTCCCCGCGTGAGGGTTTTCCATCGCACGAGGGCACTCAGGTACCGTCTAGTAATTCAAGTCAAGTCTTTCGCTCGACATGCTTCTATTTCGCGGTCGCCATTTTGGGCATTGTATCAGGCCTCTTTGTTGCAGCGCGAGCTTTGTTTGTTGCGTTTTCCGCGTCCTCGGGCAGCCACAAGAGTTTGAAGTAATTACACTCTCCGGAGCGAAAAACAGCCAATCAAAGATGCTCCAGTAAACACCACGTACTGGTAAAGCTCAAAATGACCAGATCCGATAACAATATACATCACTTGAAAAATATGAAATTTCTCCTAAAGAATACAAACATATTTATTTAGCAGGTAGTTTTTTCCATTTTCGATGAGAGTCCCAGGAAATTTTTTTTTCTCGGTTACGGGTAATACTTGGAGCATTTATAATCTCTCAGACATGTGCTTGCGACGAAACGCTGTCAAAAGTTGAAAATCTGTTTCCATTTGCAGCGATATTTGCTGATGCTACATTTAGGGACTTCCATTCTTGTTTTTTTTTACAGAGAGGACTGGAAAAAATCACAAGAAGCTGATCACTTTTGCCGGACATGTATCAATATAAACAAGGTACTGGATGCATACCTGTCAACGGAAAAAATACTATTTTCTCGATGATGTGGGATCCTTATTGAGAATGCAGAAATAGCTATAGATAAACTTAATTTATTGCAATTGCAAATATCGATAAAAAAACTAAGAAATAAACTATTCCACCAAAAAATCAATGTACTACGAGCAGGATTACGACATTAGAAGTGAAAATGGACAGGTAAATTTGTATAGGAATTGTTACGAGAATGAATAAAGGTTTTTCTGAATGTTAAGGATGAGTATAAACTTTGAAAGTAGAATATAATGGAATACTGGATTTAATAGAACCTCCAATGAGCTCTAGACTAAAAAAATGATACAATAAGTAGTCCCAAAAGGTGCACATTTCGCTTAGCAAATGATACAATGCATTGTTAAAAGTTCAGATCCCCATTATAGGAATGAATCCTATAAGGTCTAGAATTTACTCATAAATTTTTTCCAGAAAAGTAAATATAAATATACTACTGAAATAGAGCCTTTGGTGGATAAAACATTGGAGTAGTGGCTTAGCTGAATTTTTTTACGTTCATTCAAGGTGGAGGTTCAAATGATAAAATATTTATTGAAGAGTAAGTACTAATAAATAACGTACTTTTTTCCACGCACGGGTGGGAATATGAACGGAAACGTACTCACTAAATCCTTCTGCGACCGAAAAAGAACTTACATTACCGCCCACCATGCGACACAGGATTTAATTTTTTTATCCATCCGGAAGGCATTATCTCTCGGTAAAAAGCTAAACCCGCCAGAAATATATGACGCCCCTGGAATCATTGTATTCCGATACGTCAATTTCCTCGATAAGCTATTACAGGAAGGTCTTTGGAAAAAGGGGAGACTTAACGTGGGAAGTAGGGATAAGGATTCGAATGGAAAAAAAACCGTGCCCCTTGGGAGGGGGGGGGGAGTATAAGACACCTTTTTCAAGCGATACTGTACATTTTTAACCCCACTCCGAACCCGCAGACAAGGGACCCCGCTAGAATGCGTTCGAATTTATCGCAAGTCTAAGGAATGGTGTGTGGTGGAAATCCCTCCTTTCCTAACCTTTCCCAGCCTGCAGTAATTCACGTTGTACCCTTTATCCCCGATTCCCCTTGCCTCCGACGCCGAAAAACTTATGTCTTCCCCCTGTCCTCACCACCCCGAGTCTCAAAAATACCCCCGCACTATAAGTATTTCGGATTTTCTTGCCATATCCTATCTTGGGGATCGTGGGGTTATTGCTCCTACCAGAAATGAGTTTGCACTTGCCCTCTGTACGCGTCCTTATCGAACTTTTAGTGCTAGGGATCTGAAAAAAAGACAAGTAAATCAATTCAAAAATTGCAATTGACTATTTCCCATAGATTAACGGATTCTAATTTGAGGGTGTTTATGAATTTAATACTACCTCCGGTTGCCATATTATCCCAATTGTTAAGGGAGTATCCACTATGCCAATATTGAGCAAAATAGTCATAGCTTTTTGTCCTTTTTTCGCAGAATTTCCAGAATACCTATCTAATTTTTTATCACTTAATACTCATAGTGATGTCGCTATTGAAGAGCTGAACTGAGTTTTACAAAACTTTGAGATTTGTCGGTGATCATATATTTAGCGAGGGTATTTTATCAGTCTGATAAACCAATGGCAGCACCATTTTGAATCAATATATTTTGCTTCAATTTATAGCGACACAAAACCAATCGCGAAAGATGCCCAACATTTTTTTGACTTCATTTAGTGGGAGTTTGATTTATTTACTTGACACTAATTCAAGCTAAGCGTAGTAAAATAGCGTGGAAACGGAATGGCAATTGAATTAAAGGTAAATTAGACTTAGAATAAGAGAGCAGTAGAGATAACGGGTATAGGTGACGCCACCTACAAATAATAATGGAGGGCTTCAATTGAATTGCTATAAAACGAATAAAATTCAGCACGGTGCGCTTATTATAAAAGCCTGACTAGAAACAGAAGAGACAATTGTTAGAAAAAATGAACCTAAAAGGTTCTAAGACAGATTGCCATAATCCCTAAAATGTATTGCTCAGGAACGGTTGAGACATAATGTTTAAATCCAATTCTACATTTCAACCGTCTTCCCCCATAAGCTAACTCTTGGGAACCTCTTGGGAACCTTTCACAGTATCATCTCACTTTCAAGCTTTCCATTTTATCAACCCTCTCAAAATTTAACGGTTATGCCAAGTACGAAAGCCGTGCCTTGGTACTAGCAGTCGCCAACTGCACCTGAGGGTATTGGACACTATAGCCGAGGGCGAATACCAGAGGTCTCCAAGGCCTTCTGATGCTAATTTTCAGTCCATTCGTTTGAATTTCTGTCCTGTTGAAGGGGATAATACGTTTTTCTATTCATAAAATTCTCGTGGAAGCCCTTTCTCGCGGGCTATTATTCAAATGAATTAGCCAGGAAGATTTTTTCCAGGATGCGCGGGACACCAGTAAGAATACGCTAGGAAGACTTGAGATTCTCAAAGCAGATATACGGCGGATTTTAGCCTTCAAAATTCCTTTCGAAGAAAAAAAGCCAAATATAGCGCTTAATAATAATCGAATGAACATGAATCCACTACGCACTAGAAAATCAAATTATGACGATGATCTAACAAAATAAGAATCGCGCCACTGTAGTATTGTCTACTGCAAACCCTCCACATACTCATTGTACTAATATTGTTCCTAAGTAAGGAGTTGAAGATAATAAATTAGTGATTACAGTAGATCCTCAAAATGATATTTGTCCTCAAGGTACCATATTTCCTAAACACTTCGCTGCTAGTAGTGAAACTTGAATATAATAATTCAATACCCTTTACCGCACATTAAAACTAATTACATTGTTAAATTAACAACTGCAATTGAAAAATATTTTGAGGTATTTGGAGAATTTATATTTTGTGCTATAAAAACTTGAATGATTCATTGAACATAACAGCATAATAAATGTATTTTACCTTCAATGATATGCAATCAAGTTGAAAATCATCATATTGCAGCCGTTGCTAAAAAAATAATTAAAATGGCATAAAATTGAGTTCCACTTTGTCTTCTTCAAATGCAATTCCATTGCAATCTAAAAAGGTATGCCTACGTCACCAGCCTCCGAAAGGGATCAGGGGAAAGGGCCACTAATGTCAGATGATAGGAAGAAATAGGTACTAACCCTCTCAGAGATGCCCAAAGTCAAGACTTTATGTACCTACTTCTCTCAACAAGAAAGAATTTACGCTTCGTTGCATTGACAAAAATGTTGCTTGATAGTTCATGAATTATATTTAAAATCCCAAAGTATTTTAGAAGCAGTTGGAAGTCTTAATTTGATTGATACCGATTGATATAAAAAGTTATTGTACCTTTTCAAAAGTTTTAACTCGGTGAGAAATCGATATTCTTTTACACAAAATGGACCTTTACAACACTTTTCCGGCGACATTATAGGTCGTCCTTGAGTGACCCAGCGCAGCTATTTGGCGAAGCTCCCGTTAATTTGTCAGGGAATAATCGTTTGTTTTTATGGTTGAGTCCCTGAACGCGATGGTCAAAAATAAAACTATAAAACGCGGATAATTACCACATTAAATTTATCGAACCGCACTAAGCCTCAGAAACTGGGTAAAGCTACTAACAAAATCTATACACACCGCTAAGTAGGTGAAACCAAAGGTGATTCGATAAAAGTATCACGGAAATTCTGGGTCAGAGTGTGTACTTCTTTAATCTTCCCATTACCGATAGTTACACAGCCTTGCACCATTAAAGTTAGTGCAGAATCCTCCTTATCTATTAGTTAGTGAATATGTCCATTGTGAGACGATATGGTTTAACCTTTTTAGATGCTCAAATTTCTTACGCTCTCATATGCCCTCCAGTAGATAAGAAACGACCGTGTTCGGGAATAAAATAGGCCCCAGCATACTGCTTCTAAAAATAATTTAGGGATATTAATTATAATTCGTGAACTAAAATGAAATATTTTTGTCAATGTAACAATGAGCATAGTCCTCCTTGCGGAGAGAAGTACAGAAAATGTTGACATTGGACATCGGTAAGGGAATTAGTATTTCTTCCTATCATCTGGCATTACCTGCGATGTGAGATCCCTTTCGGTGGCTGGTAAAACAGGCATACCTACTCAGATGGCATAAGAACTGTATTTTAAGAAGGCAAAAAGTGTTGTCCAATTTTATACCATTTAAGTGATTTTTAAATAGTCTTACGTTCCACAACAAGGATGTCTCAAAATTGTCTCATACTAACGCATCAAAACACTCCACGCCTTTGTGTGACCAACCCCAGACATTGGTGCACACAGGTATTTTCACCTTTCCGTTTTCCATACGACCGCCCTTCCATTAGGGACACGTAGAAGTGAAAGAGAGGGCATTTACATAAATAGGCTTATTGAGCACAGGGTGCACGACGAGGGTTATTTACATCTCGTTCTTAATCATTCACGATGGGGTGTCCCCCGTACTAGAATGACCACTAATGCATGGGGGATTTTTGAGAACGAAAAAGTAGTTCTCCGCAGCCGAATGTATATTTCCCTGCCCTTCCAACGAAAAACCTGGAAAGCACGCATTGGGGTCATATTCCGCGTCTCCTGCTCATACCATCTGAAAGAAAAAGACTCGCCCCATCGGAATGTTTAAATATTTTGATTATATGAGAGTAAAAATGAGTTCAACGTAGAAAAGCCTCATGAAAGCCAGGATGACAAGAAGGAGCAGGCCATATCTTGATATGATGGTCTGATGATACATTCGTCGAGGGACAAGTAGATGTCTAGATGACACGTAGAACGGAAATGGAAGGGTTCCAACAAAATATCTGGCACGGGTAAAGGAGGATGTCAGGCAGAAGAATTATGCAGGTGCTAAAAGATTAGCTGATCGGAGAATTGAGTGGAGTTGAGAATTGATTGAACGGAGGAATCTTAGGATTGGAGACCAGTGATGACAATGATGATTATGGTAAAAATACCTATCGTCCAATGTGGACAAACATTTTAGTTTTTACTCTTTACAACGAAAAGTACTTAAATTTATTGTAGGGCTAATCAGGACGGTAATGAGGTTTTATAGTCTACGGAACTTTCGTGGGTTTGGCGTTTCAGCTGTTACTAAGGGCAAATTTTGAGATCCACATTGTTCAATTTCGAGACTTTGGCGTGAACTTTAAGTCATTACGAGAATCGTAAACTCAAGAGTACTTCCTGAATTGGATTCCATACAGAACAATCGGATATACGGGGTGTTTTGGTAAGCCAATGGATGAGATTGTCAACAAAACAAAAAAATGCACGCTACCCGCCTCCCCTTCAAGCATAAAAGAGGAGTACGGGAAATTGGGGTGTATCACATTTGGAAGGACCACAACACGGCGGCAACGTCGGTTGGCCTATTGTCGAGACGGGCGATTCAAAATTTAACCGGATCACTCAACGGGAGGAGCTACGGGATTTCCTACCAGTCTCCACAACCACTAAACCTCTCTGCCACTCCATGCCAGATATACATATCCTCGCAATGCGTAGCGTGATGGCTACGTTGCTAGTACGCCACACGGGGTCTCAGGTTCAACTCTCAGCTCCGACAGGAAAATTTTCCTAGTTATTCCGACCCCTCGAAGTTCGAGGTAGGCCAGGGAAAGGAGTTGGAACTCTATTCATAATATATTCGTCACTCACCTTTTGCTCGGTCTGGAGAGAGCTCCAACTACACCTTATCATTAATTATATTTATGGATGATTTGAAGGCTTTTCGTAAAGTAAGACCATAGTTTTATGAAAATTTCCTATGCAAACACAGATAACTATTGCAAACACAGATATTATCACCTGTGTATATTTTGAACGTGTCGTTTGTTCATTCATATTATACTGATTCAACTCTACAAAAATACCTGATTCATTCCGTGGTTTATCTACCAATGCAATCCTCTTCTTATAAATGAAAACAATTTCCTATGCCATGTTAGCATGGTACAACACTTTCTAAACGAAAAATCTTGGTGACCTTTTCTCGAAGATGAAAGGTTATCATACAGTTATTTGCGTTATGACAATAATTTATTTAGTAAAAAATAAACTTCCAAAAATATATCAGCATGTGAAGTAAATTTTCTTTCCAAAACAGCCGTTTTATTTAATCTCTACTGGCTAAGTAATTTTACCAATGAAAATAGTTATGATTCAGTGAGTGGATGAAGCGCGCGTAATTAATCGTGGGATTCATACCCTCAAGAGCAAAATTTGTGGAATTTGCAATCCTTTGTGCTAAATAAAACGATGTTCTATGTACCGTTAATGAACGCAGTACAAGACGTAAAGCAGATATAAAATTGATTATCACACAGTCGAACAGTTTTGGGTAAAGCGCATAAAGCTGTTATATGGTCAAAGCGGGGAAAATAATTAGAAAAATGATGAAAAAAGGAAGAAATTGTTAATACACGGTAAAATAAGGAACCTGCGATTCAATTCCACTACTTATGGTATTTTTCTCTTGAAATCGGAAACATGTTAGCGCGGAGTTCTCGCAAACGCCGCAACGCTTATCCCGCCTGGAGGAAGGCTTTTTACGAAGAGTTAATTGAGATGAGCAAGCGTTCATTTACTATTTAGAGTTTCTACCTTCAAAAGCTTTCCATTAAAATCTCAAAGACTCCATAGAGGCTCGGTCAAAAAATCTGGTACCTCGGATTTTTGTTGAAATCAAGATAGAAGAGGTAATTTTCCCGTTATCCACAAAAAGGCGAAAAAATCATGCAAACTATTTTAGCGGAATGGACTTAATGTTAACTCTTCGAATGGAATTCGGCAACCTCAAATAGCACAAGGAAGAAATTCGTTAAGAATAAAGGTTCTGCTGCTTGAATATCCACAATTAAGGTTTAAATTGCTCAGAAGGGAAGGCATGAATAAATCAAATTCGGTTAAAAGTTATTGTTGAAGATTTTAAATGGCATCACCTCGAATAAAAAGAGAAAAATTTGAAAAAAAATGCTTAATATTTTTAGCTATTCATTATTTATTTGATTTTATGCCTCATTTTAAGTATAATATCATCCTTGAAATTATTGTGTTGTTGATTTTCTTTGCCCTTGAAATTGACACAGTTATTTCCATAATTCACAGGATTTTTTCTGTTTATTCTTTTCAAGTATTTATCTGACTGATAGTATTTGTCAACGGGCGACGAAAGATTATTTCCGACCGCAAATAAAGCTTGCCAATGGAAGAAATTGAATTAAGTTTTAAACAACTTCAGAAAAAGGTCAAAGAAAGTTTCACGTGGTGAAAGGAGGATTTTTTGCGGCCAACAAAAGCCCACTGAGGCAAGAAATTGAAGAGGATGAACGATTTCAAAGGAAATTCTCGCAGAAAATCACGGCAAATTTAAAGGCAGCGTTTTTGAGAAGATGAAACTCGACCTTGCGAGGGAGGCGTGAAATTAACTCCACTGCTCCTGCGGATAACAAATGAGAGAGATTGCATCTCCTTTTGATGTGGGCAACATAGAATAGATTAGGGACGCGGGGTAGCAGACGATTAAAAATGAGAAAAAAATGGCTAACGGATATGTATTTTTAGATGATGAAGCGATAATGAATTTGCATATTTCCGTATCATCAAGAAATAATTAAGCATGTATACTTGTACAATTCGTGTCCCTTGATATTTAAATAAATCATAATACAGCACGGACCACAAAAATAGTTAAACTTTATGGATACTGGTACTCGTTGGCTTCAATTACGCAAAACTGCTCTAGTTCATTTGCCATTTGAAATTTTTTAACGTCACCGGAACTGAATACTGAATTTGCATACATTATTTTTAAATGGTCGTTATTGCGTTTTCTTTATAAATGGTGGGAAATAGAAGGAAAAATATTGCAAATTTTCTGGCATTTGTGGCACCAGGATAAAGTCCACGTTTACCTAAATGAAGATCACACATTTGAGTTCAGTTTCGGTAAGATTTTCATACCCATTGCATGGGTATTTGCAAATGTATATCGTTATTTACTATTAACCGGGATTTAAAAGATCCGTTGTGGCTGTTTTTGGGTGAGTGGCAATAAAAAATATTAGAAGGACACATTGATGACTTAGCTGTTATACTTTCCTCTTCAAAAGGCGCTAGAACTTTGGGCGTCCACACAAAAAAATATGAATTGATCTCTGCCCTCGTATCACCTTCAAGCAACTCTAGCTAGAGATCCGGGACACCGCTAAGAGGTTCATTCACTCGAAATCGCGGTGCATTAAATGACTTCCGTGGGTCTCGACCGGAATTTAAGTTAAGATCACGAATACAACAAGAGAGGATTTTCAAGTAGGTCTCTAAATGTGTTGTCAACCACCGCGCATTTAAATGTGTTTACAAAAGTCGCGTCGCTGACGAAAAAAGTGATCCGAGTTTCACTGGGAAAAAGGTATAATTAGGGTTCGAAAATGAAAAGGTGACTTCGTTCATTTCCACAGATTTATTTTGGCGGTACGATATGTTTCAACCAACGAGGTCATTATCAAGTATCAAGACCTCGTTGGTCGAAACATGTCGTACCGCCAAAATAAATCTGTGGAAATGAACGAAGTCTCCTTTTTATTTTCGTGTATTAATTTCCACATAGTTGAGCCTAAGACAATCGAACGAAATAATTAGGGTTTTAACCGAAATTTATATACATTATGGTGTGATCTAATTCATAATTCTTCAATGCTGTTCCTCGCAATTAAAAACGTTATACTGCAAAATATAGGAAAAAAGTAATTGGCATATCACTCGTTATCGCCCAGCGGACATTTTTGAAAACCGATTCGAATGTGACCTTAGTGGCAACAGAAACCAGCCTTCTATGGAATGGAATTGGGCCTCCTCTATGCAGTCGCCTTGGTTATGACAAAAAATATCCTCATTCAACCATTCTTCCGTAAGTTGCCTCCCACTTTTGCGAGTCGGAGATGTCATTGGAGTTGTGGCTCATCTACTCATTTATGAAGAACCTTTCACTAAGGGATGGGATAGCTATTGGAATTGTTCACAATAAGGATCCACGCGAGGCTTGTTAACCTTTAGTCAAGCGCCATGTACCTGACAGGCAGAGGCGTTAAAAAATATTTACTCTTATCATAGCACAGTGGTAAACCATAAAATTTTAAATGATCATTATTAGTGAAGTCGAACACTTACATGATGTATTTCGTGCTGTGCATAGACCCCTTTACGATCCTACGACCCCGGACCGATCGAGCAAGGTGCGATATTAACATGCGCTTTATACTATTAAGTATTATTAAGTATATGTAATGCATTTTAGCATGTGAATTATATAAGAACAATATTTTGTATTTTGCTGTCTAATTTATCTAATAATGCTTTCATTTTGATTTATGTGCCATTATATTGATTAATTACGCTGAAAAATCCGCCACTGATCTGTCGGTATAAATGTGAACAATGAAAAGCTGCATATAGCATGTCAAAACAAAAAGCTTCTATGAGAGTCAAGGGTCAGCGAAGAAGCGGCAATCAGCTCGAAATGATTTCGTGACCACATAAATTTATCTGCGAAAGTCAATCGATTTTACGCATGAAATACCTCAAGAAGTCGACAATGGATCAAAGATAAATTACAAAAATACGGAAAAAATACGCTTCTCTGAGGATAGATTCATAGAATTTCCGGCAAATTAGATGGAGGAATTCGTTTCGGGTTGTCCACTCGTTCAGGTTTTCAATTTCCGACGCATCTATGCTCGATCGTTATTAGGGCAGATAAATCACTCGCGTAAAACCCGACCTGGTGGAAAACCCCAAAAGAATTTTTGCGACCATTTTATTTAGATATTTTTAAAATTGTGTCAAATAGAACTAAAATAAAGTAACTTTGATTAACGAGCCCATTATTATTACACCAATTTCCTCTTCGATAACAACAAAAAGTTAGGTAGGTGGTAGAAAATACAATGAGAGCCTACCTTTCCCTTGTTCGACGAAGAACTTGCTGACTTATTCCCGCTTTGCTGCTGTTGCTGCTGCTGTTGTTGCTGCTGCAGTTGATGCTGTTGCTGCGTCTGCTGCATGATCTGCTGGATGAGCTCCAATTGCTGCTTAGTGAGACCATCGTTGCTTACAGTCTGGGAGTTCGCCGTCGCCTGGAAAGTAATGCATTCATCAAGATGTGTCCTCAAAGCCAACCATTGGATTTACCATTTTAATGTATACCATACCCGTAAGAGTACGAGAAAATTTAAAATTTGTGAATTTAAATCCGGTGGTTTAAGATTAATTAGAGTACCTGTTACAAATTAATGGGATCTAGGTAGGACTTCCGGCCAAAAAATGTTGTCTCAGAGCCATTTCCATTGTAATTAATTTCACTACGAGTGAATTAAATAGCTGACGATAAAGAAGATCAAGTGAATTCCGAAATTGAATGGATTACTCAAACGAGAGCACAGAAAAATATGGATTAATATTTTTGTTCTAGACAAGCAGACCGACATTTCTCATAAAACTACGTGAAGGAGACGCAATTTTTATTTACTATCAACTGGAGGGATAATACGGTGACGTATTTACATTTTATATTTACCATGAATCTTACAGTACGGAGAATTGTTCATCAGTTTTTGCCAAAATTGAATTTATGTATTGTAAATATTCTAATGGGAATACACTTCTTCTAATGCTTAGAAAAGCCTATTTAATAATATGTATTTTAAACAGAATTTTCTAGCACTAATCGAAAGGAAAGCCTTTTTTCTGTGGAAGTCGGACATTTAAGGGTGCGCCCTAGCATTTGAATTTCCCAATTTAACGGCTCACGAAGGCCTCTAGCCTCAGCGCCGGGACATGGACACCGAAGCCGAAGCGCCTCGAGGGAGAGAAAGGGGGGGGGGAAGGCAGCTCTCCTCCCAACTTCACCCGGGACGACTCCGGGGAGAAATTTGATACTCATGAAAAATATGATACGGGTCGCTGGATCAGGGGTCTCAGTCGGAGTTGATACGTGACACCTAAATGACGGCGAGCCAATTAAAAATAGCAGAAGCCAATTTATGGGGGCCGTGTTCCTCTCTCATGCGCTGAAAAAATAGGCCTGGGGATGCGAAGGTCCTTTTGAGTTTACACCTTTTCCGAAATTGCTGTAAGTAATTTTCCACACTATGTTATTCCAGAGGCGGATAAACACGATACTGATAGAGGGGGGGGGGGGGCGTTAGAGCTATCTTGATCTGCCTTTACTTTTATTGTAATAAAAAAATAATCAAGTTACATGCAAATCATAAGAAATTTTTATTTAAACTGGCTATACACATATACAAGACAATGCCATCTTATCTTAGAAAAGTTACAAATGTGGTTCTGCAATGTTCGGCAATGCAGGCATCTACGCAAGGGGGGGCGAGCGCCCTTAATTTGTATCCGCCAATGTTTTATTCGCTAAACCGGTTTCAAGGTTTACACGTATTTATTTTTGTCTGAAGATTTTCGAAGCTTCTCTATGTGATTAGTTTCTTTCGGGAAATGCTGCATTGGTAACATTTTCTGGTTGATGTTTTACTCCTCCAAGATCAATCATCTTAAGATCTATCTATTAGCTATTATCTATTTGCTTTATAACAGCTCTTGATAATGACGTGTAAACCTTAGAGCCATTTGAGCGAATAAAATAGAACGGAAAATTACTGCCGCTGTTTGTATCTTATTACTATGGAAAATATAAATATGACAAAACTAAGGAGCAAGCACTTACTTGTAAGGAGGCCGGTGCAGCCGAAGTCACCGGACTACCCGACGGTGCAGGCGTTGAAGTCCCCGTACCCCCGGTGCCTCCGCCCCCGCTATCCGAGCTTACCGCCGACAGCAACTGCTGCAGCTGGCTGGGAGCAGACCTGGAGGCCGCGGTGGCTGTCGGGTATGGCGGTGGGGGCGGCGCGTACTGGATACAGGAGGAGGCGGGCGAATCCTCTGGGGTCGTCCCTCCGCTCCCGCTGCCTCCACCCGCCCCCGCGGGTGTCGACGCAGTCCCGGACGAGCCACTGGCACTGCCCCCGCTACCAGCAGAGGCTGCCACGGTCACCGTGGCCGCGGCAGAGGCTCCGCTGTTGGCGGCTGCCGCCGCAGCGGCCGCGGCCGCCGCTGCGCCGCCCGTATGGTGGTTCTCCGTATGACGTCGGAGTGACCGGGCGTCGCAGTAGGACTTTCCGCAGCCTTCTGCCTTACACTCGTACGGTTTCTTATTTCGATGCGTCAGCATGTGGCCGTTCCTGTCGAATAAAGAAGAGAAAAACGCGAGATTGTAAGCATAAATATTATTTAAAAAATAAATTGTATTATGTCAACATAATCTAGGCCTTCACTAGGTGGAAATTCATGCTGAATGAAAATAGATGGTATAAAAAACCATACATGGTATAGCCTGCCTACACATTGCAACGAGTCTAGCTAAAAAATGACTCATGTTAGAGAAAGCTGCAGGGAGAATTGGCCCTCGAAATGAGTGAATATGCTGAATGTAAGGATGGCACAAAGGGGGAAACACCGATGTAGTTCGTGCTTCCGCTTTAAGACTGCGAGAAATCGAAGTCCTCACTTTTTCCAAGGCAAGTTAAGATGAAAGAAACTCTAACAAGTTCACTTGGACTGCGACTTGTTGAACCACCAATGTTACAGGTTATACCTCACCAGAGAGAGGGACAAGGCAATAGGAATGAAGGAAAACAAAGGAATAGGGGATATTGAGGGGAATGTTTTGACTTTAGCCTAAAATAGATCGTTTCGAAGCCATAGAGGCAGGGTCATTCTATGGTTCAACTCCAAATGACCAAAGCAAAGTAGGCAATGGCATTCAAAGTTGCCAGTGCTCCTTCTCCGACTAGTAACGTGAAAATACGAAAACGAGGCGACGTGACTGAATTTCCTTCGTTGTGAAGTAGGGATTAGGAATTAAATGCATCAGGGTAATGAAATGAATCAGGAATATATTGGGCAATTCTCTGGCAGAGCGATTATGGCATCAAAAATTCGCGGGGATAGTTTATCCCATTTCGTACGAGCGGTTAGGGTCATGTTTTTTGCCCTAGTGAACATCGTAAAATTGCACAAGTTTACTGCATACAACAAATAGTGCATCTGCTGTATAGTTAAAAACCGTGGTAATAAAAGTTTTCTATATTCCAGCAAAAATATTTCCATGCGGCACACAAAAAAATTAATGGAAGAATGAATTACTTCGTTAGATTGGATGAGAAAACACTAAAAGCTCATCGCCCTTAGCAGCTGCTGCAGCCGGCCAGGAGCAGACCTAAGGCAGCCGTGTCTCTTGAAATTGAGTTAATATAAAAAAAGAGGTTTGAACATTACTCTTTTATCGATTACCGTTCCTACATCTTTTAAAGTAGACTGTGAGACTTTTGCAGTCCACGGCTCAAAAAGTAAAAACCTCAGTATTAAAGGATTGTAAGTTGTGTTGGTTGTACTCATTTTACTGCGGTGATGAGATTTCTATTTGAGTGTTTCCCGAGAAAACAGCATCTTTATTAGGAAAAATACATTGCTTTCCCCCTTTAAAACTATTCCCCATACTTATGATATATATATGTTTTGGGTAAGGGCGCACATTGATTTACGAGTCCAATATACTTGGGTATGTTCTAAAACCTTTTCCAAGAAAAGTGACTGATTAAGTACAATGCTGTGAATGGCAGTCGGTCAAATGCGATAAAAATAATTCAAAATATCAGTAAGGTAAAAATTAAAAAAATCAAATTTATACCCTGGTAAAAATTACAAAATTTCTTGCACGCATCTCACACTATCTTAAAAATTAATTCACATTTACTTCAAATCTGTTTCAATCAAAATCTAAAATAAAAAAATACACCTGCATCATAATCAGTGGCAAAGGTTGTATTTGTGGATAAATATAAGGATTTCGAACCCAGAAAAAATCTAAAACTAGTGTGCACTGTCGATTATACTCATTACATGTAGAGTAATACTATTTTTTATCTCGGAAAATAATTTTTTACGATTTTATGCTTTAAAAACTATGCTTTCTTTTTCCAACTTTTGCAATCCATCACTTTTACCCTATATCGCATCCCAGTTTTAAGTTTGTCAGTTAAATAACACGTGTTTCGCTGCAATTCCAAACACGAATAATTATATCTATTCTCTTCCTTTAGTTATATCATATTAAAACTTTGGTACTGATGCCGAATCGCCCTTTGCCTCTGATGGATAAACTCCCCCGCCATCTGATACACCTTCCCTTACGCTTACAAAGCTATGCCTCACAATATTACCGAGGCGGGCGTTCTGATGAATAGCATACCCCACCGTGGCCTCCACTAAAGACCCCCACAAACCACCACATCGCGGGAATATAAGGAGACGGGTGCCGAGAAATTGACCAAGTATGCAAATCCGCCACCCTTAGCTACCGCGGGGCCAGATTTTAAGGGAATTGGTGGCCCTCATAAGGGGAAAGAAAAATAATTAAGCCCCGCAACATGGACGCCGCGCGCAACAAAGCACCGGGAGCGCGAGCATAAAGCAATGCATTTTGAGAATATGCCTCGCAGTTATGCGTTCAGGTAACGATGTCTTCGAGGTTAGAGTTGGCAGCCGGTGTCCCTTGTATCCTGCGCTATATTTTCCTTTTATGAGCACGGCCGTGGGGTAGGTACTCAGAAGCAGCGTTGTTTTGCTGGGATATTAAATAAGTTTTTCCTCTTTATTCATCGGCGGTCGTTAAAAACCAGAGGTGAGAGAATATAAGCATGTAGTCAGGCTGGTTTTGGGATGGAAGAGGGGGGGGATGGCACCTCTGGTTGTATTCCGTCGAGAACGATCAAAAACCCAGCTTCACCAAACCCTTTAAAAAAAGTATTATCAAAGTTTTCTGGGGGTCCTGTTAATTCCCATGATTTATTAAATGACCGAGCGGTTAATAGTCTGTTTTATGGATCCACGTGTTTACCGGGTAATGGATCCCGATGAATAATTTAGGTAGAAGTGCTGGTAAGACGATTAATTCCCTTTTGTATAAAATTATTTTCCTTCCTTGGAACAAACGCTTGGTATTGATAGCTAAACTATTCATCTTTAGATAACTTAATTTACGTCCCTGAAAACTTTCGATTCCCCAGAAAAAGTAAATTTCGATGCATTTCTATATACTACATGATTGCCCGACATTTAACTCTATGACCTGTGACTCCCATTATGACCTTCGGAGGTCAAAAAATCAGCAATACGGATCCATGAACGGTAAAAATGACTTGGGCACCCTTTAAAATCTATGGACCGACACCTTCCTTGGTATGCCATTCTTTTTGCCACCCCTATGACCATGACTGTGATCTAACTGGGTCAACAGTTAAGTTTTTGTAAATAAAAGTGTTATTTTCGGTTTTATTGTGTCCGAAAACCTAAGAATTGACATCTTGGTCAATTGAAATCAGACTTTTTTCTATCTCGATTTTTTTAACTTTTAAACCCGAGAAGTCAAATTAAAAGTTTTGGTTTGATCCCACTCTGTGAGTTCAAAAGGTCAAGATTGCAAAATTTTGCTTATACTCAACAAAACTTAGGACCTTTCCCCATAAGCATGCCAAATTTCATGAATATTGCTCGAGACTAAGCTGGTAAAATTAGAGGTAAAAAATGACACGCGACCTCTGGGACAGTCTGCATATATTATGGTATATGTTATACATACATTTTTGTATGGTATTGGAAGGAGGCGCCGAAACCTGAGGTCATTTGCACCATGAAGGAAGGGTAGGTAAGAAAGGGTGGAGAGAATTCCGGCGTCGGTGCTAGCTTACTCTGAACGAAAGGTACCATGGGGACCACCACATGCCCCATCCGACGGACAGAGTTATGTACTTGATATGCCCTTCACAAAGCACTCAAGTAGGGATCGGGCAGCCTTTGAAGAATCTCTGCCACCGCCGGGATTTGAACTCGGACCATCAGCTCTATGCCTTACGGTGAGCACACATAAGGGTAAAACAGTGAGTATGTTTCCATATTTATGTTGGATTAAACTTATATTCTTCTTTAATATTACTCATTTGATATGTAGGTTGTATTTAATTACAAGCGTGAAGTTGGTAGTTTCCTGCGATATTTGGTGGAATTTGATAAAAAAATTTGAAAGGGTAACTTAATTTTTTTTCCACTGAATTTATAATAAATTACGACCATGATTTCGACGGTTCACGTCATCTTACTCATCTTCAAATATAACCATGGAAACCATGGTCGTGTTTTAATAAAAAATAAGTGTATAAACAAAGTTTAAGTTATTCTTTCAAAATAAATATGCGAACTCGATATTGGTGGAGTAGAATTTGCGCTATAACAGTAGCATCAGTTGAAAATAATTTTGCAATTCAGGCGGCATAAATTCATTAAGAACACCTACTTTTGTTAGATTCCCACTTTGAATCCTTTAGTTTGGCACCATGCTATCTACATGAAATATAAAGTCGTCACAATCACTTCAGTCGTTTAAAAGAAGGCTGTACTCGTATTTGAAGTCTGGGCTTAATTCAGTCTCCTAAACTCATTAGAGTAATTATCTTAAAGTTGCAATGTTAACAAAAATTTCTACATAAATATTTATATGTATGTGTGTGTTTATTACTGTCTCAGTTAAAAAATATACTACTGTGTTATTAGTATTGAATATTTTACATCTTTTGCATAAATATCAACTACTTGTCAAAATGCCTTTGTTAAGATTTAGAACATTTCCTGTATTTTCCATTTTTTGCTCTCATAGGTTTTACCTAGAGCATAAAAAAAATATTCTATTCTACTCTATTCTACATTAGTAGTTTTAACAATATGCTTGTCATACTTACAGGTGGTCCTGCCTCTTGAACGCTTTGCCGCACATACTGCAAACGTACTTGCGTTCGTCGCTGTGCGTCAGCTTATGCTTGGCCAAGGCGGACGCGTTCCCGAACACCTTCCCGCAAACCTGCAAGCAGAAAAAAGAAAAAATGCGTCGGTGAGATACATGGAAAAGTAAAAAAATAAATAAATGGGAGGATAGACAAGTTGGCTTAATCTATAATAAGTGGGTAATGATGCGACGAAATAATGCATAAAATAATGAACAATGAAAAAAGAACTTATTGTCAGTACCTTAGTAGCCTCAAAAATGATTATTGTGCCGTCGAAAACTAGGTAAGAAATTAAAGCTAGAAAATGCTAAATTAATGCTCCGACATATCTGTGGCTACTGTCCACATTGCTATTCACATTATGGTACGCCCTTAACCATTAATTTTATCTATAATTATAAAATAATGTCATTAGAAACATGATTACGAGAGAAAAAATGACTATCTTTGAAGTTAGCAGAAATGGAAAATATAATACAATTTGGTTTATATTTTGTTATGATTTTGAAATATTTTCATCATTAAGTATTCATTTTTATCAATTCAGCTTCATATAACAGTAGGTATATAAAACGTCATGATGAAATGTTTGCATGATTTAGACCTAAATGCTAGTAAAATGTCAACATATGCAGGCTTAGGAAGTAATATCAATATGATCCAACCGAGATCAATTCAAACAATTTTTTTATCACCAGGGAAAAGACTGCAGAGAAAAGAGGAAAAACTTATAACTGCTGAAAATTCTATAAACAGCACTCAGAAACATCTCATGGTGGGGATATGATTTTATCAACGATGTGATTAAAAATTAACGAGTAAAGAATTTTAGTAGGATACATTAAAATCTGAAACCGTTGTTTTTATTCATATTGAACTGCACAGCCGTGGCATCCGTATTCGTTTTGATAATGACCAATTTTGTCTCGGAAACGAAAAACATATTGAGCTGAAACATTTTAAATACAGTTACAATATTTTGACCAAAGTGGTAGAATTGAGCTTGCATTAACACCTTCTCAAGGGAATTTTACTGTCGCAAAAATATATTGAAACTTATTCAAGTCAATTGCTTAAGCAACTAATATCAGCTTTGATAGAACGGGGAAATAACAGCCACTCCGAGCCCAGGAATGCATTGAATCGTTTCCTCAGTAAATTCTGTTCATTGCAAGGTCCAACAATTGGGAATGGTTGAAAAGTAGATGTAGTACTACATTTGAACTTCCCTTTTACTTAAATTTGCATAAAAATACTAACCTCATACTAACATTTACCATTGAGCGATATTTTCATCGCAAGTAGGGGCAAAAATGTGACTACAAAGCACCAATGCACATAGAATAGCAAAACTTTATAGGTCAAACGGAGAGAATTAAATTTAGAATAGGTAAAGACGAAGCGTATCAAATAACAGATAAACAAAGGCCAACAGAAAACAATTTAATGCATAATTTATACCTTAACTGAACCTACAAATTACATTCAGTGCTTTGAGGAACATAAAGCCTACACCAGTGACACATTTAGACGGAACTCAAAATAGTCATCGACAGAAAAAGGAAGAAATGAAAAAAACAAAAACGAAAAAGTAATTCGAGAGCGAGCGATAACATAGCGTGAGTAGACAAGGGAAATAAGTCTTTTGAGTGTCGACTGGTGACCCTAACACGACCTACATTTCCATGAGCGGGCAGAAAGAGAGAGAAAAAAAAACATATGAAGGGAAGAAAGAATTTCTGTCTGAAATACAATCATGTTTTGGCCGAATAGAACACATTCCGGCATCGAAGAGACGGCTTGAAAAAAAAGAACAAGCAGGGAAAAAAAGAGAGAGATACATAGTACAACTATGACTGGAGTAAAAACTTCACTTTGGCACCGGGTAGCGGGATGACTCACTCACTTTTGAAATCGGTCGCGCCATCGAAAATTGTTTAGGAAACACAATCAAAGCGGGAATTACGAATGGGAGTGCAAAAATTGGGCTCCGATCGCGAGGGGAGGAAGGATATATTTTTTCCGGGTCCGTACGGGTGAATGATAACCTTTGTACTGCGTTTCGGAGTCGAAAATTTTATTCCACCGCACCCACCACGCCAAAGCTCCGTCGGATGCGAAAATATTACCCTTCAGCGGGTGCTTTGCGATATTGCTTTGTTCCGGCCGCAACACGGGCCACATCAGATCAACAGACAACCACTGACAGGTGCAGGCAGGGCCAGGAGACAGTGCTGTTATGGGGGATGCGGAGGATTGGCCAACAGTGGACGTTTCCACCCCCACGCAAGGGTCCTATCCCCTCCCCTCTCCCTCTGTTTCCTCCCCCTGGCCCTCCCAATATCCCTTCTCCCCCAGACTATACCCTTCACTCGTCACAAATCATGCACAGTAGGGAATACTGTGTGCCGCGGGCGGCTGGGTTAGCCAACCGACTAAGCGAGATATCCAACACGGCGAGGGAGAGGAAACGTCCGGTCGGACAAAGGGTAGCATATCGAGCGGAATATTGTGTGTCCAGCGTTCTTGAATTTAACCTTGCGATATTGAATACACGCAGGAAAACCTCTCTCTTGGGTTTCACGGATCATACGTTTCCCGGGGGATCACTGATGCGTCACATATCTGTTTGGAGATACTTTTTTTTCTGCCCAGGAATTCAATAAAATTCACCGCCGTCTTTTTTTTATTTTTCTCGAGGAGGTTGTGAAATTTTTTTTTCTGATAAAAAAAATCATGAGTGGTGTAAGATCATCTGCAGGTAGCAGCTCAAGTAATGAGAAGGGTTTTGAGTTGAATTGTGGCGTCAAAAAAAGAAATTTACGTAGGTAGTTAGTGGGCGAAAGTCAAAGAAACCTGTATCTGACGGTGGTGTGTAAAAAACGACATTTTGGAAAATGCTTCCTAAGTCTTTTTGCTTGATTCAAGTATTAGACATGCATAGATAGATGGGAATGAATTGGAAAAATTACCTAAAATGTTTGATAATATTATCCATTTACGAAAGCGTTTGGGTTTAATGATCTAAGAAAAATGGGTACTGACGACCATAGGCTAATTGCCACCTTCCGTGGAAAACGGACCACTTATTTCTCAAATTTAATTGGAATAAAGTAATACCCTTACGCTCATCACTGAGAACTCTTTCAATTGCATTCGAAACTGCACGTAACGGGATAATCAGAGGAATGGAATGGTATAAAATTCATATTGTTTTGCTAATTCGATTGAGATGAAAATTTAAATTAGTTTGCGAAGAAAACATAAGACCAAAGGAATCACTCAGACTACATTACTATAAAAGAGAAAATATCTCTTAGAAAAGCTTATCCTTCCAGAAATAATTCTGGAGGGATAAACATAAACTGTTCTGGATGAAAGGTATACAACAGCTTAAGTGCTGGTAGGTAAATTAACCATACGTCCACCACGTCACCACTTGAGGTTAACAGTTCAATTTATCAATCAGAAATTAATAATTATTTCACATAAATCATACCAAAAATAAACAATTTATTCAGATTGTTACACACACCTGGTACATGAATATATTTAATCCAATTGTATTATCGAAACCATTGCACCAATGTGAACAATTATTTGACTATAAACGTAATTCCTCCAAATTAAAATAACTGTCTTATTAGCTGTTACGTTTTTTTTGGGATTCATCTTATTAACTGTGAAGTAACAGATTACAAAATAACATGTTTCTTGCAATTTTTCACAAATTCTTAATATTGAAAACTTGGTTAGAGCTTTCATTTACTAATATGACGGAATTTTTCTTAAGTGAGCTTAAAAAAACTGTCTACATCTGATAAAACACACCCGAGTATTCAAGATATCTTCGTCAGCAGTGGAGAAGGAAGATGGGAAAATTGAGGACAGAAACCCATCACGACACCCTCCACGGTGCAAAAAACTGTGAATAATATCCGACAGTCTGCTCTGTGGCAAACTACGTCAACGTGCGGGCGAAGGAACCGACTCTGATTGGGCGATCAAAAGCGAGGCGGAGAACAAAGGGTAGACGACGATTTATCGGCCTATAAGTTGGTCCACGGAGGAAAACAACCGAATCTCAGGAAACAAGAGCTTAATTTTAAACCACATATTTTGATTCGTGCGTCCTCGTCTCTCGAAGACGATAGATTTTTGTTCGAGGAATTTCGACCACAGGTGTAGAGAGATTCTCATTTCGGGATTATCATTAGCATTACTAACATTAGTTTACATTTTAATTCTTAAAAATTCATAGATTACACTCGGTGACGAGAGGCAATTGCGTCTGCGAACATACCTCAGAAAAATACCTCCAATTTAGTAACGCAGTTTTGCCCATCTAACGCCTATAATTGGTCTGATACTTCTGTGGAATGATTTTCGATGATGGATCGGTAGGGTCAGGAAGGGGTGGGGACAAGATCAACGAAAGGGTAGGTTTACTGATTTTATTTAATGTCTCACCATTGTTTATGTATATTTATAATTAAATTATTAAGCAGAAGCGAATAATATTAAAAAAAATTATTTGCCGGCCTCGGTGGCGGCGGGGTGAAGTCGTCGCCTGCCAAACCGATGGTCGCGGTTTTGAGTCCCGCCTGCACATGGGCGCTTTTAAATGTATATTCCAATGATATTAAAATGATCGTAAAAGGGGAACCTATGATCACTACAAACATTATTATTACTATTTATAATAGTAAATGCGACGATTGTCACTGATGACCATACCTTTGCACAAGAGTTATTATACTACTTCAGTCTGCGGAACATTATTTCGACCTATTTTCTTCATTTCATGTGGAGGTGGCCCCCTCGACTACATTATTTCCTGTTCCACAGTCCCTGCTTTCAACAAAGGAGCGGAATGAGGCGGTTTGAGGGGAGAGACATTTTCTAAGGCGACGAAGACCAATTTGGACCGCATTCAATTGGGAAATAACACGTGGAACGCCGTGACTACATAGGACGACTTATCTCTTTCTTCCGATTCGATCATTAAAGTAGGTTATGGTGGCCGCCGAGTAGGGAAAGACGACGCAACAGTGTTGGCGGGAAACAAAGAAGGACAGCTCAAATTTGCACACTCACGTTGACACGTCCAATGTCCACGCCGCTTAAAGGACGGGCGCTTCGTTACGCATTTAACTCTAGTTTTACGGCTGCGACATTCCGAAAAATAGAGGAGGGCAAAGAGAGACATAATTGCGGCCAGGAGACGACAACAAGCGAAGCAGGGAGGCAATTTTAGCTTAATGGTCGGGCCATAACATACGCTCCTACTAGGTATCTCACTCTTTTACATCGGTTGGAGACAAGGGATCTCTCAATCTTGCAAAAACTTAAATAATTTCCAACTATGAATCCAAAGCGTTAAGTAAAAATTATATGTATAAGGACAATATTTCCATTTATGCGCACACGTTGAATAACGACATTTCATGCCCCAAACGAGTCCCTGATAATGGCATATGCTTGTTTTTGCGATTTATTTATCGATTTCAATATTCGATAGATGTAGTTAGAGATAACAGACGTTAAATATCGTAGAAAAATCTCATATAATGCCACCAACAAAAAAATTGCGAATAAAGCAGTTAAAATGCATGATCCACGAAAATCAGGGCACCATTATCATTAGTATGCTCGGATACATATCTCAAAACCGTTCTTGGAAATCAGTAAATTGATGTAGAAATATTAATCTAATGATATGCGATAATGAGAAAATAATATTGCCACTCCACCTGAAATTAGGTTGCTCTCGTTATCAGAGTTTACTTATATTTGACGGCAAACTCATTTGATAGAAATAGAGAATTACTAGCCTACAAAAGGCATTGGCCTTTAAAAGATAGACCATGCTAAAATGAGTTCCATTGAGCATTCATTCCCACAGTAGAAAACAGAATTTCTCGCCAGATCGCTAATTTATCAGAAAATGTCAATAACATTTAATATTTTTTTGTTGTGCATATAAAAGATTCGTTTTTGGCCCATAATTAAAGTAATTATTAAAGTTATGCTGACGAGATAAAAAAACCTATGCGTTTAAATTATCTGTTGCATGAAATTCATCAAATTATTCCTTGAAATAATGAGACAAGCTTAAATAATAGAATTTAAAATAAGCCTCGCTCAATTGCTTTAGTAATAAGGCTTTTAGAGATATTTATTATAATTGCAGTGCTTTTTTCACAAAAACAGCATTATAATGTTATTATTGTACCATCAAAATGCAATATGCAAAACTAATAAATACATCTTTATGTGATATTTAAAATACCTAGCGTAATGTCATCAAATTCACCTATATCATATAATTTTTGCAACAGCTTAACGAGAAACAAAGATTGGAATAGTTCCCTCTAACGCATGCGTTTCCATTTATAAATCGAATTCATCGGTGCGGAACCAGTGAGGTAATAAATACCAACAAGGAGAGACCCTCAGGTGATGGAATCATTAGCCACGTGGGGACAAACCCTAAGTTGGCGACTAAAAGCAGCAACATAAAATATCCTTCCATTAGCACCATTGGCTCACGGGACTTCTCCCGCGGTCTGGCCAAAAAGGTCCGGAACATAGGCAATGGGAAATAGAAGGGGCTAGAGCCAAAAAGGCATTCCTAGGAGAGTGGGGAAGATTTCGGGAGGAATGGTGGTGATAGGGTGAGCTTGACAGTCAAATGGAGCGAGGAAAATGGAGCAGTTTAATGGGACGACGGTTTTGAGATATGAGGGTGGACTGGATTCAGGGGATATGGGAGAATCAATGATAAGATTTAAGGCTGCCACACTCCAAATGCGATTTTAAGCGAAGATAACTGTTCTCGTTGCGCACGATCTCAGTGTAGCCTCCCACAACGTCAGCTAATTACGTCATACCATATAACAAGATGGCGATATGTATTTTATATGTATTGATCAAAAATGAAACGAAATTTTCTGCCGTTGGTTATCAAAAGAACGAGGAAGAGGGAATCAAAGATTAATTTTTATATGAAATTAAATGGATAAGATCAATGTTCAATGAATTCGCTTTCCAAGCAATGTCCTAAATAGCCACACACAAATAAATTTTACGAAAATCGAAAAAATTCATTTACATTGGACGAGTGTACGACGGTATTAGATATTAGGTATGTATGTCAATAAAACAAAAGCGTAACCATAGGTGAAGATTTTTGATATTTGCGGAAAGATATTACACTCTAAAGCATGGAGGAGCTATATCGGTAAATTTAGTATGACTTCTCGAATTTGTAAAATAAAATATATCATTCAATTTATGCAAATATCCTCCTCAGTCCCGAGACATATCTACGATAATTTTGGTCTGAATTTGATATTTTCTGGTAAACTAGATGTTAACAAACAACATTAGCGATTAATATGAGTGATGCTTATGTATCATGCTGTCATTTGTCAGGAAGCGCTGAACTAGTTGCTATAAGGACATTTCCCTCAACCAAGCGGGTAAAAATTCTAACGTCGATGTATTGTGTATAATACGCCATTGTGTGGTTAATTCATTCATTAGCGTGGAAAAGACCAAGCATTATGGTATATCGCAGAAAATGTATAAAATAAATTGTTTTAGCACGATTAATAAAATCAAAATATGGTGATAATTGAGAAATTCGGAGACTAAACTCGTTTTGGGAGAGTTACTCAGAGTTACACTAATTGTGTGGCTAACTCTATAATGAATTTTTAGTTTCCAAGAAATTACATAGCCTACTGTATCTTAATGTTTTTTTTTGTGAAAGTTCTTCATTTTAATGGACGAGTGTGCAAGATAATTATGCATTAGGTATGTATCTTACTACCACAGAAGTATATCTATAGGTAAAAATTTGTAATGTTAGCGAAATTATTTTACACTCTAAAGCATGGAAGAGCAATATTAGTAAATGATGTACGACTTTATTCTGTAAAGTTACTCATTCCATTCCAATAAATAACACGTTCATTCACATGTGATTGAGTAAATTTTCGGGCACATCACAGAAAATATATCGAATGAATGGTTTTAGCACGCTTGATGAATTCAAAATATAGTTATGACTGAGTTATTAGGAGGCAACTCGTTCTCAGAGAATTATCTTGCTTAGAGCCACTCTCATTGTGTGGTTGCCTCATAGTCTCATAGGGGATGGGAAGGCAAGGGGGGGTACAATACCCCCTGATTGAGGAGAAAATGCACCCCCGCTACACCCCTCTGGTTACGCCCTCCTCCCTCTCAAAACGCATTCAGACCCCCTTCTCTTATCGGCAGCGGGGGTTCCGGACTCCATGACAAATGCCTTGGGGCCCGCGAGTGTAAATCAAACGGGAGAGAGGAGGAGGAGGCGCCGCTACTGGGCCTGCCAAAAGACGGGGAACTGAAAAGGGTTATGGGGTTGGTTGTGCTGGGGAAGGGAGGGTTACAATACTCCCCCAAACCACCACTCCCCTCCCCTACGTCAAAGTCACCTCATACCCTGTCCCTAGACTTATGGCAAGAAGCCAAGGAGGTGGAGGTGGGAGTTTTTGGAGTATGGAGGAGACACAGAGATTCAAACTTCCCCTCCAATCCCCACCCACTCCCCCTTTATCCCTCACCTATTCTCCCACCCCCTTAAAACCGCCAAAAAACCACCACCTTTCCCCGCTCAAAGCCACACCAAAACATCACCGACTCACACAGACACAATCGAACACACACACATAGGGTTGGAATTCGCAAGGACGACTGCCCGTGGCGCCATGAGGAGCCAGGCAGAGGTGCCCCAGCGTCTGCGACGAAAAAAAGCAAGCATCGCCCAGCGCAACCATCTCCAATCCTCCATTTATTCTCAGCCACGATTGCCAACCCTTCCATTTTCGTCCCAAAAACCTTCTCGCTTCCCCAACTTACCGAAAAAAAAATCTTTCGAAATACCCTGTCTCCTCATATACCAGTCACAAATTGTAATGGTCTATACATCAATAGAAGGTTTTGTTCTCTCTCTGTCTTCTGCAGGTTAAAACTGCAAGGTCCCGTCGTTCATATACGTGTTCCTAAGAGGGTAGAGGCCTAAAAAAGGATTATTTGATGGTTTGGGGGTGATAAAGTTGGATTCGCCCCTGCTCTCAAAATAGGCCACGTAATATTCCAGCGTCCCTCTTCCGAATGCCGAAAGAGAGATAATTTCCCGGGTGGCCAGTAGGTTTTTCGGTTTTGAAAACTCGGTCACAGATGGAAAATAACCAATAGAGGACTTGGAATTAGGGCAAAAAATCGATTCGCGATCCCCTTATCAACCCAGGTTAAATCTGGCTTAATATACTTATCACAACGCGAATACTTATAGTTGAGAGTTGGAAAAGAGTCCTTTTAAAACGGGGAGATAATTTGTGAAAATAAAATATTAGAAATAATTTTTTGCAAAGACAGAAATGTCAATCACTACATTAGGTATCTAACACTTACTTAACTTTTCCATTTGATGCATTTGGGTTCAACACATTCACTCCACCAATGAGCCATTTTATGAAAGGGAACTAGGACCAAAAAATATAAAAATAATTATTTGGACACATCTACTCAACCAATGACCATTTTTAGGAAGGTGAGCAGGGTTAAAAAGATTTAAAAATAATTATTTTGTTGACACGGCACTGGTAATTATGTAAAAATGAGGCATAGAAAATAGTATCCAGCGGCGATTCAACACTGGCATTGACATAATTTGACTCTATTTTAAAGTAGAACCTTTCCTCTAAGGTCAAGCTTTGCTCAGCACCGCGAATCACTCTCTTAAATGTCCTCTTTAATATCGCTTTGGACATGTATAGTGACTTGGACAACTAAGAAGCACTCAAGGCACTTAAAAAGGAGGACAAAGAGACGGTTATGTGGAGCAATTACTCTCCAGTCAAATGAATCACTGACAAAGATGGGAATGAGGAGGGTATTTGCTGAAAAGCGCGGGGACTCAGCTGCTAGCCCACTTGGCTTGTTTTATGAGTGGGGACATTTAAGGGGAAAATGGCCGCTTCCCCGGTAGAACATAAAATTTCTCAGTCGTAAAAATAAGGAGTTGGGCCACCAAAACGGATTTACTCCTTACTTTAAGAGCTATCCACATTTTTCTCCTGATACCTTTTCCCCGGTATTTATATTCCTTACGACATTTTCACAGTTAAGACACTATTCTTACTTGATATATGGATTGCTTCTTGATCCTATGCTAAGAGGTTTTTATATTAAGTTTACATGATGGGAATCTTTCACCTATTTTTTATAATTATCGATTGCGATAGAGTTTTAAAAATAAGGACCCATATCTTTCCGTGTTTTGGTCAATCGAGAACTTCTCGATCTATTTGCAGCGAAGAATTTTCGGTATGTTCCTAGGTAACGACTTTGTTTATCGGTAAAGTAGATGTGTTGAACCCAAATTCTTCAATTTGAAAGATTTAGCTTTCGGTAAAGAATATGTATTTGCATACATTTGTCTCTCTGCCAATATTTTATTCCGTTATTTAACCTTTACAAATCATATCTTCACATTATTAAGACACTTTTTATACTCTCATGCATACGAATTTTCACTATAGTAAACTCCTTTCGCTGATCAAGTGAATGACGCCATTCACTCATTCCGAGCGGCTCACCGCCTCTCCGCTACTCATCGGGATCACTCATTCGTTTCACGTGGTTCATTTTCTTAAAAACTCAAATGAATGATACTTTGCGTCAAGGGTTGGGTCTCTCTGAACGACTCAATGAGTCAGAAATTAATTTAACCCCGTAACGCCTGAATTAAAAAGTTTCTGCGATTTTTGTGATAATCATGTATTTAAATGCCAATGAAATTCTGAGTCATTAGGTGGAAAATTTATTCTTTGAGCAGTAATAGTTACGCCTAGCGGTACCACATGGTACCACCGAAATGTTTTGCATCATAACATCCCAAATATTAGGCTCACATCAAATAACCATACTTTATATGATGTATAAATATTATAAAAATCATAATTACATAATCAAACTTTTATATTAAGAGTAAATAAGGCGTAAGTAAAGAAAATCAAAATGCTTGCTCCAAAAATTCCGTTTTTTTGGGCTTGTTGATAATTCTCAATTTTAAAACGGCTCTAAATACGTTAATTGCAGCTTTATAATAGCAAACTTTTCGGAAAAATGTTATTGAAAATATTCTTATTGATTTGAAACTCTCAAAAACCATAATTAATTACGATAAATGACAAAAAAGTTACGTTTAGCTCTGCACTACCAGCTGGTACCATTTGGTACCGCTAGGCGTTAACAGGTTAATTCTTGAGCTCAAATGACCAGAATCATTAGAATTTTTCCAATTTAAAGTTATGAAAAAATTTCTGAATGAGAAATACTTTGTTTTTCGTAATAACAACTCTTTTCTATTTATTTACCAAACTATCTAATTGCATTTTGATTTCGGCTCTGATTAATCGACCTCATTCTAGAGACTTGACCGGTAGTTTAAAGCTAACCTGCAGGAAAAAAGAGAAAATTAAATCCCTGAGATTTATCAATGGGTTCTAAGTTATTGGTTCTTAATGACTGATATTAACTTAATTATCAATGCCAGCTATTCAATTCTGTGACGTAGTCCCTCATTGGCCTCTCTCCGGTAACATGTAGCCGATGAGTGTGGTTCTTCGTAAATTTAATGCCCGCTACACTTGCTCGTTTGTGGCTTATTCTAAGCTTCTAATTCACTTACACCAGAAAATCAAACTGGTCCCTCTGAACTAGTCCCCGACCCATCGTGATTCATCATGACTCACCATGGTACCACTGTTCATTACGATTGCAACATCGGACAGGCAAAAGTCAGTCTGTTTCACCACACCTATTGAAAACGGCGATTGACGCGTGAAAACCGTTTGAGGTCCAGTAAATGTAAAAAAAGTGGAAAATCAAACTTGGTGTATTATTCATTTGCAATCAGGGGGTACTGAAACGAGGAGGCCAAATTCAATTTCAACAGAAGGCTGATTTCTGTTGCCACTTCGGCCGCATTTAAATCAGTTTTCAAAAATGTCCGCGACGCGGTGATGAGTCCAACGCGATCCTTTTTTTCAGTATAATGTTTGTCATTGCAATGAATAGCATTGAAAAGTAATGAATTTGAAATATCACATCATAATGTTGGTAAATTTTGGCAAAAAACCCCTAATTATACCTTATTTCCCCGTCAACCTTGGTCACTTTATCCGTCAGCGACGCGAGTGGCGACTTTTGTAAACGCATTTAAATGTGCGGTGGTTGACAACAAATTTTTGAGGCCGAATTGAGGATCCTCTTTGGTAATATTCACGTTTGCAATTACAAAAATCCCATCATGTGTGACGTAACGTTCTCCCACCTGGAACGACTGCATTTTCTGCGCACCGAGAGAGGTGCGAAAAAGTTTCTAAGGAATTTACGGAAGCTAAATATTGAGCGGACCACTGACCCTGCGGGGTAGGTACGTGCTAGCGCATGCTTTATTTCCGATGGCCGAAGGGCCATGCAGGCCCGCCGGGCACGTGATCCGGCGACAAAGAGGAATGACAGATGACTGACGACCCATCAAGAATTCCGAACGGACGCCTGGAATGCGTCAAAATTTACGACGGCAACATGTCGATGGGGAATCGACCCAGACTAGAAAACAAATGAGAAGCAGTTTTCTCGATTGCGTCATCCCCAACCTTCTTTTTTTTCTCCTCTCCCCCACACTCACGCAAACGATAGCGTGGCAGTGGGGCACTACAAATGCTAAAAGCGAAAAAAAAGCGAAACGAAACTGAAACGAGCGTGAAAAATGAGGGAGAACCTCCATTTTGTAGGTATTACTTCCCCATTTCCCGTTTTCTCTCCCCACTTCTCAAAGCTACTATGCTCGCGAATAAATAATAGGGTCTTACGTTTTTATTTAAAGTTTGAAAACGGGACTCCCTTTTCGCAAACGACGGAAAATGGGGAGCTAAAGGAAACGTCGCTTAAAAAAATAACACCCTCTTCCAGTCAGAAAAAATGTTTAGGTTAGACTCGCCATTGGCCCCCACGCGAGGAAAATGCGAACTACCGGAAGGCATTTCGAACCCAAGACGACTCCTATATACTCATGCTCATGCTTATCCTCATGCTTACAAACTGCACTCGGTATTCCAACGCATTATCTCGCGCGAGCTTCATCTTCAAGCGAGGGCATACATATGTATGTACAGCACGGGAGGGATAAGCTCGCATTTATGCAGGAAGCATTTGTGCCACACTTTTATTTTTTTTCTCCATTTCCAGAATCCACTCCGATCATATTCACTACGGACCATGTGGGAGTCAGGAAACGAGGAGATTCGTTAAGAGTTGAAGATTGAGGTGATAGTCACGACTCGGTAAATGAGATGCTAGCAGGGGTGCCGACTTACAAAAAATATTGGGGGGGCCCAAGCCGGGGATCTTGGCCCGGGAAAGTTTATAAGTAGTGAGTTTTAAGTTTTTTAAGCATTTTAGGAGAGTCATATGATCAAAATTAGAACCCTGATAACACCAATCTCAATATTTGGGCACTCGGGGGAAAATCGACAGGCCTGACACATTTTTTCCTTACACCCATAACGAATTTTGAGGGGGCTCGGACCCCTCAAGCCCCATGGAGTCGACGCCACTGGATGCTAGGCAAGTAGTGTGAGATGACGGATCAATCAAAGCAGAATATTTATCTCAACAGGAGCAATTAACCGTCCAGTCAGTAAACAAAAAAGGAAGTGGAATCGTTTTTGAACCGTTTAATTAGATGATAATTGATATTTTCACGAGAAATCGCGAAATATGTATAAGACAAAAATGGCTGCTTATTAAGTTTGAAGTTCTTTCTTTGTAATACACCAAGAGTGCTGAGAAATAACTAACAATCCTCGCCTTCTTGTTCACAGTTTACGTATCACCTTTTTGAACGATATGATCTAAAGCAAAATCGATTCCAAGATATCAAGGAAAAATGTGGTCATTTAAAAAAGAACTAGGACTTTTGTGATTTTCGAATCGGTAGGTTTTTAAGATATCGTGAACGAAGAAAATGATTTAAGTTTACTATTTAATACCACTATTATGATGGTCTAGGAAAAATATTCCCAGCTAAGAGTAATGGAAGTAAGTTGGATCTTTTCGTATTTAATACGAGGCTGTTCGCTGACTTGATTTGGGACGGACGGAACGAAGCCCAAAAAATATAGGTTGAATTTCGATTTCATTAGTCATGACTTAACAAAAAAGAGACTGCACTGTAACAGCGTAGCAGACGAAAGAATCATAAGTATGGGAGGGAAGTCGGTTCTTATCCTATTAGTTTTTTTACGAAGCGTAGATGAGCACTCCGTGGTTTCGCTGCAAGGCTCAGAGGGCGGTGATGCAATCGTGAAAGAAAACAAATTCTTTCGCATTTGAAAATAAAGAAAAGTTCGTTCTCGTCTTCAGCCATTTTTTTAATGCAGATCCCACCCTTGGCGGTTGGGAAAAGACGGGAAAGGGAGGGGTGGACAAAGAATGCAGCTTTCTTTTTTTCTGCGCAAGAGGGCAAGGCGAGGAAGTGAGTGGCGAAAAGCGTAAGCGAAGGCGGAACTTGAAGGAATTGAAGAATAAGGCGAGAGAAAGAGATAGATCGTTGGAAGAGTGAAAGACATAGAGAAAAAAAATGAAGGAAACACATTTGAATGGCTAGCAAAGGGAAAGAGCGCGGAGGGAAAAAAAAGAGAATGATAAAAAAAGATGAAACTCGGAGCGCGTCCTCTATTTCCCAGACTCGCTTCGCGGCGTTCCGTTTGTTTCATTTTCGGGCCGAGCTTATTTTTCGCTCCGACGAGAAGCCTCCACGTGAGTGGAGCAGGGAATTGTTTGGTCTGGATATTCCGCAATTGGAAGAAATTTGGCCACTCACGAGAGCACTTGAGTCGTCAATTCAGAAAAATATGGAAAGGAGAGGCAGGGTGAAGAGGCTTCCCCTCTGTTGAAAGGAATGAAGTTTTTATTTTGAGCTCGCGGAGCGAGACAAAAAGGAGTACCACCGTGAACAGGAGAGTGGTAAATGAGCACTTGATCGAGGGTACATATTTATATTTAAAAAAACATTTATTTATTCCTAAGTGGGAAATACGTTGGCACAAAGGGAGGCAGGATGATTTAATTCAGTTTTCCCACACAAAAAAATAAACATACACTCTCTGTCTACGGCGACCTGAAATCGTATAAATAACATTATTTTGATTAAACTCTCAAAGGAGGGATTAACTCGTGTTTGAGGACGACGAGAAAGGCATTCAGATGAGTTGAGTCTAGAGAATTAAGTTATTATTACAAGATTATAAGGCGAAAATCGTCATCAAAAGCCCTTTGCCCGAGCCACTGAGTCGCCGGAGACAAAGACTACAAAGACATTTCTCGTTCGCGAAGCCTGACGAAAGAAGCGTGCCATAAAAAGTCCCGTGGACCGTGGTAATTTTGAAATAATAAAATATGTTACATTTCGCTGGATGCCCTACTCTTAAGATAATCATTCTATAATAAACAAAATGGTTTGATTTGAATATTTCCCAGGAAAACACTTTGCGTGCTTTCGTTATGGCGAACACTCATCCAAAACGATCGTGTTGACTAGTCAGGAAACTATTAAAAGTGAAAATCTTGAGCACAATGAAAATTTGTTTCAAATGAAATTTTTTGCATGTCACTAGAGCTATCAAATAAGTAAAAAACAATGCGTTGATTACTCTACTAGGAAATACTGTGGTTATTAATCTCTGTTTCTTGTTTGTCAAGCTTTTTCAATGTCAAAAATTGAATGAAAAAGGGTCGGGATCTGTGGCCGATTTGGTGACCGACAAGCAACATATTACCAGCAAAATTGGACATCTAGTTCCCGCAATGGAAACCGTGGCTATTTATAGAATTTATGAATAATTCCCTCCCTGGGTGTTAGGGCGGTGATGCAATCGTAAAAAAACTAATTCTTTCGCATTTGAAAATAAAGAAAAGTTCGTTCTCGTCTTTTTTTTATTTTTAGCCATTTTATAAATGCAGATCCCACACTTGGCGAAATCGGAAACTAGTTCCGAATTCTAATGTAATTTATTAGGTGTTCCAATGTTTTATAAACGCTTCCCGAACCGAACCTATCCAAAAAAGTACCTGCCTAATGCTAACTTAAAACCTGATTGGCTTTTCTTCCAAGTAATAAGCAAAGTATTTTTAACAAACCCAGAAAGTGCGTATAGTCTAATATGTAATATATTCCAATCGTAAACAATGCATTTTAGTTGACAATGGTTCCCTACTCCGATGGTAATGTGAGCTTGCTTAGAACTTTTTTCTTTCTGAGAATAAAAGGATGGATATTTTCATTAGCACAATACAAACTGATGCTCCTACTCTACTTTTTATACATAATTTTATGTTATACCTACACAGCAGTCAAGAGCATAAAATGCTACTTTCTGCTAATTGACAACATCAAATCAGGGTTATATATTTTTCTCAAAAGTAACAATATTCTGCCATTTGATAAATGTTCGAAAGCATATAGAGGGCTCATAAACATATTGGCGTTATCCGAAAATCAAAGTTTTCCAATACCTAATTAAATAATAATTTGCTAAGAATTTGAAACTGCGCTGAAGGCTCCCAGTATGTGCTGCAACCTTGTGGCCCCAAGTGTAACTATAACTTGTAACTATAACTAACCATTATATTTGTGGGTAGATTTGGAGGTAGCTGCCATGCATATCTCAGAATCAACAATAATTTACTTATACCAATATATTTCTCAGCTATCCATACGTCTCTAAATTGTTGCGATAGTGTAATAATGTATTATTCGTTTATTAAAAAATATAAGGTGTAAGGTAACTATGGAAGAAGGTGCTGAATGGAGAGGATGTAGAATACTTGGCGCTTGTGGATGGGTGAGTTGGATATTGGAGGGATGGAGCTGTTCGCCTTTTTTAATCAGAAAACCCTTAATTAACGAGTTGAAGGCGGTGAGGGAAGATTCCCGACATAAACCCAATTCCGAATGATAATCACCCAAATTGGCCCTTCCCTCCCTCCATTCCCTTTCCTTCGGGCGATATCTGTGTCTTCCCACACAAAAGAGGCCTCTCAAATAGAACCAAGAAGGAATGCAGGAATTATGGAAGGAATAAGAAGGAGAGCAAAGACGACCAACGGGTTCCTTCGTCGCCAAGAGTTAGTTACAGCGCAAATTACCTTGTATTGGGAGGGCAGGGTTCTAACAGTAACTACGTTAGTTTAGAGATAGATGATTCTTAGCTGTTGCCTTTGCTGTTGTTATATGCCCGGTAGTCTTATTTCATAAGTCATTTTTGGAATTAATCGATTTCTAATTCCTATATTTTCCTACAGAATGATTGAAAAGTCAGTTACTATTCATTTAGATCTTACTTCATACGGGATTTTAACCGCTCAGCATTATATTGGATTAAATGTCAGTAAGAGCCTCGTCACATATTTTTATTCACATATTTGTATTAAAAGATTATCTAGCACTAAGAAAACAGAAAAGAGTAGCGGCAGCGGCTAATACATCCGCTATCATGAGTCAGAAAACGTTAAAAAGAACAGGAAAAAACCGTGTTAAAAGAACTTGGAACGCAAAATTGTAGCACCTGAAACAGTACAGCACTTTACAATTATCATCCACATCGTTATATAGCTACAATTTTCAACACAGAGCAATTTTATCTTGTATATTACATATACAAAGAAATTTTCGTTGCATAAAGACAGATGCACATGGAACATTTTATTCAAATGTTGTGAGATAATTAATAAAGATCGATTTATTGAACTTAAATCTTCATTATTACATCTTTAATCTATTTCTTTGAAATTCTGCGACGTCGAAAGAAATACTTAACGTTAAAAACGATGTATGTAATTAAATTAAATAACCAGTGCTATGTTTGAGAAATAAACTTTATGGCCTAAAATGTCTGTTACCTAAGGAGAATCAGGCTAAACGGATTAAACAAAATTAAAGAAATAGCTAAATCCTGACATTACTACTTATTAGTAGCTAAGTCAATCCTCCGGCGTCATAAATTACATTTAATGTTACCATTGAAACGGTTACGCCAAGTTATTCATATTTAACTTAAGTCATGAATTATTATTGGCTGATTTAGTTGATTAACTAAACGCCTCACAAGAAAAAACTAGTAGCATTGAACTTTGAATTCACTTAAAGTCTCAGAAATATCTCCGAAAGAAAAAAGGTAGGGTAGAGCCAATAAAATCATTAAGAAAATATTTATGAATACTGATAATACTGATACCTGTGAAAAAATCGGAATCATAGCCACTCAAATAAAAATCTCTTTATTGACTCTGTTTTGCGAGGAATGGAAATAACAGAGAAGAGAATTATTGTTAAGCCTGCAAGATAGAGTCGAAATATGCCATCACTCTAGTTTGCTACGTTTTATTTTTGATTGTCGTCTTTGTTCTGCTGTTTATCTCTTCCCTTTAACTGTGACACCGCCTCTTTCCTCCTCTCTACTCCATCAGACATCAAACACGAGGGAATCCTCAGGATTTTTTCTCCACATTTAGCCACACTCAAAACGAAAACCCCGAGAGCGCCAATTAACTCGCATCCCACGCGAAAACTTTGAGCTCCAATCGCGGGCCACGTCGAAGAACCAAACGCTAAAACCGATGAAACGTTGCTACTCTCACAAGATTTGGCGTTCCTCCATTCCATTACCCAGCAGGTAATATCCCGAAGAAAGGTGGAAGACGTTTGTCTCATCCTCTTTGTATCGCCAAATTGGGTTGGAAGATGAAATGGGTTTATTAAGGAGACATTTTTAAGGAAGAGTTTTCCATTCAACTTCATCACTTTGAGTCTCTTGAGAATTTCCAACTTTACAAAGTAAGTAAAGCGGCCTCTAATGATGTAAGGCACCGGTGCTACTGATAGATCAAGGAATACTCATTTATTAACTATCAATTGATATTTCGGTTATCTAAATGACTATATCACCGTATGCCAAGTTAGTAACTAAGAATTGATATGTTCATTAGAATTATTTTCTCGTCATTGCAGTATAAACTATGTTGCTCATATTTACTTGAAGTAATGGAGTAAATATGGCTGCTGTTTTGCATTAGGTGTGTAAGTATATTTCTACATGTATGCATAAATGATGTATTTGATGTTATCCAAAGTGATCATTATCCGCGAGAGAAAATACTTCACAAGTGTAATAAAGAATAAGAAACACCAAGTAACTTCTACAAAATATCGGTCTTTGTAATTGAAATTGAGGCTTGATAATACACGTGTATGTGACGAGATATCACCAAGAAGCCATAACATAAAAACTAATGCTGCAATAAAGTTTGAACGTAAATCAAAAGATATTTCCCATTTTCTAAAACAGGATTATTATCGTTTGAGATGCATATGAAATGCTATAACATAGTGCTAAAAGAGCTGTGATAGCAGTGCGGTCAAGTGATTGCTTGTTCAATAGTTTGTTTTTCAATGAGATTAGGTCGTTGAACTGGAGTGGGCAAAGAGATGCTTGCAGATTGCTTGGAGAGGTTGGTTGACGTAGGGGTACCTCGATACGCTGATAGTTGACATCAGCACGTGGCGACAGCCTGTCAAACTGAATGTCAGCAGGGAGAGTGACGAGGCGCATTAATTTTCGATGCTGATACATTTTGGAATAAAAGAAATCGAAATAAAATCGTAGAAAAATATCTGTTGCCAATCGAAAGAAGGTGAAGCTGTAGCAGATTCATTTTGAATTATTCGGCGAACCTCTAGCGATTGTTAGCATTAAAATCTGGATAACCCCGGGCCCAATAGGCTACAGATTTTGCTAGAGGTAGGCATGTAAATGGAGCTTTAAAGAAGGCCCAAGCATGACTAAATGTGGCATTTGAGATACTTGCATTATATAAATTGGTGGTGTGATATACCTAATTTCCAACTCTGATAGATCGATATTTAGCAATTAAGTTGCTGTTGTTATACAAAGTGTGCAGATATTTTAACGTAAAACATTAATATGCTTGTGAAGTGCGGAATAAACTCCTGCACATCTATGAAGGTGGGAAATTATTACAATTAATGTTGCTTATAAACATTATTGACAACTTAATAATGTCTATAAATGTGAACAATGAAGATTGTGCAATAGAAGTTACCATGGAAAATGTATGGAATATTTTTTCCTGCAAACTCCTTTGCAATTTTTATGGGGTCTCTCTTAAAAATTCAAATATCTCCAGTGAAATGACAAAACCCAATTGGTATAGCTACATGTACGCGAGATATCTCTAAAAACGTTTCACCTCATTTCAAAACTCCTCCACATCACCGTTTTAATTGGTTGTTTTCTTGTTTATACCGAGATTAACCCGCTGACGAAATCACTGCTGATATTAATGGCTAGCTGTTTCTAAATGCGAGAGAGCACTGCCCGATAAGATCGGTGAAATAAAAACGGTATACTTTCCTCGTCACGGCAATTACGGAATTCAACACCAGATGAAATGCGCGCCATACACTAGCCAGCCGTAATATCACGCCTGCATGACGATCATATCTATCGGACGCTGAACATTTCATGGATTAAAACGGGTAATGTGAGCTCGTGTTTTCCAATTATGCCGCATAAGCACAGCCTACCGAGGGTGATTGCAACACACTATTTACACCGATTGCAAAATCATACCATCCCACGTGGAGGAAAAGAAAATCCCGCGTAAACTACTCCTGAAAGTAATCCTTCACTCAATTTGTTTCTCTTTCCAAAAGAAGGAATAAAGTTTGAAAAATAAAACTCACTCGTGAAGTGAATACAGGCGTTTTGAGATACAACGAAAACTCACTTCTAATTTGCTAATATTTGCAAGTTGGGGAGATGGCATATAACTCCCATTGACAGACAGAAGCAAGATGGATTTGACAGACGTGGATTAACTCAAAGGATTAACGTCCTTTCAATTTTGGATTGATCACGCGCCGATCGCTTCCGAAGCAATTTTATTTCCCGTTTGGAGGTCGGTGGTGTGGCTTGCTTACTCAAATAAGGTAACAATAGCACTGGAATAGCTTGGATAATACATGCATTTGGATATCGATGATGTGATGATCATGATCATAAATAAATGACACAGATTATCGATTGACATAGGTCATCGATGAACATAAAATAGCATACGATGGAAACAATCATTAATGAGCTACGAGTATTGTAGATCTTGAACACTACACGTATCTGATCCAATGAGGCATAGGTGGATCTAGGGGGAGGGGGGCACGGGGGGACGTGCCCCCCACTCCCTTAAGAGTTATGCAAGATTTTAATACACTCCCATTATCATTGCGTTCGTTTTGCATTACGAGGTATCCTCGCCGGTCTCGGTGGCGGCGGATTAGAGTCCTCACCTGCCAAGCTGAAGGTCGCGGGTTCGAGTCCCGCCTGGGTAGATTACCCCTGCCCAGGGCATGGATGTCAGTTATCGTCTATCGTCGTTATGTTCTATCCCACCAATGTGAAGGCCAATCAGTGCTGTTTTCGGGGTTAAGAAATAAATAAAAATCCTTGTGCCCCCCCAGAACAAAATCCTGGATACGGCCTTGCCTATGCCCCCCCCCCAGAAAGAAATCCTGGATCCGCCCCTGCATCGAGGTTTCCGGACTGAGATATCTGACAGTCGAAGACCTTCCACCGAAGAATCATTGAACATCAGCAATTGAAAATTTACCTCACAATCGGTAACCATCGAAAAACTAAATTTGATAACTATTAACCGTAACTATCAATTATCATCGATTTTCTTTTTCAATCAATATCGGCGTCGCAGTCGATCGATAAATTTCAACTGTTAAAATTTCATGATAAAACTGTTTATCGAAAAACCTGGAGCAAAACTATTTTTTTAGTATTCTATGCCTCGGGCGTGAATTCATGGAATCGGCTTTTCATGATGAAAAAGTTTGCAATTTCACGTAAATTTAATCCTGTACGACCTACTATCGCCGAAGAAAAGGCAGAACGCAGAAATTTAAGCATTTGCATGACATTCTGCCGAAGCTTCATAGGGTCGTGTGATATATCGTTTCACTCACAGTTTATTTGACTAAAACAATAAATCATTAAACATTGTTTAAACGTAAACGTTTAGCTTCTACGGTTGAAAGAGTGAAGAAAAACTATGATAGCGACGAAACGGTCGTCTCTTCATCTCGTCACGGGCAAAATATTTAATTAGTACATTTAATAGTATTTTCTATAGAGAGAACAACATCTTTGTATTGAAACTAGCTTAATAAAATTAAATATTACCGATTCTTTGATTTTTAAATGGCCGAATGGTAGATTTAAATTTCCGAGGTGTAGAAAAGTAAATAAATATTTTTTATGTAAGGATTTGTTTATATTGTTCCTCTTACTTAAAATGTACTACAAAAACGAAAATCGCCATTTCGGTAGCACACATTTCCGCGGGTATAGTAATAGCAAGCACCGACGTGGCACGTTATCGTCGGTGATGACGTAGCGCGTCAAAACGTAGGTTGCACAGTATTAAAGTTACGAGGAATTACAAAGTCTTTTCGGTGTCATTAAATTGTTTAATATGTTTAGCATCTTGTCCCTGACGATTTCAACTCCTGCGAAACGCATTACTTCTTTGTTTTTGTGATTCAGAGAGCGGTTGGAATAGCGTCCCACTCCAGCGCATCACAGTGGAAAGGGGTGACTTAATTTTTTGGCGCTCTCTCAATACAGCACACCAGGCACGCATTCATTAGCGCTGGACAGCCGATGAACCGTGCCAATCGCTCTTATTGGTGTATTGGTATGGGGGTGTTTTCGAGGCAGGGGTTTAGGCCGTTCGACGGGACCAAAGTGTCTCTCCGATTTCAGCCGAATTACAATTTTGTGGAAGCGCACCCAAACGCATATCTCGACATTTTTACTCGTGGAAAACCACTCTGACGTCTCTCAAATTTCGGAGGCAGTCGATTGAATTTACGCTATTATTTTTTGCTTCTGGATTTCCGTCATACATGTTAGTTACTACACTACAATGTCTAACACGATCGTTATGAAAGACTTTCTTCATGAATGTTTGTCTATAACGCACTAAATATTGTGTTGTGAAAGATTTCTGCAAAGTTAATCACTATAACTGTCAGATTTTTTGAGTGCCAATTTTAAGAACTCGCCATTAAGTTTTCCAGAATGTGAAAATTGAATTTGCTGGCCATTAGTATGAATGACTGTTATTCTAGAGTACTTTTCTTTACCGCAACTTCCATTTTTATAAAAATACACGTATTGGAAACGCATCGTAAAAAAATATAACTTCTGAATAGACTGCTAGCTTTCAAACACTTTTATCTCGTTATTATAGACCACTTTTCTTTGCTGTAAAATTTTATAATTCTAAAAATATATGTATTGGAAACATGTACTCATCATAACATTATAATTCCTGCATATTTTGCTAGCTTTCCAGCACTCTTACCCCGAAATATTACAAATATGCTTGAGGATGATTGGCGGCAATACTTAGGATTGTGTTGGAAGAAGGGTAAAAGACATTATTGGATAATATTCAGGACATATCTTGAGCTGTATAAGAGGATTAATAGGTTGCGGCGGTTAAATGAAATAGTGTCAAATAGAAATTTTAAAATATGTCGAAAAAATTTCACATGCATAATTTTAAACGACTGTTTTCGCCGTGGTGCGACATCGAACAGAAGTTTCCAGTGTGTCTATGCTAAGAAACGCCACTGATCTGCAGCAAGTGAAAGACGTTCTCTTAGGAAAAATCAAGCGATATTTCTAAAGCAGCATGGGAAATCTCATCATTTAGATTTTGCCATGCGGCTTAAGGAGTGAAAAGAAGCAAATATAATTCCGTACCTGGCCTGATTTGAAGAATTCTGACTAGTATCAATTCCTACGTTGATATTGGAGAGAAACAAGTGAGACCTCATCGCTTTCATAGCTTGAAAGCTCTATTGACGAATATATTATTATTTCTGATTCCTACAATAGCTTCAGAATAAAAAAGTCATTATTAATGCGGAGAAAGTTCAGAATTCGGAATTTGCATTTTAGGGTCCTGGGTGGAAATATCACCAGGATCAGAACTTTAGGGTTATACTTGGTTGCAAGTTGAGCAACTCACCAAACTTCACTAAATAAAATATCTATCAGGAGTATCTAAGATACATTCATATTTCCAATCGTATTTATTCATATTTCCTATCCAGGAATAAAGCAATTTGAAGCTCAATTATTTTGAGATACCTCGGAAGTGATATCGGAAGTATTTTGGGGAATCACCAAGGTAAGGCCTTCATAACAGAGAATCTAACTAACTTTTTTGTCCCCTGAGAGTGATGGACCTTTGGTGAATAGCTCGGAGTAACGTCCGTACTATTGGGTAAGCAAAGAGGATTCAAGTGCACAGCAAATAGCGTATTACGGGCTAGTAACCAATTACAAGGACTTCCCCATTCCCTACCCCAATGTCTCCAAAATATTTATGAAATTTACTCTTCTCTGGAGTACAACGCTTAGAAAGGTTTGACAAAATGTGTCACGGACGAAAATCCGATCCGCTAGCCGATTTTGTGGGCCAAATCAGACATAACAAAATTTTACACCACTTAAAATTGCAAAATATTCTCACATAGCAACTTTAAAAGTGTGTGCCAAAGCATTAGATACCTTTTAGCGTCTATGGAGTAATTTAGTGTTTTTAAATAGCAGGAGTTGGTGGTTAAAGTGACGCACGAGAGCGTTGTTGGCAGGCAATTCTCCATTAAATAAACCTTACTGAGTGTTCGACTCTCCCAGCTCCAAGTGGACTGGCGGAGAGGGCGACTAGCCTGGGAAACGCATTTACCATACATCACCAGTTGTCCGTTTGTCCCTGAGAGGAGAAACGCCCGTACTTTCTCTGGCAGAGAAACTCCTTTCGCTCAGTGCAATCATCGGTCAATATAAATTGAATACACTAGCCGACGGCGGTCGTATAGCACCAACAATTTGTTGAATTGGATTACAACGCTGCCAAGCACGTAACTCTACGACGTCCGAGTTTTTTTATTTACCATTTTACAGAAATTATAACAGATCCTTTTCATGAAAACAATACGTGATTGACGTTAACAGTCTTAGATACATTACACTAATGTATATCAAATTATAAAGTTTGTCAGCTGAAAAATGACATTCTTATTGTCATAAAAAACGGGCCAGTTTCGAAGATTCTCTAATGCAATCCGGTTACTGACGCACTGTGCGATGGTCATGTGAGCTCTTCAAGGTTTTATGCATTAACAAGGTTCCAGTGTAATTAGAATTCAAAATTTCGTTATTATTAAATTCAGCAATCATCAAAAGAGAGCGTAATCCAGGAAGATAGCTCCCACTGCGGTAATTTAATTTCACCTAGGGCGTAGCCATAGAACCAGACTCCAGGATGGACACCAGAATTTACCGAAACGCGACGCATTCTGTTCGATTTAACACCGTGGGTTGGCGCTGACAGATTCGCGGGTAGATTTCCCGCTCAGGTGCGAATGCCAGGTTGAAAAGTGGTTGATATGCTTCTATCATTGCCGGTTTGCACGCCAGAGAGATCTGAAAACCATTGTACTCGACTGAAAAGGAGCCTCTACGGGGTTAAGCATCGCAAATTCCATTTTCACCATCGAATGCGCGCCTATTATTAAACACCATTACTGGCCACGTGCCTGCCCTCTGTGGGATTGGGGATGAACTAAAATACGACCGAATCCTAATTCACAGGACAACTGAACGTCAGTTCCCACCCACTCTAGGCGCTGCGAGTGTATTTTAATTAGTTTTTCCCTAAAAATCGAATCAGTCGCTCGGAATTTACGGATTAATTATTGAGATTTAATTAAACATCGAACCTTTTTTTTTAGTTTTAAAAACACGAATTGTACGGGGTAAATTATGTTTCCAGGTTTAATTATGCTGAAAAATGACTAGGAGATGAAATGTATTAAATATTTGCTGTATCACAGCTTTTATTTTTATTGGAATTCATGGGAAAATTCTGATGCTTGAAATATTAATGATGGTCTGCCTGCCTGTAATTAGATCGGACTAATGTTAAATTGTTTTTAATTTGGAATTCAAATTATTTTGCGATTGGAAAGGTTGAGGTTAGTAGGGAAATATGCAATCATTTTAGGTTCATCGCAAACCCATAATGGCTACCACAATCCAGGAAATAATTTTTACGAAAGAATTCATTCAATATCTACCCTGAAGGCATCAAGTTGTCCGATTTTTTCCAATTGGCCTGTCACTATCACGCAAAATGGATATTAAAACGGTAAATAAGTGACGCACTGTAGTCATATAGCTTTTTAAAATTTATCATAACAATAAAAATTTTGTATGGTAATAGTGATTTAATATTAACATGCTAATGAATTCAGGACCTGCTATGATTCCATGAGTAAATTATAGTTGAATAGTCTTTAAATGTTGCACACTGAGACATATATAAATTTGAAACTTCGTTAACATACCTAGTGATTATAAAGGCTATTTATATGATACCTAAACTTCGCCAATAAATATTTCGTCAATGAAGTCATTATACTTTTAATGGCGACCTTGTTGGCGGCACGGTGGGAATTCCCAGCAGGCTCTCTCTTCCTGCGGTCGTGAGTTCAAGCCCTACTTCGACCTTCCTACCCTATAAGGGTATAGCTCCTAAAGGATTGCATGGGCACAAGTGCGGAAGAGATTTTTGTAATCAAATATGGATATGAACTACCAGCATTTTCAAGGAAGCAAAAAATCTACGAAAATAATTCACTTAAATGCACCAAGCTATAAGGTAAGATGTCCATAGTAAACGACGGATAAATTCAAATATGATCATATTTTATGGTTACACGAGTAAGGAGTTTTAAAAGTTTATCTTGTACCAATAGCCAAACCGTACAGTGCAACGATACCATGACTTGTACCATCTCCCTCCGTGGGTAGATTTTCCAGTGCAAACCGTTTCTGGAATTTTCTATATGGCTATGGATCGATATTTCCATTCCGAGGGAAACAATTTGTCATCCTACGAACAGCAGAAATTATATAGAGAAAGATATAATTAATAGAATGGGATAGAATAAGATATGATTTATGGAAAGTATAGGAAAAAAGACGATCATCAAAGTAATGCTTTCGGTTTTAACAAAAAGAAGATATTCTCCAAAGTCACAGCATTTAATGATAGAGTTAATCACGGGAAGAGGTGGTTCTATGGTGGATTACGGGAACAACTGGAGAAAAATGCGGAGTATAAAACAGGAGTAAGAGCCGCCACGCGTAATTGCAGCAAAGTGATTGACATACCTAAAGACCTTCTCCATACTTTGGCAGAATTTGGGTAGCTTACTGGGACGAGTAAAAGAAACAGAGCACGAATCCTCTCCACCAGCATCTCTCTAGCGTTAATTGAAGCTGTCTCCTTGACGATCGTCTCAAAAGCACACGCATTCTCCAAAACTTCAGACGAAGCAGGCATCGTGCATGCGATTCCCGCAAGTCTTTCTTTTCGACGGCGCCTTACGCGTACTGTGGGCTACGTGAGAATCAGGATCCTTTCTGATGATTTTCCTCCATTACATTTCTACCTCTCGAGAGTTTCATGAAAAGGTGCAGCCGTCGCGAAAAGAATGCAGTGTTAACTCCGGCACAGGAAGACTTATAGAAGGAAGTGAGGATTTTCATTCACATATCAAAGACCTCTAAATGAGCCAAACCCTACAGTATCCTGTTCATTTCTGCAATGAAAGAGGCATTTGGAAGTAAATTCTTCCTTCTCTGCTAAAATAGGCATATAAATAGGTAATTATTTGGTATTATATACCAATTTATAAAAACTTTTTTATATAGTAGACAAATTATGAAGAATTTTTAAATACGAATCAATTTAAAGTGTGGTTGAAAAACATTTGAAAGTGTACGCTTAAAACAATCTGTAAAGTTGTTTTCTGGCTAGGCTTTTGCAGTGTTTTCTGAATCGTATGCATAGTAACTGAAAACTAGCACGGTTAAAAATAAGGTCTTGCCCGGAATGGAAGGGTTATTGGGTATCAATCATCATTTTACAAAAAAAATTTATTTTACCAAACACATTTGCTGAAGTTTTTAAAAATAAATCTATGCAAAAAGTTATTTAAAAAATTAAAATGCATGCTTAAACAAATTTGTAAATTTCTTATCTGGCTAATACATGGGTAAATGAACTATAGAACGACTAGAAAAACGTGGATGAAAATGAAGAGTGTTGATCAAACTAGGTATTTTAGTCTGAACAACAGTAAAGCAGGTTAAATCTGAGAGAATCAATGAGATTCCCTAGAAGGCATCGCGGTACTAAAAATTTCACCATGATTGAATCTACTCCAAATAAATATACAATTCAGACCACTGAAAATATAAGGCAAAAAATTGAAGACATAGATTAGGCATCGACACATATTTATGAACATGAAGAAAACCGATGAAACTAAAAGTAAACTATGCATACAAAACGAGAATAAACAGAAAAGTTAAAGATATTCACTCCCGTAAGAATTAATTGGTGAGAGTTTTATTAGTAACAACTGATTATAGTTATGAAACAGTGCATCAATATTTCGGATTAGGAAAAAAAAAATATCAATGAATAATATTAGGTACTTTTGATTTTAATAATCTTAAAATCATTGTTTGGCAAACAACTACAGCATGGTTTCACTTCGGTAACATAATAGAACAAAATATGGGTGTTACCAGTCCCGAAGACGGTTCGAGAGGTAGCAAGAATTTTCAGTTCTAGTTTAAAAAAAACAGTAGTAATTATATGATGCACACTACGAGGAATATCGTTCGCAAAAAATATTAAGAGTAGAAAAAAATAATTTTTGTTCGGCTCGAATTAAAATAATTATTTACTGGCGCTATGATTCATGCTACACGGCACAGCTTATCGACTAGTCTGCAAAGGCCCGCGGAATAATATTTACCTCATATCATGCTGTTCAACTCTCGCTCACGCTCCATAAAAACGTAGATAAGCATAAACTTACGCACAGCAATGAAATATGGCGGATAACGCGGGTTAAATCCGGCAGTTTCCAAACAAAGCGTTATGCTAGAGGCGGAATGTCTCTATCCACGAAAAACGGCGAACTTATTTTTTTTGCACCGCTCCTGTTTCCGTTGGCAGGAGAGAGGGGAAAGACGGTACACAGAATGGCGTTTTGTTACGCTCCAGGGTGAATTCGGAAGGGAGAGGAAGAGAGTTTATTATGCCGGAGAAACGATCACACGGTGTGCTCGCACTACAGTATGGTAACGTAAGCGGGAGCCAGCTAAAAGCTACCCCCCTCCCCACGCCCTCTCCTACCAAATTCCAAAAATGGCCGACAAAAGAGCATCGGGAGGCGGAGACGAGAGAGTGAGCGGCATCGTATTACGAGCTTATAAAGAAAACAATGCACGAAAACGAAGAGTCGAAACACCTCCTGCTCCATCCCACAAGAGCAAGCATCATATTTGATACTGGGTTATACACGAGCACCGTATCATTTAAAAATAAGTGGTACCAACTGAGCGATAGAATAAAATTTACACTCTAATTTTAATTGTGTTTATTTATGTCTTTTTACGCAACAGAATATTCAAACGAAAGAGTTAGTACTACGCTGCTGGTATTTTTAGATTTAGCATCATGCGCCTGTAGTCGAAACTCCTACTGAACCATACCACATGAGAAAGCCTCGCATTTTACACTGGAATACACATGAGCACCACATTATTTAAATACAAGTGGCCCTCCCCATGGGGGGCTGCCTGCATTGCCGAACATTACAGAACCATAATTTTAACTTTTCATACCATAAGATAGCATTGCCTTTTATAAGCGCATAATCAGTTTCTTAAACTTAATCTTAAACTTTGCTGTTAACTTGATTATTTTTTAATTACGATAAAATTATAGGTACAAAATATATTTTGCGCCCCCACCTTGAGTTTTTTTGTATCCATTCATTACTGGTTGATACTAAGACTTAAGTATTTTTATATTTAGCCCTATGCACCCTAGAAGGCATCGGTGGATAAATCATATTATAAGGCATTTCCGTGAAGGATAGAATTGAGGAAAAAACTTAAAAAATTAAGGAAAGGAAGGAAATTTCCATTCAGAAAGGCCAAGAAATAAGCACGTGAGAGAGATAAAGATGCAAACAAGGAAAAAGAACATCAGGGAGTCAATTAATAAAACTTTTGGGTACTTCAGATCGAATAACACATTAGTATTGAAGAGGTTCCCGGCAGAGGGGGAGTAACGTTCGCTTTGAAACCACAAGATGCGGGTTAACCCAAAGGTATATTAATTGACAACATAAGGACTGCAAAGGTTTTATCAACTTCAACATCAAAGAACTACTTTGTAAAAGGAAGAAATGGAGGGCTACAGTATAACAATCTTAGAACGTAGTACTATTTATGTATCAAAACATGTGAATAGTATTCGTTTCGGGTAGCTTAGTCGTGGGCTTAATGAACCAACTCCCGTCTACAAAATGCCAAGCCCACCTCCAAGAAAATATCGAAAGGCTCACCACCAGCGAAGACTCCACATTTTCGAGGAGCCGCGGTTATAAGACCGGAAGAAGTGAGTGCATGAATAATAAATGGAACGTTGGGTAAAAAGAAGGCTGGAGTCGAGAAGGACCCACATAACTTGGGGGGGGGGGGGGGGGCATTGTTTCTGGAGTTAAGGATGTTGCAGTAGGAGGGGTTGCGAGCGTCATAGAGTTTCCGATGTGGTTCAGGAGAGGGAGGGTATTAGAGGGAGAGGCTTTCTTCGGTGTGATACCCAATTCTGAGGCGAAACGCTGATAATTCCTACGCAAATTCCTCGAATATTGAGGCCAACCCAACTGCAACCCCCTCCTCCCTCCAAGCCTCAACGCACGGGGAGAAGTTTTGGTGGAGAGGAGGTAGGGCGCTCGCGAACTCCGAAGAAAAGAGCAGGTATCTTTGAGCCAAGGGAAGAAAAGGAGGGAGATACATCCATACTTACAAATGGAAAAATCTCCCACTGACTCATCAGTAATTCCTCAACTGGGAGAATAGTTGCGAATTCGAGATCCAAAATGAATATTTACTTGAGGTAAATGGAAAAAGACACAGTTTCCACAGCTAGTCGATGGAAATCTTTGATATTTGACATACTGAAGAGTAGTTTTCTATTTCCACATTGATTCATTCAAACCATTTTCATTCATTCTATTTACTTGAAAATCGCATTTTGTGCCGAAACCTGGGTAGGTTGGAATAAATAAAAGTGGAAATAAACAAGCATTTTTCATCATGTAAAATAAAAAATGTCGATAAGAAACGCGAAGTTGAGAGAATACCCTTGATAAAATACATTACTTCCACCAATAATAATTCCCTCTATAAGCGACTGATTATTATTTATTTAATGTTTGGCATAAGGCTGGTATCCTAATATACCGTCACAAGCATATTAACGCTTTTTGGTCGTATGAAGAAAATGGAGGTTCATCAAAAGAAAGGTCAAACAAACAACTTGATGCTCATAATAATAGTTTTTTACTGAATAATTACAAAATAAGGCAAAATAATATTTTTATACAGTATAGAAATTATTTTCATGGAAAAATACCAAGAATTAACGAAAAGATAATAACCATTCACAAATTTTTATTAAGATATAATTTCAGGGTATTTATTATCATACATTGTGACTTAAATGATAGTAAATCAAAATGTTTCGCATATTATGATGATGGAATCTCCAGTTTCTAAAGATTTTTTTGGCGGAAAATGTCCCCGCTAAAAACATGCATGCACGATGAATTAGAATTTGCATCTAAATGTTTTAAGGAATATTTTCGTCATCAATGATTATGATAATTATTTTAAAGCCAAATATGTAGGCAGACAAAATAATTGCTGATAAATTTATCGCAAACTATTTAGTTGCGATAAGCAATGCATTTCGAGATAAAGGAGCAGTTGAAAGGAAATAATTTTACAGTATCCATGATTCTCACTAAAAGGAGTTAGTACACTCAAAACGTTTCTCGTATATGAAAATTACTCCAGGTCATATGAGTGAGATTAATAAGTAGCCGAGTGTACTGGTGTGTAGAAACAGGACATAGGAGTGCCAGATTAAAATCGAGATAATTAACTCGATGATATGAAAATGTTTGTCCTTTTTGCTTTCATATCGTCCGTAAGGAAAATGCTGATGCACAAAGTTGGATAAATATCTATGGAAAGTTAGGATTTGCATTTCTATTTTTTCAGCACGATATCGTGATTATTCATTAAAGATCATTATCATTCTTTCGGAAGAGAATATTCGGTCAGAAAATATAATTGCTGCTAAATTTATCCCAAGCTATTTCTTAGTGGTGAGCACGCTAGTAGGCATGAAAAGTTTATTGTATAACACTGTATATCTTGAAAATCGCTCCAGTTAATAACAGGGCGATACATAAATAGCTGAATATACGTGCAATAACGTTAGATATGAGTAGAGGATTAATCTTGAGATTATTAAGTCAGTGATATGAATATTCTTAATCTATTCTTATTAATTTTCGTATTTATTTTTTCGTAGTATACACGAGGAAAATGCTGACATACAAATCACTACGCATATTTATGTACAAATATAAAATTGCTCAAGCTACCCAGAGATGGGTACATAAAAAGCCGATTATAAAAGTGCGTAGGTAGATTGAACAGGTGTAGGGGGAAGGAGTGTCTCTCAGAGACCCTTTAAGCCTCCCCACCCCTTTACATCAAGTCCTTAACGAAAGAACACACACACACCTATCTTCGCGTCATCTCAACCTTAGCCGCAAACCGCCCTCCTCCTTTTCGCGAACTACGGAGAGACGGAACGCGTGGAAGATCGAGTTGGAGTGGGGAAGCATGGGAACTCCATACGCGGAGGATGCTGGGTAGTTAGTTCCCAAGAGGGGAAGAAGCGAACGCCGCCTCCCTTATCGCCTGACGTACACCACCCCACTAGCGCCTCTCACAGCGAACTCGGAAACCAAAACTTGAGCCTCCTCTTTCGCCGCCGAAATACACACGAGTATACGCATTGCTTCCCTTTACAACACACATACACAACCAGGGGTTTCCCCACCCCTTTTTGCCGAAGCGCTTCTTGCTACCTTAACCCCCTCTCCACAACCGTTCTTCCCTATAACCTCTCAGGGGAACGTCGGGGGAGAAAAAAGTAGGCAGGGGTACCTTTTCCAACATTACCCACACGAGTCGATGCGAGATTTGCCAAGTTTTCCTCCGTAGTTATTACGGGGAAGATAGAGGGGTTGAGATGGTGGTGAAAAAGCTTTGCTATACCCTTTCTCCCGCTTACACTACTATTCCAGGAAGAGACTAGTCGGGAAGACGTAGTGTGGGCGCGCGTTTTTGATCCGAGGTATCAGGCCGACGATGAAGTTCTCGTGCCTCTCGCGAGGTGGAGCCTCGATCGGAAGGTGTGCTCCACACACTATTTTTCCCTCAACTCCGCAACTTCTCCCCTGCTTCCCGAACCCACAGTCAAGAAACGAATTTTCTCTCTCTCCTAGAATTCCACGACTAATTCCTCTACCCACCCTCTCGTGAGAAAAGCTCGTTTCCTTGGAATTCAGCAACAAGACGTTGTTGAGAGATATACATCAGGGTAATAAAATCCCTATTTTCATTCCTCAGCTATCAGCAATTAATCCAGATATGATAAAGCCCTTTTATATGCGAAGGCGTGCCCCACTACGCTGGAAGTATTAAGCTGCTCTTCCCTTAGTTTTTTTACAAAACTAAGGAAACGTAGCTATTGTTATGTGCTTGATATGTGAAGAGTAATTCCAGTTGTAATAAACACTTTTTTCAATAGGAAATTGAATATACCTCCGCCCATAACAGAAAATTATTTCAACTTTTCAAAATTCCGCTCAATGCCATTGAAAAAATTGAAGAGTTTCTCTAATTTGCTACTTCTTTACGTTTAAAGTTTTATTAAAATTAAAATTCGGAAACAAGTTTTGATTTAACTTTTATGTTATAATAGGGTTATATATGTGAATGGGTTTAAAGTATCGGTCACTACGATCCCTTGTATCTCCTCCCACCAGAGCCGGGAGAAATAAATATAATCATTACAGGAGGAAAATGAATATGGAGTAACAAAAACTGGGTTTTGATTCACGTCAGCTAAATAATACTACGCACCCCAAATGAGCCATGTGGGAAAAAATGAATAGTTGCTTATTGAGTATTTTAGGTTGAAACTTTAAGATGCCTTTTACCGCTTCAGACTATCGAATAAAATTTTATCACCATACTCGATCACTTTAGATTTGATCGTGAAAATGACGCAGAGAAAAATTACACGTACATTTTAAAACAATGTTGTGAATATATGGCCTGCTAATTTTCAAACTGAGCCACGCATCAGAGTTCACGTCAATACATGCGAAAATAACATTTGAATCATGAATTGACAGTATGTATGAGAAATTTAAAAAATACACTGAATGTACTCTGGATAGGTATGCTATTCAATTAGCATGCCTCACGTATATTTTGAGAGAGACTATAACAGTCATCAAAAGAGGCAGACAATGTCCGGACAGTGATTGAAGAGTTGCTCTAAATTGCTACTTCTAAACGTTTAACCCTATATTTCAATTGAAATACGGAAACGTGGACTGATGTGAAAATCTCAGGGCCGTCATAAGTTTCGCACGGAAAATACAAATTATAAAATTTTATGCAAATAACAAGAATTTTCCCTGCTTTTAAACTTGTTTTAACGCGGCGAAATTCGTAGATTGCAGCAGTAATCACGACGAGCGAAATTCCAAATGCCAATCAACGAGAATCACTCCAAATTATCACGCGAATAATGACTCCATGGTCAAATCTCTAAACCCGTCGGAACGTGACGGTGGCCGACAAAGTTTTTTATAAACTACAATCGATCGCCATAACAGTCCGACGTTTTCGTCGAACACATTAACAAAAAAGGATGAAGCTTCGTACGCAGGACGCATTCCAAATCCTGACTATATCCCGCTCCATCCATCCAGCATGGTGGAATATATCGCTTTGGATTTCGTTGAAATCCAATCATTTCTGGCCTCGGGGCCGCCAGACACTTTCGGGATTGCGATTAAACAATTAGCGATATTGGCGCGCGCAAGAGAGCTCTCTCTCTCTATCAATCCGCTTTCACGAGGAGCAACTGAAAAACTAGAGAGAGAGAGAGAGAGAGAGAGAGAGAGAGAGAGAGTGAAGTACGAGCCTAAAAAAAGGCTGAAGAGATTGAATGAGTAGAGAGGATTTCTCTAATAATGGGAGACACTCACGGTAAAAAGATGCAAATTGTCAACTGGAAAAAAATGATGGGGTTAGAAGCTAAGGGGTACAAGTGATTTTTTTCTAAACGGAGTTAGGTACAGGATGATGGGAGGAATATAAAAAAAAACGGTGGCCAAGGCATACGAGTAAGTCTCTGCTCTTCTCTGATAAGAAAAAAAAATTCTGTTAAGAATAAAAATCACTTGTACCCCTTGGCTTTCCACCCCCATCTCCCAATGAGATCTCCCAATTCATTTTATCTCCACAATTCACAGTAGGATATGCACCCAAGGAGATTATACTCTATTTTCGGAAGAAAATAAAATATAAAGAAATAAACAAACACTAAAATTTACGCAATAGAAAAATGGGATTTAACTTTTTTCGACTGCCTTAAATGCTTTCCTACGGGTCAAGATGTATGTTAATCGTACTTAACGCTCTTAAAAAGCCATCATCATGGAAATAACTGTACTCTGAGAACCAAGAAACGAAAGAACTCATTCATGGATGAACAGCTAGAGTGTACCGAGCGGCAAAATTTGAAAAATATATATAGGATTAGCGAACTTTGGGCGGAAATTTCAGATAATAATAAAAAAGCATACCTGGATTTGAACTGTTAACCCATTTCGATGTAAGTGGTCATCCAATCTTTCATCCTAGCTTGAACATTTGGAAAGTGATTCGTATATTACATTTGAATACTATATATTCCAGTGAGTCTTTGAGTTATTAACTGAAGCATTCCATTAGCACTACAGTGGCCGCGTGTGTACTTTCGTGATTTTTGTCAAATAATTTGCAGGGTCAACCGAGCTCAAAAATGTTTAATCCGACACCGACGTAAAACTATCTTCCAATGTTCAAAAGTGCACAACGTCTCTGCTAGACAATACCAATGAAGCTTCTAAGACAGGTAAGCGCCACCGTGTGTCAAAGTTATTTTCACAATTTAATGGTAATATACGTTTAATGGTAATTGAGTAAATTATGTATGTTTAAATAGGTAATTTTTAAGGGAATTGCATTTCCCATGGACGTTCCCGTTCATAATTAATCCCACACTTAACTTACGAAAATTAGAGTCATTGAGTTCTTACACCTATAGTTTCCAAAAATATTAACTAATTCAAGATGTATAATGATCTAAAGAGCATTCTAATCGTAGCACTATTCTTTATAATGTCAAACTTGAACATAAGCGATCATTGATTTTCATAGGTGTAACAATAACATGTAGGTACCGCGTATCGATATAAAGGATGCTCCTGGTGTTAGATAAAAAACCCGTTGTATTAAAATATTCACAGCCTTGTGTCTCATGAACTGACCACAATATATTCCTCAGAAAACGCGCTAGCGGAAGAAACAAACGAGAAAGCGTGATCGTGACTACGGTCCCGTGAATGGCACGCTCGGAAAGCATCACGGATAAGGGCACACCTACGACTCGGATGCCCTCTCTCGACGTCGAAGAGAGCTTGCATACTAACAGTGGAGGCGGGAGGAAGGGGAACGCCACAGGACGTCGACGCATATCCCGGCGATGTTCCAGACAAAGAGAATGGCATTCATCCAGCCGTCTATCCATGGAATCCAACGTACGCGCGCAGTCATCAATATCAAATCCCAACCTCCATCATCGCCACCACTGCGGAATATTTCCTGCCTTCCCCTTCCATTCTAAAATTTCTCGGCTCCCTCCAGCAAACGTCGCTACGATCCCAATGGGGAGGGGAATTATTAGGCTAAGTTAGCTGGATTGAAGTATAATAATAACTCTGCATTGCTTATAGGTGCCTCGAATCACGAGAAAATCAACTCCATGCGCTAAAATTACGAGTTTAGAGTCTAAGAGTTGATCGGCAATAAAAAAAACAAAAACAAGCAATTTTGGGACTATAATACTCTTTAATGAAAATTCAAAAAATTATGCGTGATATATCTATACCTACCAACCAACCGTAGAACTCTGACTTTCCGAGGGTAAAATGTAAATCCACGTTAAATAATCGGGCGAGAAGAGAAAAATAATCACTACATGAATATTCGAAATGAATGTTTTTTCACTAAAGTTTAAATTCCAATCGCATTCGGCTTTTCTAAATTCGTAATTCTAAATTCAGATATCGTAAAATTACCTCATCAAAAATCTTCAACCCCGATATTATGTCATTTTCCGTCAGATATCTGTGGCTTGCTGCTAAAGGGCAAGGTCAAAATCGCCTAATTTTCAGGAGAGCAGTCTGAAGTTACAATGGAAAAATCCAAAATTGTTTTAAAATGAAGCTAAAATAATTAACAACTTTGAATTTTCAAAATATCGTTTCCAAAAATCCCTCTTATAATTATGTTTTATGCATCTGTATCTTTTATTATAAAATCTGTATTTTTTATTTTTGTATTTTTTTGTATATTTTTAGTGGACAGTATATTTTGTGACAATGGATAAAAAACTGAAATATTTTTTCCTATTTGTTTCAGGCACTGACCATTTTTTACGATACATAGTTATCAAGATTTAAAGTTTAATGGAGGTATAGTTACAACAGTGTAAAATTTTGGCATTGGCTCTATTAGCACCAGCCATAGATATATTATCCCCGGTTGGCGAATGCATGGGAGAATGAATTTTGGATGCATAAACAATTAATTAGCACGTTGCATCTTCAACTATACCACCATTTTAGAATTTTTTCTGTCAGAAATATTAAGTCCAACATTTTGACTAGAGTGGCTCCTGATTTTCTCATCTAACTAATATACCCAAAACCATTGAAAGTGTATAACTTCTCTTGATACATTTTCTCTTTTATATCTTTACGTCATTTATCACTGTAATGTATCCGCCTATGCCTATATTTACCAACTACAAATTTTGTAAACTATGTATTATGTGCTCTGCTGTATTTATAACCACAATATTTTTTTGATGGACAATGTCCAAAATCAATAAATCATATTATTATTATTCAAGTTTATGCACTTTCGTAGCTGGTTAAAATCAGCTGGAAATAATCACTTATCCTAAGGGCAACTTAGGATTAGGGTTGGTGTTATTATTATATTAAATATTATTATTATTTCAGGCTTATTGTAACATTTCATTCAACAGAGCAAAAAGTACATGGATACGAAAAATAAAAATAAATACATAACGACATTAACGGATGAAGAAACTCTTACGTGAAACCCTTTAACAATTTTTTGTATTTTAATCCAACCCCAACCCTGGCTGACACCCCTCATCCATTTTATACACCAACATTGTTCCACCTCTACAACCTATCTCCCTACCCCCTCCCCTTTCCGCGACCCCTTCCCTCGCAACCCCTCCCCCTTTTACCCTCCTCTAATTTAATATCTGAATCAACAGGATTCAATTACGGGCACTGACAGCGTTTCCATGGCAACGACTTTCCGCAGCGACGACGAAGGCAGAGAAAGGGGTGGGGTGAGGTTTTGAGAGGCGCTCCTCCCCCCACCCATATCCTCAGGGAATGCCGAGCCTCAGCGCAGAGCCTCACAGGGTGTCTAACAAGAGGAGGAGGCTGACTGCGTGGGTGGGTGGAAGGGGGTGCTATATGAAGGGAATATGGGATAAAATCGACGCATCTTCATGAAGGTGGGCGCAGAGGCAGATTATAAAGATGGGGGCGAAGGCATAAACATATATATCTATACAAATTCTGAAAGTACTCGTAGGGCGGAGGCAATAGCACCTATATCTGGCATCTACATCTACATCTACACAATACCCCGCAAGCCGCCTAAAAGGCGTGTGGCAGGGGGTGTTTGGACACCATCCGTTGACAATAAAAAAATATGAAGTGCTCTAGCGAAGTTGGGACTAGCGCTTATTAAAGTCCATTATGGTTCGGGGGAAAAACAAATTCCCATATCTATTCGTTCGGCAAAACATCTCTCTTAATTTATCGCTTCTATCGGACCTGGAAATATGGTGTGGCTCTAATATTATGTTCTCTGTGTCGCTCTTAAAGATATAATACACACTCCTCATCTCTATCATCTATCTCATACATATACACACTCCTCCACGAGCCACCCAAATTAGCGTGTGGCAGGGGTGTTTGGAAATCAACCGTTGTTAATAGGAAAAACACAACAAGATTAAATTAAATTCTAAAAAGCGCCTGTTGGATATATTTATTTATTCATAAACCACCGAATACAGCACATATAGGCCATTTTAAATCGGGGTGTTCAACAAATTTAACTATTACACGTGTGCGAACAACTATGCCCTGGATAGGAGCAACCTTCCCAGGCGGGACTTGAACCCGCGACCTCTTGTTTGGCTGGCAAGGGCTTCACCCCATTATCGCCGAGGCCGGCAACCCCATCGCCACCGTTTCCTCTTGTTTGGCTGATGAGCCCAACCTATTATTTATCAAAGCCTTTTTCTGATCGGAGGTAAAAGGAAAATTTATACCCATCCGTTAGGTATCGTTGAGGGTCCTGGTAACCTAGTGGGTAGAGTACTTGACTGCTGACCAAGTGGTCGCGGGTTCAAACGCCGAGTCACCCCTGGGGACACACCACACCAAAAACCTTTTAAGTGTAAGGTGACTCAGGGATGGGAACAGGCCTCATGCTACGACAGTGCGTAATTTGAACTCCTAAAAGCCTACTATTGGCCCAAAAAAGGTAGCAAGCTGAACTTTAAGCATTTTATAAATGACGTCGAATAACGTCGTTTTGGTAGCGTGCAATGCCGCGATTTTCGTATTTTTGGTTTATTTTAAGCAAGAGGAACAACATAAACATTTCCTAAGATTAACAGTTTGGAAATATATTTTTCATATAGCACACGTAACTTCGAAATTCATGCACTATTCTACACCTCGGAAATTGAAATCTACCTTTCGGCCATTAAAAAAAAGTCAAAGAATCGGTAAAATTTAATTATTTATAAAGCTATTTTTAATTCGAAGACGTTTTTTCCTCTATAAAAATACAATAAAATGCTACAATCTAATATCTTTCCGGTGAAGTAGACGACCATATCGTAGTTCTCACAGTTTTCCGCATGTTATTCTTTAATGTTTCGACCGTAGAAGCTAAACGTTTTCGTTAAAACAATGTTTTATGATTCATTATTGTAGCCGAATAATCATTCAGTAAAATGATATTTGACTCGCCCCTATGGAGCTTCGGCAGGATATTATCGAAATGCTTTAAGTTCTACGTTCTATCTTTATTGCGCCGATAGTAGTATGATGTGAAGTCTACCCTCACTTAGCCAAACCATCCTTCAACTTGAAGCACTGAGTGATTTATGTTTATGATACATTTTAATTGAAAATAACGAGGAGCACAATATGTACGCGTTTCCCGAACGTGACAATTTTTTGCAGGGCTGTTGCCTCCTACAGCGCATGTTGGACAAAACTCATTGCTTTGGTATAATGTTGTAAAGGGGCCCATAATATGAGTTTTATTAACCTAGGTTTGTGGGATTCCGGCAATGTGTGCCTTCAATTCGCAAAATAAGCCGGCATGAAATTCACATTCATTGAATCGACGAAAACCACCAGTACCGAATATCGAAGCACAGGCAAACAGTGAATCAGCTAAAATGAAAATAGTTTTGTCAATGATTGACAAAAAACCCAAAATGAATTACAAGAAAGCATTATGATAAATGTAATAGAGATCCATTCAAGTCACATAACTCTATTATTAAAATGTGACATTGCAATATTTCCTCTGAGTTTTATATCGTGCCCAACATCATACAAGATACACACAACTCTAACTTAAATAGTCAGAAACGCTAATCAGTCAAGAGTAGCATTTCCATTTTATGAAACTCCCATTTTTATTTTCAATTTATCATTTTCAAAGCCATGCACACAGGGCATTGTCACACCATTAATCGAAAGCACTTAAAATAGCAGTATTACGATTGTATATATTGTATAGAAAAAATTAAACACATGAAAATTCGATTACGATATGGATTTAATTTTATCATATTTTTAGTCTGACCTCTCTCCAGTTGCTTGAGTAAATTTGCACTGTACCACTGATTGAAAAACTCAAAGATGTTGTCACTTCCACATACCATAATCATTCCTGATCTTTGCCGTGTTAAATTGGGCCCACGTCCAATATCGGATATTCCCTGAAGGAATGCGGATCAAAGTTCCTCTACGGTGCTATACCGCAGCAAGAATTTGTTCTTGTCAACATTGACAAAATTATCCAGTGAGTCTAACTTAGTTCAAGTTCTGATGTGGCCTTGGGTACCGCAAGTAAACGAACTTATAATTACGCATTGAACTTATTTTTTAGCTTGTCAAATAGTTTGAGACATAGATGTGACGGCGAAACAAAAAGCACGAAGACAGCATATACCTTGGATCAAAGTATTTCTTGATCCAAATTAACTCACATGCAGAAATCTACGAGGCAAATTCCAACGCTAATGGATATTTACAAATACCATAATATTTTCCTAACCAATGAAGAAAAATTTCGTAAATTTAACAATCATATTTTATAAAAGTAATACATAATTACCGGCGTGCGGTGTACGTGGCTAGGTGTATATGTCTCAATGGCGTTTCAATTCGTTCAGCTATCGAAATAAGCTAGCGGTGGTAGATGTGCGCATTATATCCTCACAAATGAAAAGGTTTTCCTAGAATAATATTTGGATTCATTTTACGAATACAATCCGATATTTTGAGAGTCTGTGATGAAAATAAACCAAAGTGAATATAAAATGAATACTGATCGATTCTTCGATGCGGAAATGATGTATCGAGTAAAATGATCACAAGATAAACATTATTTGTAAAAATGTTGGAAGCGTTTTCTAAGCGAGTAAAATGTATTTAATTCAACATCTAAAATTCTAAAAATTGCTCAGTTCATGCTATACGTCTATAATTTTTGATTTTCATATCCAAAAAGTAAGCTATCAAAAATAAATGATAGCCTTGTCGAGTGAATAAAGAAAATAATGAGGATTATTTATCCCGGGATAAATGCTTTGTAAGCAAACAATAGAAAACATAGGAAAAAGTTATCCCATTTATCCATTGCAAAAGATAAAGAAACATGCCTCACAATGTAAATGTTCTACTTTGTTTTAATCATTCTCAGACTCAGTGATTCAACTAGGAGATTATTTTGGATAGGTCAGGGTAGATCTCACCCGGAACAGAATACAGCTTTATTGGAAAAAGAACTATTTTAGGAAAAAAAATTTTATCCAAAGTCGTAACGATCAAATTTTCAGAATAAAGTGAATTTCATCGTAATATTAGAGACCAAGCCTTAACAACATCTGATATTACGGGCACCTCTTTGCAAAGATTATAAAAAAAAGTTCTACAAAATTAATGCATTCGTGATGTCATAGAAAAAAATTACCCACCGTGGAGGCTTCAACTTGATTATTAAATCGCTTCCGTAATATGGAAGCAAAATGCAGAAACGAGGTTGCGTTGAAACTCATTGAGGAATATACGGAGAAAAAGGTAGGTACGTGCACGTGAACGAATTATGGCACTTGATTGTTCCGTGAATCCCTTCAGCGAATGAAATAAAACTGTCGATGCAAATCTCAGATTATTCAACGAGGACAAAAAAGATAAAATGTGAAAAAAAAACATGACGACACGTGGAGCACAATTAGTCGAGCCCCACAACGGAATCAGTTTTTTCTTCTTCTTTTTTTTTGTTTCCATTTTCCATTTATTTTTTCACACGGAAATCTCATTGTGAACCCCGAGTTGGAAAAGAGTTTATTGGATCCGCTTCCATGATATAGTGCGGGCTCCAACAATTAAGGGACGCGAGAAATAAGATGAGCTCAACCGGAAATACCGAAAATTTTTCTTTTCGCTTCATCGGGCCGAAGAATATGGAGCATTGGGGTGGGGGGGGGGTGTGCTTCACGAGGTTAAAAGTGGGAAAAAGTGAAGGGGAGGAAGAAGAGAAAAAAATGAAATTAACGGCAATTAGATCCCACGTAAGAGGCAAGAAATTGGGAAAAAAATATTGCCAATGGTCTCCTCTCCGTGAACGAACATATCCATCCAATCTATTCTCTCAACGGGGTTATACGTAGATCCTCGACCCCAGAGGAAAAGAGGCATGCATACAGACACACTTTGCTAAAAACATTTTTGCGAGCGGAAAAAATAAAACGCGAAAGGAAAACGAATTATGACGAAGCGTGAGGTTAGTGAGGGGTAGGTGGGAGGCCAGAATATTGTGTGGGGTGGCTAAAAACAGGGAGAAGGGTGGGAAGTGGGGCTCATGGGAAAAAAATTGACGCCTCACGGACCAGAGGAGAAAGACTAATGGTACAAAACAGTCACACGGTGGATATGAACTAATTAGCGAACAATTCGTTTCGAAAGCGCCATCGAGAATACACGCCAATAATCGTTTTAGCCTATCGGGGCACATGCGAATTCCAAGCTTCAACTTTTTCCTTCAGCTTTTTTCTCATTTTTTTTCCTTCTTGTTTTGACTTTCAGTTGGGTTATTCTGCTTGCTTGCTCTGTTGGCCTAACCCTCAATAACTCCCATCGCTCTCGATTGGTAATACGTTCGGTCCTCATCATACTGGCCGTGCACAAAACCACCTATTGAAAGACCACCCCTCCTACGTATAGATATTAAGTCCCCATTAACCCAGTCTTGTATTACTTTTTACAGCAACACCAACTGTAAAGCGTGGTAGTGAGGTAAATATTGAGGGCGGGAAAATAGGATGGTCGAAATATGAGTTCGTTTTGTTGTAGTCTATCGTTTAAAAAGTCAAAATATCGGAAGATAAAAAAGTAACGACATTAACGATTCTTTGAAAATGGATAAAAAATTTTCCACTGCGTCATTTAAAAGGTTTTGATGGCTGTGTTTACCAGTCAATCAATTATTCAATTTTTTTAAAGGAAAATTCCATTAAGAGCCAACGATATGCATGACTAATTCAGTTTAAAATTCATTTTTATGTGCAGCTTAAATGAAAACTAAAATAAACGTATTTTTCGTTCGTTCACAGTGGTATAAACGGAATTCAATGGCGATATTGACTTGATTACATTTGATGTAAGAAATTGATTCCACCATTCACAAAAATGAGACAAAATTGTACACTAACGGAATGAGATGAATAATTTACTTCAGAAAACTTAAGCTAAATATATGATGAAAAATTTTAAATTTCAAAGGAAAAATGGCTTACATTTCTTCTATGAACACAGCAAAACATTTACCATGCTAAAGTACAAAAATATAATATCAAACTAAAAGGGAAGGTCTAGAAAAATCTTGAAATCATTCTTACCTTAATGTCGTAATTAATTCTGAACTTTACTCAAATAAGGTGATGGAGGTTGAAGAATAACAAAGTGATCGTGGGCTTTGCTAAGAAAATTTTAAAATCTCTTCATCCTTTGCAGTTTATTAAATATCTTCTCCATTTACTGGTATGCAAATTAAATACAATTGCATGCTTTTTCCCCATGATTTATGCCAAATATGCTATTACCCTATTCTTTTATTAATTTCCGTTTCGGGAAATAAGTTTGTTGCACTGAAAATCTGCTAAATAATTGCCCTTATTAATCCAATATAGGGTAAGTCTTTTAACTGTTCATCGATATTTTGCATGAAATCATATAAAACCATTTTGGTTGAGTCTTACCTATGCATTTGGCTTGCATTCCTAAGTAGCATGGAATTAATGGTGTATTTAAAAGACGTTTTCAATTCAGTCATAAGAGGAAAAGAAGGAAAAATGGTCACATAACAGATAATGGATACATAGTTGCACAAAAGTGCAATGCATAAATAAGGATTATGTATCAATGATGATTGAAATAAACTGAAAGTTATTATTATGACTAATAAATATTCCTTTCAAGCAGTAAAACATGAAAAAAATGGGATCGACCAAATATATTAAAGCATACGCTACGCTTTTACAGTAAAGAGGCAGACATTTTTAAAGTCAATTAAAAGTCGATAATCTGAAGAGAAAATGGATTAGAACTACAATTTTGAGATATTCGTGTTTTACATGTACCTAAAGAGCATAACTTTAATGCATTTTTTAATGATACATCACGTAATGATGGTAGATACTTGCAGCCAGGAGTAAATTCCTATTTTAATGCTTGAATCGATAAAAATGAACTTTTTAAGCATCACCACAGAAACATGGATTGTAATTTTTTAAAGTAGCTGAGTGCAGAGCGCGTAATCCATTTCCAAAACGTAAATCCTCCAAAGCTATTCCGCGTTCAGTTTCCATTTTCCATCTCCACAATAACTGGGTTTAAACCAATCCGAAATTCCGTTTCGATAGCCTTCAATCGACCACCAATGTCCTCAATTGCACGTTTTCTTTTTCAATTCCAAAGCACTAACTCCATTTACCCGCACAATATCACTGTTCCATTTCTCCACTCTTAGCAACCACCTTGCTTTTTCCTCTCATTTATTCTAAATACACATTTGGATTGTGTAAATGATTTCAATGAAATAAATTACTTCTAACAAAGCTGTAGCCATTAAATACTAATTCATCAGCAGACTAATTAAGCACTCACTATTTCAAAACTAGGCAAATTTTGGTGATTATCATCATTCAATGTGCACCTCTCACGTTGGTCACATCTAAAAAATGAAATAGTATAATTATTGATTCTATTTCATTTTTGAGGTAAAAAATTAGTATACTGCGAATTGCTGACGACATAGCAGTCATAGCCGAGACAGAGAAGGATTTGAAGAAGACTTCGACAAATATGGAAAGGGCAATGTCCAGATATAAGCTGAAAATCAACAAAAAGAAGACTAAGATATTAGTTTACAGCAAAAAAGAGGAGGCTAAGACAAATATTTACCTAGGAAAGCATATGCTTAAATAGGTGAAAGGGTTTTCTTACCTGGGAAGCCGAATTACCAACGATGGACGAAGCAAGAAAGAAATGACTAGTAGAATAGCGCAGGCGAAGAGGACTTTCTACAAAAAGAAGAATCCTCTTACAGCTGAGAATGCAAGCATAGAAGCAAGGAAACAATTCATCAGATGCTAAATATGGAGTATGTTTCGCTATGGAAGCGAGGCTTGGACATTGACAGCAGCAGAGAAGTCAAGAGTGGAAGCATTCAAATGTGGTACTACCGAAGAATGATGAAGATAAAATGGCTTGACCGTGTAAGTAACAAGGAAGTGCTAAGAAGAGTGGGATAAAAGAGAAGCCTCCTAAAAACCCTAAGCAGAAGACGGGACAACTTAGTTGGCCACATTTTTAGGCACGATGCCCTGATAAAGACTATTGTTGGAGAACAAGTGGAAGGGGAAAAGGGCAAGGGCCCCGAATGAGTTACATAGGGCAGCTTATTAAGGATGTAAAAGAGAAAGAAATATGTCGCTATGAAAATGTTAGCGGATAGGAGAGAGAAATAGAGAGCTGCGTCAAATCAATCTTAGTATCATTGACTAATGATGATGATGATGATTGTTGACTAAAAATAGTTTCCTGTAATTATACATTGCTAAAGTAAAGAGTAAAACTCATTTAAGATATATTCAAGATGAAGATTCAAGTTAAGAAAGCCAAGCCTGCTATCAATTCTCCTAGGATCAGCCGACGGGTTTTGCGAGGTCAAGGCCTAAATTTTGCAGTTGATCTCAAGATGAAAATTGGATTCTGTGCATCAGGATACCCCGAGCCTTTGCGAAACCTAATTAGCCTTTCGAGAAGAGGGACTCAGGCGATGATCCTGCGATGTCGCTCGCTTAAACGCAGGTTTTTAAGTCAAAGGAGAATACGTGGGCTTTTCCTGAGCCGTTCTGAGATGTAATTGCTACCCGTAGGTATTCCTGCAGGTATTTGAAGAGGAAGCAAATATAACCATAGCAGTAATTACGCAGTCCAGTAAGAAAGGTATCATATCCATGCCTTGCGTGAAATATTAGTCGCATAGCTGACACGTAGTAATATTATATGAATATGAGGCAATGCCATTCCACCAAATAATTATGACCGAAGCGAGAAAAAATAAAAGGAATAAGGAGAATAAGTAGTTTTAAAATTTGGTAACTATTAATAAAGTTAAAAACAATTGTTTCAACGTATTTAAATTAGGCAGAGGCAAGGCCTCATCATTTTCTTTTCAAATCAAGGGTAGTAGCCATGCAAAATTATAGCGAAAAAAGTATAACAGTCCAAATTTTAAAGTGAGAAGTAGTAATTCTCTAAATTAACGTCAACGTCTAAGCATTACAACTTGCATCGAAATGAACATTTCTTAACGATTATATCTAATTTTGCTAGCTTTTATTCGCACGATCTGAATATTATCAAAATTTCCTTTATCAAACAAAAAAACTACCAATGGACTCACTTTTGGAAGAATTGCTGTTTTTTAAGCTTTAAATTATTGGTGCAATCATGATAAATTAGACTACATTTAGATTGCTGAAAATATTTCGCCCTCTTTTAGAGTGTACTCAATAAGAGAGGACAAACAGGATAAGCAACGCCAAGATAAGCAACGTAGGCTAACTGCTGATGCGGTAATTCGATGAGAATTACAAGCCAGTTGCAACCACAAAGGTGGACACCAATATAGTTATAAATCCTTGTAATTATGGTATCTGTGGCGTTACAATGGGAGGAAGAGAGGAGATGGAACCCCTATAAGCCTTTCAGAACTATTGTCTCACCAATCTATTATGAAACTTCACGATATTTTTAGTGAAGAAACTAGAAGTCTAATAACTTTCTTAGACTGATATGAAACATACCCATGCTCTTACAATGAGGAGTCACCTTAAAAACTTCATATTAATTTAAGTACAAATCCAAAATGAACAAGCTTTATACCAATGTTAAGAGAATGGTACAATGATGAACGATTTTTCAATGGGGGATATGAATTTAATTAAATAAATTTAATAATTTCTAATAATTAATTTATACCAATTTTTGAAAATGGGTCCATCATTTAGAATAACCCTGTACACTTGGGTAATTCATCAAAATTTCGTTTGAAAAAATGCTATTTAATAATACTAAGTTAATGTAAGTGATGGACCCATTTTCAAAACTTAATATTTATTCAAGTTAAAATCCAAAATTAACAAACTTTTTACCTATGGGCAAGGACTCTAGCTAATATATTATCTAGAATGGACAGCTTTGTCAACAAGTATATCGCCACCATCATTGAAGTCCCTATATAGCTAGGATTTGATTCACTGATTGTGTGATTGATACAAATTAGTAGCCAAACTGGTGATATGTGTGGATATTTGGCTTATTGGACGTAAAAGTAAAAAAATATTCATCGGGAGGAAAAATCTGAAAACTCGAAAAAGTCGATTGGTTTTCGAGATATATCGACTTGAATTAACATTGGAGCCTTATGGGACTAAAACTTTTTCGCTTTTATTATGTATTTTTAAATATGTGAGGAACATGAGATTCCATTGACATAAACTAGATTTTTTGGTTGATTTTTTGGTGTGGTTGTCATTGCGATAAATTGATATTTAGTATTTTTTATGATTTTTTGAAAGTGCCCCATGCTTTTCTTATGGCACTACGTAAAGAATTTTTTTGACCAACTTGCAATCATCGCAGGACAAATTCCTTGAAACGCAAGATACTAGATTTTTTGGTTGATTTTTTGGCTATCTCGGAATTTTCATATGTCGAAACAATTCCGAGGAATAAACGATTTCGATTTTCCATTGTAGAGGTGGTCGAATTTTCAATCTTGGATTTCGGCGTTGAGACATGTGCCATATGAAAATTTGGAATCTTTAAGAAAAACCGTTAGAGGGTTCTCCGAACCCTCACGTTTGAGCTTACTTTCGCCGTATCCCTCTTGGTTAATTAATAATTAAATTCCGAAAAATGTCCTGCAAGCGAAAAATCATTGTCGCCATTTTTTTGTGGAGCATGCAATCTTGAATATCTTAGCAACCGTTTAAGCTAGAGGAATGAAATTTTCAGAGTAATAATATTATTAAAATGGTCAACTTTTGCAATGATGACCATTCCGCTCGATCGATTCATGTGCGAGTTATATCGATACGAATCTCCTTGGATACGCTTTAATCGCCAATAACTTTTTTATTAATCAAGTTTTGAACATGAATGTCATACAAAATACGACTGAAAATGTCATTCATCCGACAAAAGTTAAATCAAGCGGATCGATTGATTACACTCGAAGTTATGATCGATACAAGGTTGTATTCGATTGAGCCTTTTTTTGGGCTTATTTACATAGTTACGGGGATAAAAATTTTAACAATATGTAAGGAAAAGAATGAATTATGCGCACACATAAATTATTTAGATGAATTATGTTTCCTAATGAAGATACATCGATATGAATTTATACCGTTTTGTATTAGGCCCCCGTAAGAAATACACGCATCCCGTCCAATTACGTCACCAATATAAGAACATAGGCTTAATTTTGAAAGCGGGGATATTAGAGAAGGCAGGGATAACGGAGTGACCTTAGAAGGGATATCAATAGGATTGCGGATTTTACAGTACAGATGTCAGCAGTGTCTAAAGTACGATTCGATTAGTATAGCAAATACGCAAATTGGCATAACTTGATAAGTGTGTACGTTGGACCAATGAAACTTGGTAAACAGGTAATTCTTGGTATTCCTCACGATGCACAACAGAAATATGTTTTGTACGTAGTCTCACATTCGATATATATTGAATCTACTTTTTCTTAAAATGTATCGAATAGCTATAACATGTAGGATTTTACATCCAAGGACATAGTTTACTAGGGATTAAATAGTAGATACCCATTGACTGGATTTTAAACCAATATCCTTGCGGATTTTACAGTACAGATGTAAGTATGATCGAAAAATCGATTCGATTATTATAGCAAATACGTAAATGGGCATAACTTCAATAGATTTACCGTTGGATCAATGAAATTTGGTGAATGGGTACATATTGGTATTCATCACAATGCCCAATGAAAATTTGTTTTGTACGTAGTCTCATATTCGATATATATCGAATCTACTTTTTCTTAAAGTATATCGAATTGCTAATACATGTAGGATTTTACATCCACAGGCATAGTTGACCAGGTATTAAATAGTAGATACCCATAGACTGAAAATTAAACCAATGGGATTGCGGACTTTACCGTACAGATGTCAGTATGATCGAAAAATCGATTCGATTATTATAGCATATACACAAATTGGTATAACTTGAAAAGTATACCCGTTGGACCAATGAAATTTGGCGAATGTGCACATCTTGGTAATCCTCACACTGCCCAACAGAAATATGCTTTGTATGTTGTCTAACGTGCGATATATATCGAATATGCTTTTTCTTCAAATATATCGAACCGCTATAACATATAGGATTTTACATCCAAGGGCATAGTTGGCCAGGTATTGTATAGTAGATACACAGACTGACAATTAAACCAATAGCATTGCGGATTTTACAGTACAGATGGCAGTGTAATCGCAAGATCGATTCGATTATTCTATCAAATACGCAAATTTGCAAAACTTGATTAGTTTATACGTTGGACAAATGAAATTTGGCAAATGGGTACATCTTGGTATTCCTCACAATGCCCAAATGAAACATATTTTGTGTATAGTCTCACGTTCGGTATTAATCGAATCTACTTTTTCTTAAAATATATCGTATTGCTATAACATATAGGATTTTACATCCAAGGACATAGTTGACCAATATAATTATGTGGAAGATAGCCATAGACTGTAAGTTAAATCAATAGCATTGCGGATTCAACAATACAAATGCCAGTATAATCGAAGAATGGATTCGATTATTATAACAAATACATAACATTGGCACAAGTTGAATAGTGTATCCGTTGGACCAATTAAATTTTGTGCTTGGTACATCTTGGTATTCCTCACAATTCCCAAAGGTAATATGTTTTGCATGCAGTCTCACGATTGATGCATATCGAATATGCTTTTTCTTAAAATATATCGAATCGTTATAACATAGGATTTTGCATGCACGCACATAGTCGACCAGGAATTTTAGTGTTGATGATCAAAGATTGGAAGGTAAATCAATCGGATTGCGTATTTTCAATGCACGTGTCAGTATACTTGATAATTCGATACGATTATGATAGCAAATATGCCAAATCTTTTTTGCAAATTGGAATATCTTGAGAATAACTATTTTTTTAAACCAAAGAAATTAGAGGAATCGTTACAATTCAGTATTTTACAAACTGCCATATGGACATTCGTTTTGCAAGTGGAATATCTTTATATATTTATCTAAAGAATCTGCGTTGTATTTTCAAGAGTGGCTTATCACAATGCTTATGGACTTTAACAGTTGAAAAATAACCACATAATCAACACTCTCTTGAAATTTTTAAAACCTTATTCCGATTATGTGTCAATTGTTAACTTGATGGATCAAAGAATCAATTATCCGTCAAATAAAATCACATTGAAAATAACAAATATTTCTAACAGTGAAAAATTTAGTTCCCTACCCTTTCAAAAAACGGCGGGGAAATTTTTGAATATTAAACCACTTATGGGCACATGACTCGAAAATATGTGACACAACTATGTTTCCACCCCCCCCCCCCTAATTACCCGCTTGATGAATTCAAGCGCCCAATCGACTCGTTAACGTCCCTATAATAGCTGCAAACTAATTCACTGATTGGGTGATTGATACAAATTAGTAGCCAAACTGGTGATATGTGTGGGTATATGGAATATAGGACGTAAAAGTAAAAAAAAATTCATCGGAAGGAAAAATCTGAAAAGTTGAAAAAGTCGATTAGTTTTCGAGATATATCGACTTGAATTAACATGGGAGGCTTATGGGACTAAAACTTTTTCACTTTCATTATGTATTTCTAAATATGTGAGGAACATGAGATTCCCTTGACATAAACTAGATTTTTTGGTTGATTTTTTGGTGTGGTTGTCATTGCGATAAATTGATATTTAGTATTTTTTATGATTTTTTGAAAGTGCCCCATGCTTTTCTTATGGCACTACGTTAGGATTTTTTTTGACCAACTTGCAATCATCACAGGACAAATTCCTTGAATCGCAAGATACTAGATTTTTTGGTTGATTTTTTGGCTATCTCGAAATTTTCATATGTCGAAACAATTCCGAGAAATAAACGATTTCGACTTTCCATTGTAGAGGTGGTCGAATTTTCAATCTTGAATTTCGGCGTTGAGACATGTGCCATATGAAAATTTGGAATCTTTAAGAAAAACCGTTAGAGGGTTCTCCGAACCCTCACGTTTGAGCTTACTTTCGCCGTAACCCTCTTGGTTAATTCATAATTAAATTCCGAAAAATGTCCTGCAAGCGAAAAATCATTGTCGCCATTTTTTTGTGGAGCAGGCAATCTTGAATATCTTAGCAACCGTTTAAGCTAGAGGAATGAAATTTTCAGAGTAATAATATTATTAAAATGGTCAACTTTTGCAATGATGACCATTCCGCTCGATCGATTCATGTGCGAGTTATATCGATACGAATCTCCTTGGATACGCTTTAATCGCTAATAAATTTTTTATTAATCAAGTTTTGAACATGAATGTCATACAAAATACGACTGAAAATGTCATTCATCCGACAAAAGTTAAATCAGGCGAATCGATTGATTTAACTCGAAGTTATGATCGATACAAGGTTGTATTCGATTGAGCCATTTTTTGGGCTTATTTACATAGTTACGGAAATAAAAATTTTAACAATATGTAAGGAAAAGAATGAATTATGCGCACACATAAATTATTTAGATGAATTATGTTTCCTAATGAAGATACATCGATTTGAATTTATATCTTTTTGTATTAGGCCCCGGTAAGAAATACACGCATCCCGTCCAATTACGTCACCAATATAAGAACATAGGCTAAATTTTGAAAGCGGGGATATTAGAGAAGGCAGGGATAAGGGAGTGACCATAGAAGGGATATCAATAGGATTGCGGATTTTACAGTACAGATGTCAGCAGTGTCTAAAGTACGATTCGATTAGTATAGAAAATACGCAAATTGGCATAACTTGATAGGTGTGTACGTTGGACCAATGAAACTTGGTAAACAGGTACATCTTGGTATTTCTCACGATACTCTATGGTAGTATGTTTTGTATTCAGTCTCACGTTCGATATATATCGAATCTACTTTTTCTTAAAATATATCGAATTGCTATAACATGTAGGATTTAACATTCAAGGACATAGTTTACTAGGGATTAAATAGTAGATACCCATAGACGGGATTTAAAACCAATAGCATTGCGGATTTTACAGTACAGATGTCAGTATGATCGAAAAATCGATTCGATTATTATAGCAAATACGTAAATGGGCATAACTTCCATAGATTTACCGTTGGATCAATGAAATTTGGTGATTGGGTACATATTGGTATTCCTCACGATGCCCATCGAAAATTTGTTTTGTACGTAGTCTCACATTCGATATATATCGAATCTACTTTTTCTTAAAATGTATCGAATTGCTATAACATATAGGATTTTACATCCAAGGACAAAGTTTACTAGGGATTAAATAGTAGATACCCATTGACTGGATTTTAAACCAATAGCCTTGCGGATTTTACCGTACAGATGTCAGTATGATCGAAAAATCGATTCGATTATTATAGCAAATACGTAAATGGGCATAACTTCAATAGATTTACCGTTGGATCAATGAAATTTGGTGATTGGGTACATATTGGTATTCCTCACGATGCCCAACATAAATATGTTTTGTATGTTTTCTAACGTGCGATATATATCGAATATGCTTTTTCCTCAAATATATCGAACTGCTATAACAAATAGGATATTACATCCAAGGGCATAGTTGACCAGGTTTTATATAGTAGATACCCATAGACAGAAAGTTAAACCAATAGCATTTCGAGTTTTACAATACAGATGTCAGTAGGATTGAAAAATCGATTCGATTATTATAGCAAATATGTAAATTGGCATAACTTCAATACTATATCCGCTGGACCAATGAAATTTCGTGAATGGGTAAATCCTGGTATTTCTCACAATGCCCAATGGAAATATGTTTTGTATGTAGTCTAACGTTCGATATATATCGAATCTACTTTTTCTTAAAAGATATCGAATTGCTATAACCTATAGGATTTTACATGTAGGGACATAGTTGACCAGGAATTTTAAAGAAGTTACCCATACACTGGAAGTTAAACCAATAGTATTGCGGATTTTAAAGTACAGATGTCAGTATAATCGAAAGATCGATACGATAATTATAGCAAATACGCAAATTGGCATAACTTGATTGCTTTATAAGTTGGACCAAAGAAATTTTGGGAATGGGTATATCATGATATTTCTCATAATGCCCAATAGAAATATGTTTTGTATATGGTCTCACATGCGATATATATCGAATCTTCATTATCCAAATTATATCGATTTGCGTTAAAATTTAGGAATTTACATCCACAGGCATTGTTGACCAGGAATTATAGAGTAGATGACTATTAACTGGAATTATAATATACAGCGTTTCGGATTTTACAGTGCAGATGGCATTTTAATCGAAAGATCGAATCGATTATTGTAGCAAATATGCAAATTGGCATAATTTAAATAGTATATGCGTTGGACCAATGAAATTTGGTGAATGGGTACACATTGGTATTCCTCACAATGCCCAATGGGAAGATTTTTTGTATGTAGTCTCTCATTCGATATATATCGAATATACTTTTTCTTAAAATATATGGAATTGTTATAACACATCGGAATTTACATCAATGGGCAAAGTTGACCAGGAATAATATGGTGAATGGCCATTGACCGGAATTAAAATCAAACGCATTGCGAATTTTACATTACAGATGCAGTATAATCGAATGATCGAATCGATTATTATAGAAAATACGGAAAATGGCATAACTTGATTCGTATATTCTTTGGACCAATGAAATTTGGTGAATGTGTACATCCTGATATTCTTCACAAAGCCCAATCGAATATGTTTTCCATTTACTGTCTCATTAGATGTATATCGATTCAGCGTTTTCTTAAAATATATATTGAATTGCTATAACATGCAGGATTTTACATCCGCGGGCGTATTTGACCATGAAATATAGGGTAGATGACCTAATGGGAAGATAAATCAATAGGATTGCGAATTTATATTTTCACATGTGAGTAAACTTGACAATTCCTTATGATTATGGTAGCAAATATGCTAATTTGCGTATCTTTTTTACTACTGATGTTAGACAAAAGAAATTTTATGAATATGTTTATTAAAGTTTTGTTCATGCTGTACCAATGAAATATATTCGTTTGTTATGCTCCCATTCGACACCTATCGAATATACCTTTTGTAAAATATATCGAACTGCTATTACTTACCAAATATAACATCAACGGAGACAGTTGAACATTCTTCGGTTCTTTCTCCAATTTAAGTTTCATAACCGTATTTATATATTTATTGTAATCAATGCGTTTTGTTGTTATAAACCTTCCTTAGATCTAGAAAAATGACAGCATTGAGAGACATACATCGTCAGAGAAATCCGAACATTACTTCATTATTCGAGACATATTTATTCGAATAATCATTTCATTAGTCACTGTTCATTTATTTTCTAATAATGATGTATTTAATTTCATTAAGTCTGCTGTATTCAAACGCTAAAAATCAAAAATAAAGGTGATATAATCCTAGGTTAAGGGCTAAAATAAGAAAAATCTGCTACATTTCATAAGTTCATCTATCGTACACTATATATTTTTCTACATTGCGCAATTCATTCATATCAAAATGGTTTCCCGAAGCATTGATCACCGTGGTTACTAAGAAGGTCTTAAGTATTGTTGACAGTGAATGAGCGTATTGTCCTCATATTTCACTCATTCAAACGATATTTGGGGTGTTTCTTTCGCTTTTTGAACCACTTATGGGCATATGACTCGGAAATATGTGACACAACTATGTTTCCACCCCCCCTAATTACCCGCTTGATGAATTCAAGCGCCCAATCGACTCGTTAACGTCCCTATAATAGCTGCGATTTGATTCACTGATTGGGTGATTGATACAAATTAGTAGCCTAAACTGTGATATGTGTGGGTATATGGAATATAGGACGTAAAAGTAAAAAAAAATTCATCGGGAGGAAAAATCTGAAAAGTTGAAAAAGTCGATTAGTTTTCGAGATATATCGACTTGAATTAACATGGGAGCCTTATGGGACTAAAACTTTTGAGGTTTTTTTCGGTATTTGTAAATGCGTCAGGAACATGACATTCCCTTGACATAAACTAGATTTTGTGGTTGATTTTTATGTGTGGTTGTCAATGCGATGAATTGATATTTAGTATTTTTTATGATTTTTTGAAAGTGGCCCATGCTTTCCTTATGGCACTACGTAAAGAATTTTTTTGACCAACTTGCAATCATCGCAGGACAAATTCCTTGAAATGCAAGATACTAGATTTTTTGGTTGATTTTTTGGCTATCTCGGAATTTTAACATGTCGAAACAATTCCGAGGAATAAACGATTTCGACTTTCCATTGTAGAGGTGGTCGATTTTTCAATCTTGGATTTCGGCGTTGAGACATGTGCCATGTGAAAATTTGGAATCTCCAAGAAAAACCGTGAAAGGGTTCTCCGAACCCTCACGTTTGAGCTCACTTTCTCCGTATCCCTCTTGGTTAATTAATAATTAAATTCCGAAAAATGTCCTGCACGCGAAAAATCATTGTCGCCATTTTTTTGTGGAGCATACAATCTTGAATATCTTAGCAACCATTTCAGCTAGATGAATGAAAATTTCAGGGTAACAGGTTTATTAAAAAGGTCAATTTTTTCAATGATTGTCATTCCGCTCGATCGATTCACGTGCGAGTTATATCGATACCAATCTCCTTGGATACGCTTCAATCGCTAATAACTTTTTTGTTAATAAAGTTTTGAACATGAAAGTCATACACTATATAACTACTAATGTCATTCATCCGACAAAAGTTAAATCAAGCGGATCGATTGATTAAACTCGAAGTTATGATCGATACAAGGTTGTATTCGACTGAGCCATTTTTTGGGCTTATTTACATAGTTACGGGGATAAAAATTTTAACAATATGTAAGGAAAAGAATGAATTATGCGCACAGATAAATAATTTACACGAATTATGTTTCCTAATGAAGATACATCGATTTGAATTTATATCTTTTTGTATTAGGCCCCCGTAAGAAATACACGCATCCCGTCTATCTACGTCACCAATATAAGAACATAGGCTAAATTTTGAAAGCGGGGATATTAGAGAAGGCAGGGATAAGGGAGTGACCATAGAAGGGATATCAATAGGATTGCGGATTTTACAGTACAGATGTCAGCAGTGTCTAATGTACGATTCGATTAGTATAGCAAATACGCAAATTGGCATAACTTGATAAGTATATACGTTGGACCAATGAAACTTGGTAAACAGGTACATCTTGGTATTCCTCACGATACTCTATGGTAGTATGTTTTGTATTCAGTCTCACGTTCGATATATATCGAATCTACTTTTTCTTAAAATATGTCGAATTGCTATAACATATAGGATTTTACATCTAGGGACACAGTTGACCAGGAATTTTAAAGAGATTACCCATACGCTGGATGTTAAACCAATAGCATTGCGGATTTTACAGTACAGATGTCAGTATGATCGAAAAATCGATTCGATTATTATAGCAAATACGTAAATGGGAATAACTTCAATAGATTTACCATTGGATCAATGAAATTTGGTGATTGGGTACATATTGGTATTCCTCACGATGCCCAATGAAAATTTGTTTTGTACGTAGTCTCACATTCGATATATATCGAATCTACTTTTTCTTCAAATTATCGAATTGCTATAACATGTAGGATTTTACATCCAAGGACATAGTTTCCTAGGGATTAAATAGTAGATACCAATTGACTGGATTTTAAACCAATAGCCTTGCGGATTTTACAGTACAGATGTCAGTATGATCGAAAAATCGATTCGATTATTATAGCAAATACGTAAATGGGAATAACTTCAATAGATTTACCGTTGGATCAATGAAATTTGGTGAATGGGTACATATTGGTATTCCTCACGATGCCCAATGAAAATTTCTTTTGTACGTAGTCTCACATTCGATATATATCGAATCTACTTTTTCTTAAAATGTATCGAATTGCAATAACATGTAGGATTTTACATCCACAGGCATAGTTGACCAGGTATTAAATAGTAGATACCCATAGACTGAAAATTAAACGATAGCCTTGCGGATTTTACAGTACAGATGTCAGTATGATCGAAAAATCGATTCGATTATTATAGCAAATACGTAAATGGGCATAACTTCCATAGATTTACCGTTGGATCAATGAAATTTGGTGATTGGGTACATATAGGTATTCCTCACGATGCCCAATAAAAATTTATTTTGTAAGTAGTCTCACATTCGATATATATCGAATCTACTTTTTCTTAAAATGTATCGAATTGCTATGACATGTAGGATTTTACATCCAAGGACATAGTTAACTAAGGATTAAATAGTAGATACCCATAGACTGGATTTTTAACCTATAGGATTGCGGACTTTACCGTACAGATGTAAGTATGATCGAAAAATCGATTCGATTATTATAGCAAATACGTAAATGGGCATACCTTCAATAGATTTACCGTTGGATCAATGAAATTTGGTGATTGGGTACATATTGGTATTCCTCACAATGCCCAATGAAAATTTGTTCTGTACGTAGTCTCACATTCGATATATATCGAATCTACTTTTTCTTAAAGTATATCGAATTGCTGTAACATGTAGGATTTTACATCGACAGGCATAGTTGACCTGGTATTAAATAGTAGATAACCATACACTGAAAATTAAACCAATGGGATTGCGGACTTTACCGTACAGATGTCAGTATGATCGAAAAATCGATTCGATTATTATAGCATATACACAAATTGGTATAACTTGAAAAGTATACCCGTTGGACCAATGAAATTTGGCGAATGTGCACATCTTGGTAATCCTCACACTGCCCAACAGAAATATGCTTTGTATGTTGTCTAACGTGCGATATATATCGAATATGCTTTTTCTTCAAATATATCGAACCGCTATAACATATAGGATTTTACATCCAAGGGCATAGTTGGCCAGGTATTGTATAGTAGACACACAGACTGAAAATTAAACCAATAGCATTGCGGCTTTTACAGTACAGATGGCAGTGTAATCGCAAGATCGATTCGATTATTCTATCAAATACGCAAATTTGCAAAACTTGATTAGTTTAAACGTTGGACCAATGAAATTTGGCAAATAGGTACATCTTGGTATTCCTCACAATGCCCAAATGAAACATATTTTGTGTATAGTCTCACGTTCGGTATTAATCGAATCTACTTTTTCTTAAAATATATCGTATTGCTATAACATATAGGATTTTACATCCAAGGACATAGTTGACCAATATTTTTATGTGGAAGACAGCCATAGACTGTAAGTAAAATCAATTGCATTGCGGATTCAACAATACAAATGCCAGTATAATCGAGGAATGGATTCGATTATTATAACAAATACATAACATTGGCACAAGTTGAATAGTGTATCCGTTGGACCAATTAAATTTGGTGCTTGGTACATCTTGGTATTCCTCACAATTCCCAAAGGTAATATGTTTTGCATGTAGTCTCACGATTGATGCATATCGAATATGCTTTTTCTTAAAATATATCGAATCGTTATAACATAGGATTTTGCATGCACGTACATAGTCGACCAGGAATTTAAGTGTTGATGATCAAAGATTGGAAGGTAAATCAATCGGATTGCGTATTTTCAATGCACGTGTCAGTATACTTGATAATTCGATACGATTATGATAGGAAATATGCCAAATCTTTTTTGCAAATTGGAATATCTTGAGAATAACTATTTTTTAAGACCAAAGAAATTAGAGGAATTGTTACAATTCTGTATTTTACAAACTGCATTATGAACATTCGTTTTGCAAGTCGTTTTTAAAGAATCTGCGTTGTATTTTCAAGAGTGGCTTATCACAATGCTTATGAACTTTAACAGTTGAAAAATAACCACATAATCAACACTCTCTTGAAATTTTTAAAACCTTATTCCGATTATGTGTCAATGGTTAACTTAATGGATCAAAGAATCAATTATCCGTCAAATAAAATCACATTGAAAATAAAAAATATTTCTAACAGTGAAAAATTTAGTTCCTTACCCTTTCAAAAAACGGCGGGGAAATTTTTGAATATTAAACCACTTATGGGCACATGACTCGAAAATATGTGACACAACTATGTTTCCACCCCCCCTAATTACCCGCTTGATGAATTCAAGCGCCCAATCGACTCGTTACGCTATTTAAAGCTGGAAACTGATTCATTGATTGGGTGATTGATACAAATTAGCAGCCCAAACTGTGATAGGTGTGGATATTTGGCTTATTGGACGTAAAAGTAAAAAAAAATTCATCGGGAGGAAAAATCTGAAAAGTTTAAAAAGTCGATTAGTTTTCGAGATATATCGACTTGGATTAACATGGCAGCCTTATGGGACTACAACTTTTTCGCTTTAATTTTGTACTTTTAAACGTCCGAGGAACATGATATTCAATGGACATGGACTAGATTTTTTGGTCGATTTTTTGGTGTGGTTGCCATAGCGACGAATTGATATTTAGTATTTTTTATTACTGTTTGAATGCTCTCAATGCTTTTCTTATGGGAAAACTTTAGGAATTTTTTTGACCAACTTGCAATAATCGTTCGAAAAATTCCTTTGCCAAAAAGGTAGAGAATTCTTTGGTTAAATATTTGGCTATCTTGGAATTTTTGTCCGTCGAAACAATTCCGAGGAATAAACGATTTCGATTTTACATTGTCGAGATGGGCAAATTTTCAAACTCGGATTTCAGCCTTGAGACATGTGCCATATGAAAATTTGGACTCTTCTGGAAAAACCGTTAGAGGGTACTTCGTACCCTCACGTTTGAGCTCACTTTCTCCGTATCCCTCATCGTTAATTAATAATTAAATTCCGAAAAATGTCCTGCACGCGAAAAATCATTGTCGCCATTTTTTTGTGGAGCATGCAATCTTGAATATCTTAGCAACCGTTTAAGCTAGAGAAATGAAATTTTCAGAGTAATACTTTTATCACAATGGTCAACTTTTGCAATGATGACCATTTCGCTCGATTGATTAATGTGCGAGTTATATCGATACCAATCTCCTTGGTTACGCTTAAATCGCTAATAACTTTTTTCTAAATCAGGTTATGAATATGAAAGTCATATACAATACTACTGTTAATGTCTTTTCTTCGACAAAAGTTAAATCAAGCGAATCGAGCGATTGCAGTCGAAGTTATGATCGATAAAAGGTTGCATTCGATTGAGCCATTTTTCAGACCTATTTACATAGTTACGGGGATAAAAATTATAAAAATATGTAAGGGAAGAAATGAATTATGCGTACATATAAATTATTTAGATGAGTATTGTTTCCTAACGAAGATATATCAATATGAATTTATATCTTTTTGTAAAAGGCCCCCGTAAGAAATACACGCAACGCGTCTATCTACGTCACCAATATAAGAACATAGGCTAAACTTTGAAAGCGGGAATAGTAGAGAAGGCAGGGATATCGGAGTGACCATAGAATGGAAGGGATATCAATAGGATTGCGGATTTTACAGTACAGATGTCAGTATAGTCGAAAGTACGATTCGATTAGTATAGCAAATACGCAAATTGGCATAACTTGATTAGTGTATACGTTGAACCAATGAAATTTAGTTGATTGGTACATCATGGTATTCCTCACAATCCGCAATGGAAATATGTTTTGTACATAGTCTCACCCTCGATATATATCGAATCTACTTTTTCTTAAAATATATCGAATTGCTATAACATATAGGATTTTACATCCAAGGACATAGTTGACTAGGGATTAAATAGTAGATACCCATAGACTGGATTTTAAACCGATATCATTGCGGATTTTACAGTCCAGATGTCAGTATGATCGAAAAAGCGATTGGATTCTCATAGTAAATACACAAATTGGTATAACTTGAAAAGTATACCCGTTGGACCAATGAAATTTGGCGAATGTGCACATCTTGGTTTCCCTCACAATTCCCAACAGAAATGTGTTTTGTACGTAGTCTAACGTGCGATATATATCGAATGTGCTTTTTCTTCAAATATATCGAACTGCTATAACACGTAGGATTTTACAACCACGGGCATCGCTGACCAGGAATTATATAGAAAATATCTATAGACTGAAAGTTGAACCAATAGCATTGCGGATTTTACAGTACAGATGGCAGTACTATCGAAAGATCGAATCGATTATTACAGCATATACGTAAATTGGCATAACTTCAATAGTGTTTCCGTTGGACAAATGAAATTTGGTGAATTCGTACATCTTGAAATTCTACACAATGCCCAATGGAAATATGTTTTGTATGTAGTCTCACGTTCGATATATATCGAATATGCTTTTTCCTAAAATATATCGAATTGCTATAACATACAGGTTTTTACGTCCAAGGACATAGTTGACCAGGAATTCTGTAGTAGATGACCGTAGACTGGAAATAAATCAATGTCATTGCGGATATTGCAGTACAGATGGCAGTGTAATCGAAAGATCGATTCGATAATTATAGCAAATACGCAAATTGCCTTAACTTGATTACTATGTAAGTTGGACCAATGATATTTGGTGAATGGGTTCATCTTGGCATTCCTTACAATGCCCGATAGAAATAGGTATTTTATGCAGCCTTGCATTCGATATATATCGAATCTTCTTTTTCACTAAATAATATCGATTAGCTATTACATTTAGAATTTTACATCGACGAGCATTGTTGACCAGGAGGTATATAGTAGGCGACCATTGACTGGAATTAAAATCTATAGCATTGCGGATTTTACAGTACAGATGTCAGCATGATCGTAATATAGAATCGATTACTGTAGGAAATACGCAAATTGGCATAACTTGATTACTATACCTGTTAGGCGAATAAAATTTTGTGAATGAGTGCATCTTTGTATTCCTCACAATAAGCAATGGAAATATGTTTTGTTTGTAGTTTCACATTCGACATATATCGATCTGCGTTTTCACAATATATATCGATTTGCTATTACATTTAGAATTGTACATCTACGGGCATTGTTGGCCAGGAATTATAGAGTAGATGACCAATGAAAGGAATAAAATCTATAGCATTGCGGGTATAGATTTGTTTGCAATTATTGGGGACAACAATTGAATAGAAAGAAATCAATAGTATATGTCTGTAGTAGATGTCTGTTTAGTTGAAATACCGTGACCATTATCAAGGCCATTTTGCAAATTGAAATATCTTGAAAACTATTTGTTTAAAACTAAAGAAATTTGGGGAATGGTTACAATTTAGTATTTTACTTAATGCATGATGGACATATATTTTGTGAGCGGTATATTTTTAATCTATTTATCTAACGAAATTGCGTTTCATTTTCAAGGTTCGCCTATCACAACGCTTATGGACTTTGAGAGTTGAAAAATAACCACAAAATCGCCACTATCTTGAAATCTCAGTTCAATTATTTTTCAATGCTACACTTAATCTATCCATAAAATGAATTATCCGTCAAATGAAATCCTATTGAACATTATAAATCTTTTATGAGTGAACAATTAAGATCCTTTCCCATTAAAAAAAACGGCGGGGAAATTTGCGAATATTTGAAACACTTATGGACACATTACTCGACAATACGTGACACGACAATGTTCCCACCCTCCTAATTACCCGCTTGAAGAATTCAAGCACCCAATCGACTCGTTATATATTTATGTCTGGCCCTGTAAAAAATATAATACTTAGTTAAATGCATAACGCATATTTTATTCTGAATAAACTTATAAATAAAGATTGTGATAATAATAATTCAGGGATACTCTATCAGCCCACAACAAATTCCTTCACAGCCTCCTCAACTCTTGCCTTACCACCACCATTCGTGGAAAATAAAAAAGTCGTGCATTATTACCCCGTGTGGTGTGCTGTACAACCGGTTATAGCACTGCGTGACATGTATCTTGGTTCGCAGAAAAAAGGCAATGCCACTTAAGGGCAGGAACAAGTGAGGTTTACTCTGAACCGTGCGAGGGGGAGCATAATGCGATAAGTGGGAACTGCTCGGCGAGATGCGTCGAATCTCCCGTATACCTCGAGCATGGAAACACCGCTCAAAGCCACTCGATCCAAACAGCTACGGGCAAGAGGATAAAGTGAGAAGGCTTTCAGGAACGGGGTTAAGGGTCTCCGGGGCCAATGTGGAGGGGCAGGCAGGATACATAGGCGAGCCAGCGACGAGATCCATCCTTGTTAGATCCTAATCAACTTCGGATTCGCCCAATTCAAATTCGGTAACGCTAAACGAGAAATGACGTCACCTTCTCCCCTTTTCCGCCCGCCATTTGCAAATCCCTATCTAAACCCTTACTCCTTCCCCTCCCCTCTCTCCCCCACCTCCATCCTCTACACTTTGGTCAATTGAAACGTTCCCATTGGACTGACGCAAATTCTCCCTCCTCCCCTCTGACTCATCCTCGTATGCTTTCTTTCACTCCAATCAAAAGGTTAGCCAAATGTAATAATTGACTGCGACACGGAATACAGATGCCAGAGAGTCCGACATGGCTTTGATCTTTTTTTAATAACTATATAATTGTAACATTTTTTGTGTTTTTGCTAATTTATTTGCTTGATTGGTTGTGGAAATAGGTGGAGAGTAGGAAAAATTCTGACTCTGAAATGTGTAAATGAGGACGATTGTTGGAAAAAATATGTGACGATATACAAGAGCAACTTAGCACGTATGCCAACAAATGATTCATGATATATTTTATAGCTGCAAAAATGCACAACATACATTACACTACATAACTCTCATTCAAATTGGAAATAAATCTGCATGAGTAGAACTTGGCTCACAGTCAGAATATAAACAATTATCTACATTAATGCTTTCTTGAAAGACGAAAAATGACTATATTAGCAAGCAACCAAGCAGGGAAAACAACATTAGGACGTAAAAATAAACTATAATTTAGCATAAAATGAGTCCAAAAATGAGAAACAATCTGCTGAAACTGAAAATTGTATAAATTGAGCAAGGGACATAGACTGAAAACGATGATTGAAGATTGAAATAATCGAAATTGTATTCCTAGCATACAATTGTTTAAAAGTTAGAACTCAATAAAATCGAACGCCCAAAGTTTTCCTTGATATTCAGAGAACAATAATAATTAAAAGGTGAAACTTTTTAGTCATTTTAAAATTGAGAAACAGTAGACCAATGTACACAATCGAAATGGTTAATATAAAATACTACATCGCGAATCATATTTTAAATAAGGGCCATTGGTTTAAATCACGTATTCCTCCTAATAAACTGGATTCAGCATCCAACTGCAACACAGAATAAAAGTCGTAATGAAAAATTAATTTGACTTTCCAGGAATCTGAATAAAGTCAACAGGTTTATCTCAGGCAAATTTGTCCACATCAATGCGCTTACCCGCAAACAAGTCCTCTGTGAAATGAAATGCTTACGGAAACGTTGAAGGAATAAAACAGGGATGTGAATATTTTTTTGTGAATACGTTAAAAACTTTCATAACCATAGTAGTAGCAAAAATTTTTGAAAATAGTTGTAGAAATGTAAGAGAAAACGAGAGACTTAGAGAACTCTATTTAGTTCGCTTCACCAATTAATGCGACGTTCCATTCATCAAATCACATTCTAATTTTCAAAACATAAAGTTCAATCCTCATCAATTTCACCTCCTCATAAAATATTAATGTACGGAGAAGATGGTTGAACTTCACGGGGCCCATTACATGGGATGGCGGATAGACCACTCTTCACTATTAGTGTTTAGATAACTCAGCTGGTCATTACGATCAATAGGAATGCAAATCAAGAAGATATCTAGAACCGAAACTTTTTCTGAAGGTAGTCAACAACTGTTGCGACTGGGAAGTACCCTGCCGTCGTTGTGTTATACCTTGCGCCATTCTTGCTTACGTATTATCAGTTTTTACTGCACCGTTTAATACAATATGGTTGTTCACTCAGCCCTGAAATCGCATTCCATTGAAAGTATTCGGTGGAAGAAAGGGCTAAGTTACGACTAGTTACGTTAATTTACGACGAAAAAATTCCATTAATCCATATTTTAAATTAGAGAACAGGAAATTTTCGCCCACTTTGGTGAAGTCATTAGAACTTCGGTCCATTTCCTCGCTCCAGAAGAATCTCTCGTTGAAGGAAGACATTGCACATTATAGCGTAAACTGCAATAAACCACCCGTGCTTGTGAAAAATCAGTACTTAAGCAGCGGTGACACGGTCCGCATGACCTCGTGAAGTCATTTACTTGAATGTGAAAGGTCTAAAGCCCTGGAATTATCTTCGCAAGTTGCTGGAGAAATAGTATAAATATCGAAAAATATAAAATATGGGTGTTTATCTTTCAAAATCTTATCAAAATTGAAAAATATAGTATATTAAAATGGAGAAAGACTTAATTTTCTCGGTGACCTCTGTTTCTAAATCAAATTCACTTTAAAGTGATGACTTTTTCCAGTAATATATTTGTAGTCTGTGCTGAACTGATAAATTTATTCAAAATGCTCATCATTGATATAAAATACCAAGGACATTACCCAAGCTTCTATATTTATTCTTTGTCAACGCATTTAATTTCAAAATTTAATTTTCGGAAACATGAAGAGATAAATGAGTAATCGAAGCTGTGGATTCCTGATTTAATCCCATCAGAATAGAGGTAGGCAGTAAAATGATCAAATACCTCGGGTTTGTATGCCTTTATATGACGTGCCCATCACTTCCCCACGCTAGGACTTCACGGGAGGTTCGAGTTCATGGGGCGCAATATTTAGTGCGCGGAAGAACCTCCATAATTTCGACCACTCCATGGAGCAGGCGCCTGCCTGCGCAGCTAATAAAGTGGGCCCTTTAACGGAAGAACTGGGGGATAACATCTCAGGGAGGTTTGATGGAAGGCGTTTTAAACGCATGTGGGGTGGACTTCGTACGCGTATTAAAACAAAGGCATGGGTCAGAACTACGTGTGTATCACGCGTCTGCGATATTGTTCCCAAACTCACGTATCACACCAGCGGAAAGCGGCGATGCGGTATCAGCCCTCGGCTTGAGGGTATAGGGTTACGGAACCCGCCGGGTCATCTCAGTCTCGCCACGATATAGGGGACTGATTTAACCCTAAACCCTTCCTCAACACCCCAACACAATGGTGTGAAGTAACCCTTCTCCTAATTTAAACCTGTTCCATTCCCATATTTGTGTTCGAAGGGGCACCGTGGACATAATATTCCCTCCTACTACCATCTTTACCAAACAATAAGGCCATTCACACTTGTCGGAATGGATGTATGCTTGCAAATCCTTTTGTACTTCATGAAAACATACAAATGAAGGGATAAATTGAGAGGCTGAGGGTAATCAAACCAGCTTATGAGTAAAGATGAAAATGTTACTATATACGTCAGAAATCTCTCACCTTTACAGGGAGACGAGCCACGAATCTCAGAATTTAACTACGTATGTTGATAATTACAACAACGATTAATCCATGTCTATGAAATAGAAACGGAATTTGATCGGAGAACCTAGAGCTAGTATATATTCTCTATTCATTAATTCCGTCTAGATGAAGAATTCAATAAAACCGGTACTTCATGACAATTGATTACCTTATGGCTATAATTGAGTCCATCAATTGATAAAAAGGAAATATAAATTAAATTTTATTCGTTACTGAGCAAATTTAAATAAAACGCGTTCACAATGATCCGTATAAAAAATAGATTTTCATCAATGCACCCTTAGTTTATTACCAAAATTCCTGAACAAATATAAAAAATCATATTTTCTACAAGCTCTTCCACAAAGAATAAATGTTTCACGGCAATATCGAACATCTATGCTACTGATATCATCAGCCCATCGACAAACGAGCCCTTTCTATGCATACCGGAAATTTCTATCATCATCTAAATGTCGATTAATATTTGTTCTCTCATCAAAAAACAGGCATCCTTTGTCTGCTCAATTTTTCCGAAAACAAATAAAGCTGGAGAAAAATGAATACTTAATAATTTTTATATCCATCCATAATTCTGGGTTGGCGTATCGACTTCAAAGGCTAAAGTTTTACCCTATGGCAGTTCCACACTCTCCAGCTGACCGCCCACGTGGATCCTTAATAAAAAAAAAGAATATGCCGCCGCTAACGCTTTGGGGTTTTGGGGGGACATGCGAAGGGGGGGGGGGGAGAGTCACAAAGGGGAAGGGGCATCGAAGGGAATTCCCTCGGGAAATGACGTTGAGGGAAGGGGGCGCTGGAATGAGGGCGGTACCCTAATTGGGGTCGCCCGAACTACAGCAGACTCAGGTGGCTTTCGGTTTGTGGAGGAAGGGGGCAAGGGTGTCTGCGTCTCTGTTATGGTGCAAGGCCCGGGTTCACTGCAACGTTCGGGTCAGCCACGGCCAGCTCCGTGGCACGATTGTCCGCCGCTGATATGTGAAACAGACCCGCTTTGCAACGGGTAATGGTCGAGTATACAGCTGAGGCCGGCCGCAAAAACAAGGTGAGCTGCTTAATTAAGCCGTAAAAGGGGATTCGAGATTGACGATACGGGGATAAGGATAAAGAGATTGATAGGTGGCAAGCATATGAGATATTTGAGGCTCTTGAACCAACAATAAAATCCATGTAACATGTACCAATACCCATATCGTCGACGATAAAAATATTTTACCACCATTGTGAGTGAGTCATCTCTGAACAGTGGTTTTAATTAAAATCAATGCTAGGTCATTTCAAACAGGTTTTAGACAGCAGTGGTTATTATAATTCAAAATTACTTACTGTGATTTTTCAAGTAATGGATAAATAGTATAGGTAGTATACATACCTACGAGATATATGGGGATTTATATGTTGTTTGGGATATACCTGTGTGATGTGTGAGGCTCTTGAACCAACAATAAAATCCATGTAACCTGTACTACTACATATATCGTCGAATGTAAAAATATTTATCCACCATAGTGAGATAGTCATCTCCGAACAATGATTTTAACTAAAATCAATGAAAGGTTATTTAAAATAGGTTTAGACAGCAGTGATTACTGCAATTTACAACTTCTTAAAACTTTTTAAATGTGCTTCTTCAAAAAATAAACCCCTTCTGATAACAACGTACTGGTCATTTGTGAAACTAAGAATATTTGTAGTCATCTAAACGATAATTTTTTGTTAGGTTTTGGAAAATGCTAGTTCTTTGAGTAGTTCATTTCCCACGTAGCCTTTTGCATACCTGAACTTTGTATTTCAAGTATATTTGAATTTTGTAATCCATTTTGCTAAAAAAGGAGAATGGATAGGTCAATGTTGCTAGCGAGAACAACATTGGTATGAACCATTAATAAAACCATTAAGAAACCTTAGAGAACAAATTAAATGAATGAAATTAATATCGCAAATTGAAATGTTGCATACACAGAATTAAATAATTAATTTCGTTAACTAAAGTGAAATTTAATAATGCTTACGCTGATGTTGGCGAGTTGAAAAACTATTGCATTCTATAAAAAAATGTCATAAATCGGTAAAACTCTGAAAACTTGAAAGAAACTAGCTTTGATAAGTAATTCCACGAGGAAGCCGCGCAAAATCGACAGGGGGAACAGGTCTGCCACCATCGTATAAAAAGTAATGATTCTGGAACGAGAGAATCAATTACGTTGTAATGGAATGAAAAACGCGAAATTCGGAAAAAAATATTATTTCCGAAGAAATTCTCGGAGATTGGAAAATTTTTCGAATAGCTTCTTCGAAAGGAACCCGCTCATGAATCCAAAATTAGGTCCTTCAAATTTCATATCTAGAAGAAGCGACGCGATGGAAAAAAAGTGGATGAATTCAGATTTTTTCCGCATTTCTCATCAAGGATCGTAATTAAAATACCACGAGTATATTAATAGTTTTCCCAGAAGTGAGAATTAAGCGGAGATAAAGCTTTTACTTGGACTACAAAGAAAACATTTAACGTTTCTATGGGAACGCTCATTGGCTGGAATGACCTGCATTCCGCAGTGAACTTTTCTTATCGTGATCGAAAAATTAGTTTTCATAGAGTCGGAAAGAATATTTTAATTTGCTTCAAATATGAGAGGAATTCAAGCAATGGTGTTCACTGACAGCTCAAAAGACCCAACTAATGAGAATGTGATGAATTAGAAATCAGAGTGTTTTCCATTTTTCCCTGGTGCATTCAAAGTTAAAAGCAGTCCCTCATTTCTTATTAAATAGCGTAGCTTTCCATAGTGTACTCATAGTCCATGGAAATGTTAGATTCCTGATAAAACATTTCAACGATTAGCTTTATTGTGGCCTCCCATTTTTAAAGAATGTAAATGAAGTACAGAATTGGCTGGCTTGTGGCCATTGGCAAAAATTAGTACGTTATTTGGGAGGAGATATCAGGTATCATGTTCTGGTAGAATTTCATAAAACAATGATCCCTAATTTATTCCTCTGGGACGTATCCAGTTGCTCGTGAGAAGATGTAAAAACTGTAACCATGATTTGAACTGAGATTTATGGAATCAAATGGAGTCTTCGGATAAGAGAAAATAACTTTTTACTAATTATAAGGAAAAATTGTACGAATGACTTAAGGTAGGAAGATGATGGTTTCGAGTAACTCATATTACGAGAATTATCGATTTAATATTTTGGAAGGCACAGAATAAAGGTAATTTGTAAATACTACCACATCTTAACAAGTGAAGTTCCTCATGAAAAAATTCTAACTCGACTTTGTGACTTTATAGTCACAAGCCTTATATATATATATATAAGCCTTATGGCTTAATTTTTATTTTTCATATTAAACATTCCTGGCATTTAAAATTTAAATGACTCTCACCAGCATCACAACGGACATTTGCATATAATCGATGACTTCCTACACAAATAAAGCGATTGTCGGATCCCTTAACGGGCTTAAAATTAGTTAGCACTACAAAGGGAGAGAAAAATGTTGAGAGACTAAAGAAAATCGATTTGGTCTCGCTAATTACGCTACTTAATTTGAGAAAAAATATTTTAAGGACACAAAAACAACGCTCAATTACGCTGGCGTGAGCTAAAAATGCCGTAACCCCACCTTAACCCTAACATAAACCATCACAAAACCCTCCCTCTGGGGACTATCCTTTCACTTTCCCCGCTCGGAATTCCGAGGGGGACAGAGAGATATATATGAAAGTCGCTTTCCGCGCACCCCTTGTCCTGGCGTCCTCTGGTGGCCCACCCACGCACCTAACCTTCCCCAGGGGGCTAAATCCCTCGGCCCATTAAGTCCGTTCGATTTTCGAGTCTGCTCTCATCTCATAACGCTCCTATTTATCCGCAACCTCCGCCTTTTTCCCATCTCCCCACTGTGCCTCCACATCTTCTACCACGCCATGAGTAGATGGTAGAATGAAGCCGGTTGGCTTTTGCCGGCCAAAGTTGATTTCCCGAAAGCTTCGATGGGCGAGGACATCCAAATGGGAGGAGTTAATATGCGATGGAGAGACGGGTTGATGTGACTACCAAGATGTGCATAGATATTAATAATAAGTCATTCTATACACATAGAAAACTCTCCAATCTACATCCACATACTATCCCGCAAGCCAGCTAAGAAGGCGTCTGGCAGGGGGTGTTAGGACACCATCCGTCTACATCCACAAAAATCAAATTCTCAAACAAAATTACGACATGCATTTATTAAAGTCCTTTATGGTTCGGGGAAAAAACGAATTCCTATACCCATCCGTCCGACAATTAATCGCTTCTGTCGGACCTGGAATTATAATGGGGCTCTAAGACGATGCTCTCCGTGCCTCTCTTAAAGATATATATTCTCATTTGCTCAAGCAATCTAAAGCTAACGCGCAGCCTCCGAGTCTCTAGTGGCTCCCAACCTAATTCGCGTAACATCTGGGTAGTGCTGTCGGTACGACCGTTGCAGTTTTGACGAATTTCGCAGCTTTCATTTTTATTCTATCCAGTTAACGGAAGTTTTTCTTAAAGGTCGGAAAACATTGAGTAGAGGTTGGAAAAGTATCGCGAAAACTGTATTCATACACAGGGTCTTCTCTTATATCCAAATGCCAAACATCCCATTAGACATGAGGTAATTATGCCTGAAACCTGGAATTGCTGGAGTCTTCATAAATACATTGTGGTACCTATCCAATATAGGTACTATTTGCATGAGCCTTATTCAATTATTAGGACAGATAATAAAAAAACGAAAAGAACCTTCATCATATTATAAGCATAAATCTATTGCCAAAAAGAGGTAAAGAAACACAATAAATCATACTTCATGAAAGCTCATTAAAAAGTGAAGAAAAATTGTTCCACGACTACAACAGTAATAATGCATGTTTCAGTGGCAATAACGAATGTATCAGTGGTAATAAATCATGAAACCAAGGGTACTACATAGAGGAGGTCCAATTACATCCCGTAGAAGGCTGATATCTGTTGCCACTTCGGTCGCATTTTAATCAGCTTTCAAAACTGTCCGCGGTGCGGTGATGAGTGCAATGCGATCCAATTTTTTCCAATATTTTGCTATATTGTCTTTGCAAATGCGAGCAATATCATTGAAGAGTTATGAATTTGATACATCAAATTATCATGTATATAAATTTCGGTAAAGACCCCTAATTATACCATATTTCCTCGTGAAAATCGGATCATTTTGCCCGTCAGCGACGCGAGTGACGACTTTTGTAAACGCATTTGAATGCGCGGTGGGTGACAATATATTTAGAAGCCACTGAGGATCCTCTTTTGTAATATTCGTGCATGAAACATTACTCCAATGGTTCCCCCAATGGTATTACCCCAATGGTTCACGTCACTTCTGCTGGTTTCAGGGAAGGCAGGTTAAGTGGGCAGGGCGAACGCAGCCCCACGGGAAGGCAAGGATACGAAAGGGCGGAAAGGCTGGATTAGGAAAAGCGGCGGACAAACCTTACGCGGGCCGCCGCCACTGCAGCCTTCGAGAGAGAAAGACGCCACGCGGGGGGTTGGTAGTATGATGGCGGAATCAGGAACGGAAGGAGATGAGATAGTGGGAAGAGGAATACGGGAAGAAGGGGGAAGGATTGCATGAGGATATAGAACTCATTTGAGTGCGTGGAAGGGAATGGTTACGTGGGTGTTACGAGTTCTCCTTACAATGCCTCGCGAGGAATTGGATAGGGTATGCAACAAAATATTGTAGCTATTTTGAATCAAATTTGTCCTTGAGATGAAGCGGCTACTCGTCAGTGTCGTAAGCCCTTTCTTCTTTCGTTGTTCTATTATATCCTTTATAGTTTAATATCCTTCCGTAATCCTTGACCATGTCTTAAACCCATTCCGTTGCCAGCGATATAATAAAATAAACCTAGGTTGTTCGAAGAAATCAGTATTTTTTAATCAACGAGTTTTTATGCTATAAAACAAATTCCAAACTATTTTATTTTCTGTAACTTTATGAGCATTATTATTGCAGTGCATATTATTGGTTTCACCACATCCACGAATACAAGGCACCCATTTCGTTAACCGGAAATATGAAAAAATAGACCTATCATGTGCGAATTATTAGAATTTTACATTAATAAATTTATATACTAAAAAATTCATATTATATTATCCTCATTATTTTTAGAGCATTATTTTTGCAGAATAATGTATTGGTTATTAAGGGTATCTACCGCCATGCGTTTTTAACCCTGCATTTTTTCAATGTTATTTGGTCTATATTTTGACATCAGCATGAAACTGTTATTTATATGGTAGATTGTGTCCCCAATTTGAAGGAAAAAACGTTTATACATACTGCTGAGGAGATTTCATTATTTCTTGCGAGTAAATCAGAATTTTACATGAATCAATCTTTATGCTACAAAAAATTTCGAATACTTTTATTTTCAGTAATGTTATGAGAATTATTATCGGAGATAAAGGGAGGAAGAGAAAGGAGTGGGGGTAGGATTGCGTGAGGATGTAGAACTCATTTGAGTCCTTGGAAGGGGGAGGATACGGCAGGGTTGAAGTGGGGATATAGTAGGAGAATAAAATGGGGGGGAGAGAGTAAGAAGACGCTTGCTTGCAGGGAAAAAGAAAAAGGTAGAGTCAGTGAGAACACGAGAAGGGAGATTAAGGCGGAGGGGGTTTGGAAGATATTAGGGAAGGCTGAGATGGGGGGACCACGCCCCCCTACTCTCCCCCCTTCAACTTGGAGCATCCTCATCGCAGGAGACGGTTAGGAACGCCTCCGCAGACGTTATTTTCCGGCAAGGGAAGGGAAAAAAAGTAAGTCGAAAAGAGGGAAGGAAATAAAAGTCTTCTCTACTCTATCCCATACCGTTTCCCTCCCTAAGCAGAAGCGTAATCTTAAAGAAATGAAACTACGTGTTGAGCCCAAGTATGATTGTCTCCGTTTATTTTATTTTTTTATTCTTGTCTGCGTTGAGGGTGGGGATGGGATCTTCCTACCCAACCACCTGATCAATACAAAAGCAGTTTTTTTAAGGTGGTTGGAACGATTTAATTTTTAAGCACAGGTTTACGTGAAAGTCATCGCAAGATTTCTTCTTGTAGTACTTTTGGATAAATGGGTAATAGCGATATTACACCGTCTCATATCTCTTTATGAACAATTTTTTTCCAAATATACCCTATAGAAAAATAAGTCATGTATTTTGCCAAATTGCGACAGATGTTCTTCATTAAAAATTAAAATTAGTATATTTCAATCAGCAATGATGAGGCGTTGACAGGTTTATAAATTTATCGAAAGAATGAAATACCCTCAGCTGTGTTAAGACTCGTTTATTCCTTCATGTTGCGGACACCAGCTACCATATAAATAAATAATGAACTGCTGATGGCAAAATATAGAACAAGTAACATTGAAAAAGATGCAGTATCTGTCGAAAGAGCCAATACGTTAAGCACTCTTCAAAAACTAATACTTTATTCTACAAAAATAATGCTCTTAATATTACTGAGAATGAAATAATTTGAATTTTTTATAGTTAAAAAAAATTGATAGATGTTAAATGCTGATTACTCCGTACGTCATAGGTTTATTTTTTTATATTTCTGGAAACAAAATGGGTGCATGATGTGGTGAAAACAATAAGCTGCATTAAAATAAAAATGCTCATAAAATAACTGAAAATTAAAAAATTGAAATTTATTTTGTTTATTTATTTTAAAATACTAATTCCTTGTTACATCATAAAAATATATTTTCATATTTCTAGCAATGAAATAAGTGCATAATGTGGTCAAGGATAACAAAAAGACATCTCATTGAAGAGCGAAGTAATAAAGAGCTTACGACACTAACGAGTAGAGACTCTATCTCAGGAATAAATTTGATTCAAAAACCGCTACAATATTCTCTTGCATATCTCCTTCAATTCCTCGCGAGGCATTTTAAGGAGAACGCATGGCACCCGCGTCCTCTCAAAATTACTTACATGAACGGTTCCGACAAATATCTTGGAATGTATTTTTTCCGGTGAAAAAGGACGGAGGAGCGGTGGAAATATTCATGCTTTCAATTGACGCCAGTCTTTTCGGTTCGCGAAAGTGCAGTTAAATTGAGCGAGCACATCCATGGGAATCGTTGACGGAGAGATATGATATCGTTGAAACGGAACGGATGTGGTGATGCGAATTAAGTTCCGTGCGAGCGATGAAAATTCAGTGGCTTGGTTTTCCGGAGAGATTTTCCACAAGTTACCCCTCAATATATCCCTCGAAATCTTCAAGCTTGCTCATGCACGCTCTGGAGAGCTTTGATATATCTTTATGTTTAAACTTTGTGAATAGGCACAGCAACTGAAGCCCGAGACGGAATCCAAAGTGGAACTTATTCGAAATGACGAATCATACTTAGGCTACGAAATGAATTTTGAAATGCTTCATCAAAATTGTGCTCAGTGATGTAGGTTTTTGGGTTTTGAACCTTGTAGTATCATTTTAATGCACCTAACACGTTGAAATTCATCCATCTTAACGATTAGGAAAGACCTTGTCGTTGTCGTATAAAGATGTATAAACGTATGGGATCACATTGCTGAGTGAAATTTACCGTCTTGGGCTGTATCCTAATCGAAGACGTTTGTAATCGATACAAAACAATTAATTATATAATTAAACATCGAGTAATTCACTTAAAATGGGAATAATTGGAATTAATGTCCTGAAAATGGAATCATATTAAACTAAACATTAATGAATGCACCAAAAGTCCACCGCAGCGAGGTGTAACGAAATGTTTCGGTTGAGAGTTACTTTAACTAACGAGTACCACATTAATTTGCTTTATTAATCTTCATTTTGATCATCGTAAGTCAATGATCCGATGATTAGTTTGACGCAGCTTCCTGATTCCTTCTCCTACCAGCTAAAATTTCCATACTTAAGCATTTCTTGGATTTTATTAGCTATATAACTATTTATGTTTAATATATTCGGGGCCGTCCTTCGTATTTCGCACTGTCCACAAATTTTTCGTCTCATCAGGTCATCATTTCTCATGATGTAGCCATTTTCGTAGTTATCTCCTTGAAAGGTTTATACTTCGGATGGTAATGAGGCTATATCTGAGGAAATATCTTTCAAGTTCTTCATTTTGAAGTGATTTATTTTTATTTTTACCAATCTACAAGGAAAAGTATTTTTGTTGAATAGGAAGCGTAACACGAATTTTCTCACTTGTTTGAATATTAGAAAATTGAACCAAATAGGTTGACATTTTAGTAGCGGTCAAAAGTGCTATAAAGTTAGAAATTAGTTATGAAGTGCATATTTAAATGCCTCCAATAATATATATCACGTGCTTAGGCTTCACTTGGTGGAACCAAATATTTATCTAACGTGCTAAATAAATCACTCAGTAATGCTCAACAAAAACATTTTATTGTTCCCACCCTGGGCTTCGACTAGTATAATCATTATCACGGTGATCAAAAATCTTTGGCGATTTATTTAGCACACTAGCCTCCAATAACTTTAAAATTCTATGAAATATCAATGATTAAATAATTTTTGGAGTATAGGTCGTACATAATGCAAAAAAGTTGTTAGCCAACGTTTCGGTTTATTTAAAACCTTCCTCAGGGCTATGAACGAACATGAGAACACAAAATATACAATTATATAGAATATTTTTACAAAATAAAGGTTACAAAAGAGATTTTTATAATAATTTAATAAAAAAAAATAAGAAAAGAATACACAACATTTTGAAATGCCTTATGCCTCATTCACATTACGATAGTCCGAGCCGTCGTCCTAACTATAGTTGACCGAACTAGCCGTGTGAATGCAAGTCCTGACTATAGTTGACGTAGTTCCGAACGTTGCCACTTTACTATGGTTAGGCGCTGGGAGACCGAAAACGGAAGCGACAAGAGAAGGACGAAAAGCTCGTGAAGCTCTGTTATTTTCAAGGAGCTTAGAAGAATATGGAGTCGCTGGAGACCCCCGCCTCCCGTGGCAAATATCGGCCATCTTGCTACGCTCGTGCGCGTCATCCCCTTCACTTGTCTCCTTGAATAATTCCGCCATTTCTTCCATGAATGCGAGGTAGTGTTGCCTGTTATCTTTAATTCACAGTGGACCCTATTGGAGTTTTTTTTATATGTATTAACGACTTACCTACCGGTTAACAACACCGATTCTAAAACAATATTGCAGATAAATAAATGAAGATCCAAGAATTTTTCATTAGATTTAGGCATTAGGGTACTGTAATTATTACAAGAACATTTAACTTAAATAAGGGCCCCCGCGCACTAGCAACTTCTACAAAGCAACTATTTTGTCGCTTTGAGGAAGTTCCAATGAAACACACGGCATTCACTGGCTTCGCGCATGGACGATGTTTTAGTTTCCGCAGCTAAATAATTGCGTCCGGACCTATTACTATTGCAGGATAGGACCACGTTGAGAGCTGCCATTAAAAAGTTGCCAGTGCGCAGGGGCCCTGAGTGATTAGTCTGAGAAGAATTGGCTTCAATTTAATACAGAAAAATGTTTACGTTATGATTCTCAACAAAATCTAAATGTGCACGATTAAAGTACCTATGTGTCGGATAAAAGTCATTTTTTTATATTTCCAAGCACACTCCTTCACTGGATAACCTGATGAGGTATTTACATTGCATTAATTCAAAATGTTACGAAGCGCGGAATGATGCTGAGTTTAGTAATTATGATATGTATGGTACGCCAGCTTGACGGTAAAATTTGCCAATTACTTAAGGCAAAAATAAGTTGAAGGTAATATTTTAAAGCCGTATTATCGTCGGTTATTATCACCGGTTTATTTCACTTATTTAAAAAAATTAGTTGAATAAACCGGTGATATTTTAAAGCCGTGATTTAGCCGCACTTCCATCAGTTTTCGCCATATACGCCCGTTCAGAAGCTCAATGTTTTGAGCGTAGTGGGCGTGGTCAGTCCTTCCCATCAACCCCCATTTCTGCCACTCGTTTCTCTGTATACCTGGGGTAGCCATGTCGCCTCCATGTTCTTCTAAGCTCCTTGGTTATTTTCATGGATTTGTCCTAGGAAGGAAGAATATGAGCGGAAGAAAAATTATTCGGTAAATACACGTTGAAAACAGTAACATCTTGTCAATGCAAACCTCAACAGCTTTGCTAATCATCAATTTCCCGTTCACTTTAGATGTCAGCACTAGAGAGCAGCACAGGTTTCAACCATCGTCGTATGAATGCACGATAGTTCCGACGATGGCTGGAGCTATCGTAATGTGAATGAGGCATTAGTTTTGCACATGTTTGTTGATAGTAGGTAACTAAGCTATTACCAAACCTAGTTACCATTAATTTCGATTTATTAAATAAAAATACATTTTTCTAAGGTTTTCAATGTCAGTTTTTGAACGAGGTCAAGATAAGAAGAAAAATAAAATATCAATTTGAACAATGAGAAAACCAAAGCATTGGATAAAAAGAGGCATACTACTAGGTATTTACTACATATCAATTTTAGTGCCACCCGCGAGGTTATGACGCATTTCCCAAATGGCACGCAAGATAATTTTGTCTGACCGACCCTGCTCTACGCTAGATGGGGCTCGGAGAGTTCCTCCGGTAACGTGAATGAGAGAAAGGAAGGTTCGACAAATAAAAATGTTGGGCCAACGGGAGAAAATCCAGCGGATATCCACTCCCGAAAGGAATGCTGAGAGATGCACTTCTCGCTCTTCCAATATCGAAAGACCTCCGAAACACCACTCCTGCATGACCCTTTTGCAAGCCGTCTCAGCAAGGACGAAAAAAATACTGGTTTTTCGGGAGCAGCGTGGTCTCCCAGCGGTGGGAGGAATGGAAGAGACGAAGATGGTCTCTCCGAAGGTCGACGCGTTCCTTTCGTTTATTATCATCATCATCCTCACTAGCGAATGTCACACCATCTGTGCCGTTCCATTTTCAGTTCGGGAAAACAGTCAGCAGATGCAAGAATAGTAACCTACTTTTCATTCATTCCAGCTCAGTAAGTAACATGCACAGAGCTCACCCTCCGATTAGCCAAAACGGCCCTCGCAGTAACTACGCTAATCTACGGTTTTAGAACCTCAATTTCCCTGATATTGCTGGAGTAAAACGACCCTTATAAATAGCTAACTTTGACCAACTAATACTAATTGATAACTAATTTTTACATACTAATTAATCTACTGTAATTAATACATTAACGTGAATTTACCATTTTAATTCTGTTACCTAAAATTGTTTTCTTCACAATACTAAGAAAAAGCCATACAAAAAACAAACTGGGACCAGGGCCCGAATCGAAAGGCAAGGAATAAGACTTGACTGCATAAAGAATATGAAAACGCACCTACTAATAAGGTAACAAAAACGGTAAATAATACGGTATGCGTCAAACATTATATGAATAAACATTCTTTGAGAGCAATGACAATGATCGAGCTCTTTATAAAAGAAATCCTTAAAGTTAACTCCAGCTAGGCTACTGGAAAGTAAATTTAATAATTACAACACTCGTATCAAGCCTAAATCCTAGTAAAAAGGGCTTCCTTCATAATTATCTTAGAAGAGAATGAAACTCTTTTCTGACTACTGTTACGTTATACAATGAAAGGAAACACCATATCGAGGAAGTATCTTCAAGATAATGCTTTCATCATAATGATATTTCGCCGCGGGTAAGAAGTGGTTTGCGTCAATAATGAAATCGCCAGAAATGTAGCTATGGATGATTACGAAAGTATGGCCAAGGATTTTGATAACATTGGCGGGGATGTGATTAGTCTCTACCATCGTTCACGTATTCAACTCCCATTTGGTTTAGCTAAACTTCGCTGTGATACGAAGGCTTAAAGCTATAAAATATTTTGTTTGCTCAACAGCTTGAAATCAAGCAAGTAAATTTTTATCTTTTCAGGCATTTTTTTGTTTCGAATTTGGTCTCAGTTTACTGATTTAAAAAAATTCATAGTCAGTGTTGGTAAAACTTCTGAAAAAAGTAAATGGGCTGAATTGCGGTTAATTCATATAAAAAGTTTACAATTAAAACTACAAATGACTGATTTTAAAAAGTGTCCCGTAAAATTACAGCTACAATTACCTACTTCTGGTACCGACCAATTACCTACCAACACTGTTCATATTGAAATATATCCTGACGTATAACGATGCAGGCAATGCCTACTAAGGATTCCTAATTTATTAAATATTCTTCGGCACACAAACTAATTATAACACGGCTGCGACGTCAGGGCCCTTTGGCCTTTGATTTCATACGAACTGGAGCACAGATGACGAAATGAACATTTCACTTCATGAAGGGAAGGGCTCAAAGATAAGCTGTTCCGAGAAAACGGCCGACTTTCCCGGGCCAAAAAATACGGCGATTTGTCAGATTGCGTCGACGCAGGCCTCCGAGATCCACGGACGATGTTTACGCTCTGTGGACCAAAGGAGGCGAAAAGGCTTCGCTTGGGCCAGGCTATATGAATGGACCCATCTGAGCAAAAATCCATTTAGGGAGATGAGCGACTCCTTTTTAAGGCAGGACTTCCTCCCAGCGAAGGGGATCCTTCAAAACAAATTTCACGTCCGAAAAATAATATAAAGGTCTCCGCTCCCTGCCGGATAAGTGTCACGCGGGCGAAAAAGCTCGTCACCGCAGTCAAGAGGGTTTTTAACACTCTGGCCCACACGTAAAGGGTTACAGAGAATAATAAAAAAGAAGAAAAACGAGAAATCTTGGGAGGACAGCTCTCACCGTATCTCGACGGATGGCAGCTAAAGGGAGGACGCTAAGAGGAGAGGGGGGGGGGGGGGGGAGAGCCGGTTAATTTGGGAGGCAGGGAGAAGTGAAAGTCGCACGAAGTGTGACGCGGAAAGAAGCAAAACAAAGCATTGGGGTCGAGAAATCAAGTCGAAAGAAAAGATGGGTCCACGTAAAGTAGACATTTTAAACCTTATTAACAATGTCTATTCAAAGTGGCGAAAATGGCACTTTATTGGAAATAAATGTTAAGTACCTAGATGAATAATTTCGTTCATTATTGCTCTCGTTTTACTTTCAGCTCAATCTCAGCTAATAGCACAGCTTTCACGACATGAAACAGCGATAGATCAATTTATTTATGATACAAAAACCCGAAAATGGCAAATCATTGAAGATATATGTTAAGTTCCTAGATCGCTCCTAGATGAATGATTTAATGCATGCATTGTTCTCATTGTTTTCATTGATTCAGAAAGTTCCTTCTTTCCAGAAGTCATTTCAGGTTGTAGCATCCAATCTCTGGAATAAGCTAACAGCTTATGCTAAAAATACTCGGTTTTTGAAATCGTTCATGGCAAAAGTTTATAGCTTATTACTTACTACCCCATAATAACTTATTGGTTAATTGAAGAACAATGTGTATCTCTTATATCTCTTTGGTTGTTTGTTCTTTAAATCATGTTACTTATTGCTATTCCTAAAGCTTCTTTCTCGTTGGTTCTGTGATTTGTCGCTGGAACATTGTGTACCATATATTTTTCTTTGTGAAATGTTGTTGTTGTTGTGGTTGTAGTGTAGTGATGATATGATTTCTTTGTAAAATGGAACTCTTTTGTTACATTTCCTGTTAGTTTATCGCTCAAAATGAGTAAGTTGAGTTGACTTCATGATTTCATGTTTAATTAATTCTATGTTTAAATCTACTCAATGAATTTGTATAAGTAAATTGTATTTGTTCTTAGAGGACAAAAGTCCTAGAACAATAAATATCTTTTCTAAATCTAAATTCTACTTTCAGCTGAGTCTCAGCTGACAATATTAACACGGATTTCGCAGTACTAAGCATCTATGGAACCCTTTATTCACGGCATGTAAACCAGAAACGGGTAATCGGACAGTAGAGTGGAAATAAAACACGATAAGTAGAAGGTAAACTTGATTGACGGCTATTTTGCTTCTTTTTTTCCAAAAATAAATGCATTTGAATTCATTTTGAGGAGGGTGATAGGTTATTGGGTTCCCGCTTTGCTGCTGGTTGAAGAACCTCGGGTTTAAATCCCGGATGGAGTGTTAGTACACCCACAAGCAAATATCTTCGAAGTAGGCGGTGCCCCAGGTAAACGATTAGGCCTTCGTAGCCTGAAAGGAATAAATTCCCACGTCTACGACTAAATATACGGGGGGAACTTGAACCTCATCCATCCAAAACATCATTCACATTGACTCATTTAATTGAATTATTCGAATACAGCTCAATTGAAAATTTAATTAGAAATTAAATATTATTTTTCGACTCGAACCGCTTCGAATATTTTAGCTTCGAGAAAAATTTCCTTTAAAATTGAAGTGTTTGTGAGGAGTTAGGATTCGTATTGACTCATTATGGCGATCCATGACTTGCACAGCACCACTTAATCACTTTATCGACGGAACATGAACAAAGCAGGGATTACCAAGGAGAAGGGAAAGGTAGAGGGGATAATGAAGAGAGTAGTTTTGCGGAGTGAAAAATGAGATGGCATATTAGGCTAAGGGGCTGAATAAAGACGGATAGCTCGTGGGAAGATGAACGCATAGATGGATAGCGGTTGGATTAAAGGCAGAGGTGGATTGTGGGTGAGCGAAGGTGAGAGCCGACAGGATAGGAATAGCTTTGCGAAATGGGAGTCTGGATGGAGGCCGTCACGGTGTGGGTGAGAGGCAGGGGTCGGATCAAGGGGCAAAATGCCCTTTAAAGGAAGGAGCGTTGGTGCGGGATCCAAAGAAGGAGAGAAACTGGTTTCTGCCAGCATACGAGTACGATTTTTATTTAACAAATCTGTATATGGGCGGTAAAAAAGTTATTCCAGTACAAATTGCAATTTTGATCAAAAGATTATTGAAATTTTAAAGTTCCCTCACTCAAGTATTCCAAACGTGCGTTAAAAACATGCTAAACATTTGGTGGCAGGCTAAAGTGGTATGCTAAAAAACAGGGTAAAAACATGTTTTGAAATTTCAAATTTTCCGCCAAATAGTACAGTATCATGGGAAGGTTTCTGAGGCCAATATTATCTTAAGAGTTCTAAATTTCAAAAATGTTTTGAAATTTAAAAATTTCCTCCAGGTTATATAGTTTCCAGAAAGTTTCGGTAACCAAAAATTTAGTAAAGTATTCTAAATATAAACACATTATGAAATTTCAAATTTTTCGCAAAATTACACAGTATCAGGAGCATCATGGGAAAGTTTCTGAAACCAATATTTCATTCATATATTATAAATATAACCATATAAATGAAATTGTCGAATCCGTAATGATGCTTGCAAAAATGAAATACGAAGGCTTTTCTCTCAGCGCAGATTAGCAGCTATTTTGAAAGCGTCATCAATTGAACCCAAGGGAAATTTTTTCTGCACAAGATATGGAAAATTTATGTCAGGCTCATTCATAGATTATACTTGCTAAGTTTCTAATTAAAAATGGAACAATGCCCGAGTTTTTGTCGCTTAGGCCCCCAAATACAGGAAAAAGTCGTGTAGGTGAGTTCAGAGGACAGGGGCGGAGGGTGTGAAAGGTCTTAGATAGGGAAGCTTAGTAGGAAATGAGGAGAGAAGGTGGGATTTGGGTGTGAGGTGAGTTAAGGGCGAAGGTAGGGTTCCCCATAAGACGGATGGAAGGGATAATACCCTTTCAAGGGACAAACGTGGTTAGAACTATTTAACTCCGTCCACCCATACCTCCACTTTACGACACCGCGGAAGTAATACTTCGGTATGGCTTTGAACTTGCGGGGGTTAAGTAAGACGCTGGAAGGTAAAGGTTTTTAACACGGATGACAACTTTTTCCCTTAAGTGGGGAGATGAAATTTGAAACATCATTGTCAGTTCAAATCAGCCGCCATTTTGAAGAAGCCATCATTTGAATGACGGCATTTTTCCGGCATCACATGTGTAGAAGCACTGTGAGACTCAGATTATTTATGCCAATGTTATAGTAAAAAATAGAATAATATACGGCAAACCCGGGACTCTTGTGTGAAGCCTGTCTAATGTTCCACGGTATTTAACTATAGTTACTGCTGTTTTACCCTCACGAAAAAATATTTCACTTCGTACCAATATCTACTGCATTCTGTATTGGAGTCAAAAGAATTTTTTAGATGCAATGCTCAATTTAACCGTAGTTCGGGTTGGTGCTGAAGGAAATCGAAAGGGAAAAAAAAACTGGTTGAGCAGGAGTGACCTCTTAATATTAACCCCGTCCCCGATGACGGTATCATGTAGTAAATTTTACAGAATACGAAACCTTAGGAGATTATTAGCTCTGAGTTTCGATCTTTGGTTCGCATAAGTTTCCATGAACATATTAATAGTGGCAACAAATCTGTGAAATCCGAAATTTTACGTGGAAAAATGAGCTTTTAAATAGTATTTAATTTAAACACTTAGAAATCTACATTTTAAATAATTGAAATGAACAAAAACGTACCAACTAGTCGAAATCAATGAAACATTATTAAATTTCATGTTGTCTTTTTCATTAGGAACTGTGCCACGGCCGATCGAAAGCGTGTAAAAAAATTTTTATTTTTAGAGAATATATGCTGTTTTAAAGTCATTTTCATCTATTTCAGTTAAATAAATAATTGTGCTGTATGAAAAATTATACTATAAAGATTTTCATTTATTATAGACAAAAATCATAGTTCTTATTCTACTTACATGCAATAAAAAAAGAACGAACAAGTCAATTACGTCTAGGAAATTTTCTCTGAGACGCTCAGTAATGAGTCGAATGAATCACCTTAAACGTAGCATTGTCCCAGTAATAAGAAATTCCTCTAGGTGAGGAAAAATAAGAAATTGAAGAGACATTTAGAAGGCCTTTCCGAACAGGCGAGCGATTTAGTTTCCCTTTCGAAAACCTTCGGCGGAAAAAAATATGAGCAATGTTCATTTAATTTAACAATTTCTATTCGGAAGAATGCCCTTCATTACACCAAAAGGGGCAATTACGTCGACTTAAACAAATGCCCTTAACGAATGGCGGAGCAGGGTGAGAAAACCTGTGAATAGGTTAAAATGGGGGTGGAGAAAGTCTGGGAGGAATGAAGTTTGCAAATGGGTGGAGCATAAGGGAAAGGAGTTTGGAGAACGAGGCGGCGGAAAGACCTCCCGACGAAAAGAAGGGAAGGATAACAAGAGAACGACGAAATTGCGCGAGAGGAAATAATTAGCGTGGAAGAGCAAATGGGGGGGAAGAGAAGTCTGTCCCCCGCGAGGGGGACTTGGAAACACCGGTGTGAAAAGGGGTCGGAGATAGAGCAAGGGTTGTTAGCGCACGGAAGGAGGGACGAATTTCGCTCGCGACGGAAAAAAAATAATCATTGCGCCAAGCCCACGAGGGTGTATGATGGGTGGCTCCGCTAAGAGGGCGATACTGTCGCCTGATTTTCTTGAACAACTCCATCGGTCTCGTCATGTAGTTCGGGTTTTCTCCGCACTGCTTGTTGCCTGGAGATGGTTTCGCTATCTAGTCAGCGGGAGCGTCTCCAGTATATAAGGAGTCGAAATTCACTTTGCACGTTCCGCAATGAATATATGTTGACATCGACTATGGTTTAGATAATTTATTATTAAAATACTATAAAAATAAAAGTAAAGGCTGGGACACTATCACTACGTGAGATGGGAATTAAATGCCGTGAGTTACGATGTACCCGGTCAACTCAAGAGGAAAATTGACTCCCTGTAAGCGCAGCGTTGATTCCAAGCATCAGATTACGTAAAAAATATGAAATTTGCTATGTTTTGTAGTAATTGATGAATATTATGTTTGGAGAAGTGGATGAAGACATGGATATGTATACTGGACACCTGTAAGTGCAATATAATATATCTATATATTTTTTCCACATGAGACAAAAATTTAATTTGTTACATACCGGCAAAAAATTCTTTCCCGAAAAATGTTGTACATTTTCTCTAGTAGACAAACGTGTTTACGACTCGGAATTATTATGTCCTTGCATTTTCTGAGGTTGCCGATAGGTATCTCTTATTGCCTAGAGGTATGCTGATTTATTTATTCTCTGTGAACGAGAAACGTGAAGAGATGGCAGTTGACCATATCTCATTGTACACGTACCGCATTCACGTAAATGTCACAATGTCTATGCCCTTATATACATTACCGCAAGTCATCTCTTAGTGTATTCTGATATTGCCAACTAATATTATGCATGTTACTTCTACAAATCTGTTGGCTATTAAGGTTTCCTACAGAATATACAACTTTCTGGTGATGGTATACTAGGCTTATGAGGCGCTACAAGCGAGCTTTGAATATTTATCCTGAACACAACCGTAGCCAGTAATAACAAAATTATGTACGAGTCAAGTCCAATGAAAAATTTGGAAAGTAGTCTCCCATTTTTCAAATCTACGGTATGCTAAGTACATATCTGTTGGTTATGAAGTTTTCCAAGAGAGTACACTACTTTCTGATACTGTCATGCGCAAGGATCATGAGACGTTATGAGTGAGCTTTGAATATTCATCCTGAACACAATCGTTGTAGGCATTTATAAAAAATGAGGTAAAAATCAAGTTCAATCAAAAGTATTGCTGAAAAAATTAGAACAAGGTAGAAGAAACAAGTCGGCCGGAGTGATGCCTAAGTAGTCTTCGATTCCACCCATCCACCCCGCGATTCCAACGACGATGGCGCGGCGCGCGGGCTGGAGCGGTACTAAGAAAACACGCGAGGACGCGAGATCGCCTCCTTCATGAAGCCTTAGTGCCCCGGAAGGTCGTCTGGAGGGCAGCACATGTGCCGTACGATGAGGGTAAGGTAGCGTAGCGACAGCGGCAAGGGAGGGAAATTGGGACGGGGGGATATAAAGAGGTAAGATAGTCGGATGTCAGGAAGAAAAAGCAGACGCAGCATTCCGAATTGGGTAATCTTACCGTCCCACTCCTCGGAGATGTAGGGGAGGGGTGGGAGATTTCTCGATCCCCAACCCCCCCTTCTCCACAGTTCCCTCTTGGCCGTTTCCCAAGGCAACGGTTACCTTTATCACGGTAAATGAAAAAGGCCTGATTTGTCCTTAACCCGAGAGGGCTGTTTCGCTCCGGCAGCGTCCTTTATTCCGCATCGGTGAGCGCGGAACGACGTCATCGTGCGATCGTCGAAGGAAAAAAAAAGGTCAGGCGCCATCAGGATGGTAAATTAATTCGATGCGGAGATGTCCCCTTCAGGGCTTCAGGCAAAAAAGTACAAACCTATTTCCTCGGATGGAGTTGGTCGTATGCAAATTGAAATCTATAAAGAAGGGTACTAATAATGCACGTAGATACACCTGCGCTAACAACAAGCATATTTCTATTGCATAAACCGTCATGAATGAAGATATATGAAAATGACGATGTATTGAATGAATAACCTATATTCTCCTGAACGGATAGAGTTGGTCGTATGCAAATTAAATACTATAAAAGGGAAAACTGATAATTCAATGCAGGCAAGTTGTAGTTACCGGAGATGTAAATAAGCATATTTCTATAGTATAAATCGCTAAGAAATATACTGACATCGGATATAAAAATAATTAATAAATAATAAATAAATTCGGTGGGAGTGGGGTAAAGACCTCGCCTGCCAAACAGTTTCTACTCCCTATTATTGCTGAAACCTGCCACGAAAATACCACTTTTCTTGTTTGTTGAAAAATATATAATAAAACAATAAAATAAATAGTATATAAACAGTTTTTAAATTAATCTTAAGATCCATTTAATAGAAAATAAACCCTGAGTTCAACCACTATAGGAAGTCAACGTGAAAGATATAATGGATCGTCGATATGCTAATAATTGAGCTCTAGAACACCATAAATAATAGTTTTTATTGGATAAATACATGCGCATTTCAAAGCTCATATCAAAAGTCTGTTTCCCAGTGAAAGGATAAAGCTAGTTGTAGCAGGGAGTTAGAAGGTGTATTTTAGAAACCCCGAATTTTTCCTATGGAAATAAATGAAAAAAAAGCAAAATTACCATACACCATTGATAACAAATTTTCATAGCTATCAATGTTGGGTATTGTTATTTACACGAATGAAAAAGCAGATCAAAATTATATTCCCAAAACGCAAAGTTAACCTATTTCTTCAAAATCAGTTAGCCTATTCAAGTAAAGTGAATCAATGACACTATCAACTAGTTTAAAATCATGGATATTTCTCACTTAAATAATCCAATGACTTTTGCCAAAAGGTAGTTATAAGATCTTGTTATGATTTAAAAGTTAAAAAATACAGAAAATATATAACGTTTTCTTCTACAAAATATCGATTTCTAATACGACAAAGCAATACAATATCTTTGAGGTACTGGTCTTACTGTTAGGTATGACTTTATCCACTCATTAGTTACATGAATGATTGGGATCACACTTATGAAATTACATGGCATTTTCCTGTACATAACTAAGCTTAGCTGCTTTATCACACTTTATGTTAGCAAAAAAAGGAAACTCTAAAAGGTGAACATATTTTAGGAATGATTATAAATCCAAAAATAGCTTAGCTATGGAGCACAAAACTGGGTTCCAGTAAAATGTAGGGGAACAGGTTTCGAACCTCTCAAGTCTGCAGATAAGCGCAGGATATATCGTTGTCCAAGAAAATCGCAGCTGGCGGGAATTTTTTAAAGACCCTGAAGAAAAGGTTGCCTTGGAAGATTCTACGCGGCAATCCAGATATACAGAGCGCAATGGACCAAGCGCGCCTGAGTAACGACGGAGATGGCACCAATATGATAGTGAAGCAATTAAAGTGGCGAATAAAATACGCTATAAAAATACGAAAGATAAGACTGAAGATTTATATTATGGATCCATAAATTACATACCACCGCAATGAACACGGTTGCGAAGGTAATATTGGCACTGCCAGAAACATAAAAACTGTTAAGGAAACGTATTCCTCATAGTTAAAAACTGATGAATATATAACTATCATCAGGTGTTGTAACTTCGTGTGTCAAGAAACTAGAAAAATCGTTATTGGATGCTGAATTTCTACTAAAAATCATGAGTAAAATTTGACACATTGTTATTCAGCATATTCATCCACATTGCTGTTGAAATAGATTTTATAAGCCTCGCTCTATGCATATGGAATTAGATGAAAGACACGCTAAGAAACATTTAATCACCAACAAAAAGTTTTACTAACTATCGCTGAATATTTGATAATAATAAAAAATATAGCGTGAATCTTTCGGCAAGAGTTCGTAAAAAAATTCGTCATTATATACATAAAATTCAAATTAAAATGAAACGCATTCGGCATACCTAAACTAAAGAGTCACTAATAGAAAGAGAATTATTCGGCATCCCGACGATTACCCATTGAGAACACTAAAGAAAAATGGACTTCCAAAACGAATGACTAGGGATATTCAGTGGGAAAAAAGAAAAATATTTCCTCGCCTTACACGAGAGCTTCCTCGGAAGGGAGTCAGGAGTGCAATGGAGACAATCTTTGCTCCGATAGCCATATTATCGAGTACGTAGAGCGGACGAGAGTATGCCTTGGGGCGCCTTGGGAACAAATAGAATATTCCCTGGAGGTGAAGACACACGGAAGATGTAGGCCGTAGGAAGGGATGAGGAAGGTAGGACGTATATATAGTATTCATGGAATCGTGCAGTCAATATTTCACAAATATAGTATGCACGATTATTAATACTGATGTATGTTATTACAATACATATTCAGGAAGTGATGGGTTTTGTGTATACGTTTCATTCGCTTCCTTACAGAGAAATACAGATTTCAAAATTGCAAGAAAATATATATTCCAAGGCTACCTAGACATTAATTCGAGAGGGAGTCCCAATGCAGTAGAAAGGGTTAAATCAATTTTATGGCTATTTCATTAATTTATCCCAAAAGTTTAAGCCATGTGCTAATTGTTTTTACCCTTCGCAATATCGTAATTATTTTCCGCTGAGTATGTTAATGAAATGCTTATAATTATTTACGCATAACAGATGCATGAAGTATGGTGAAGAGTTACGCATATTTTGATATTTCATGCAAAGTAAATGGATTAAAATTCTTGGAATTTGAAAAAACGGGAAATATTGCGAATAAGTTTGTCAAAATTTTCTGGTCAAAATTCATTTAGTAACTGTACTTACACATTCCATTTATTATTTTCTCGCAGGAAAACGAAATTTCTTATTACCCTTTCTAACCCAGAGCTACTTCTAAGAGAAATTGAATTTAAAGAATTCTCATATGGAAAATGTAAAGATTTTCTTCTCACTAATAAATATTGTGGCAGCTACATATTTTGCCATTAAAATTTATAGTATAAAATAACCCGTAGTTTAAAAACTTTCCCGAATAGAGCTGAAAATGCATACATTGTTCGTGTTACTTATAAGCAACATTGGGTTAAGGCCTGTTTACACGGTAAATGAACCCATTACGAGTTAATGTCTTAATGTATGAACGCGAGAATGAACACGAAAATGCACCGTGTAACCACCCAACTTGTGCGAATGAATGAATAGAAAATAGAACCTCTCCTAATGTGGTTCATGTTCCGTTCCGATTCACAAAAATCGTTCATGCAAACAGACATTAACTCGTACTTGTTAATGTATCGTGTAAACGAGCCTTTATAATGGGCTAAAAACGGTAAGAAAATCGATGCAAAGAAAAGTCTGGCTAAGACTCGAGGACGTGGACGCTGGATGTGGTTAAAATCGTTCAAGGCAGGGGGAGCAAGTAACGCGACAAGCCGAAAGGAACGTGTATGCGATGCTCTACTAAGACGACGGTGGACGTGGAATATTTAGGGCGACACGATTCATGCAGAAGGAGGCGCAAACGGAGGGAAGTACCTTGTGCTCATTAGCCCACAGAGGACCTCTTGCTTCCTCTAGAGCTGCTCTGCCTCGATATTCCGCGGGGAGAACAACATGATACCAATCAGACGGATTCTAGCACAGCGCGCAGTATTCATTCGGCAATCACAACAAACAAATAAACAGAGGGACAGTTTAATTTAATGGACCTAGTGTACTTCATCACCAATTTTACTGTGGTGAAATTTTCCATGGTGGTGAAAACGCTCATTCCTAGTCTCATTAAAAAGGACGAAATTACGAGTATTGGTAAACAAAGATATCGTACAGCCCTAAAATTTTATTTGAAAAGCTTACAAGTCGTGTTTAGATTGCTACACTATTGTCATCAGATACAAATTACAACACTTGTGTAACGATGTAAAAAAAACACGTGTTGTTGGCTTTTAAAATAAAATTAGTGGACAATACGATATCTTTGTTTATCATTTGATATGTTGTACCACGATATTTCCCAGCAAAAACTTGTATTCATGCAAGAGGATTGTAAAACAAAATAAATTTCATGTTTTTTACTCTTCGGATACCTGTAAAAATTTATAACAGTGATAAAATGTAGTATACAGCAAGCCGAGTGAAATGCACAAATTTTTTTTCATTTACCGTGACAAAAGTAGTTCTAATAAATTATCGCCATTATATTATAATTTTAATACATATTTTTATGATTTCGTAACTTTCGCAAAATAAATTGACGTTAAAATACGTTGTTTGATCAAAACTGCCCAGGAGAGAGTCGTATTTGACCTTATAACTGAAGAGAGATTGTATTAATCCGATAAATTTGGCCAGAAAATTGTAAACTTTCACTGCTGGGAATTATTTTTATTTTGAAAGAAATTTACACAGACATGACAATAGTAATTGGAAGTAACTAATATGAAGGCACCGAAGGAAAGATATCATGAGAAATATTCATCATTAATAGAGAGATCCAGCAAATTAACGAATCCAATATTTCTATGGTACACGAGGGAATTAATACAAACATGAGTTATCATTGGAGTTAAGAATAAACTGTGTACATGATGATCAAATAATTGCTTACAATGGGAATACATAGTTTCGGGCTGGTAAAGCATTTCATTTTGTATCATTTTTCCCTGGATTTTATAAACGATGATTAGAATTTCGATTTCTTGTGAAGCCAGTCCAGGAACAGGTCACTGCATTAAAAAAACATTAAAAATGTACTTGAAATGATAGCAGCGAGGATGACGGCAAATGATTGATCCATAAATATTAGCTTCCCCAGTTCATATCCACTCTCGAAAGTTGAAATCAAACCCTCCGCGCGTGCATCGCAAATACCCTTACTAAATGCACGCGAAAGTTAATTTTTATCCCATCGCAGAGTAGCAATGAAGAAACTCTCATAGCTATTAATCTCTCTGGGGTGTGTCATAATCCCTAAACCCTAAATATGAAGCCTTTCGGGACTCTCGTAACGTGGAATATGTCCCTTTGAGGAACAATAACTCGAGCCGCAACCGAAATATGGGCTCAATTATGTTACTAAGGTAATCTTGTCGCTCGTGATGACACAGGACTCTAGAGAGTACTGAGTTACCAAGAATAAACACGGCAGCCAGTATCTTGGGAGGTCTCAATGAGTGCTACTGGTGGAGGAGCACTTAATGAACTCCCGATTCCCTTGATGTAACCTCGTAATGGTCTCTCAGCGAGTCACTTGTTTGCACAAGACGTCATCAAATTGAAAGGGTTAGGGGGGAGAGGGATGCAAACAAATTTAAAAATGACGACGGACATTAAAACTGTTTACCTCCATCCAGATTCATATTTATCGTGGCGGTCGTATCAAAGCAAATATACTGAGAGGCTGGGCTAGTTTTCCGTTTGACGAGATGAGGAATGAGATGGGAGAGAGAGGAAAATGGAAAATATACGGTCGCTCCGACGAAAGAGGTATCTTTTCTCACTTCAGTTACTCTCTCGAGAGAAACTGCGGGAATATGGGCATGGAGGAAATATGGAGAAAGGAAGGGGAAACATTCAAAACCAATGTCAGACGGTTAGAAATGAAATTGTTTCAAAGACGCGCAACCTACGGCCAATGTTAGGGCGGAAAATAGTAAATGATTTGAGTTATAGTCTTCACTACGCCAATTTATTGAAATAACTGGTCTTGTATGCATTTCTACGAAAACGCTTAAAATATTTTAGAGCCTAAGTTCTTCCGAAATGGAAGGTGTGTCATCAGGTAAAGTAATCATCAGAAATGCGAGATATGGCGTTCAGTTAAAATCAGGAGCACAGGGATTGGTTGAAATTTCATTGTTCCGGTAAAATGTGTTCTTAAACATGAGAGGAAACAGATTCAAAATCAATGTCTGACGATTAAATATGAAAATCTTTCGAAGACATGCAACCGACTGCCAATGTTAGGGCGAAATATGATAAAAGATTTTAATGATTTGATGAGATGAGGAATGAGATGGAAATGGATGTTTAATTCTGCGACAGTATTCGGGAAAATCACAAAGATTTTTACTTCAGAGCACCCATTAAGAATAAAAATTTCATAGATCAATGATGTTAATGATGTGGTGATCTGAGATAACTCCATATAGATTCATTTAAGTACGCTTCGAATAACGCTGATCGCATTAAGATAGAGTAAACACTTTTCATGAGCAATATTTGGCCACAATTTCCCGGCCGACCGGCATCTAATATTAACATTTTGTCCAGTCGGCTAGTACTGTAAACAAAACCGTCATCTACCGACGTGCAATTACATGGGAATAGAGTTTTTTTTTCAGATACACTACCTAGCATATATTTTCGTTCAGAGAGTTATTAATATCCATTGGTGACTCCATATCATCTAAAACAAATTGACAATTTGTTAATTGAAGAGAATCACTTAAGCCATAGGTAAATAAATGTCTGAGCATCGGACCTCAGCTACTTTTTTGCGTCATGGGTGAATTATTTGCTCTTAGTCTTGATATTAACGAGATATACTCCGGAAAACAACATATACTCTGCAAACTATCTCCCATGGCCTGTTGCGAGTGATTACAGATCGCCATGTGATAATAAATCGCAAATAAAAAACACGTAATTTTAAGCGTTTGTGAAGCTGATTTATGCAATCTGACAGGGAAATGACGGCAACGGAACGTAATAGAGCTTTCATGCGCATTGATAAACTAGAATACAATTTTATAACGCAACTATTGTTGACGAAAATTTAATATTAGCATCCTTTTGAATGACTGAAATATTTATCGAGCAGCCTTAATGCGACTTACGTAATTTTTATGAAATAAGTGTACACATTCCTAGATGAGTGTGTAATATTTTCCTTACTAAATTTGGTTAAAATGAAAACTGCTAAGGTTACTTTGGTCCAAATGATTTTAGCTTTTCATCTCGACTCCAAATATACACATATTGGCTTCTTCCAATTTCTAATTGAAGAGAAAAATTTTACTTCCTTCACTTCTCAACTCCACTGCCAAAGATAATTATAAATTATTTGAAAGAGGGACAAAAATAATGAAAGTATAACCTGTATTAATTCTTCATCATCCTAGATATGTATTCATTCCATCCAAAAGTTACGAATAAATAAGAAAAATGAAAACGTAAAAAACATGTGCTTAGAACATTCAATTATACTCGTTTTTGTCATAAATGGTTGAATAGGTTTAGAAACCAATTTCAATTAATCTCTTAATCAATCCGTAAGTATCCACATTACTGAAATAATATGAATAAAACTAATAGCTTAGAGCAAAAAGTTTGTATAGAAAAAGTTGCCTTTTCTTACTTAAGATCTTGGGTAAACTTTTCATTAAGACTTAAACTTTTCATTACATTGGTGCAGGGTACCAATTATTTCAAGCGGCCCACCTTACGTCAATGCACCTAAAACAACGTAAAGGATGTCTTTGGCAACAAGTTATCGCACAAAAAAAATCTTCACATTTCTGGTGTGATATTTATTTCAGATTTCGGGAAAACGTCTAAGATACAAATTCAATTTAACGTCAACATAGTTTCTGAGATATTCGAAGGATTTGACCATGAAACAGCAGAAGGGGGAATCATTACGACTATCCCGGATATAGAGAAACAACATTGTTTACTTCTCCAAAATATCTCTCCTCGAAAAGCTTCGCAATGTCATATAGATCACTCAATCTTGGTGGTTCGGATCTCGAACTCAAGTTCAGTTTGAGTGAGAGTTTGTTTTTTAGAGGAAAGCTTCAACTCCCTTGAGCTAGATTGACGATACGTTAAATTTAGAATATAATGCATATTACTAAATTATTTTCATTAGTCTCATACCGCGCCGCGGACATTTTTGAAAACCGATGAAAATGCGACCGTAGCGGCAACGGAAATCAGCCTTCTATTGAATGGCAATTGGGCCTCCTCTATGCTGTCCACTTGGCTGGAGTGATCACTCAAAAGCGATGAAAACAATGATCGTGTGATTCAGGCTTTAGCCTTCCTACGCCCGATTCTGAGGCTTCAATCTCACTACATTGACAATATTCTGCCTCAAACTCTTCGCAGTCGAATACCTCCCGCTTGCTTCCCTCTTTCTCATATTTATTGCATTGCGTTTCCCCACATAGCTCTTTCCCTCCACACCCTCTGATCCCGAGTATGTTTATCGCGGCGATAATTAAGCTGGATCCGAAACAGAATCCTTTCCAACTGCCCAATCCACGTTTACAGCTCCCTCGCTCAAGCGAGACTCGTCGTTAACGCCCTCCGCCGGAAAAAAAGAAACTAAGGCCCTCGTGCGGGTTGGGGGAAAAGAACCAGTGGGGTAGGGAATGCAAAGAGGAGGGAGAAAACCAGCCCCCTGAGAAGGGTTTTACAAAAGGAATCCTGCAAGAGGAGGATGAGGCAATCGTATAATGACCCTGCTTTCGCCATTGACTCGCGCGGAGATTGCTTCATAAGGCCTTTTATGGCACCGCCGGAATTAAAATTGATGTTCCGTGGATCTTGGGGAAGGGTAACCTCACGCCTCGACCCCAAAAACACCCAAAAGGAATCCTTTACACTCCACAGTTACCCTTATTTGGACCTCTCGTTCCTCGCAGAATCCTCCGGTGCAAATCATGAGGATGATGAATTTTTATTCGTCTCCCTCTTCCGTGTCCGGCATCAAATACACCTTCCACCTACCTCGCCGGCGTCTCGCGTAAAAGTTATGGCGGGGAAATTGAATCAATAGCCGACCATCAAAAGCCACGTGTCGCTACAGGGAAAATTAAAGACCCAAGTTTTTACAATCCTTCCATACGTCTCCGTGGGTAAAATTTTACGATCCAACTTTATGCATTAAAACTGATGAGATGATTCTCTGCTATTGAAATTCTCAATGAATATTTTTAGAGGGATTTTATCGGCGCCAAAACTTTTTTAGTTTTTAGATGGCTAAAGGCACTCTACTGGACGGTAAATAAAATTCATTTAATATGAATTGGTTAATAGTATATTCTTGTTCAAGTTTAAAAGTTAAATATCAGCACGATCATTAATACATTGCAAATATAATGAAGTGTCTTACTGTGGTATCATATGTCACATTTGTTATTTGTTTCTTCTACATCACTACTACTGCAGTATTAGTAATTGGGGGACCTTGTTAGCATACTAGACACTACATATCATTATAAATTTCGGAATCACTCAGCAAAGACAGTTAGAGACTCAGCTCATTATAATTCACGTATGCCACTTCCTATGACCCACATAGTAGGTCAATAACCAGAATTAATAAAAGATAAACAACCATTTTACATATTAAGTTATTTAAGCGTCACAAAATTTAGCTCGCCGGTTATTTTTGGTTTGCTAAGTTCTGAGGCAAAGCTGGCAATTAAAGTTACAAAGCCATTAATGGGACGGCTCTTTCAAATCATATGCGGGCTACTTGGCGATAGACTGAACCGAGTCTACCAAATTAAGGTGCCATGCAACCCAAACAGTAATCCTAAAATTACCACGAAGACATTATATTACTCCTAACTTATCCCCGATGAAAACTGTGCACTCAATTCATTTTTCGCAGCCAAGAAATTCTTTCCTTCTACACGTCGTCTGCAAGGAGACATTTAGAGAATGGAAGCGTGAATTGCTCAACGTGCGTAGAGGAGTTGCCGGGTGCCTCAAAGTTAGCGCCGCCATCCCTCGTTAGGACGAGCTCAGTCCAGGGTCCGTGGGGGATGCAGTCTACTCACAAACCCTGTTGATATTTCGCATCACATGAATCTCAACTTCTTTCCCCCATCCCAACCATCGCGGCGATTTTTCGCAAAATTTACGGTTTAATCTCATCTCTATTGTTTGTTCAACTCAGAGCATTTGTTTTATTTTTTAAAACTGGGATGAGATGGGAACGCTAGGTGGCATTTATGAATAAACGCCCCATAATTTGGGGATGGCGAAGGGACCAGGTGGTCCTGGGGTCGAGCAGAGCTTCACCGAGAGGAGAAGTGAAGGTGGGTCATCAGAGTTTCTCCGGAGAAGGTCGAACTGTGGCAAAGGGTGGGGCAATTATTTGAGGAATGGAAACCTTAGATTTTAGGAAGGGAGGGAAAGCCAATGTGTAAAGCGCCACGTGGGTTTTGAGAGAAAAACGCATCCTGAAATAGATACTCCTTCCTTGAACAACAAAAGCAGTTCGAGCCGTAAGTTTGAAAGGAACGCAAATGGTGGTAAACTTTCAAAAATTTACCCTAACAGAACTTTCATCAGCTAAAATTACTCAGCACATGAATATTTGTCTAAATTAAATAGATAAAAATAAATAAATAACCGAACCGAAATTTCAAAAATAAATAAGTAAAAATAAAGGCATACTACCAGCTACAGATAGTATCACACTACTAAATATTACTAACAATTATTACTAAATTGCCCAAATGTCGTCAATCCACATTTTCGAGAGCAGTGCCAAACCCATGCAGAGATTTTTTATAGTCCGTATCACTCCGTAATATTTCAATGAAATTTTCCTATCTCTCCTCAACATACACAGTTTTACAATTTCTGAAGACAGTTCTTACCCTTAGACCCACATAATCACCCAAAAAAATCGAAAATTACATATCGCATGCTAAAAAATAATGATGAGCATATTGTCAGCGAAACATTGATTAAGCTCATAAATAAAGAAGGCATTTAAATATGGAAATATATTTAAAGCCTAAACAAAATGAAGAAAGTAAATGCAAACGTCGAAAAATTGGCTGGCGAGTATTTATTACTGCAGTCATTGACAGTATCAGAGCCTACAGAAATGAACAACTACAAACATAAAGTCTAGTATTGAAACAAAATTATGATTTCCGTACTTCGCCAGAACCATCGGAAGATCTCAAAGAGGAGATTAGTCAGTGACAGCATCAAAGTCTACAGAAATAAAGATCTACAAAAATAAAGTCTACAGAAATAGATATAGAAACAAAGATCTACAGAATCGAAACAAATTCATGATTTCCGTTCTTCGCCAAAACCATCGGAAGATCTCAAAGAGGAGATTAGTCAGTGACAGCATCAAAGTCTACAGAAATAAAGATTTACAAAAATAAAGTCTACAGAAATAGATATAGAAACAAAGATCTACAGAATCGAAACAAATTTATGATCTCCATACTTCGCCAGAACCATCGTAAGATCTCTAAGAGAAAATTAGTCAATGACAGCATCAAAGTCTACAGAAATAAAGATTTACAAAAATAAAGTCTACAGAAAGAGGTGTAGAAACAAATATATGCGGAATTTGTTTAAAATTATAATGTCCGTACTTCGCCAGAACCATCGGAAGATCTCAAAGACAAGATTTCACGCGGTGGCTGGTTAAACGATGAGAATGCGGAAAACCTACTCATATACGTTGATAGTATGAACGAAGCTAAGGAGCAAAAGGGTTAGAGGAACAGTGTGGGAAGAGAAAGAGACCGAAATGGAAGGGGCTTCCCCGTTAGTTAGGGAGAGGGAGTAAGGGACTCAAACGGAAAAGGCTGGGTGGTCGGGATTCACGACGAGAACCAATGAAAGGGCGCCATTCTGCGAGCAGGGAGGCTGTGGGTGTTGCGTGGACCCTAAAGAGATTATTGATTTAGCACCCTCCTGTCCCACCCCACTTCGCCTCCTCCCCAATCTCCCCTCCACCACCCCACCCTCCATCATATTCCCCCAACAGAATCAACCCCGTTCCTCTCTTTCCTCATTCTCGTTAGATGTTTCACCTCATTGCGGGGAAATAAAATTATAACATAATCACAGATACGCTTATATAGTATTTTACACATTTTTTTATAACCACCCATATTTCCATACTGTACACTATATCATTTGCAAAGGATCTTTAATGATGACATAGTGTACATTATCGAAAATTTGGTCAGGCTTTAAAAATAAATATGTGGAACATAAAATATCAGTGTATCTTTGATTACGTTTCATGCAGCACAGTTGCAGAAAATATGGCCATCCACCGTTACAGGATCTTTGAGAATGAATAGTATATAGCAGTGACGTAACTAAGGGGGGGATGAGGGAATAGATCCCCCCAAAAGCCTCCGGGAAATAAAAATTATCAAAAGTGTTGTCTAGTTTTGGCATATAATAATGGTATTTGCTTAAATTTAAATTTTAAGTGGCAAAATTATGTAAAATTTATTTCCAGGCATGTCATTTTTCAAACATTTTGCCCGGAATCCTCGTTGCCTGTCCCCACCCTAGGCCCTTTTTTTCCCCCCCAAACCCTATTCCTAGTTACACCACTGGTGTACAGTGTCGAAACCTAGGTCAGAATAATAAAAAATCTGTAGAACATGCAATATCAGTGTATCTTGGATTATGTTTCAATTTTATTTACCCGCTATGACGAAAAATATATAGCGGGAGCGAGAAAACAGAAGAATGGGGTTGATTCTGTTGGGACTGGAATTTATCTTAACCACTTAAACTACATATTTTCTTCCTCTTAATGATATTAATTTACTTCAATATTTCCGTTTGAGTATTTCCCTCTTTCATAAAAATAGAAATCCATGAAATGTGATTCATTGCGAAGAAAAAAATTTGCAACACGTTCAATTGCCATATTTTCTTTTTTGCAAAAATAATTACCTCCTCAACCCTATTTCAAACAGTGTTTTCCAATAAAAAACTCATCCCTGGTTACCGAGTTTCATGCTAATGAAGGGGATTATGGAGGGAGATATGAAGTGCGTAGTGAAGTGAATAGCGAGCGTGTCCTAAACAGGCAGGATCTAAAACACTAGAATGTTTTAGGGGAGCGTATTTTAATATCAAGTAGGTAGTTCCCGCCGTATGGAGAGAATGAGGAGGATTTCATCTCGCTGTTTTGGTCCTCTGATTCGTTAGTTTTTTTTACATGTGCTGCAATGAATCATCCATTTAAACAAACTACAAGCGGGGTTATACCTGCCTGAGTGTTTTAGCCCTTACTAGTCTCAGCTGCGTTTCCGCCTTCATCTCTTCTAAATTCTATATAGTCAATCTTTTAAATGTAAGGACAAATTTTACTTTCCATTTCTATTTGAATGAAGATTATATAACTTTTCAAGTCTTTGCTTAATAATTCCCATATTTTTAAAATTTAAATATTATAATTCCCATATTTTTTAAATTTAAATATACACCAGCTGGAACAAATTTAAACTCATTTTATGACACAATTTCACAACACAATTTAAAACATTTAAACACATGTATTTTGGAATTTTTGGAAATAGACATTCGAGTTAAAAAAGCTATTTTTTCATTTCTCTGACAATTTTCACCAAAACTGGTCTCTTTAAACGTAAAAAAAGGACTCTAAAATAATGTTTTAGCATTGAAAAAAATAATTACTTATAATAAATGACGCGTAATTTTTTAAAACAATTTGCTCATGGTCTCAATGCTATCCAGCTCAAGACTATTTTTAGAAGCTCTATAATCAGTAGTCAAAAGCATATCTATGATAAAAATATATTGCAACAAGCTGTTTACTCGTGGAGTATTGACTTCTGCACATCATTATCTACGACCATCTCCCACTTAACAGCCCCAAAAAGCGCAAAGCCCGTATCTCGAATGGAAAGCCTGGTAATGAAATTCTATCCGGGTTAAGCGACGATAGCAAAAGAGATAGGAGTATTGTGGGGATCAGTGCGGTGAAACAATGCATGTTCCGGGGTAACCGTAATTGAGACCAAAAGCATATTACGGTTATTATTCGACCGATATCGGGTCATGACTTTTTTCGGAAATTCACATCAAATTATCTCTTCGAGTAAGATTAATGTGCGCGATTAATTGAATGTTCGACAGAGCGTAATTACCCGAGTTTTTTGATCCGTACACAACAAAATAAATTGCGAATATTAAAAAGAAAATCAGTAAAAGTAACAATGCCGATAACGAGAACCATATTGATGATGACGATGATGATGACGAAATAAAACAACGCTTAGGAAAAATGACGAGATACGTGAAAAACTAAAATAAGTGGAGAAAAATAAAAATAAACCAACCAATAATGGGAAATACTAACGAGAAGAAACAATTGATGCGGTCTCCATGGTGATTAGAATGAGTTACTGCCTTTCCGAGCCTCCATTATGCCGATGGCTTCCTATCTAACTTCGTTTTGTTTTTTTAATTCTCTTGGAAACCCAAAATATTGGGGAAGGGGATGTGGGGAACAACTCTCTGGAGCCAAAATTAATTGCGTGCCATATATTCCACTCCTATCAAAGTCTAATCATCCCTCTCGTATGCCGACGTATAGCTGCGTGCGCATCATCGCATAATAGATCCGTTGGGTTTGAAACGGAAATGAAAAAAATTGACGAGCGGAGAGGGAAGAAATAAAAGCACGCACACAAGCGCTGCTCAGTTACGCCGTCGACAGGGAAGGATGAAGCACCAACGATAAATGTAGCGGTCATTCAAGGGGATTTTTCATTTTCAAAGTTTCAATTAGACCTGCTAATTAGGGTGATGTGCCGAACAATCGTTTGAAGTTAATTTTTTTTTCACTCGCATTTTTTTCTACAGCGCGGCCGAACGATGGCCCGCAGAGGGTATGGAAACGATGTCAAGGGAGTTGAAAATTGTGATGTTAACGTGTGCCGCTCGTTCTGAAATAACGGGGCACAAAGAGATGCAGACCTGGTTCCGAGGGTCCCTTATTTTACGGAGATAACGACCAGAAATTGAAAGCTGATGAAGCCAAATTTCCTAAACGTTCGATAAAGCTTGCAACGTTAAGAGCGGAGCGTTAACAAAGGGCTTTAAACAGGGGTAGAACAAAGTAGTGGGGCTGCCGATAACAGATTAGACCGTCGTGTATTTCTACGGCATACCTATCTATTGACGTTTTCCGGTTGGGTTGATCTGTTTTTTGATCAAATGTAGAGTACGGAGTATCCCTGAGTAATTGATATTTTTCGAATCGTACTGAAAGCAATTAAGGTGATAGTGATTACAAGATAACTCAAAAAGATTTAACGTGGAATTCTGCCCATTACGCCTGACATTGAAGCGAGCTATTTATGGCAAAACGTCTACTTCACATGGCACGTGAAGGGTTCTTCTTCACAGGGTTCTGCAGCACAGAAAAATTAATATTTTATGGAATTCAACCGTTAGGCTGTGATACTAAGCATATTATTTGATAAAATTTAGAGTTCGATACTATTTTCATTCCAGTATGAATTTATTATACCATTAAATAAAGGAGTGATACTCGAAAGTAAATTCATTTTCCTTGACAGGGATTTGAGCCAACGTATACCGAATTCGAGTTAAGCATTATACTGATTCAATTACCAAGACATCTTTCCATCGTATCACAAGACGAATATACCTATTAATAGGCAGTGCAAGTAGCAGAAAAGAGCAATTTTAGGTTAACCGGAGATCTAGGTTCGAATTCCGGCCAATGCAAATAATTTTACCCAAAGAGTGGAATTAAAGTAAATTACATGGTCTGGCGGGTGACTCCGTGAAGGAAGGCCGCAGAATAGTCCACAGCATTATAATAGGAATAATGTGTATGTGATATAATGTATAATATAATATGTCCACAGGAATAATAATTATGTTAGTCGCAATCACAGAAATGAACCCTGTTGATACACGATTCTCTGCGATGTATACCTTCTAGCTAGCTTATAAATGGCGAATACTTTGACCTCAATCACTCCCCCCTACGCGCGAATCATGTCTTTGGGAAAGCCCTTGATCTTCTACGCATGCGACTTCCGTATTATCCCTTGAGAGAAAGGGAAGGGCTGGAGTGTTATCCCTTAATCTAGTCGCCTTGTATTCCAGTTCCTTATCCGGATAAGAGTACCAGTCCCCTTCTCAGCTTCACTCTCCTTCCCGACAACTCTCGCAAAAAAAGAAATGATGCAAATAAATCGGTGGACATTAAGACTGATCGTACCATCTGTCATGTCTCGTGGGAACTACCCCTTCCATCCCTCCGCGAACCCATGTACTACCAATCTCGACGTAATGGCTGTTTTTCCGGAAGAACTATTTGTCTGCCTAGAGGGGTAATATATCTCTTCTCTTGTTTTTATCCGTGTCCCTAGGATACCCCTACGTCCCCCCTCGTTTCAACCCTCCTTTAAAAACCCTGCCTCATGACGTAACCCTTGCCTTCCATCTCTCCACCAAGCAAAACCCCTTGTAGGGGGCGAGGGATAGTCTTCGCTCCTGAAATACCGTCTCCTTCTTCTTCTTTTTATCCTTCCTCACAGATCCCTTCGCCACACTTCCCGACGTGAAAAACGTCCCATTTGTCATAAATTATGTCTCGTCCCACTCTTGTGCGATTCAACCGAGAGAAAATTCTGGTTTAAAAAGGGGTAATTCCTCGTCATTTTTTCTCGATTGCTACGTAATAAAAGATTTTAATTTCTCTTGGCGAATAATATTGAAGAACTCACCACGGGTTCTCAATCAGGTTAACTCAGTCGTAGAGTCCGACGTTTTGGAGGACGACTCGTTTTCCATTTTCAAGGTGCGTTACTCAATGAATGCCCAATTTCACATAAAATCGAGTAAAATGGCATAAATGCCGCAATGAATAAACGCCTTGAAAATGGAAGACGAGTCTTCCTTAACGTCGGCCTATAATGACTGAACTAACCTGGTTGAGAATCCTAGAAGAATTCCTCAACAATACGTATTTTTTGAAATTTTTGGCATTTAGAAGGTATCCATATGATGCATTAATCGATTTATTGAAACTGCATTGTCGACGGTTTAAATCGAGAGTCGACAACCCGCGGCCCGCCGGCTAATATATTGCAGCCCCAAGAGGAAAATATTGTATCACGAAAATAACATCGAATCACTCGTCAAAAACCGCATTGATTGATTGAAATTTTTAGCCAATAAAGTGTATTAAACATTGAAATTATATATTTTTATTTATGTTAATGATGTGATGTGATGATTGTAAAATGACGTGAAGTATTATGACCCCACAGATATCGATTTTGGGCCCTTGCATGAAAAAAGTTTGAAGACCCCTGGTATAAATAATCAAATCGACAAGGCTCATAAATATATTGGCGATACTCACCTCCAAGGGATTCCATTATATTGCTTATCCAGTATTGCTGCAAAAGACCTCTAACATTAAAACGCAAAAATGCTTCATTTTTCCATGAATTCGTTAATCGCCTCACTTCCCGACCTGAAAAACGTCCCATAGGTGATAAATTATGTCCAGTTCCACTCCTGTAAGACTCAACCAAGAAAGAAAATTCTGGGTTAAAAAATGCTAATTCCTCCTCATTTTCTCCCGAACCATAGCAGTAAAGATGTAAGAATACGTATTTAAGGATTTTTTTTGCGACATTTAAGAGGTATCCATTAGATAAAATTATCCATGTATCGAAACTGAAAAAACGGTGGTTTAAATAAACGATTCGACTAGATTCATGAAACGAGATCTTCTCGAAACTTTAAGAAAAAGACGGTACTAACCAGTAGGGTACACTATGAGGGAGGATGGCCAGATGAATAAAATCATCGGGGGACTGGTGGATGAGAAGACGAGCCAGACAGAAGAGAAGAAGGAAAGCCCCGAATGAGCAACATAAGAAAGATTATCAAGGATGCATAAGAGAGGAAATACCTGCGTCACTGCAAAAAGGCAAGCCAATTGGATAATGGAAAGGAGAGCTGCGTCAAAACAAATTACGATTGTTGACTTATAGTGATAATGACTATTTGAACGCCCCTAATGGATAAAATGGGTCATTAAAATAATAAATTGCTTAAAGGACGGTGACATTTCTTGTTTTCATCATATGGAGGATATTGTTAAAAAGAATAATTCTTAAACTTATCGCGATGAATAGCATTTTTATTTTTTTAGGAGGCCGTAGCAGTGGAATCCATTTTGTCTTCCCTTTCTCATATTCCTAAAATCGCTGATGAGGGAATATTTCCCTCCGATGCTATCCATCAAAGCTCTCTCAATGAAGTCGAACTCAATCCCAACGGGTGCTCTAACCAGGAAAGTTATCTGATCCATTGAGTACCTATCGGTAGAAGTAATACGGGATATATTCCTTCAGCCAAACAAAATTTCCACCGCGCCCATTCGTTATAGGAGTCTTTCTTCTCGTCATTCGATGTCTATCAAATGAAACTATCATGTTGCAATTCTTTTCCGACCCATGGATTAACCATCGACCCCACAGATAAGAAGGGTCTGAACGCGGAATGGAGAAATAGCATGTAACGAAGCGAAATGTTGAATAGTTTTGAAATCTCAGGATATGAAATGTCGTTTATTTTTGAGAAAAAGTAGTTAATGGATGAGTTTGGAGTTGTGAAAGAAAATAAAAGAACACGAAAGGGACATTTGAGCCTTCATTTTTTGCCCCCTAGATGATGGGAAAGAATGGTAAGGGCATTGCGTGCAATCCATCTTCATGTCACTACGAATAATCCGCAGTTTTCCACCCCTAAAAGCATCTTTAGCGAAATAAAACGTAGAAGTACCACAAGGGTGTTGAAAAATATCTCACCATTTATAGTCCATAAGATAAGCTGAATAGGAAATGTATAACATCGGAAATGTGTTTATTGAAGTTGTTTTTCTACCACGACGAAAAGCTATATCGGCTGCTTTCCTGTTAACGATATTTTTACAAGGAGACATTTTGATAGAAATCAGATAAATGAAATTTTACCACATTTCCAAGCTTATTTTGTCATACAGCTTAAATGTAAGTGGGTTTGTGGTACTCATTACTTTGTTATAACTATTCATTCATTCACAGTGAAATCTTAAAAATGCATAAGGATATTTCAAAAAATATGAGAATTAATACAATATTATGCAACCACTTTTATAAGACTTGCGTAACTTCATCTTTCTGGACCTTGCCTTCATATGGATACACAATAATGATAACACTTAAACGCCAGAATGCTTTATTAATAATATTGCTTGATTGTAGCATTTCTAACCTGCCGCTTGAACGGCGCCGAACTTTACATGCATTACTATGAGAAAAAAATCATCATAAAATCGCAAAAAAAACAATTAGTGAACGATCTAATTAAGTATAAAACTTCAAGTCTTTGAACACGTAATTCATCAGCTTTTTTCAATATTGGTGATGCTTTTGACAACTTAAACATCACACCATATTACATTGCCTCTCGTGTTCGCGAGAAGAGGTTTTTCAAGGGTGTTTTCAAGGGATGGGAAAAAGGATGGCAGCTGCTCCAGATATGGCGGTTAAGGGTGTAATCGTGGAGGGGCTAAAAAAGAAGACAGCTCAAGTGGTTGAGAAGGGGAGGACCGTGTGTTCCAATGTGAAACACTCCTCTCAGCGCCGGCCAAGTAGGTGAGTGGCCTCTCATCGAAAGGCCTTGCAGAGAAAGAGGAAAGGAGAAGGGAAGTGAAAGGGAGGCTACTACCAGAAGACCTCTCCTCTCTCTTTTCTCCCTTACATTTTCGCTCGCAAACAGACGGCTGTGCTTGTACTTACACGAAGTGTGCATGCGCTAACAGCCCAGCCATTTGAGTAATGCTCACTCACCCCCTCAGTGATTTAACCTTAAAGTCGGTTTGGATAGGAGTTAGGGTAGAGATCTCCCCAGGCATGTAGCCAGAAATGTTTTGGGAGTGCTTGGGAGGTATGCTGATTGCAAATGCTGATATATTTTGATTTTATTTTTTCGTTTTGGTGGACGACAGTTAAGGTTTAACTGTCGAACGACAGGGACGACATGGTCAACTGTCTTACCCGAAACTGTCGTCCATTCTCCCGAAGTGACTTTAACTCCAAAAATAATTATCAATGCAATCATCGCGGAGGCCTCCGTACCACTGATATATTCTGTCAATTCCCACGCATCAGTAAACCATGCACTTCTATAGTCTGCTTAAGCATATGGGATTACCAAAAAAGAATGGTGCGATTTTGAGCATGGTTTAAACGAAAACAGAATTAATTCCTGTTTACGCTTATTTTTCTTCGAATTTTTCATTTCAAACCGTTTTTTTACAGAATTAATGTATGGAAAACAAAATAATTAACTAAATATTTGAAAAAAGTATTACCCGGGTTTCATAACATAGTTATATATTTAGGTCAATTTAATGACGCCTGGGTCGTGCTTTTTTAGCGAACTTTCCAAAGTTTATTTTTTCATTTTCCATACCTAATGGAAAGGTATCACACAGTTTAGCCTGAAGTCATCAGTTTTGTAATTCATCAATTTCAATAAGCACGCGCTTAGTCACTCGACAAGAGTGAAACCTTGCGTTGAAATTAGCCTACTTCTGAAGTGCCAGCTTCCGACCCATTGCTTCCGGGTTCGAATCCGGTGACAGAGATCTTTCAGAGGCTGCCCGATCCTGGCTTGAGTGCCTTAAGAAGAGTACATCAAGTAAAGCACTCCGTCCGTCGGATGGGACGTTAATAAGTGGCCCCCATAGCGCCTATCTTTAGGATTAGGCTAATGTCGACGCTGGGTTTCTCTCTAACGTAGCGCTAGAGTTGAAATTGATTAATTAATAAAAAAAACTTAATGATAAACTCGGGCAATAAAAAAGATAAACTGTAATTGTTTTCACTATGCTCCTTGGGCTAAAGGTCACCTCAGAATATGTACCGCGGGTTATTACCACAAAGGCCATCAAATAACACACCTTACCGTGTAATAACCGATGAACTTTGTATAGCAACAAGAACGTATTTTAGAAAACATACCTATATTTAATACTAGTAACAGTAAGTTACGAGTCTCTTAGCTTTTTCAATAAATTGAAGAGGAAATATAATTAAAGATAAGCAAATTTTGAGGGGATTTAGGGGGTTCGTATTCCCTTCCTCCCCCCCCCCCCAATTCTCGCCACTGTTAAGGTGAGCTACTTCTATTAACTAGGTCATAAAATGATGACTATATGAAGGGAATGTTTTCCAGCGTCCACTTTTAGGAGAAAAAAAGGAGGTTAAAGATATACAAGGTGTTGGTATCACAAGGAGGGGCGCTAAGGTCCAGAAGGATCCGAAGGGTTTAAAATGACGTGGGAAGGAGAAGAATGGGCCGCATTGGAGCAAAAACTTGCGGCATAGAGTGGGAGGCACCCTCAGGGGACCGATTCGTATTATCTGGGTCGGACAAGCCCACTCCTCCGCCAAAATCCTTCAAGTTAAGGGACGCTGGAACTGAAGTGGGGAGAGGTGCGGAATTTGGGTAGGGATGGGAGGGAAGTTAAATTATTTTTCAAGGGGTTTCCTCACAAGGCCGCACCAATTAGCCTAAGTGCCCGAGTGTGACGTAGCAGGGAATCAATCAATTAAAGTACTCATTTTTTTATCGCCACAAAATGGGTAGATTTATGCTTCTCTCGTGCCGTCACGGGGCCTTTAAATCGATTGTGAGAGATTTTTAAGTGTTGGTTACAGTGAAGAGTACGGAGATATCAAAAAGATGTGTTGTTATGTTTTTAATTAATGCTTTTTTGTGTTTCAACCAAATCTAAAACCACTGAAATAAATTATAAACTCCATATATATGAATAAGTTTTCCTATTTTAGAACAACGAGGACGTTATTAATAAAAAGATATACATGTCAGTATATTGACACAGCCCAAACAATAATTAGTCTTTTTAGGTTAAGGTAAGTGATAAAATTAATGCTTCAATAGAATACAAGCTTTGAATACTGCCGATGTTCAGCAGAAAATAAATAAAATACTTAATACGGCGTCGTCATTGTATAAGTTTTTGAAACCATCCAGGGGTCAAAGTGATAGTAGTGCGAAGGAACAGGAATAAATCATTCCAGCAATAATGGAGGGAATAGATTTCTAGCATCGATTGCTTTATTTCATACGCAGATAAAATAAATTCAGAAAGACTTTAATGGGCAATTATTTTAGTTAGAATATATTGATTTAGAATTAATTTAGTCGAATTTAGTTAGAATTAATTTCATAGAATAACCTCAAAATAAATACCGCAGTTTAAAAATCTGAACTTTTATTCCCTTGACAATAAATCGTAAATTTGAACAGTAACTATGCATTATAGCTAAAAACTTTGCACACCATTTTTATTATTTTCAATGTGATAATATAAAATGTCATATTGAGTTGTATTGCAATATATATTATCCCATTTCTAAAATTAAAATTATATGCGACTATGAGCATTTGCGCAAATACGGGGCACTGGCACAATCTTTTGTTTAATTTGCGAGTGAACAAGTTGGTTATTTGACCAGCCCCAATGTTGAGAAATATGTTTGATTTTATATTAATTAAAAATTGCTGCATCGGAGTATAGATGAAAAAGTAAATTTCAGGAGTATGAATATTCGTTTCAAAATAATAACATGAAAGAGGATACTAAAATACCGACGGATTTTATTTAAAGAAATGAAATATAGAAAACGTAACTTTGAAATAGTATTGCTCAAAGCTTACTCATGGATGAAAACAAGATCATATTCGATAGAAATGTAAAAAATAGCAATGTAGCCCAATAGAGAGATCCATTTAGGCTGATTTTGAGACTCCAATATTCTCCACAACATTTGTTATCAAACATGAGTGACCACGTATTTCATATCAATAATTAATCCACTGAAACTGACTCCAGCGTTTTCATCTTTACTCTTACTCCAACAAATAACTGTAAACACGCAAAAAATGCTTATACTTGAATAGGAAAGCAAATAATAATAATTTAAAAGAGCAATATTTACTAGTAAATCTTGTACACAGAGTTTATTAAGCACTAATGACAGTTATACCATTGCCATATTTTAACCACAATGAGCTAGAGACCAGCTATTGAAGCAACATTGAGCTTTGATTTATAGTTAAAAACATTATATTTTTTATTTCCGAGTGAGATGTTGGAAGCTTTCATTTGAAATTAAATCAGATCAGATTTCGGAAAACCTACGGATAAACTGAGGTTGAGCGAGACTTATGATACTGGAACAAAAACGCATACGAATATGTGCTCCAAATTGCAATAAATATGTCAATGTTTCTGGCATTGATAGTTTCATTTTAAAAGTAAAGAAAGTATTGAGCTAGATAGCTTATTGAACTTTGAAAATACCTTGAAACTTCATATTACAGCATAATGTGTGCACTTATGAATCGAACCTAAATGTATTGGAATTGAGCGACTTGTGACCCCTTAATTTTATGTACTGAAAAAAGGTCAACTAGGTACATTGTAATTGTAGCCATTGATATAGAAAGAATTTTATATCTCCACTTAATCTCCGTATCACCAAAAATAAACTGCAAACATTAAGTACTTAAAAATGAAACTGCATTAATTATTCGATCACGCAATCTTCTTTTTTTATAACCATCTTATTTCCTGGGATATAATTGGCGATGAAAGACATTACCTCAAGCAAATTTGGAGCCACGGAGAAATTTGTGAGAAATGTAAAGCAATTACGAGATTAAAAAGCATACGGAAGAAAACATGTTTTTTCACAAAGCAATTATTTCGAGGCTAAAATCACGGCCAACGCTAGCGAGGAGAAAATGAGACGTTAGAGCTTAAACATTTTTTTTCCTCAAGACGGAGAAGAAAGAACGAAAATGGCCCCAGACGAGTGTCAAGTCTTTAAGAAATGGCGGAATAATGAATACCGTTTACTCCTTGATCTTAATGGGGGGAGGGTTGGTCCAACCCCTAACTTTCCCCTCAATTTTCTCCCGTCATCCCCTTCTCCGATGCTATCTCCCTGCAAGACACTCCCAAAACCCAGCCCATTCCTTGATTACCCCCTCCAACCAACCATCCTCCGCACCAATTATGCAATTACCAGAGAGGCGTCGAGCAGTGGGAGCTCGGAAACAGATTTCAAAGGGCAAAAGTGAAGAAGGAGGTAGGTGAATAAGAAAATAAAATCAGGGACATTGAGCGAAAGACAGTCGGGCGAGAAATTTACAATTATTGCACTGAATACGAATCTATTCAACCATTCTAAACTACAGTTTGAGTATAATTATAGCGATAACTTAGCTCGGTTTCTTTCAGCATTTGATTTACAAGAAAATGGTTGATAAGCGATAAGGGATATTTGGAGAAACGTTTGAAGGTGGAAAAAGGAGTATAAGGAGCAATAGATAAATAATTAACTCTGAAAACACCGAAATATATCGTCATAAATAAAAACCATCAGTCTAAAATAGAAAATGAGTCTTATTATAAGAATAAAAAGCAAAGCTGGAAACGTTTAGCTTTTACTATTTCTTGTAAAAGAAATTGTTTGATAAGGATTAATCGATTTTTGGCACAACTACTGAGGATGGGCAAAGAAGAATAAGGAAAAATACAGAAATCTAAAGCCACCCCAAATATATCAAGACCAACAGTTTACACTAACGAATGAATCTAATTCTAAGAACAAAAAAAATAGCTCGAAATTCTTTTAGTTTTTAAGATTCGGTGTAAATGATAGTAGGTTTGATTTTTGGTGCAACTATTGATGATGGACAGAAGAGAACAAGAAACAATAGATAAATAAGGAACTCTGCAACTACCCAAATATAGTGTTAGAAACAATGACTGGCAGACTAAAATTGTTCAGTGATTTACAGAGAGAATGCGTGAAAGCAGACTGGTTAGGTTTGAAGTTTCGAGAACATAGTACAAACGATATCAACGTGGTGTAAAATTAAGAGTACGACCTAGAAAAAGACTGCTGGATGTTGCAGAGGATGATTTGAGGAAGATGGGAGAACAGATATGGAGACTAAAGGCAAAGGATCACAGACACAGGCACAGTATTGCCGCAGAGACAAATGCGCGGTAAGGATTGTAGCGCGAGGTGTACGTAAGATAACTAAGAAGTCACTTATAAGAATAATGACTCATATATGAATATTTCTGAAATCGTTGTTCTTCCATAACCACTGCACTGCAATTAGGGATCATTTAATTATTTGCAATAACAATACGATTAAAATGATTATTTGTGCATGAATAACACTATTATAATCAATAATTTTGATTGAACCTCATGATATTCATCGTTTAAACCTTTGTGACACGATTAATGACACTTAAATTTTGGCTTGGTTTGGTAGGATGATTGGAGCCGGAATTCATGCTTTAAGTCGTTTAACGCAAGCGATAACCATATTTTTACCGTTAAATAATTCTTCAACATGTAATATATACATATATAACCATACTATATTAGCACTATACTGTAAATGTCTTGGTAAACTGTAAATGTTCATAATTATTCATTGCAAGAAAATGCGAATTTCAATATTCAATGAAAGTTATTACAGGCATACTATATTATTTACGCGTGAATGCCGAGCACAGTATTGAGAACAATTATTCAAAACTTCAAAATTATTTCTACTTTTACTAGCTGTTTTTACACCATAAATTTCTCTTTGAAAGAAATAAATGCGTTTATACCATAAATATTTTAACCTATCAGTAAGTATGGCAGCTATACACACACATATTTAAAAATGTCAGATATTTGGTAAAGATAAAGGGATACATAAGTATACCGAATTAATGTAAGTACGTCTTTTTCGCTACCAAATTTTATTTTTATTAATTAATCTCTAATGAGCCAAAAATGCAGTGAATTTAGAAAATTCGATAGTCTAGAGACTAAGGCACAAACTGTAAGGGGGACCCAAAGCGGAAACAAATGAGAAACGATAATAAAAACTGTGCTAAACCGGTCCCTTCGAATCTAAAGGCCAGGAGGAATAGAGAAAATGGTAGACAGAAGGCGCGAAGACAGCCTCTTTTCTCGAGGAAAGGTAAAGAAAAACTCTCATTTCTTCGTGGCACACCCTTTAGAAAACGCAATTTTAAAGTGCGCTTCCTCACACGCTGAAGTGGAAGGGGTACTATGGCACGTCGTAAGGGTGCGGAGGGGTGGTTGGAGTGGTGCGATAGGGTGGGTTAGAGGACGTTTCGTTCCGGGAAGGGGTATTAAGTAGGTGAAGGGGTGGGAGGGCCCAATCCCTAGCTTGCCTTCATCTCCTCAACCCCTTCACTCCGTTACCCCTCACTACGTGCAATCCCGAGCGTAAATGACTTCGGTCTAATTAAAACCCTGGATGCCCTCTCCCCCCTCCCCTTTTTCCCTTGGCTCGTACCCTTCCGAAGCCCTACTAAAAACCCCTATCCCCACTACTGTCCCCTCTGCATCACTTCCGCCATACCAAACGCCTTCGGGGGGGTTTACACTATCCGCAAGCCACTCTCCCCGACCGGTTCGTAGCATTCCATCCACAGTTTTCACCCGAGAGGTTCTAAATCGTACTCATGGGTAACCAGCATCGTGAGATAACTCTAGAAGCACAGTTTTGCATCCAAATGGAAACACTTGTCACGATATTATGACGAGGAAGATTTGCTTTCAAACTAGCGTGCTTCCTATGATGCCCAAACTCCGTCGATTGCTAAACCAGAGAGCAGACCTACTCGCGATCCCGATCCAATTTGCTTGATGCTATTGGTATATACTCACTCTGTATTCATACAGATTGAAAAATAGGAATGCGATACCTCCGAACACGCCTGAAAGTTTCTATCTTAAATTTTCGGCAGTATCACGATCTTTTCAAAATACATTTTCAAATTGTTTTGTGGAATTTGGGTACGGTTGTAGGCGAACAGGTCTCAGATAGAAAGTCAATATTTAATGGTATGACCACATAGAGAGATCAATGAAAATTACTCCTTAGAAAATGTACGATAAGATATCTGACTAAAAAGCGAGTTCTCAAAAATTAAAAATAGAGCAATAAATGTTGAAAAAAATACCTCATTGTCGATTCGTGGTAGATTTACAATATGAAAATGAATTAATATAAAGAATGGGCATAAAATAGTAGAAAAAGGTATAGAAAGGAAGTTTGACTCCAACGTTTGCTTTAAAATTTATAAATGCGCCATTCTATAAATTAAGAAAATATGATCAATAAAGAATTTTATGACATATGCAGTGCAGATCGATGGGTTTACTTTAGACTTCTACGTCAGATGGATGGGATCTTTCAAAAAAATCAAAAGACTTGTCTTTTTAGGTATATCCAAAATCCACACGAACGGAATAGGAATGATATGGTTCATCCGGGATCCATTAAACGTATAAAGTAACCTGTGCCCAAAATTGGGTCATTGATTGAGGTCGAAAGCTAGAGAAGCATTGAGAGATAAAAATTACTACTTATCGATGTATTTGAATTTTATTGATTAAGAATCCATATTTTCAAGCTTTTATTATATTAATTGTTATGCAAGAATTTAGTAATATATTAAAACATCTGATTTGTGGGACTTTTCGTCTTCTTTTGTGAATGAAACGTATTAGACTTCATCAAAATTTTTATAAATGAGGAAATGTAAATGAGCGTCATTTATAAATAAACATATGTGTACTATGAGACATAGAAACTCTCAGCAATTCACGTAGTAGTCAAAAATATTTATATAGAAGTCAATAAATCACGTGCATCATTTCCTTCATAAAGCCAAAACAAAGCCTTCTACCTCCTTTCCCTGTTCGTTGAATGCGGAAAAAGAGTCTTATATACTATACAATCAGGTCCCAGAGGAAAAAAATTCATTTTGTACTTTATAGAAATTTGAAATAAATCAATGAAAATAGTTGAAAAAAGGAATTGACGCATTGCATGCATTGCAAAATATGCATTAACATAATTTCAATAAAAACTATGCTATACTTGATATTTTGTTATACGTAATTGGAAGAGTATAATCGATGAAGTAAATCATGTATAAAGCTTGAAGTGAATCATATTAAGTATGAGTGTCTTTTATCACCGAGATACAGCGGATCTCAACTAAGGGTAATACTAAAGGGTTATGGGGTAAAAACTTTGATAGCGGAAGAATTTAAATATATTTACGCAAATTTTAAGGGTATGGCAAGGGTATAATTGCCCTTTGGGCATTCTTAAGTATCTACTTATGCTAAGTATCAACGTAATATAAATGGGGAAAGGGTTAATCCGTGTAATTTATTTTTTCATAGTATCACGGCTAGTTGCTTAATAATGGAGCAGCACACTCATAGTTAAGAACGAGACTACGTTGTTTGCTACGCAAACGGTACGGTGTTTCTCTCCCAAACCCCAAAAGCTTTTAATATCTCACGAGGATGTATTTGCTCTACCAAAGGGCCTTTTCCTTGGAAGCACTCCGAAATGCGATCTTCGGCCAGCAAACAACAACATTTCTAAAACTTTTCGGGTATTATACATGAATGCGGCATTAAATATTCCTTCTATTAGGTGGTGCGCTGCGGGAAATTCGATGCATTTGAATTTTGACCACAGGAATTCCTAGTATCAGAAAGGAAGCAAGTGTTTGACGTGGCCTATGGTAACAGTCAATGGCTAATAATTTCCAAAAAACATGTTACAAATTTGAAAGCAATTTCATACATTTAGAGTTACTTCTTATGGCCAATACAAGCTTTTGTCCTCTATCCCGAAAAATGACTAATGTAAATACAAATAATAAATGCATTTTACAATTGGGGATGAATAAAATAATACTCACCTCTGATAAATATAATTTGTATTAAATAATAAAACCAGTATGATATATTATAATCACCGAGGGTTGCTTTTGCCAAAGTTACACCTTCAAAACTTATGCAAAAGCTGAATATTTTCATCGTTTTCAAGGGAATATTCAAGTTTAAAAAAAATGAAATAAACGTGATGCAAAATTTTACTATATGCATCGATCAATCCAAATGTGAAAAAAACGGTTATGAGAGAAAAAAATTCCCGACATATGTATTGCGCAACACTTCAGTGGGCAAATAAAGATCGAGGTTACAGCTGAGCATCACAAGTGTGAAGAAGTCCACATGCTGATCGCTGAATAGAGAACGTATGAAATCGCGAGGGATAAGAAAAAAATGTTCTACTGCCAGTGGAAAGCGATGGAATTTTTGCTTTTTCCACACTGTTACTTAGAACCGCGCCTTATTGTTCCAACTGCGCGGCTCCGAGAAGAAAGACATCAAAGGAAAATCAACAGTATGCACTGCATTTTGAAGCTTGCACCCTTATGTCGACGGCAAACATCGCTCTGCTTGACACAATATGAGCCAGTATTGCGGCAGAAGTAATTTTAAATGAATATCGCAGGCCGCGTGAACCGCACTCGACCTCTGTGGAGGAAAATTAGAGCATCGGAAAAATGCCACGGCTGAGAAATACAGAAATAATTATCTACACTCAACCTCAGTACACGCAGAAACTGTATTACGCGTCACGTAGTTGATTTTTTAGGTAAATGTGGGAATTGCCTACGCTACCCTATTACAACGAAAACGACTTTCTACTGGGATAATCTAAAGAAGGAAAAAGTTAAAGGAAAGACATGAACCAGATCACTATTAGCGCACGCTACTGATAAGTATATAGTGAATTTGCAATGAGCAGAGAAATTAATAATGGAGGAGAAACTGGTCCAAAATTAAGATACATATCACTCATATGTGATGATATGACTGCTATTATAATATACGTTTAATTTGACGCCCTTGAAGTCAAAGTTGATACTTATATCAAACCAACAATTGATACAAATTTGACGGCACATTTATTCTTTAAATATGAGAAAAATCTTCTTTCGTTTACAAATTATTTCTTCCGGTCTAAAGTGACTGATGCCAAAGATATCGTTCATGAGGCGTTTTTGGTAAAGAATTTAAACACCTATATAATAAGTAAAAGTATTCATTAAGAGCGAATAATGATTATAAGATAGCAAAAAGCTTGTAAATCAACATGGACCAATCTTACGCTACATTATTATCCCAGACCTGATAAATTGGCGTAAAACGTACAATTATGCGGAATATCATAATGGTGGTGAAAAGGAAAAATATTCTACGTCAGTCAATCTAATGTCATCAAAGTAAATCGTAATTATTACTATTCAATTAGTTTTTATGACCTCGCTCCCTAACAACCAAATCATGGAATGAATGACAGATTATCATCCTCAGACTCTACCTTTTATCCCAAGACAAATGTTTTTGGCATAATCCATGCATGCAACAATTTAAATTTGAAATCTTCATTTTATTTTCAGCCTTTAAATGAGCTAAAAGATGAAATGAAAGTAAATTTTGCAAAGAGATAAAAATTAAAATGAAAACAAGGATAGACAATTATGATTTTAAGGAACAAATGTCGGATATTGTTTATGAAGCAGATATCAATGAGCGTCTAAAGTGTGATTTCCAAGTAATATCAATGATTTCTTGCAAATATCAAGCCTACGACTGATGAAAACTTGACTGCACATTAATTATTTTACTTCTTTAATACGAATATACTCTTATTTCGTTAACAAATTAATTGTTTCCTGCCTAAGGTGACTGATGTCAAAAGGTAGCGTTCGTTAGACATATTTCATAATGCATTAGAATACCTTAATACTAGGTTCGAAAAGTATTCATAACATTCATATGCCAATAACATGGGTGAATCCTAATTTCATCAGTGCAAAAGCATATTAAATTAATACACGTTGAATAGCCTTAAATCAATAAGATATATTTGGCTCAAGCTGACGTGAATGAAAATCTTTTTTTTAAATCCACAATTGTAGTGCTTAAACCTCAGAATTTGCCGTTTAATCAAGCATGCCACCTAATTAGCAAGATGAGCAACGGTGTCGTGCTTTCGGTAATAATTAATTAATGCGTTGTCGGGATTCGATCATCGTAGTGTATTAAACTCTCGTCAAAAGAACCGATCGCCGGGGATGGAGTGAGGCTTATCCTTCAGGGATTCTTAACTCAGCCCCAGAGTGACGAAAATAAAAATAATGAACGGATAAAATGCAGATCAGTGAACCTAAACGCTAACACGCCCCCCAAAAACGACTCCTTTTAGCAAAACGCTTAATTACACAATTTGCGAAAAGCCATCGATCGTGAGGCTCCGCGAGGAACTCTGGGACAGAGTCGACGAGAAGAGAGAGGGGAAAGGCTAAAGGTTTTTCCAAAATGCTGTGGATATTTAACGCGGTGCCGCAAAGAGAAACCGTCCGGGGGAGAGAGAGGGTGTGCTTCAATTAATTACTTGGCCGCCCTGGAGGCAAAAGGGAAAACAAATGTATTGGTATACGCCTACATAAAGCCTACCTCGCCTTCCTATCCCATCCCAAACACCCGCTTAAATATTCTTCCCACCAATATTATTTCCGTTCGGGTTTTCGATATTTTATCCCACACTCGTGAAACTAAACTCTTATCTGGGAAAGTAAAAATTCAGCACGTTCACCAATTTTAATTTATTTTTCGATTCAGATAGAGGTGGAAGAATAAAGAAATCCATTTTACCCACTTTTCGATCCATTTTCTACTTCGCGAGTTATCCGTGGCAAGGAATGACGGCTTTAACCCTTGCGCAGGTAAGTTGATTACGTCACGAGCTCCTACCATACGGGTCTCTTAGTTTTATTTACTCCTCAGTCAGGTGTGGTTCATTTTCTTTATGTTTGTGAACTATTCCTCACCTTGATGGGTGGTTCTTCTTGAGTGAGTCAATGAGACGAAACTTTAATTAGGTCACCCACTCCTGGAATATGCTGGGTAAATTTCACGTTTTCTTTACTTTGAACTTATGAGAAAATGACCACAAAAATAATGTTTTTTTTTCACGGTAAAATAATCTTTTAGCTCTTCGTAAAACCTACCAAGAGTAAAATAAAATAGAGAATGCAGGCATTTTTAAAGTACAGAATAATAATAAGGATTATTTACTTGCTCCCAAAAATCATTGCTGCACAAACGTAGTGGGAAATGAGAGGGAGCTTGTGAATGCCTCCAAGGCCATAAGACCAGAATGGAGCCACCAGAAAATTACAATAATGCATGGCATAAAAATAAACATAGGAGCTGTAACATTAGTATTGGTACTACGAAATACCATAAAAATTAATTTTTTACAATAAAAAATTTTAAGCCAGTCTTGGGCAAGTTTCAACATTGAAACAGCAAAGAATTTGTGTGTGGCAACAGAGAATAATAAAAGATGAAATATGAATGGCCCGGCTTAGAGTAATAACTGGGGATGGAGTGAGGATTATCCTTTAAGTTTATATTACCGGTTTATGCCCCTGCTATGCGATAGATTAGTTAGATTCACATTCAACAATGAGGAAGAAAACCGTACTGGGATAGTACTTCAAGAGTTGCTCCGCATCTACCTTATGGAGTACAAAAAGACAAAATACATTCACAACTTAATAATTTTCCACATTAATTTAATGAAAAGAATTTTATATGTTAATATCAAGACCTAATCGCTTTTCTAAAGTACAGTTTTATTTCGAGTTCAAGACTTTCTCAGCAATAATTACTTGACATAATTAAATAATTACTTCAGCATCAGTTTGATGGCATAATTCCCATTGCCATATATGTTGCTACTGCTGGTTGCCTAGGATGTATAAATTAAGATATTGATTACTCTTACAACGTGTTTCTCTTCATCCCTCACATTGGTTTTATAAGGGTATATGTAAAACATTATTTAAGATATATTTATTTTTAAATTTACTCTGTCACATATGCTAACACATGGTATTTTATTCGCCTAGGGACGAGAGAATACATCTACACATATTGGAGGTAGGTTTTTAGGGGTAGAGAACTAGGAGTTAACGGCAGGAAGGGGAGGTTCGTAGGGATGCTGTTGATATAGTGGGTGGGCGAGGTTGGGGGAAGCAGGTTACAGACACTGTTCGCGCGGCCCCGCAATCTCGTGGAAACAATTTGTTAATGACGTGTACTTGTGTGTATGTGCGGCTCCGGAGGTTTGTTTGTGTGCCGCCGCGCGGCGCTAGTAGCGGTAGGGGTCGCTTTCTCCGCCCCCAACCCCTCTCGCGTAACACCGCCCCCGCAATTAGAACGTGCAATGGTCGCAGAGTGCGCCACTGGTGTCTGGGTCAACACGGGGAATGCATTAGCTTCTAGGGTTCCGTGGTGGGGATGGTTCGAGAGGAGGATTTTGGGACGGGGTAGAGGGTGTGGTGGCTATAGTCTGGTCGCGGCGGCGTTATAGGTTAGCACGAGTGCAAATGGAACCCCTCTCTACTACCGCCATCCACGAAGGACTGTTTTGAGAATATGCAGCACGGCCAACAATGACAGGGTTGATATACAGCCTAGTTTGCTATCATCCCCTCCCCTTTGATCAGAAACTATCCAGTCACTCTCATATAGATGCCTCTAACTTTTCCCTTGTCAATAATTACCATTTTACATTAAAATTGCCTCCGCATGAAATCTCAATTTTTACCCCTGAGGAATCTTCTTATTATTTATATTTTTTGTTCAAAGTTTCCCGACCACCTTCCATAAAGGACAGTTTTGCAGCACGGCCTGCAATGAAAGAGTTGATATACAGCCTAGTTTCCTATCAACCCCCACCCTAGACCAGGAACTGTACAGTCCCTCTCATCTAGACACCTCTAACTTGTCCCTTGTGCATAATTTCCATTCTTGCATTAAAATAGTTTCCGCATGAAATCTGAATTTTTTACCCTGAGGAATCATATAGTTTTTCTGATTTTTTGTACTCTCGCAATTAAAATTTTCCCAACCACCTTCCATAGAAGACAGTTTTGCAGCCAGGCCAACAATGACAGAGTTGATATACAGCCTAGTTTCCCATTAACCTCACCCTAGACCAGGAACTATACAGTCGCTCTCATCTAGATACCTCTAACTTCTCCCTTATGCACCATTTTCGTTCTTACAATAAAAAAACCTCCATATGTAATCTATTTTTTTTACCTCTGAGGATTCATCACACTATTTATAGGGATGTTTTTTTATTTGGCAATCAAGATTTTTATCCCACCAAATTCCAATGAGAACAGTTTGGAGAATATGCAGCAACGCCAAAATGATATTGTTGGTATACAACCTGGTGTCCTATCAGCCCCATCCTACACTAGAAACTATCCGGTCACTCACATATAGAGACCACTTGCGTATCAGATGGGTTATCGATGAGTTCACTTTGTAGAAATTCAATTACGTCATAAAATAAAAAACAGTTTTTTGGTGATTTCCCACACTATGTTTTTAATATAGATACCAGGCTAGCTGATATTTACTCAGACAGCTCTTGATAATCACGTGTAAACGTTGAAATGGATTTCGAGCGAATAAAATTGAGCGGAAAATTACTACAGCTGTTTGTATGTCATTAAGCTCTTACGTGTCCCTTGTTCACAGTTTTCACTCTTAAATTAATATAGCCTCCTCATGTTATCTGAATTTAATTACCACTGAGGACTCATCTGACTATTTATTTTTTTCTGTACTTTGCCCATTACAATTTTTGCAACCAACTTCCACGGAGGGCAGTTTTGATAACATGCAGCACGGCCAACAATGACAGGATTGATAAAGAAACTAGTTTCCTATCACCTCCCCTCTAGACCACGAACTATGCTTCCTTCTCGTCTAAATAGCTCTATCCCTGGTGAATTTAAGTATACCGGGACTAGCCACTATCTACTTAACGCTTATCTTTTCGCACTATCCCTGGTGAATCATTTCCGTTGTTACATGAAAACAGCCTCCGCATATGATCTGCATTTTTTACCACACCTTTCTATGGATTCTTTTGTACTTAGGCACTGAAAATGTATAATCTGATTCCTCAGTGGAAAAAGTCACGTTTACTTTTAATTAAATTAGACTCCAGAATTGGGACACCCAGCGCCAAGCCGATGCCCATGAGGTGAAATCAAATCCAATTATCTAGATAAAATATTGGAGACTATCTAGAATAATAGTAACCCGTCTTGTATACTGCGTTCAAGCCTGAGTATGAGGAAACATAAAAAATAGCGTTTTCCTGGAAGGGAATATTTTTACTCAGAATCTTCTAGACCTTTCCTATTCTACAGAAAGGCGAGGGCAGGCTATAGGAAGAGAAAAATGACCTCATTTGTAGAAAAAAATAATTAAATATAAGATTGAGATTCTTAATTTAAAAAATTTCTCATGCGATTAAAAATGTAGGCATCAAAAGCAACAAATGAAACGCTTTCATGAGCTGTACAGAACTAAATATTTGTACTTGAAAATTTTCATTCAAAAAGCCTTACCACGGAGTTACGATTTTAAATTAGTGAGGGATCGATAAACAAGGAGTTTTTCATTTTCGAAAACTCCTGACAGACTCATTTAGCTCCGTGCGTGCCACATAATTCTTTTCAGAGTCCGTCACTCTATAATAGCGAGGTGGATTTCTTCTTAAAATTCGCAAAAACAAACGCATTACTCGACGCGAACTTTTTTCCGATTCAACAAAAATCTCCCGACAAAATTCAACGAAACCCTCTTCACTTCCATCCTACCAACAGAGTCACGGTGAAATAAAAAAGAGGATAGAGTTAAAAAAAAATGTGCTCACACACAGAAATTCCTTTCCCTTGGCTTAATTATCCCGGCGGAGTAATTCAACCTGGCTTCGCTTTTTTTTGGCGTCGCACTGCGATACGGCCTCAGAAATGGCAGTCGGAAACACTAACCTCCCCGCTTTTATTTTTTTTTCTCGATGGGGTTAGAGAGCGGGGAGTTGGTATGGGATAGAGAAAGGCCCTTAAATGTTCCTCTCATCTTTCACCTGCTCTCTACGGCTGCATTCCATTTGGGATCGAGTCATGACCCACTGCTCTACTTAACCCTCCACAAAACTACTGCCATCGCTAACTGCTGTGCTTCCTCCCGTTAGCTTACCTATGCCGCCCTCTACTACCAAAAGATAAACGGAGATATCGTATTGCGCACAAACTTTAGTATAACAGCTTACTACACGTGTATCAATAGTAAAAAATTCATGATCTTGTACCGAAATTTTCGTTTTTTACGTAATCATATGCCTGTTGATGATTGTGTAACAATCGAAACAGGTGTAATAAGCTGGTATACCTACTAACATTAGTGGGGATTACGATATCTTCGTTGATCATATGATATGTTGTTCCACGATCTCTCCGCTAAAAGTTGTCTTTATTCATCTATTGGTTCACATACACCAATCTCACCCTCATCTCATTTTCAACCCTCAACCCCTTTCACAAAATTTCAACGAAATATGTCGGGAGCCGCTACAGTGGCGTAACCATGAATTCCGTTCAAAGGGGGGAAATTATTGAAAAACAGGGTATTAAGTAATGGGTTTTAAACTAATTTTAACACTTTTCATAATCGAAAAACTTCATTTGTTAAAAAATAGCAGGAATAAAAGGATCAACAACTTTGCTATTTCCACAATTTAATATATTAACACCCAGGTGTTAATAAATTACTGGTGTTAATAAATTACTATGTGGAAATAGCAAAGTTGTTGATCCTACTATTCCTGCGATTATGGATTTCCACCAAGTTACGCCCAATACTATTAATTATGTTAAAAAATACTTTGTAAATTCATGATTTTCAATATTTTGTTTTCTGTTGTGAAGAAAAATAATTGTATTTTTATATTTCGGGGGGAGGGAGGGTGGTCCGGACCCCCCGGAACCCCTTCCTGGCTACGCCACTGAGCCGCTAGAGACTCGGACGCTACGGGATACTCGGAGAACATCATATTAAAACGCCACCATATTTGAAGGTCTGACATAAACGATAAAAAAAAGATATTTTGCCGAACGGATAGTAAATCTTTTTTCCCCGGCACGATAAATAAAAGGCGTTATTTCGTTAGAGCATTTCCATTGTATGTGTAAGCCGCTGGTGTGCTTACACCCCCCGTCACACACCTATAGAGGCATCTAGTAGTGCAGTCTATAGATGTTGATGAAAATTTCCATACCACACCTAACGAAGACGGAGAGTTCGCATTAGAATGAATTCAACGAATTTAAATATTGCTAGCTAATATTAGGGAAAAGAAACGGGGAGGATGAATTTCACTATCAGTTTGGTTTTCTTCAATTTAATAAATGTAGAATTTCAACGGAGCTTGAAATTGCTACACCTACCACTTTTTGAATAAAAAAAAACAGGTATCTCGCATGCCGCAGAAATAATTATACCGTTGGAAAGAAAATTTTCACATTTCCTTATTTGTGCAATGCAATTAGTGCTCAAGTGAGGACATAAACTAACAACATAAGGCAAGAGGTTCAGGGCATAAAATTGTAATCTGTGACTATAGAAATGAAACAATTCATATCGAAAAAGAATAATATCCATGGGAACTAGCATTTCAAGAACCTCATTCTTAACTAAAGCAGACGGGGACGTATTTTCCATGGCAACAGCGGTTGCGGGATCCCAACCCTTAATATTAAAGTTTCGCTGGATGGAAGATGAATTAAGGGAGAAATATACGCCAGATGGGGAAGATATTAAAAAAAGCTGATTACCTCCCATTTTATTCCCCAAGGAAATCAGAGGAAACTAATTATTAAAGTAAAGCCAACTTTTTATTTCTCATTTCCTTGCTCCTCTAATACGATTCGCTTCGGCTTCTCTCACAACTTATTCGTGGAAATCCTCTCCAACTCTTTTGGTCCATCTACCTATCTCCGAGCCGCCATTTAGTGTAGAATACGTTATTACTTTATTTTACTTTGTGTATAAACTATTGAGGACGGCTTTGCGAAAATGTAATTTCCTCTCCTATTAAGTCATTACCTAAATTAGTCATCATCATGATGATGCGAATGCAATTCCATTTGGAAAACTAGTAGAAGTAGATCGGTGTAATTTAATAACTTGAGCTAAAGGAACTGAAACATATAGATTAATTGAATCTATTATGCTACCTTAATGGTAAAAATATAAGGGTTTATGTTGCATAAACAATTTTATTAGGACCTGAATCAATAAAAAAATGTCGCTGATCATCTCTAGATACTTTTAGAAACTTCCGTGTATCATACACGGACAGGGATGCCGACTTACAAAAAATATTGGGAGAGCCTAAACCGGGGATCTTGCCCCGGGAAATTTTATAAGCACTAAGTTTTAAGTTTTTTAAGCATATTAGAAGAGTATTATGATCAACATTAGAACCCTGGTAACTCGAATCTCGATATCTGGACACTCCGAGGAAAATCGACAAGCCTGATAATTTTTTTCCTCAAACCCATAACGAATTTTTGAGGGGGGTCGGGCCCCCTCTGACCCCATAGAGTCGGCGCCACTGTAGAAGGAGACGAATAAGCCTCTGTCAGTACCAAAAATATATTTCTTCAATAAATATCTCTTAATTCAAGCTTAGACGCAAATTTGTGCTGATCGAGACATTCAGAGCATAAAAAAATTATAACGTCTACACTCTATTCCTCCAAGCCTTGTTTCCATCGTAAAATCTCTACCGCATAGATATATTCGACATTTTAACATCCCATTCCCAATTCGTCATGAAGGTGGTGCTTCAAAATCGAAAAATTTCAATTTTTACTAGGCGATTTACTTAATTTAATTTTATATTGAGAATTCTTATGAAGATGTTTTTCCAAAAGCATAAAAAAATTATAAAGTGTACACAATTCCTCCAAAGGTCTAGTTTCCATCGCAAAATCTCTACCGCAGAGATATCTATGTACATCTACATAATTCCCTGCGAGCCACCTTTAGGGTGTTTGGCAGGGGTTGATCAATCACCAGCACGCAGCATGCAATTGGACTCCCACATGCACACCACACAGTACAAAAAACGTCTCGCATACTAACAAATTATGAGTACTACCATATGCTGTTAGAAATAATAATAAAATTTAGAAACATGCATTAAGTTTTACATAGGTTAGTAGGCTACACTACAAGTCATCTAATATATTTATGAGTTTTATCGTTGCCGTTATAATCTCTTATTGATCGTGGAAAAAAAGACATTCTGAATCTGTCTGTTCTACAGTCTATCTCTCTTATTTTATTTATACGATCTGTAGTGTGTTGGCGCTCGTAAGACATGGCTATCTTCGTTAGAAAAGACACTGCTCTTGAATTTATCTAAAAGGTTTAGTCTATTTTTCAATCTACGGTCTGATAGAGATTCCCATCCTAGTTTATCTACGAGGTCAGCTACACTAACAAGACTATCGTAACGACCTTTCACAAATCTGGCAGCTCTTCTTTGCACGCGTTCTAACTCTGTTATTAAGCCTTTTTCATGAGGGTCCCAAACACTGGCAGCGTATTCTAAATCGATATATTCGACTTTTGAACATCCCATTCCCCATTTGTCATGCAGGTAAGTAAACCGCAATCGTAAACATTCCTGAGGACACTGGTTGGATCACCAGCAAAAATACCATCACGTAATAAGTTCCACGCGTTTTAACGTCAGGTTAAGATAAACAAAGGCGATTTTTGTCTTCTGCTATCTACGGTATACGATCAAAATTGAAAAATCAAAATCTGAAATTTCGAAAATGCTTTGATGACTCTGGATGGCTGGCTATTACAACTTTGCTGTTTTCATTTTTTTATTTCGTGCAAAATTTTACTTCCGTCATATTCAAAGTTCTGAGGAGAAGAGTGGGAGGAGCAGCAACATTTTAAATAAAAGGCTATAACTCTATTTATGCCAACTTCGTCTGCTTCCATTTACCATTGCAGAAATGCATTGCACTCCTGCTTTACGATAGGTTCTGCTTGCGATCTATTCGCCATCGTATCTGAGCTGATTTAGCGGCGGTCTTAAATTTTTACAGATTTACTTCCAACCGCAGATACGCTACGAGCCTGATGGCTAGTCCAGAAGAAGGTTCGCATGTGGCATTTAATCGAAATTTTCAGCATTTTTTTCACCACTCAACAGAACGTATTGGCATATCGGGATATATTTTAGAGAGGAATGAGAAGTCGTGGCTACGATAATGAAATGGCTCTTGCCTTCATTACATAAATTTCCTTTGCCAGTATTACGTAGAATCAACTGTTTATCTAAATACGATGTATATTATCAGCTTACTGCTCACATCATGTAACGTTAAGACTCTTCGAATGGTTCCGAAAATAGCTATCCGAAGAATAAGCTATAAATTAATTGATGTATTTCGTGACTTAGGCACCAGCTTTGCATTGCGTGTACATTTAAAGAAAGTGGATACTATGACGAAAAGAAAGTAATCTTTCACCATAAGATCTTCTGTGATTATTGCAATAAATTCTCTATTTGTGTATCGTTCAATTTTAAATAAAGGGTTCTTATTTTCCTATAGAGTAAAAAGTGGTTTACCTAGATATAAAATAGTTATTTTTTGCTACATCTGCTTACATCATCATCTCTTAAGCCTTAAATTAATGATAATTTTTTCCACCCCTTTTAAGGGACCAAATCAGTGATCACTCGACCCATCATTTTCCGAAACACACGGTCATTCCAACGCCCCTTTTCCCATCGCTTATTCCGTACTTCCCGTATTTATAACCGTCATTCAATTAAAAGCCAAGCGTGGCGTAACAAGGCACCTGCTTCACATTGCGTATGCTTTTCACGAAACTGGGTACCCGATGGTAAAGAAAGTTATCGCTCAGTTCAAGCATTTCTGTGACTTTAGCAATGAATTCTTTGTTTTTGTACCTGTTAACTTTAATTTGAGGAATTTCTTTTACGTTTAAAGGGACATGAGATCAGAATTTTTTACAGATATATATATATTATTATTTTATGCATTATTTTTATATTTTTGTGAAAGGAAAAATAAGAAATTTATTTTGTTCTGTCCATATATCATACTTTGTTCTTGTTTATTGTAAGTTATTGTCACATATATGTTTCGTAATGATAATGTTTCAAAAATTATATATATTTTCTTTTTGTTTTCTGGCCTTGAATTTAATTTTTAAGATCGTAGCTTCCATGCTGGTTTTTTATTTTAGCCATCTGCCTAAAGCTCCATTAATTTTGTGTTGTTAAAAAAAGTGTACATTCAAGGTTGGAGTAATAAATTCATTCATATGCGGCACCTACCTGGCACTGCTGCGGCCCCTGCCTGTTGGGCGAGAGGGCTTTGGGTCGGGGCCTCTTGACGGCGAGGCGGCCCGAGTCTGCGGCTGACGAGGAGGACGAAGACGATGAAGAGGATGAGGAGGAGGACGATGAGGAGGACGAGGATGAGGAGGATGCCACGCCAGGGCCGGAGGCACCGCCCCCCGCAGCCCCCGCAGCCACCTTGGCCGCCACCGCCGCCGCCAGACCCCGTGCCACGCTTTTGATCTCCTCCGAACTGCCCACTGCTCCGGGAAGAGAAAGAGAATCAGCATCCATTAATATTGATGATTATTTTTCGGGTTAATGTCGCGTCAACTCATTTTTTTGCGGACGACAGTTTCGGGCGCGTTCCAGCTCACGTCTTCGGGTCCAAACATTCGGTTCTAAAAAATGTTCGGTTCGGCTCGTCAGTTCGATTTTTTGGACCTGAAGACGGGAGCTGGAAAGCGCCCGAAACCGTCGTCCGCAAAAAATGAGTCGACGTGAAATTAACCCGAAAAATAATCATTACTTTAATCACCGCGGAACCCTCCGTAAAAATACATCAATATTTATGTAACCCCTTTATATTTATATTTATTATTACCCCTTAATAAACATATTTATTTAACCCCTTGCGTTAAAATTACGAGTGTAGCTCGTCATCAAATTTTCACAACTTCAGCACTATTTAGGGTACCATTATAAATAATTTGACAATTTAGCGATGTTAAAACATCCATAATGTACATAATCATCACTGGTTATTATTCCTACGATTGGTTTGACGCAGCTGTCCACTCAATTCTTCTAACATCTAATCTTTTCACACCTACGTATTTCTTCTCTTTCATATTTTTCTTTACTTGTTCCATATATTTTATTCGACGTCTATTCTTTCCGTTTTTGCCAACTTCTCGTCCCTCGACGATTTTCTTCGTGGGGCCATTCATCATGTCTCAAGATATGGCCGATAAGAGTGTTCCGTAATGTTATCGAGGCTTCACTTCTCTCCTGCTGTTCTTAGGACTTTCTCATTACTTACTTGGTGGATCCATTTGAATCTCACCTTTCAAATTTTGATCTGTTCTTTATATTCTCTCGAAGTCATTCTCTTCCTTTCTTAACAAATAATGTACATAAAGAACTCATATTTCATTAAATTTGATGCAATGGATGAAATAAAATGATTTTATACGTGTAATGATAGCTGTTTTCTCGAAGTTCTTACGGGAAGAGGGTTCGTTTGTGATCAATATAAAATAATAATAACTTTTTATTTCACTTTTATTATCTAATTACAAGTTAAAAGTATCATTTCATTACCTACCATTCGACTTAAAAAGACCAACAGAAATAATAGAGGATAGATACACGATCTTCAGAAAATAAATTGAAGTGAAAGGGGAATATTTAACAGCTTTGAAAATAGCTATTCGAGGAATAAGACATAAATTGAGTGGTGCTAGTTAACCTGATTTAGCCACTAGCTTCATATTGCGAATACATCTAAGAAAAATGGATGCTATGAAGTAAAGGAAGTGCCATTCAACACAAGATTTTCTGTAGTCATAGCAATGAATTTTTTTTTGGTCTATTTAATTTTTTTTGGTTAATTTTTTCTTTCTATTTACCGAAAAGGTAAATAGTGGTTTACCTATAATTAAATTTGCTATTCAATGCTAAATCTCCGATTATTATTTCTTAATCCTTTATCACACCATCATTTTTTCCGCCCTTCAAAATGATAGCTTCAGCGATAGAATTTTAGGCGGTAGCATTTAGACATCACGGAAAATGGTGATGTTCCATTTTGGCAATGTTTTTAAGGATACAGAAAACGTTTATCCTTTGAAATAGCCTAACTTGTAATCAAAACTAGCCTAGATAAAAGAAGAATATAGTGATAGAGCTCGTAAAATTTGAGATTATATATTGAGCGCTCTAATTGTTTGCTGCATCATCAGGTAGCTTTCCTTTCGAGTAGTTCATTCAAGATGGCAGAAACATAATCCAGATCAAACCTTCATACCCAGTTATGCCTTTTCTTCGGGGAAATAGCTCAAGAGAATGGCATTCAATTTCCGCTTTGTTAATTTACCCCATTCTTCACCAGGCAGTTAGCTGAGAGGCTGCGGTGACATGAGTCTTCGCGAAAGCTTGCCACTGTCATTAACCTAAGGCAGGGTGATCCTTAGTTAATGAGGACGTCAACAGTTTCTACGAGCAGTGCGCCCTTAGTAAAAGCTGGAGGTTGCGACGGGTATAACTTCTGTGATGAGAAAATTTAGGCACAAGGCTTCACTGAACACTTAAGTCTACGTGCTGTCACGGTGTCTGGAGTCCCAATTAAAACTAAATTACACTTTCTGCTAGATTCATCACACGGACCTTTTTCATTCCGAGCTATTCACTATCGCTCGCGCTCAAATATCCCTACTGAATATAAAAATCCTATCAATCCACTTTATTTACCGTCTTAATGCATTAGAGACACTACAATGCCAATTACGCAAGCCTAAGGTGAAAATTAAAATTAAAGTCACAATAAAATAGAATGTATATTCAAGGACGACTTGTAGCACTCCAGGAGAAAATTAGGACAGTGATATAGACCAATATATAGACTATGGACACCGTTAAATCAGCTTTATGTTAGCGTTGTTAATTCACAAAAATAACTAATTTACTTAGACTATATCTCAGCTTTCAAATTATGAACACAAAGGACTGTAAATATAGGAGAAAAACATAATAATAACCAAATAATCTGGGATGAATTCCTTCAATCAACATTTCTGCAAGTTCCTTCACAGTAAAATAGCATGAAAAGCCGGAAAAACAGTTTTTCCTCAGAAATACAGGAAAAAGATATTCAAAAGACCAGTTCTAAAAATAAAATTGTGCGGAAGTCTATTGATGTTCTTTCAAGGAAGTAATTCGGAATCGAAGAGCGAAAAGACCAGCGTTGAATTGATTTTACCTCATATACATTTATGCCTATTTGTATTCTTAAAAGAAAATAAACGGTTAATCCTCGGATTTGATAGAATATCGGCACAAGACTATTGTATTTCCGCATGGCTGAAGACTACTTCGACCGGAGATTCTAAGCAACTGAGCCGTCAAAGAACGCTAAACAGGAATTCGACCTCTTGAGGGAGGAAGAAAAAACTACGCAAGGACATAGATCAAGCGGGAGGGAGGAAGGGGTATACCCCTTACTAAGCCCTTAAGTCCGAAAAGGCTACCTCTTTCCTCAGGGTCCCTCCCACGTGAACGATAAATACATCGGATCCGCTCTTAAGAAAATCCTGAAAAAGCGCGCTCGCTGGCTTAAAGACTAAAGGCAATATAATTCGGGTGGCTGCGTTGGGGGTAGCTCCGAGGTCATATATATCCAGATGCGATAAAAGGTAACGGGGAGACTTGCAGGAGGTGGGGAATAGAGAAGAGATGTAGGAGAGGGCGTAAAATCCCTTAAAAATAACCGAACTGTACACCTTCATCTGTTCCCTGAGACAAGAGGGTGGGCAAACATGGGTCTGGTGGGGTGAGGGAATTTTGGGAGCAAGGAGTCTGAGAGTTAAGACCGGTACTGATACGAGGAAAGGAAAGAAATATTGCCGAAAAATAGAAGAATTGGCCAAGGTAAGGGATAAAAGGACGCTGGAGAACCAAACATAGCTATCAGCAGGTTATCCCCCCAACCCCCGGGGAAAAGAAACATGGTTGCAGCTGCCGTGCTTTCATAACATAAGAAGTGAAAAAAAATTATTTCAGAAACAAAGGAGAAAAAACTCGGACTAGGAATAGGGTGTTTTCTTATTATTTTTTTCTAGCCTAAATAGAAAGATGCGCACTCCTGGAGTGCGCATTTCATGCTCTTAGATTTTCGAATGACGATATCTATTTTTCGCGATTAAACGAAAAGTGAAAAATTTCAAGCGCGCGAAAACGCGACGTTTAAGTAGGAATGAGAAAAGTCCGTGTGACATATTTCTGATTCCAGCTGTCGGCGTGTGAGGTGACCTTGGGGGGAGGCTTGAGCGCTGATACGACGCCGGCTGCTAGCAGGTAGCTGAGTACCCTGCTAGTAGGTAGCGCTTGGCTTACGTAAGGATTATTATTCTACCCTATCAAACGTAGGAAACTTTCCGAACTTAGGTATTTTTAATGTGTGATTATTAAGAGATGTTTCCCTGAGCTCTGTGCCTCATGCATGCATTAGTAATCTCAGACAATGTAAAACTCCTATCTACCCGTATAGAAACTAGGTCCCTGTGACGTCACGTGGTGTGGAATCGCATCGGCATTTCTCAAATGAGGTCAAAATTGACCGTTGCTATTCGTCTAAACTGGGATTTCTAAAACCAAATAAGTTGTTTATTATGAATACACTAATGGTGGGTAACGAATCGCAATCAATGCATTTCGTTTTCTTTGATGAAGGAAACTACCCTATTACAATGCTCTTTAGGTATTCCTATCAGGATTTACAGCAGGGTAATGCTGTCCTCCATCCTCAATGAGTAATTGAGAATGGAAGACAAGCCGTTTTCCGAAACGTCAGGCAATTCGACTGCAATGACCTGGTGTAGAGCCCGAAAGAAACTCCTGATTATTATTCACCAGGAAAAATTATAATCGTTCATCAATTTTTATTCTTTGAATTACATGTTTTATTGTACATTTCGATGATGAGTTTTCGTGAATATACAAAGTGATCTAAATAGCGTGTTTAATCTCCTCAGTCTAAGGACACAATATCTACATGGTTAATTTCTGGTTACTTAGATGTTAAAATAACAATGAAAGTAATTTATTTGAAACATACTTCTGTATAATGCTGTCAACTGTCAGGACGCACTGAAATAGTCGTGAGAACGGCATTTTACTTAGCCAAGCGGTGAAAAATTCAAAATTTGATGCATTGCGTGTAATACGCCATTGTTATGAGATAATCCTCCATCACTCCTGTTATGAGATGTATCACTCCATCGTTTTGACCCTTCATAGGTTTTAGGGTATTGTGAGGGTAAAAGGAATAATAGGATTTATACTTGCGTAATGCCCCACGGAGATGGAGTTATGCATGCCCAAGCGATCATCTAAACCGTGACAAACGATGCATTTCTTGAGATCGATTTAGCTTTGCACGAATAATTTAAAATCACTCCCCTTGCAACTACATAGTGACTACAATAAATTATAAAGTGTAAATTAATGGTGAAATATTGGATTCCTACGAGGTAAATTGCATGAGTTTTTGAACATATTCAATTAATTGACCTGCTGAAGATATAATATATTTTAATTTTATTAATTAAAGTAAATATTTTCTACCGCCAAAAATGTGCCAAAATATTTTGTTTAAGTAAGACAGCGTAAAAGTTTTCTCATAATTTGATTTTACTTACATAATATGGAGTATTTTCACGATATAATGCAACAAAGTAGAAATCTCATGCGAGGAAAAGGCATGGAAACAGGAAAATTGATAAATTAGAAAACTCGACATAGCACACCCCTCGTTATTCTCTCAGGCATAGAAATTCGAGATTATTCAAGGTTAATATGGATCTAGGATTCCCTAATTAGGATTTGAAATGAAGGTGTATGCATTATTCAAGAGCCGTTGGGTACGGAGGCGGTATGTCACAAGCTTACACCGTAATTAATTCAACATGAAAGTACTTCCTGCAGAGCTGTATCTCTTCACGGAATTTATGCTCCAAAAAATGGCCTTTGATGCAGCAAAGGCATCAAATGTATTTAACAGTATGCCAGTCCTTCTAGTGAATCTCAAATTGCAGTTTATGGGGGCTAAAGTTACCAAGATGTGTTGTTATCGTTTAACTGTAAGGATGAAAATAATGGAAAATTCAAGGAAATTAAAGGATGTAATATTGACTTAATGGAAATTCACGAGCCCTTGGGTACAGTACCATATTACACAAGCTTCTTTAGGGCCTTTTGGTTCTTGCTTGTTATAAATACGTAGTAATAGGTTGTTAGCTCCGGTAATATATCTCAGTAATCGATTTTTAAACTGTCTTTCTTAGTATCCCTTGCTAGTCCCAGTAGAGAATATACTTCTCAGTTGACATCTCTACACTTACCAGAGAGAAATCTGGCATTGGATATTTCAAGACCAGATTAATGGCATTAATGTCAAATAATGACCCTCAATCTAGTAAAGTCAAATGTGCCCTCAATCTAGTAAAACATTTTATCTATGTTGTCATAATTGGTACCAAATTAAACCAACTAGGTTTTATAATTTATTTGAAGTCAATATTTTGTTACTCTACCATTAGAACATTCTTTATATATTTTGTTTGCATATGGATAAAAAGTGTTTTTTAATAAAAATAGCAAAAATCAGAAGACATAGCTGGAAATATGTGTTACTTCAAACTGAAGATTGCTAAAAGTATTGATATTGACGAATATCTTTCCTCATCATTCAGCTTTCCTAGAACTTAATCAAATAGTTTCACAGCAATTTAAAAATTCATTTCCCGACGTCAAGATACTGTAAATTCGCTGCAGTCCCAACTGTCAAGCGGTAAATAATATGTAAGATTTAAGTTAGTGCTTTAATTTTGACAAGCAAAATTATAACTTTTCTCCTTAGAGGAATTAAAAAAAATATCAAGCCAAGTTATTAATTGTCAATGTTTGTTGCCATCAATTCTTCGATTTATTTACATTTACGAGTTAAACGCAAGACGAGAGTTACATAGGCTCGTGGAGAGAAGTAAAACGAAAAATAAAAATAATAGTGGAGATAGTCCTCAGAAAAATCACACCTATATGTCCTTGATGCGCCTATTCAATTCATGAGAACTTACCAGGTAAATGAAATGTGATGAAGTTTCATTGATGCTTGAAAATTAGTCGGTTTCTATGCAATTAAACACTTTTTCCTTGAAAGAAGCCCAAGTTTTTATTTCGATATCAGAAAATTAAAGATTTCTGCCGATAACGGCATAGACATTTTTGATAAGGTTACTGTGCCTTAAAATTTATTCTTTGTTTACCAGTAAAAATTTATAGAATTTGAATAAATCAAATGCGACTTTTTATCAGACTTAACAGCGCTGTTCCGTGCCCTTGGTGCAGAAAAACCTGTCACTTTATAGGTTATTATGCGTGATGTGAGAGAAAGTTGAATTTTTTTAAAACTCTGCTATCAAATCATAAGCTTCAAACCAGGAAGGGTATTTAATACATTGAACTAGCCTTTTTTCTACAAATAGTTTTCGCCTGTTAAATATTACTAATAATTTAAAGAAATTGGCTCAATCGATTTTCCCTGTGAGTATTTTTTAACTGTGCTTTTTATATTATGTCTACATTTGCCTGTCAAGCACTGGAGGATTTGAATCAACTGAATAATAAAATCGAAACTAGAAGCTTGATAGGGTTGGAAGTGATCCATATTAGCAATGATAGCACTTCGTGACGTCTACTATTTATTTTCAAAATTACGACTGGTTTCGGCTATAAAGCCATTATGAAGTACATAAACAACTACCCTTAGAAACAACTCTTGGAAACTGGTTTTAATTTTTTAAATACATAAATTTTGGATGTGAAGAGGCGCTATCATTGCTAGGACTAAATAATAACTTAATATACACAGAGAGTGGGGAGTCACCACGTACTAAGCAGGCGGTTTAGTGAGAGACAACGGAAATAGTTGGAGCGGGAAGAAGGGGGAGGTAAGAAGAATAAATAGGCTCGGAAAGAGTGGGAGAGAAGTAGTAGAAGGAGAAATAAAAAAGAGAAGAGAATGGAGTGGCGAAGACGGGGTAGAGTGGAAATAAGTGTCTTCTCTTTCGCGAGGACGGGCGGGAGAGCTAGTGACAATCAGGGGCTAATGAAGACGCATGGAGATAGCACATTTCCCACTGGCAAAAATAACCTTCGGGGCGAGAGAGTGAGAAAAGGCAGAGGGAGAGGAGAAGTCAAGAGTCCGTGCAGTCTAAATAAAAAAATGGTCTCTCCATTTTCTTTTGTCTCCTTTTCGCCTCTAAGATATCTAAGTGGGTAGAATTTGGGTGATAGGAGAGGTTATAATCCTTAACCCTCGTTCACAAGAGCTTAACTTGGAGTAACTTAACTTAACCCTTAACTGTATGAATTTATAATTACGTGTGAAAAGAATTCCTTATAAAATGTATCCAGGAACGATTCAATTACTAGATTTTATCACCTTTTCTGCTATTTTTTAAAATTTCTATGGAAGATTTGAATATCAATCCCATATAATACATAATAGTTTAAGCAACTTATAAATTATGTATCATATATGATACATTCACTCATTGAAACTTCTCGTTGGTGTTCGTTCCTTTTCTAGTCACTTTCATACAATGATATCATAACTATACTGATTACACTTGCGATAGCTTGGAAAAATATTTAGGTTGTAATGCGGATAGTGAACTTCCTTCAATTTAATTGAACGGTTTAAAAGAACATTTCACATATCAAAGGTTAAAACAAATTATTGCTCCAATACGCCAATACGAAGGATTTGTGTAGTATATAACAAAAATTTCAATGATCTTGACTTGTATCAAAAGAAAGACTGCTTTGTAAAAGATATTAAAAATATGCTTCGCGACTGTGATAGTATTTAGTTAAGTTGATATTTTTCAGCATTTTTTATCATGACGGTTACTATTTTTGTGGCTGTGACCATTTTATTTTCATTTTTTTGTAGCTACAGTCTTGGATTGCTCACTCTATAATTACGTATATGATGGGCGAACATAAAACATGATAAATAAATAAATAATGAGACGCTGATCACCTATAACAACACCTACTGACTGTTTCGAGAATAACATAGCGGCGGGATCTGACACACCATGCGTTAGATAAGAAGAATTCTGTCCTTCAAAAATAACCCGCATCCACGACATCTCTCCGCAAAATGCTGACTTTATGCCTTATATCGTTCACTCACTCATTTTCATGGTTTCAACCTGGATGGTTTCAATGGCTAACGGTAGAGGCGCAAATAGATTTCCGGGTGGCCCTTCCGCGTCCATTCATACCGGATTCATTCGGTTTTTCCTCCGCTTCGAACATCATCAGTGAGATATCGACGCAGAGGACGACCCAGAAACCTAGCTGCGCCTACTGGACAACTCCGCGAAAGCCTCCATGTACATAGGTAAGGATAGACCTCACTCCATACTAAGATATGGACGTTGAATTTCAAATGGTCGGGCTAGAGAAGCCAGATTTTTCTCCTAAACATGGAATTATCAACGACCCACGAAGTATAGTCCTATGCTACTAAAACATATAATTGATATCTTTCCCCACCAGTTATCCTAGAACATATAAAAGATAGATTCCATCTTTTTTTTTCATTTGGGGCATAATTGAGCATATGTAATTGTGTAACAGTGCATATTACAAATTAAGCAGGATGCTGACACAAATTCGAGGGGAATTTTTAAATGAAATTTCAGCGCAATTAGCATTTATTGCATTAAATTACTTCATCATAAAAAGAACTGGTTTAAGAGCACTATTTCTCTTCTTTCATGGTTAAAGTTATGGCCCATATAATACAACAGTAAATAAAGAATCAGTATACAAAATCAACCATGAAGCGACAAATTCAAAAAGGAGATGACGCAAATATATTACTGCTGCTTGAAGTAATTTTGTTGGACTGTTTATCCATTTATAAAAAGTAATCGTTGGCCAAAGTCATCCAAATAATTGGATAATACCGTAATATATATGCATTTTTCTGCCCAACATATATGTCTCAAATCTTTAGAGTTACTATAGCGTTTTGAATATTGATAAAATATGTCTACAACACCAAACTGCTAATTTATAGACGATATCTAAACCTCAATAACGATATTCGGATTTAAAATGCATGCTCACTAATTTATAGATGGATAAGCAAGTAAGATGGGTATTTGCCGTGGGGAGACCGCCCTTCGAAGAGCCGTTTCATGTTACATTTCGGTGGCGGCGCTGCGTTAACCGGCGCGTGACTGATATGCCCGGCCTGCTTACGGATGATTGGCCAAAGAGTCGAACGCAAAGAGGAGGGGAGAGGTACATCACGGTCCAGTAGGACCCTAGGGCAAATGGGTCAAAGGGCTGCCGAGAATCTCGAAAGTGGCAATACTTACACCATTCCGCATGAAAAAAAGAGCGATCAGGAATCAAATACCGAGGTGGTCGTTGAAAAAGAGGGTTCACACCAATGGACATCACTTACAGCTCCAGCATTTATGAAAAGTACAGTCGGAAGCTTTTATTACGGCAGAAGGTGGAAAGTAAGCAACGTTATGACTGAAGATTACAGGCTTAACTCTGCGAACCTTTTCCATTATGGAAAAGTTTTATTTGCATCATGGAATTATTCATTTTTAAAATCTATATTATTGTAAAAAATATTGCCTGTAATCTTTTAATTTATCAATATTGTGCACTCATTTTTTCATTTAAATCCCTAAGGGTGGTTTTCCAATAAACCTAAACGTCGGCAAAACACTTTTGCATCATTCGGCCTAAATTCCAGGAACTTTTGATCATTAATAAATGGAGGTAAAGACAAGGAAAAAATCTAATTATGGGAAATGAAAGAATAAACTGTGTTAGGTTCTCTAATATAGTAATACAACTCTGTCAGCTCTGCCTTGCTGGCTTCTAAAATATAACTGATGATTTCAGGCTTAACTCTGTGAAACTTTTCCATTATGGAATACGAAAGCATAAACTTTGATAGGTTCACTAATATACCAGGGCTGATTATTCCGGGCAGTATGCTAATTTATAAAAGGCGAGTATTAAATTTTTCGGCCCCATTGAATTTATACGGCAACTATGAGAAAATATCTCTGGTAATGTGTTTCGCTTTAAACAAATAATAATTGGAATGACACTATAACATTTAGTCGTGCCCCTGTTTTTTCCACATTTTTAAACCATTTGACGAGTCAAAATTTATCTTTCTCACAAGGATAATCATGCCTTTCATTTAACATCTTTAATGAGCGATTCTTATATTAGTAATGTAGTTTTGAGACGATAACTAGCATAGCCTGCTTGTATAACACCACTATCATGATAGGTAAACAATACTTTAAATGGAATTACAATATCCCTTACTAGTGTCTACCATTAAAATATCATACCAGTCTAACCAGATTGGTCACGATGTGATTCAAAAAAGTACTCTTTGAGTAGCTAAACATAATATAATCAAACCTTTTTCTAAATATCAGCCTAATATCAAGATTTCGCAAAAGGCAAATTTTGACCTTTAGATGAAATGATCGTTTCCCTTTTGGGGAATATATTTGAGGTGATAACACGTGGTGCGGAATGATGGTACGATTATGAAGCGGAAATAAAAATCAATATTAAATAATAATAAGTAAAACTAATATTGACGATGGACTATTAACCCGAGTGGAAGCCCGAGAAGTATTTAACGCCAGGAAAGAGTTCTTCATATGTCATGTAAATCTCATGTCCGCCGCAACGAGTTACATCAGTAGTGTCTGATTTGTCTACATACACCTTTTAGCAGGTGGGAGAATAATGGAATTTATCTCTAATAGGACAATGATCGCAGGCTCCAAGCCAATCTTTAAATTCCCAAGTAACTCGGAAAAACTTTATCCTTCATGATAGTTGGATCCGATAATATATTTCTTTTTTATCAAGAAGTCATGAAAATCATAAAAAAGTCAAAACATTAATGGTAAAATAGGTGCAATTGGGTACCTAATGTCACGTTTATGACGTTGTAGAAGCTGTAAATGAATGGCTTTATAAAATAAGAGCTATGGGTAGGTTCATGTGAGTTTAAGCGGAATAAATACATCGCACAGAGAAGAATGGATGATTGAGACGGTTGAAGAGGCTCTAACTTTCAAAACTTTTATTTTCGTTACTAAAAGGCACTAAAGAAAATATATTGTATGCTTTAGGGTCAAATTATCTTGACTCTTTTCACCAAGATTATTTCATTCTGGTGAAATCATGAAAAATGATGATAAACAAAGTATTTAAGCGTGAATTTGTAAGTGCCTACCCATATTTACTTCGTAGACGCATTTTAGCAGCGGCACAATATCGTAAAAACATCAAGGTCTTCGGAAAATAGAGGACTTCACGAGGTGATTAAAAAAGAAGTCATTTAGAGATATTTAGAGCCGCCAATAATGGAGAAAAATTTTCCACATAGTAAAGAAATTCAACTTAATGTCAAAGCAAATGTTTCAAGAATATCGTATCACGAAATGAATTCGGAAGGGCATTTTTCATGCTGTACTTTTTAGGATGAAGGTGCTCTTGCGCAAGGGGTAAAAGAAGTGGAGACAGAGTACCTCAGGGAGGAGTAGTAAATTAGGTGGGGTAAAAGATGTCGTGTGGAACAAATGGGACCAAATTTCGTAGTCTCGTGAGAAAAAAATAACAATCTCAATGGCGACGACAAAAGACGCAGGAAGGCACCGTGCAGCGGGTAAGGGACTTGTCGACATTTCTATGCTTCCGAGCAAAGACTGCGGGAGGGATTCCTTGGAGTGGCAAGTAGCATGACATTCAGCTGTGCGCAAACAAAACAAAAGGATGAAAACAACCACCTCGGCCATGAGAGTAAACCTTCTGCAATGGTCCACAACTCCCCTCTTTTTCATTCGAACTCGGTATGTGATATGTGCGAAATGTGTGCCGAACAGGTGCTGCCACCAGACGGAAGGCAAGCAAAACGACCCTCTAATGGCCGGCGTAAACAACGGAGCCTAGCGACGGGGGGAGGGGGAGTATTGGATTGAGTGAGTGAAAGGATTCCATTGGCTGGTCGACTCCGTGGCAGCGCGCCAAACGCTTTGGCGGGGAACTCAAACAAGACGAGGAATTGTGTACTTCTAAGGTGCCACCAAGAGCAGACATATTTCTTTCGTGATTGATACGGGCCCCTGGAGGGATATAGACTCCCGGAGAAATGAAACAAGCATCATCTCACGTTGATATCTCAAGTGCTTTCCGCCGTCTATCGAATGCCGACGTATGGTGCAAGCTTGCAGGGGATGAGGGGAATCAATGCAGAAAAATATTATGAACGTACTTCAAAACACCCACAGTTTATTCAGGTGAGTCTTTTTTCCTTCTTATTACCATTTTATTTCGAGTTATTTTTCACCGTTTAGTAATACAACGTGATGTGTTTGGGATATAGCAGTTTATAACTTGAAGAATAGTGAGCATTAGTCAAACTACAGGGTTGTCATAAAATAATGGAGGGATTTAAAAAATGGCTTGAATGAAAATAGAATTACTAATAGCTTATATTTCTTATTTTTGAATTTTCCGTCTCAGTTATTTTTACATAATTAATATATTTCAATACTTTGGGGTCGCTGAGCAAGAAAAAAAACCCGGCGCGGACGTTATTCTACACCTAACAAAGGGCGCCAAGGAGACCACGGCTTAACGTCTCATCAAACGGACTAAGTGTTGCACTTGAAGTTCCCTACTCAAGGCTCTAGAGCAGGGAACGGTTAGCCTCTGAAAATTTCTCTGCCACCCTATCCCATCCTATTATCTTCCTATGAATGACTGAAACCGCATCATTATTTTACGATAACTTTGGATTTAGCTCTATGAATGCTTGTATATATATACATGTTATATTTTACATCTTAATTGCTTGTGTAATATTTGTGTATCCTATGTATCTCATGAACAATGTTGTATTTTGCATGTAACATGACATTAGCTTTCACTCAGTAGGTTTTCGCAGGTTTTTCACGCCCCCCTTCTTGTGTGGGCGTTTTCCTGCAGTGGGTTTTTTCGCTGAAGGATATTACACCCTTATCCTCATGTTTTTTCCCACCAACTTAAATCTTTTTTACACAAAAATTTCACATATAGTTGTTTATATTTTTTGACATTTCACAAACAGTGTATATTGTATATTCTTGGTACTGTAAACGTTTGTCTAATATTTTATAATATGCTTGCATTGACGTTATCGAGGGGTTAGGTGGAAGAGGGGACTTTCCAGTCTCAACCTCGCCCGAATAAAGGCATTTTATTATTATTATTATTATTATGAAGGAAGGGAAGAAAAGGTGGATCTAAGCAACGTACATTGGGCCACCGCCACGGGGCCACAGCTTAGCGTCCTTTGAAGGGCAAAAAGTGCTCTCCTCACAGTACACAAACAGGGATCGAACTTCCTCTAAAATACCAACGTTTCCACTCTAATATAAATCCTTCCCTAAATCTTATTTTATAGCATTATGGGAACATGTGGAGTGCTATGATATTTACATAAAATCAACCATTTTGGTGAATGTGGCGAATATAAATATAAAAAAGGGAATATTAATAGGGAATATTAAATAAAAAAGGGTAAAATATACTATGTAAAGTGCAATCTTAATATACACGTGGGGTGGGATAACGGTAGTACACCAGACCGATGGCACAAATTCAATAGAGCAGGCTCATTTGATTCCAAACATTGAACAGCTGCATATTGGTAGAGAAAAATAGCTTGGCTTGAAATTTTTAGCTATGAATCTATTTAACTTGCTGTGTGAATATTGATGACATTACATCTCATTAACCGATCCCAGCCAAATTCAATATTATTGAGTAAAAACTCAACTTCGAGGCGTGTATTTATGTTATATAATTAGAAATTCTCTGATTGCTTTGTGCACCAGTTAATTGATTGGGGAGGGAGAAGAATAAGGAAATAAATGTGACAAAGGGAATCAATATTATTTTTGTGAGGCTTCATAACTTCGTCATTAATTAAATAATAACACGAAGCTAATTAAATATTTGACTGTGACATAATTATGGAATATGATACATCAAAAGTTAATTAGAATACATTTTGAAGAGGGAAGAAGCGTTCGGGAATTGGATGGGATGTTAGAAGGTGGCATGTCCTTTTTCTTCTTGCCTTATAAATCAAGAAAAGTCTCATATAATTGACATTAAGCAAAATAAACTGACAGAATTTTGTAGAATTTTATAGTCATTTCTTAAAATTAATATCCTTAAGGGTGATCATTAATCCAATTCGAAAATTTTGGTGCGGTATTTTCCCTGCGGTAATATATTTAATTTGAATTCGAGTCCCTAAATAAAAATAATTGCTTTGACATTGACAGAAATAGGGAAATCAAGATTGGTAGCATTCAAAATATGGTGGTACCGAAGAATGACAAAGAGAAAATGGATCGACCCAGAAAGTATCAAGGAAGTGGTGAGAAGATTGGAAGAAAAGAGAACTCTTCCTAAAAACCTTAGGGATAAGACGGGACGGGTTAGTTGGTCACACTATGAGACATGATGGCATGCTGAAAACAATCATAGAAGGACAGATGGAATAGAAGAAGAGCATGGGACAGCCCCGAATGAGTTGCACAGGACAAGTTGAAAAGGATTTAATTGAGAAAAAATTTGCTCCCATGAAAAGGTCAGTGGATAGGTGAGAGGTATGTAGGGCTGCGTCAAAGAAATTTTTAGATTGTCGATTAGTCCATGATAAAACAATACAAATGGTAATTTCCACACGTTATAATTCAAAACTCAACAATATGAACATTTAAATATGAAAATGACACATTGTGTTGATACCATTGTCGAATCAATGCCTTTCTTTTTCTTTAATGGAGGAAACTACTCTATTACTGCTAAAGATTATGTGTAGATGGGTCATGACTCATACTGATATAGAACTGAAGAAGACGGTACAAAATAGAGCACGAAACGACGCAAAAAATTTGAAGTTAGTATGTACGTACCATATAGATCAAAGCAAAAACAACGCTATTGTTGATTAAAACTGGTTGTTTTAGGCCACACGTACTGAGAAAATTACTCCAGGCTCGATGCAGAATAACATAATGGGAAAATTCATTCCATAGCTGAGCGTTGGATAGAGATTAATCTTCGATGAATTCACAGTTGAACGGGGCTCAAGAGTTTGTTTTTCCTGCGAAACTCTCAACCTCAGTAGACACACTTTATCGAACATCCACCCATTGAGAGGTCTTCACCGATATCCGCTGAAAGGAGGAGTTACAAAAACGTCACCATAATGACAGAAAATACCACGATACCACACCATGCTGAGCGATAGAAATATTCTCACAGTGGATACTCGCTATGGACATCCTAACAATGGCGGCTAAGCACATGGTGCAATAAGAATTGTCCTTAAAATGGTGAGTAAAATTAAAAGGACTATCACTTATTGCAGGTCAATTAAGTGGTTAAGATACAAGGTCTCTTGATTAGTGAAATTTTACTTATATCATTACTTTTTTCTATGAAGCAACCCGGGTTAACTAACCAAGAAGCTTTATTAAACAATATAACACAGTTAAGAATCAGTTAGTGAATTTTGTTAGGCAGGTAAAATACAGTCAAAGACGAATTGGGAACTGAATATGCTTATCACATTCAAAAATATTAATAAAAAATAACTGAATATAATGGATTCAGATGCGTCGGTAATTTTTCTATGACATTAAATGCTCAAGATTATCTCCCTATGGAACGAAAAGCATAAGTTTCTCTGAAATAAATGTGCTGACCAATTGTGCTCAAAAAATTACATGATTCCCTAACTAAACAATGAATAATATGATGACACACCTGTGCTAATGTCTAACAAAAAGAGAATAACAATGAGTTGCAACGATGAAATGTGGAGATAAATAATAACGATTCCATGTCACGATAACCCAGAAAAAACCACCAGACAGATGACAGTCATGGAGTTTTAAAGGAGATTAATATTATGAAAGTGTTACTGAGAGCAAAGTGATTCTAATTATCTTAGCGCGAGCAATAATTGAAAAATTAACTACACTTGTGTTCCTCAAAGGACTACCTACCACTTTGTGTTTAGACTTCAGGAAAGCCATTTATAGCTACTATGCACTTCAGCAGCAAACAATATATGTATTATTATGCATACTTATAAAATAATAGGCGAGGAGAATAATGCACTCCAACTAACTATACCCACAATTGAAAAAAATAAACACTAAGATCGTAATGAGAAGGGCCAGGAAAAAAATTTAATTGCATAATGGCAAAGATCATCTGCACTTATTATGTCTTGCGTTCGATTGTTTTTATTAAGCCGCTATATCTTCCATGATTGGGCATTCAACGTCTAATGAAGAGAAAGTAGCCCGTTGGGTAATATTCAGCGGTATAACACTCATAACTTGATTTCCTCTACTACCAGGAAATTCGCAGGTAATCACGTAGCTCCCAATTGGCTACAGCGCAAGGCGTGATATCCTTGAGAGAGATTTCACGACACGTTGCCGAGAACAGTTTCCTCGCTTAGCATCGCGTTCCAAACGCGGAATAGCTTTAATGCTTGGGGGGGAGACCTTTAGCCGACTGTTTCCCGAATCTCTAACTAGACTCGCATGACTTTGCACGGGAAGATTCCATGTTGTTAGGCCCCCTTTGGATATATATCCGCATTTGCATGCGAATAAAAAAAAAACTTGGAAAATCAGCGCTTCCTCCTCCGACGGAAACCCCACGGCTTTACGTTTGGGGCCCTAAGCTCATTAGCGAGGGCTGTTTGGTCGGGGAAAACAATCGCCTCTCTCCGGCAATTTCCATTTTCCTCGCCGCGAGGGGAAGGGCGCAGCTGGGGGATCCGAGGCGATAGATTCCTTGGGCTCGCGACCTATCTGAGATTCTGCCTCTCCCTGGATGTCAGCCTATCGGCAAAGGCATCGTTTCCGAAGGAGGAGATGGCTGTGACCCACAATAAAACGGGACGTGGAACACTGGCTATGTCGACAATAATCGAATTCCATGGTCCGCACCGGTTATACTCTTATATAAAATTGTTCAATTAAAACAGATTTTAGCGGGCAGTACATTCTGGATCTCCATTTTAATAGAAAAGTAGTTTAACTTTACACAATTTTACTCAATGTATTGATTCTCGTCAACAGTTTTCAATGCACTGAAGCTGATATTGTCAAGTTTAATTAGTATCCTGTTCATATAACAAACTTTTACTGGAAAATTTCCACCTAAAGACTATCACATAAACGGTTTCATTACAATTTGTAAAATCATGTTGAATAAATTTATGGTTCAAACCACTTATGTGAAAAAACTTTGGTTGAGCTTGAGTAATTTTAATTTTATGATAGTTTACCACAACAATATGGCTGAAAACACTCTCAATACTGTTCGATAAATTTTCCGTGCTTATTTTTAATGTATTTACGTAAAATAGCATACACCCCTATTTTAATTCAAAACTATATACCTGAATACATACCTGTTAATATCAAATGTAGATTCATCTTTACGGTTTTTCTTATTGCACAATTTTACTAAGTCTATACAACAGGTTAATTTTTTTAATATTGCATAAATAAATTTCGAAATAATGATTGTTGAGTGATTCTTGTTTACTTGAGTAATTCTTTATTTGTCTATAGCATTGCTGCTATGGCTATGGAGTAAAAGGCTTCATTTTCTCATGTCAGCCTCTAAACTGTGCCACGTTACAGATTACTACTGTATAAATGCATGGTTTATATTTTCCAAAGGATAGAACCTTGGATGAAAAAAACTCATTATTGTTTATTAAAGTGTCAACAAATTCCTTAAAAATGTAGTCAAGTCCTTAAAAATTTCATTACTAACCGCCATACTTCAGCATTAACTTCGTGAAACGCCATTATCATCAGAAAAAATTACCTGTGTTTTTCGACAAAGGCATTTTCCTCCACAAATTGAGCTAAAAGAATGATAAAAATCGCAAGTTGTGACAAATTACAGTTTAACTGAGAATTAAATTTTTTATAACACCTTAAAGAGCAAACATTATAATTATTTCATGCGCTGATGGGTTGATTTTAATCGCTTTGCCGTATAAAATACACATATTATTGCATACTATGCATCACAAAAATATTTTGGACTCTTTGGGTAATCTAAAACTCGTTTTCGGTAATGCAAACCAATTACAAGGGCACTGAAATATTATCAGGAGAGTTATTGATGAGCACGCACTTTATGAACGATGAAGGAAATAAAACTATTAGTGTTCAGCGCACTAGGAATAGACATTGACAAATGTCCATGACATATTATTGAGCATTGAATGCCATTCGTTCGCTCGCTATCACGCTGGCATCATTTCACTAAATCTATTCTGTGTTGCATTTCCGGTTTTGCGTTATTCTCAATGCTTTCCAATGCTACGTGGAAACTCGAGGTAGCACTTCTTCTTCCAATGGAATCTTCCACCATCCGGGCGGGGAGAATCAATGAGATAAAGTATCGGATTCAGATAATCGATAGTTGAAATGTAGGTATCGATTAACCCATCGCAGATAATCATTATTTCAGTGTGGAATCCACTCGTATCTACTTTTACAGCTTTCAGTTTTCATTTGATTGAGAGGCAGAGAGATGATTAGTGGCTGGATAACGTGAGAACGGACGAAGAGTTTAGATACAAGGGATTGAATACGAGTTTTTCCATTTATCACAAGGTTAAACGAGAGAAGTATCGAAAGTGGAACAAAAAAGGATATTGTATTAAAAATTAGCGCCGGTGAGAAGACTTCAAAAATTTATTTTTATCTCATTTCACCTCACGTACGTATTTTAATTACTTAATATTTACATAGTTCTTAAATAAATATAAAATGATTAGTGATAATGTGGGATACTTACTGCTTATCAAGCTTAATAATCAAATGAATTATGAGACAGTCAAAACGATTCCAATAAAAGACCATTGAAATTTTTCACAAATAGTAGACCTCACCACGTGCACAGAAACACTCTCCTCAGTTAACGATTCATTCTAACCATCTTGTTTCTGCAAAAGATTTAGTTGGTATATGATCTTAAATACGGAACAGTTACTCAATAAGATTACTACGATGAGTCGTATAAAGCTAGAGTGAAAGAGTGAGAAAGAAAAACTTAATAGAACCCCGGATCACACAATTTTGGCAACTCCAAATCCAACACCATTTAGGCGTATTAAGAAATTATGCGGCAAATTATAGAACCACTGTTACACCAAAATACGGCAGATGTTCAAGTATTTACGTCTCCCTTTCTAACCCAGAGCTGTTTCAGTAAAAAATCAAATTTCAAGATTTTTCATTTTGAAAACTTGAACATTTTACAATCAATGATAATTATCCTGGCAGCTAAATATTTCGTCATTAAATACGTCAATAAAAATTAAATTTCGTCACTACATAATAATATTTAGTTTAGATATCTCCTAAATAGAGCTGAAAGTTTAAACATTTTTGATGTTGCTTAGAAGCAACATTGGGTTATAAAGGGTTAAGATAATTGATGTAATTACCTACCTATAAATATAAGAATACAAAATTTTAAATAAAACATTAGATAGTATTGCCTTTCATTGACACGAATTGCGGAATCCTTAGTATTTATAGTAATTTACACCAAACTAAAAATTTGTAGAACTCTTCGCATTTTGTTTACTCTCGAATTCGATTCGAAAACAAATCATTCCAGTCCGGCTCGGTTCGGTTCGGAATGAAAATTGCAAAGTCGGCGACCGCTCCACAATCCTCCTGTTTGGAATTATACTTTATGCCACGGCTGGAGGACTATAATTCAATACTCACGGGTCAACAGCGAGGGAAATTGCATTAGGGTCAACGTGAATGCACGCAGGTCTTGCTGGAAACTCGGCACGTTTACCCCCCCCCCCCCCACTCCGATGAGAATAATCTCCCCTCCCCCTCCCACCCACGATGTCCCACGTGATCCCCCCACCCTCTTCTCCCTCCACCCCTGTTCGCCTGGGGACACATTAATTATTGGTGACCCGGAGAGAAAGCAGCGAGGGGTTTAGGTTGGAGGATCCAAAGGGAAGGTGGGTGGGCAAAGGTGATAGGGAGGGAAAGGGCCAAACGTTGGCAGAGTGAGTGCCTTGAAAGATGTTTCAGTGTTCAGGAGACGAAACAAAATATTTTTCTCTCTCCTCTTCCTTCACAGAAGGATGTAAGTACCAAAAGATATGTATTCATTATAGATAGAAGGTTCAGGCTTATCAGGCATTAGAGCATGCTAGTAAATTTATTGCTACTGGTAATTTTCCAAATTAATTCAATCTCACCGTACGACAGAATTCATTAAATTTTGTGTTATCTTCAATTCTTTCAGCTGAAGCGATGTGAAATGAAAGTATGCACTTGTGGACACTGGCCGTTCAGTGTTTGATATTTAGGAACGCGCAGAGTCACTGTCATTTTTTACAACGTTTTTAAAAACTCATTTTGTTGATTGTCATATTATCCGCGTCAAATATTGCAACTTAATTTTAATCCTCTTTCCAGTTAATACGAAGTTAAAATTATCAGGATAGCAGAGAATTTGATGGCAATGCAATATTTTAGCAATTTATCATGATTGTAACTGTAATTACATTTTTATTCAGAGTTTAAAATTAAATATTGAGATTAGGTTAAAAAATGCCCACTAAAATCCAAAGGCTTTGATCATTAAAAGGATGGAGAAGGTTAGGAAATCATGAAAAATTTGTTTGCACAAAATTTATTGAAAAATTCATATGAGAAACAGGCTTATTGAAGAAATTTATATTATATTTTAACACCGTAAAGAGAATTTCAATATATTTTTCCAGTTATAATTGTGAATGACAGAGGAACCCTCGGGAAGAAATATAGTATGTATATAATATGGCACTAAGAATAAAACCCTAAACAAGACATCAATACGGCTAAGAAACAACTTAATGTCAACAACGTCTGCGCGGCAGTTCATGTTAGTCATATTGAATAATGATAGATGACGTTGAGTAAGAATAATATTTTTCATAAACACTCAAAAGCTGAAAAGCTAATTTTTCGTTGAAAAATAATGGTCGTATTTTTAATTCATTTAAAGAAAAAAGTGGTTCAGGTTAAGAAAATAATAAAAACTGGCGTCTATAACTGCAAATCCCAAAATATTTACTCTAGGTCATATTAAAAATCGAAATAATCTGCCGCATATTTGTATAAAGTTTTTGAATAGAATATATTTGGATAATACATTTATAAAAATTATAGAAATGGAATATTTGGTGTACACCACATTATAAATATGTCCCGGGAGGACATTAAATGCCAGACTACTGAATAGATTTAAGATCTGAATTTAAGAATAATTACATTAAATAAATATAATAGCATCTCAATTCGAATAAATGACTTGGTTTTTCTGTCGAGCGGAATTAATGATGGTGGCCTAACCGGCAATATTGTAATGGTACGGATTGATAGCTTCATCCTTTAAAACTGGAGAAACGATACTTACCTAACCCTTCTTTCGGAATTGTAAGGATGCATGGGAAAAAAGTCAAAAATCACCATTTCCCATCATCTCATCGATAATGATAGGGTTTCTTTTTTACGACTCGATGTTCTGGTCTCGGGCTTTTCACCCTGGCATCCGCTCCATTTGCAAGAATATGGCCTCATACCCTTCCTTCTATTATGCTCCTCACAGAATAGGAAGGAGAGACGTGGAAGAAGAAAAGACGAGGGGGACACTGGGAAGGTTTTTTTTAAGAGATGAAGAAGGTTACCAAGAAACGGTAGCGTGTGGGATAAAAATATAGAGGTCACCAGAATGATGACGACAATAAAAGCGCCCACCACATGCATGAACACAGAGGAGTAGGCCGTTGGCGTAAAACTCCACTCCAACCTCGGCCGTATCAATACAAGAAGAATGCCAGGATGGAGAATGCGGGACCCGTTCTTTGGGATGGGTCACCCTGGAGGAAGTAGAGCAACGGCAAGTCGCAAAAAAGAAGAGACTTAAAAACGTAAAATTTTTTTTCCACCCACTCTCTTTAGGCCGAAGTTTTATTTTGCGTTGATTTTGGGACGCTATTCATTCCTCTCGCTCTATTCTTGAGAATTTTTCTCGACGCTTTTTCGACGAGAGCCTTTTCGATCCATCGAAGTTACCTTTCCTCAAGCAGGTCACTGGATTTCAGTAGAGACTAAGACTCGGTTCCAATGTGGTTTACGTAGTGCATCTTTGAATTCTCTTTCAACGTTTCATTACCGTATTCAAGACGTTTTTGTGACAGAAAAGATAAAAAAAGATACCGTACTGTCAACATATTTTCTGATGATGACTGCAAGCTAGTGGAAACACGTTTAGTAGAGTTTTTCAGATAAATATGTAGACGGCACAGTATAATTAAATAAGATCTTGTTCTTTCCTGGCGTATGATTCTGGTGAAGTCTTCTCGGGTTTAACACCGGGTGAGTACAATATTGGACGAAGTTTCGACGGCTGCCTCTGCTATGGTCTTCAGGGCATGACAATTCGAGAATGGTGCTTTCTCTTATATAGCGGTAAAATTTTGCGCCAAATTCTTCCGAATAACTTCGATGGATCGAAAAATCCTCGTCGAAAAAAAGGCGAGATAAATTCTCGAGAATAGAACGCAAGGAATGAATAGCGTCTCAAAATCAAATCAAAATGTTCTCGGCCTAAACGGAGTGGGTGGAACAAAATAACAATGTACAATGCTTCAATATAATTGTGTATATTTTCAATGTTTTGTTCCAAGATATATCTCTGGAAAAACTTAACTTCATACCAAAACAAAAAACCTTGTAAATTTTACATAAGTAATTCTAATATCGGCCAGTTTCGTCACTATGCAACAATTTTTGTGCAAATACAGAATACAGTAGGAGCATGACCTTATATACATCGAGGCAACTGTACCTTGTTTTTACACCTGACGATGTCGCACAGCGATAGAACCGTTCGATATTAAAATAATTTACGTGAAACATACAAGGTTTTTGATTTAACATGAAGCAATTTCACCAAGTCACGCCTAAAACTATCAATTGACTTCATACGTTTTTTTGACAGTCCCATTGAACTTAGTTTTCCTTCGTTCGTTTCCTCCTTACTCTCCGAAAGCCTGTATTTTCTCCATCCAAACGCGTTGCATCGAATCTCTACAACCTATAATAAACAAACACATGGTAATCTGGAAAATAAAATAAGAATTGAATAATGGGGGTTTCAATTTAAAACTGCTGCCCGAATTACAAACGAATGAAAAGCTTTCCGGTTTAGAAGAGATATTTTTCGTGGACACCCCAGTTCTAACACTGCTCACTGATATTGCATGTGTAGCAGGAATAGAAACTAAAAAGATTAAGTTTCAAATTTGGGTCTCGATGCTCCTGCTTTCAAACCGAAAGAAATAAAATTGAAATGAAATCAGTTACGCATATGGACATAGTGTTTTCTTAGAGCTTTATTATACCCGTTGAAAATCCACTTCACAATCATAAGAATAAATATGCAGTGAGCATGGTATGAGACGAATCACGTATTTCCAATATGAACAATTTGATGGCAAATGGCCTTTCGTTCTATGAAGTAACGCCAAACGACTCATTAGCTACTTAACGATAGTAATTGTGTTAGGCAACGCTTCGATAAACCTGTCACGCTAAATAGTGAGGTAGGAAGTGAAAGATTAAGGGGGGCCCATTAAAATATCAATCGTAGTGAGACGCTACATTCATAATGATTGACATAATAATATAGCCTTTTTATCAGCGTGACGCAATGATTACCCTTTACAGCGATCTATGGATAGATCCATTCAAACTTAAGCTCCAGAGAAAAGTGTCATTGTATTCGATGGGTCATTGAGCACGAATTAAATTATAAGCACGTCACAAAACATTTTATTCTGCAAATTCCAACGTTCTAAAATTATCACTGCGCGAAAAAATGATAAATTTCTCGCTACTGCTTTACGGTTGTAACACAAAGTGACTCTGGTGGACAAAGACATCCCTCTTGCGAACTCCCTCACAGAAAACACGTGCGCTGGAGAAACAGAAAGGGAGAGGAGGTCAAGCCTTTCGTAGAAAGAAATCGGTGGATGGATGGATATATATTCCACCCATTCGCAGTTCGCGCGCCTTGTTTTCAGTTCACAATAGCGGGGAGGTAGGCATATGTACGTATATATATAAATGGAGTCGCACAGTTATAAGAGCATATGGATGGGGTTGGAAAAAGAAGGTTGGAAGAATGAAAAAGAAGCCCATTGGTCCTGATCGTTAAGCCCGCTAGGAGAGTGCACGGCAGTGCAAAAAATAAAATAAAAATAAACGTATGAAACGAATATTTTCTTTTCTCTCCCACAACACACTGTTGTGGAACAGTAGTAATAAAACAAAAGGAGATGTTTTTTGAGATGGGTGAGGGAAAGCTTGCGTTTTTTTTTATCCCCCTCCGATAGAGGAGAGGGTGTATCTCGGTCTCATCTCCGTTTTCGTATTCCATTGTCTACTGCGCTATCCCTTCCCTATCCAAATCCACACGTACCCTATCCGCTGCGTATCCACCGAGTACGGCGAAGAAAACCGCGAGATGCGAAGCGAGAAAGGGGGACATCGATTTTTTTCGCGGGTGGCATAGTTTTTTCTCGAGACGTCGTCGAGAAGTTAAGACGCGAGCTAAGAACTTTTCCCGTGTCAGATAGGGAAGCTCGCTTTATAAAGACGTTGTAAGAGCGGGTTAGAGAAGTGGGAACAGAATGGCCAAAATTTGTAGAAAGGGGGAAAAAACAACAAAAGGAGTCATAATAAAAAGAGAAGTTCGTAACAGCTTTGGTTTCATTGAAGGATGTAATTTCAACGGTTAATTCACTTCATTAGGAGGATTCGAAAATAATGAGGCCATTGGAAAATCAAGTTTATTTCTTTGGTGACCTTTGTAAGTTATTAATTTCATGATTATTGTTGGTTTTGTAAGGATGGTGGATTATATATTATAGGTGGTTTTTAAGGGTGGCGCGCAGTAAGAGGAATTTAAGGAAGTATGAACAGGCCAAATTTTGTAGAAATGCAAAAAAACACAAACAATGAATTGAGGGAATGAGAAGAGTACAAGTGATTTTTTTCTGAACAGACTTATGTACAGAAATTGATAGAAGAAATATACAAAAACTTGGCGGCCAGGAGAAAAGAGTGAGTCTCTGTTCTGTGCTGACATCGATAGGAATATTAAATGCACTACCAAATGTCTTGTTGATCTCGTTTGTTTTGTTGAACAAATTTCTGTGCCTAATGTGGCTAATATAAAAATCACTTTTAACCCCCTTTGCTTCTCACCACCTCAATTGTAATAAAACGGAATTATACAAAATGGAGAAGTTGGTAATTAAACAGTTCATGTTTCATTGAAGGAAGTGATTTCAACGGCTCATCCGCTGCATTAGGATGATATGAAATAAATAACGAAAGCGAAAAATTAGGTTTCCCTCATTCGTGACCTTTGTAAGTTATTAATTTGCTGGTTATAGTTAAGGTGGTTAATGGAGATGGCGCGCGTTTGGGTGGGTTAGAGAAGTGAGAAAAGAACATGAACGTGCGAAATTTTGTAGAACGAATAAAGAAAAGAATAACGATAAAACGAGAATTTCCTAACTGAACAGTTCAGGTTTCATTGAAGGACGTTAATTAAACAGGTCATCCACTTCATTAGGAGGATAAGAAAAAAATAACGTGAATTAAAAATCAGTTTCCTTCATTCATGACCTTTTTAAGCTATAAATTTGAAGTATATTCATCACGGTGCAAGGAAATCTTACGCTGATTTAACTAAGCTTGGACTACTGGCTCAAATGCTTTGCATTATATTTAATAATTAAGATTGCAGTCTTGTGCTCTCCGTATTAAATTACAAGCTTATAGTGACGAGAATTTACATCAGCTTCGAGAATGTCAAGGAACCATTTGCATGAGGAGTTGAAGTGCAAGGATTTTTCATTCAACAATATTATCAAGCCATAAAAAATACTTTCTCCTCAATAACGTTCTTAAACGTCACCCACTCTGTGCCAGTATGACTCCCTTTCGCTCGAATACCTACCAAATTTCCTATCTAGCCGTTTATCTCAAACACTTACCAAAACCTTGAGACAGGAGATAAAAGTTTTTCGAAATTATATACTTAGGATCTGGTCTTAAGACTGTGAAGGTTAATTAAACATAATATTGTGATAACGTTTTCAATTGCGAAATTCAACGCATCCACTTTGGTGAACTCCCTGGGGGCCAATAGTTAGTGCAAGAGAAAGTATGAGTAAACTAGGAAGCCAAATAAATAAATAGAACAGTGCAACAAGATTCTAGGAAATAGATGCATCATGAAAAACATGCATAGCATCTTAATCCGCCACAGTAAGAGACATAATGGTCTGACGAAGATAATCGTTGTGTAAACTGTGGTTAATAAGAACGACATGTGCTGACCATTGCAAAATACGTGTTACACTCAAGGAAGGAATTGACAGAAGATTTATCTACATCTACATATTACCCCACAAGCTGCCCTCAATTGCCGCGTGGCACCAGGACACCAGGTCTTAACAAATAAAACTGAAATGCTCCTAAAATGTTTCACCAAACACTTATTAAAGTTGAGAGAAAAAATTGAGTTAACTACAATTTAAGGGATAAATAAATGATAATGATGCAAATGAGAATAAATGACTAAAATGAAATTAGAAAAATTACGCATATTGTATTTCAATTTAGTTAAATCTTCATTTTTATGCGAATGTTATCTCATCTTCGAGCATGGAACACAAGTTAAATCTCCATTTTTGTATTAACGATTTTCCTCATTGTGAAGATTTAAAAAAATACAAGATTCATACATTTCTTCATACTTCAGAAGAGGCTAGATGGAAAAACATATTTACGTCACAAAAAACCTGAAAAAACCGCCGTTTTATATTCCGGATATATTTTCTTCCTCTCGGAATTCTACCGAATATTTTTATCCGAGCAATCCTCAGTATCCTTATTCCATCAGGCTCCGCGACTTCAAATAAATGAATTTCCGTTCGGGCACGCGGCGGTGGCAGCACCTTTTGACATTTATCGCGGGTGAAGTGGAGCCGAAACAGGGACACCGTTGGATACAGCCGCGGAGTGGATGTCAAAGGTCAAAGGTGAGCAGCGAAACACGGGAGGTCAAGAGGAAAACAAGCTGAAGGAATCGGCCAGAGGCGTCGAAACCTTTTCGACGAATCGGACGAAAAGAAGCCACGGTGACGTAAGCAGGGCGATCCGTTGCAGCAGAGGCTTACAAATCAAGAGGATTCCCATCACGGGTACACCTGTAACCGTCGATGACTGCAGCCGCTGAAATCGTAAGGAATGTTGAAGAAGACCTTATCTGAAAGAAATGTTGAGGTTAAAGGGCTAACGAGGATTTCAAACGCGAGCTTTGGCGGATTTAGGGGGGGGCACGTGCCCCCATCCTCACACACTTATAAAATAGACAAGATCTTTAATAATGTTATCATTACGTTCGTTTTATTTTATTTATTACGGAGTCTCAATTATATGGTTTAATATTAATATCTTTCACATAAAAATAAAGGGTATATTTTCTGCAGCAATAGTTGTATTTTGTTTTTAATCTCAAATATGTCTGTCCCTTGTGCCCCCCCTCAGAAAAAATCCTGGTTCCCCCCCTGGACGCGAGTGACAGAATTAATCGTCCATAAAGCAGAGATAATATACTTTGAAAGCCTATTTGAATTCTAATGAGATGATTGGCGAAATGAAATGGCGATATCAAGACAGAGATAAATTGTAATTTCCAATTTTCACACTATATGAGGAAAATTGTAGTTCAAAATATGCTTTTGCTCATTCACTACCTCTTTTTTATAAATATCTTCAATTGCTGAGTCTCATAAAGAATGTCCCAAATTCAAGTATACAAAATTAAACAGCCTAATTCACCTTGCAGAAAATTAGAGAAAACGGACGTAGCAGTGAGGATATCAGGAGAGCAATAAACTTTTAATCGATGCTAGTGATTAATAAGATTCCATATAGAAACATCGATATACAGACCGATCTTAATAAACGGCGGAGAACCATTGTATGATGGCGTTTTAAATGATAGGAGAAGTATTTTTCAACCAGATACCCGGATAGCAGGAATTTGTATGTAGGTACTTTGAATGGCTGGAGCTGTGTAGGAAGCTGTTTAGTTTGAATCCTTATTGCTACACAGTTCCATTCACTCGCCGCTAGAGGGTATCAATGCCGCTACGAAACAAATTTTGACCTCGAGCAAACGTGAAAGGATCTTTCTTCCTCGGGGTTGAGGAATTCTCTCTTAAGCAATGTGGACACAGACACACGCCTAGGAACTTAGGCACATTTTAATTAGAGGGAAGAGCTTTCTCCCACTCCTGGCGCTTCTACAAATGCGACGTTAATTAAAAAGTACCCTCAGGCACTTGGTTGAAAAGGTTAATCGATCCGCTTGCGCATGAACTAAAAGGCTTTAGAGCAATTAGCTACCTATCTTGGGCAAAGGCAGAAATTTGTAATGAGGCTGAATTGAGATTGCACGAAAAAAAAATTCAATCCCAAATGAGTAGTAAACGGTCCATTTAAGCTGGCCACGTCTCATGCAGGTATTTTCCCTTTGATATTGCACGGAGGAAGAATGATGGTGCAATATATTTTTAGGCAAACGAGAAAACCAATTTTCTCACACAATCCTTAAACCTCTTAAATTTGGTATGGTTAGAATGCATTAAAATTACATTATTTATGAGATAGCTCTCATTATTATCTACAACGAAATCAATAGCAGTAATTGCAGAGTATCACTAGTAGTATTTTCAATACGCATTATTAGCAAGGAAATATATTTAAAAATCATCCATGCTAATATTAGGACAATATTTAGCATATTATTTTCAATATTACTATTTGATCCACAAAGTATTCGGAAAATTCCACGGAGCATCACAGTATAAACCGTTTTCAATCTCTCTCAACTAAATACTTAATTTCTTACTTTCATTTTTGGTGATACGTTGTACAGGACGTTAAATTTTAATGAGGGATCCGAAAAATTATCTATCAACGGCTGTTAAAAAATACAAAATTTATTCATCATTCCGAAATTTTTGATACTACGGCTAAAAGATTGTCATTTTTTGCCGTTCTTAATTAAATATCTAAAAAGCTGAGGATCAGATGAAAATCGCCCAAAAACGTCACTCTTGCTCAGGTTGTATCCCAGTTAACTTACGAAATCAGATTAACAGGGCTCAGGACGCTTGTAACGGTGCAATGTTAAGCCCTCTGACCATGGATAACCTTTAACATGGCCCGAACAACTCGTGCCAGGGGACACTGTGTCGGGGAATGGTCAATGGATGGTTACCTTTGGTAAGACAATGTTGTTTCAGGGAGGAGACTGACATGGAAGACGGATAGACACAGGACCCTAGCTTTGCGAAGTGGGACAAGGGAAAAGGTGCTGGGCTACTAACTCAGCAAGCAGGGTGGAACATGAGGGGGCCAAGGGACGCTGGAAGCTGCTACCTTCTAATTTGGGAGAGCGAGTCAACACCCTTCAAGGCTGAAAACTTTTCAGTGCCTGTGGAAATTTCTACACCCAATAGAACGAATGGTAGTTTAAACTCTAGTTAAATTAAGAGAAAAGTTCGTTCAAATGAGAAATGAATTCGCAGAGAATTTCGATGAAATATCTTCTCGAATTCCGAATCAAGTACTTGCACGAAATGTTTTCGCAAACAAGCTGTTCGTTTTCCCAGTTAACTTACGAAATCAGATTAACCAGGCCGAGGACGCTCACAACAATGCAATGTTCAGCCCTATTTATCAAATTGATTTCAATATTATTATTTGGTCCACAATTTATTAGGGGAAATACTACTTCACAGAATAAACTGTTTTTGATTATCCTTAATTTTATGCTCTCTTACTATCAGTTTTAGAAATACGCTGTACGCGTACATGCCATTATACTTTTTTAAGGAAACCGAGGGAAGAATAATCTATCAATGGCTGCTGAAAAATGCTAAATAAATATTTCATTGAAATTTTTTTCCATAAATACATTATGATATCTTTGCCCGAGAAACAAATTACGAGAAATTTTCTTCGTGATGAGTGATTATTTACTAATTTAAAAATAATAAAGTTAAATTATTTGCCTTGAAAAATCTGTAGCCATGATTTCAGCAAGATTTAGAGAAAATATAATTTTTATAAAAAATCAATTCAAAGAATTTCGATGACGGTAAAAATCAAAAGGCAGAAATAAAAATATCGTATTTGAATGACTACAGGGTACAAGAGTTGGACGAGAGAGGAAAAAAATTTTTCAAGACCAATTTTCCACAAAGTGTATTCATGTCAAAATTTGTAATTACGGTGAATGATTGTTCAACCTTTATTTTAAGTTTAATGTCATTCAATATGAAGGGAGATTGCGTTCTAAGTTAACAAACATTCATCAAAATAAGATAAACCGTAGGATAATAAAATACAAAATATTTCGCGATGAGAAGGGAATAGTTATTGGCATGATATTGCGAAAACTGCATATATCTGGCGGATGTTTGAAGATTTTTATTTAAGCAGCTTACTTAGAGACCTATGGTAACGAAAACAAATATATAACAGCCTTTATTTTATCATGATATTTATTCCGGAAAAACGTATTATTTTACTAAAAGAGTGTATCCTGCGAATTAGCTAAGTGATCGCAGTCTTACCAGACAATGCTGGCATGAGAGGACACTGAGAAAGTTTTGGAAAAATAACAAATTCAGTGCCAATTTATGTTCCTTTTTCTTTAAATACAGACCGAAACTATTGAACAACTGCCTTTATTTGATGAAAACGTATCCGATACATATTCAACATCGAGGGCTTCCTCAGTACTCGCTGATGTTCCGAAGCAATCTTTGTGTAACGTTAATGTCGACAGTTTCATAAGGCAAAGTAAGCGGTGCAAGATTAACACATTTTACGAAAATGTCTCTAAAAAATGATGGGGTTAAGCCATGACGGACCAAATACTATTAACAAGTGACATAAATACATTTTTATAGAAGATCAGACATCGAAAATTTAAGCAAAATTTATTTTTATTTAATAAATCAAAATTGATAGATAACCATGACCTGTATTAGCTTAATTTCAATCAATTAAAAAATCAAATTCATTGCAAAAAATGCGTGTCAAAATTCATGTCTCTTCTTTTTAATTAATTTCCACTATTTAAAAAAAAATTATTATAACAGTAAAAAAATTGAAATAACCTTTCATGCCTTTATGTTTCAAATGAATACAACCATATTCTATCATAACCTTGACGAAGATATTTAATTTACAAGGGAATGCCTAGGGCAGGAGCACGGGAATACATTATTCTATTTTAGCCATTAGGGGATAGACTTCAGATATTGCTTACTCCTTGAAATTCTGGGATAAAACTATGAAAAACCGATAGCACGATTTTTCAGACAGTAAACAGAATAAAAATGCGACTATCACAAGAAATCACAAGCCTTATACAAATACATACGCCCTGTGGATGCCTTTACAATATAAATTACTAATATTATAATATGAACTCTATGAAGAAAATAAAGAACCTTTACAAATGACATGTATAAAGTTATAATAATTACCAATATGTGATACTGGATGGATATAAATAATTTTGAAACCTTGGAATTCAAAGGATGCAAATTGCTTTAAAAACCTTGGTCAATAATCGTTTAGTAATTATTTCATGTAAGATGTTTCGCCGCTTCATCAAGGAGAAATAGAATTTAAAAAATGGAGTTATCTTTTCTTTGAACTCTTTTGATCTTTCGAAGATGAAGTGCCTGAGCGGAAGTCATTCACAAATAAGATATTATAACAGTACGATATCGTTACCCGAGAATTGATTTCGAGAAATCATTTGCCTTTGAGACAGCAAGAAATTGTTAGTTTTCGTGGCTAGTATAGGCTTTATTCATCATTTACCTTAATGATAAGTAAATATTTACTTATTCGAAAATAATAAATTTAAATTATTTTCCGTGATGTGGTTTCAGCAAACATAATATCATTCCTCAAAATACTTTTGCCCTCCTCTTGAAATCATGCAACCCCAAGAAATAAAAGAGATTTCCTCATTTGGAAGACAGATTTCCATCTCTGCTCCATTGTCTCCGCGTGGTTGACCTTTTATTTCCTCCGAACGCGAAAATAATAATAAAAAAAATCCCCATCCATGGATTGGATGAGATCACAAACATCTTTAAGTGCTATCTTCCCTCCCGGCAATGGGAACGAGGGGGGCAAGTTGGGAGATGAAGCATCGCTGAGGAAATTCCTCTCCTCAGCAGCTTTGAAGGAGAGAGAGAAGTCGAAATGATTTGCGGCTCCGAACCCTACTCAGTTTTCGACGTCAAGGATAAAAAAGAAAAGTTTTTAACCCGTTCGTTCCTCCTTTGCATCCTGGAGTCCAAACGAGGATAAGGAACGAAGGAATATACCATGTTATTCCGTGTGAAGATAGAGAAGATCCCTGGAGAAAGATCCCCAAGAAAAACATAATTGAGGAGAAATTTTAAGGGGTCATTCTTTCCTTAAAAGGGCTATGAAAAATATCTGCACGCGATAATTTGTAGAAGTTATTAATCTTCATAATTCTTAGAAGAATTCTTTTAAATTAACTGGTTTTCATGCAAATCAGATTCATCAAAATTAAATACTACAGGCACTTAAGGGATGGTTGTGTTCACCTTTCGCGCTATTGTATTGACTATGGCCATTGCTACCGGTGATTCACTGGTTTTTGTTGCTGTGGAAGTAGTCAGTGCTTTTGTTGTTGTGGATAATCAAACACAATTGTAAAGTCCAATCTTATGTTGATGTTGGCCAACCCGGATTTAGGCAGAATGATTTCCTTTCCTATACGTACAACATGAACTTTCCTGTCATGTTCCAAAGATGAATATCACAGGAATCCTCGGATTTTTCGAATTAATATGCTCATGCTTTAGTTCAACAACAGATTGATATTTAGTAATATTACGTTTTTCTCCAAGATGGTGGGTGGTTTTCGGAAGCTACTGCCACATTAAAACCTGCAAACAATGTTGAGATGGCAAAAATTATCATTCACGGAAATCAAAGAACCCTTACTATCACGGTTAACAATGAGGGTTTAAACGTATTTTCAAATAATCGATTCGCTAGTTCAGAATGATCAATTGAAGATATGGTTTCATTCATTTTTATATTTGCCTTTAATATGTTTCCCAGTGTACACGTTTTTAGTTATTTTATTCCTGTATGTCTCCTGTCATTCCTTTATAGATCATTCCATATATGCAGTCGTAATTGAAGGAAGATGTTGCTTCGGGAGATGCTGAATCTAAGAAGTATGCAAAGACGGGGAGGAGATGGAAGAGAAGAAAAAAAGAATACACCAGACGGTTAGGAAGGAAACAATCCGAATTAGATGTAAGAATAGTAATTCACGCTAAGATTTACATATGATGAATCACTAAAATTGCTATAACGATTGCAAAATGGAATGCTAAGTGTTTTTCATTTAGCTTTTGCATTTTACCCAAATCTAAATTCAACGCTAGCCAAAAGAAAACGCACATATGATAGCACAGAGACAAAAGCGTCATGGTAACCATAGTCGTAAGTGAAGGAAGATGTTGCTTCAGGAGATGCAGGAAGGATACAAAGACGGGAGGAAGAAGATGGAAGAGAAGGGGAAAAAAAGGATACGCCAGACGGTTAGGAGGCGCTGCATGAGAGAACAGGGCAAACAAGACGGCTGAGATGGATGGAAAGTGATGTGCGTTAGATTTGGGTCGGGGTGGAAAGGGTTGGGAAGGGTGTGGGGGAGAGCAGGGGGATGACGCATTCGGGGTTGGAGCAGGGAGAGGGGAGGGGGAAGAAAACGGAATGGGTGCAAGTCGAAGGAACAAGGGATGTGCGGAAGCGAGGAACGGAACAAGATGGATGGAAATGTTTATCCCGCCCAAGTTTCGCCGCTAATAAATCCCAAGCCTTTTATGCCGAGGGTGAGACGCCCTAACCATCCCTTCACGTCCACCGTCTACTTCGATGGGGATTCGTAATTTTTCTCACCTACCAAACCAATGCAACTGAGTCTTCGTCGGATGATTTCGGGCGAAAATCGTGACACCAATTTTTCATGGTGGCTGAATGAAATGTGTAAAATATTCCTTCGTCGTAGATAAGTCGGAAAAGTAAGAGAAAAGTAAGAGAAACATAAATCCGATATAAATTATTTCTAGGTAGTACAATGCATATGTGTACTTTAGAGTGGAGTGAAACAAATGCTCAAAAATTTCCACGATTGTTATATCTATTCCGACCTAAGTTTCAATGTTACTACGTCATCATGAAGCCGAAAACCTAGCCTAGGCTTCATTGAACCTTAGATCGGAATAAAGTTTACAATCGTGGATAATTGAAAGTGCTCATTTCAATATGGGAAAATTCCATTCCGTCATGCTTCAATCTTCAGATTTCATCGGTACAATTCGTGTTTTATCAAAATATTAAACGAAAAATACGTGGCATTATTGAAATTACAGATTTAAGGATGAAAATTCTCGCAACTACCAAACTGATGCATCTCCGTTTTCGTGGGGCGAATTTGGGTGAAAATAGTGACACCAATTTCAATGGTCACTGAATATCATAGGTAAATAATTCCAAAGATGTTACACATAAAAAATGGTAATATGGTCCTCCGATCTTAAGTTTTCTAGGAAGCAGAACGTATACATGTCACGAAAATAAAATTGTTAATATGTGATGTGGCTGATATTTATAGGCGTCGAAAAATTAAGGGAGCTAACTACTACTTATCAATTTCAGGAAATAGATGTTTCATTGTATTTGTTTCATTTCAAGTAAACAGACTGCCGAAGATCATGCATTGTTATAAATCCAAAAATCTCCCCAGCCACATAAACCATAGGTACAGCCTTATATCAGAATCATTATAAACATATTTAATTGGGAAGTAGAATCACTAGCGATGGGCAATCAAGAAAGAAATTACCAGCAGAATAGCTCAAGCGAAGACAGCATTCCACCAAAAGAGAGACCTACAGCGGGAAACTTAAATATTAAAGTAAAGAAACAAGTTATAAGAATCAACATTTGGAGTATGCACCTATTTGGAAGTGAGGCATGAAAAATGACAGCAGCGGAGAAAGCTAGGATAGAGGCCTTCGAAATGTGGTGCTATCGAAGATGAGGATCAAATGGATCGACCAAGTTAGTAATGACGAAGTCCTAAGAAGAGTAGGAAAGAATAAAAGCCTCATGAAAACCTTAATAAGTAGACGGAACAACCTTATAGGGCACATCTTGAGACATGATGGCCTGATGAAGAAAATCGTCGAGGGACAAGTGGATGGCAAAAGCGGAAAAGGAAGACCTCGAACAATATATATGGAACAGGTAAAAGAGGATATGGAATAAAAGACATACGTAGGTGTAAAAAGACTTAATGATAGGAGGATTCAGTGGAGAGCTGCGTCAAACTAATTTTAAGATTGCTGGCCAGTGATGATGATGATGAAACTAAAGGCGGTGAAAAGTTGCGTATAAACTGCCATGCCCGTGATCCTTCAATGAAAATTTAAACTTTTCCTAATTTTGCTCACATGATCCCGTGAATATTGGAAGTGCCAACGATTTTATTCTCATTATCGTTAAGCATGATCATTCACCATGTATAGCGGATATTTCACGAGGTGAGGGATGTAAATTACAGTGATAGTTTTCTTGTATTACTTTTATGCGCTTATTAGAATAAAATCTTTAATTTTTACTGCAAACCTGCTTCATATTCTATCAAGAGATAAAAGGGTGAGAAAAAAATCAGTAGGCAAGTACTGCTTCTTGGAAGAGACTTTGGTCGGTTTGATGGTTTTGTACTCTTGTCTACTCATACCCGGGTAAGCTTCGTAAATATGTCAACAGTAATAAATATACAATTTTGCAAATAAAGTTGGTTTAGGCTCGTCCTAATAATCGGCGATGAAAGAGAACCTAACGACTTCAAAACGATACCCCGATGATAAAAGAGAAAGGTGATTACCAAGACAGTCATAGAAATATGGGGTAAGATAAGTGCATTATGGAAGGCAGAGACAAAGCACTAAGCCATTTTTCAGATTATGGGAGGGTATTAGACACATAAGAGGCATAAAAATACGACGGATGAAGAATAAGGATGGACTAAGAAAGATCAATGGCTTCTTTAGCCTTATATGGTGATGTGTTGGGTTAAGGCTGTGAAACTGCTATTCTCCGGAAAGGCCATGTGAAATAAATAATCCTCTCATTTAATTCTGATTTAGATACTCTTTAAAATTTAATGAAAAAAATAACTTTCATAGAAAAAACATCCATGTCCTGAATTCAGGCAACTTACCCGTGCGGGATTTAAACTCATGATCTTCGATTTAATCGGCCGCCTCCGAGGGCGGCAATATTTCTTATGGAGGGAGGCGACCCCCTTGACCATCCTTTTATAAACGCTACTGATTGTAAAAATTTTTATTAAACTTGTTCCAAAATTGGTTATTTTACACATCGGTTGTTTATGTATACTTTTACACAATTTATTTATTTATTTAGTTAATCCAAAAACAGCACGAGGCCAATTACAGAGGACTGGAGAAACAATTTCATAATATTAAGCAACGTAACCAACAATAACAAAAAATATTTAACACTATTTACAAATAAATAACAAAGAAAAGTCATCGAGTGGTGCGAGGAATAGGGGGAAAATTACAATAGTGAAGGTGCAAGTTGGATGAGGGATGAAAAAAAGGATCAAAATTTGGAACACAATTGGCATAGGAGTTAATGGAAGAAGGAAGTCTGAATAGAAAAGAACGTTTAGAAACAGAAAGGCGGGGGGTGAAACAATGAAATAGATCACTCAACCTCGTCGTGCGCGAAGGAACACGAAGCGGAAAAAAAGAAAGAAGGTCAGAGGATACTTGAACGTCGCGGAATGGGTATAGCGTTTTGATATGAGCTTGGGTTTCTTATCATCAAAATGTTAAAACCATTTTAAACATCTTAAGGAAGCTTTCATTTTTTCAATTGGTTTTCGGCTGAGAAGCTGCTAGTCAGCGGAGGAGCCATTTTAAATAAAGAATTAAAAAATGATCCCTTTGGACCGCCTCCTTTGCATATATAATTCCATGGCTGTCTTGGTAATCGTTATTCTCATTTTTCTTCGGGGATTCATTTTGAGGTAGTCATTAGTTTTTCTTTTATCGTAGATTTTAGGACGTTTCCAAACCAACTCTTTAATTGCAGGGCTCACTGTCAAATTTTATCATCTCCCAATTCGATCGATGGATTTTTCTTCCTCATAGGAAAATTCACTAGGATTGGAAGAACATTAATAGCTCACGCTTGGTTTCGCTAATTAGTAGAGCCTCTATAGCGTTCTATAGCGTTGGGGTGTTTTTCCTTCGTCCCCTCCCTTCCGCTCCTATCCCTTCCCAGAGGTGTCGGAGGGCTCCCATCGCGGCGGCGCCTCTATCCTTTTTCCTTCCTCTCCAGCCCCTCAACAGGTGATCGGGCGTATAAGCCACTGGCTTGGTTCCTGGCCCCGGTGCGTTGTATCCTTCGAAGGGTTCACCTAGAACCCTCAAACTCTTTGTCAAATTTTATTGTTACTGCTAATTCTAAGCAGTATTGTACACGCTGGGTACGAAGATAAATGTTCCGATGGACCAAGCTGACCACGTTCATTGAAAATGCAATACTTCAGATTGATGATTCATGACAAAAATGGAGCTCTCAAGCTCAACTGTTTTAAATAGCGACCAAAAGATGACTGCCTGCTCTACAGCACTAGAACACGCGGGGGAAGTTACACAATTTGACTTATTCAGCCAAAACAAATTTGACTTACTTTAAAAAAAAGAATAACGAATCACCTTAGGTGGGCATTCAAGCAGGATTAAAAGACTTCAAACAAGTATAATGAGCTTATTTATCAATATGAATCTGCAATCCTGCTGATAAAAGAAATTACCAAAATGTTCCAAAATTATTAATTTTATTAAAGAGTGGATATTTTACATAAAAAAATGTCTGAAGTCGGCGTTTATGGGACAAAAAATGCCGAAACTCAACGCCAAGATGAGTACTAGCGTGGAAAGGGAAAATGGCACCTTATTTCGGCGTGGAATGTCTTCCGAAGGCAGTCATTTCTTACCTCACCCTCTAACTAATACGAAAGAAGTCGAAGTACAGAGAACTCGGAGGACCATGAGGCTCTTGATATGGCCTAGGAAGGGATAGAAAAAAAAAGAAGAACTAGTGACATCTTTCCAAAGACAAACGAAATAGACCGAACGAGAGGCACTAGTTCCTTTCCTTTCCGCTCACCCCTTTGGCGCTATCGGGTCCCGATCTCGTGGAGTGGGAGGAGACCTCGCGACAATCGATCTATCGCAATCGCCCATTTGTTCCAATCGATCGAGTCCGCTGGCTCGGATGGCAGGACGGCTTTGCTTTATCGAAATGTTTGGGACGGAAGGGAATGGCCTACGGGTTAGGGAGCTTGGGAGGCGGTTAATTGTCTCCGCACCCACCAAAGAGCAGCAGGAGAGCACGCTCCGCAAAGCAGGAAAAGGACTAGCACGCGGATCATATATTGTTTAAGGGACGATTACCGATTTCCCTGACTCAGCCTCTGGGCACTCTGGGGTTGACAAGAAGGGGGGGGGGGAAGAAGGTCATGCGCGGTGATATTACTTCCAGCGAATAAAGCTAGAGAGGTTATGGGCGCAACGTTTTGAAAGAAGACGCGGATTGGTCCACATGGAAGCGAAATTCAGAGGCATGGCTACAAAATGAGATGCTGCTTAGCTCCAGAAAATAATCAATCGATGAAAGGCAAAAAACGTTTTTTTTTTGTTAGCGAGGATCAATTTTCATTAAAAAATAACTAGGCTGTGCTGTGAAAAAAACATTATTTGCAAGTTAGGAGTAATTTTCATTTTAAAAATACCTGTAGGCTGTGCTTGATTACGGCATGGTGTACTGTGAATGTTGATTAGGACTGTGATCTATAAATAAATGGCGAAATTCTGCAATTTTGTGAATATATCTGTAGATAAAAAGGGTATCGTGTAGGCTAAATCGTCATCCTCACCGTTGTTTCGCGATGCAAACGACCGTGAACAACCTTCCATTACAATTTCGCCGATGGCCGCCTGCATTTGACATATCATTTATTAAAATAAATAAAAATATCTCAAGAATTGTGTGGCACCCGTTAATTTCAAAGTCTTCAAATATTTGATATGAATCGGCACTTGCCTTTTTCAGGGCTTGAATGACCCGCGTTTCTACGTCAGACGAAAACTTTTCATATCCGCCAGCATTGATTCCCCTTTTAATGCCACGAGAGAAATAATGAAAGACCGGATATTCAACAGAGCGTAATATCGTGCGTGATTGACAGTTAACTCAACAAGTCTGTCCGCTTCTGTCGTTTCAGAATGAATATGGCTACCGGAAATCCACCAAAATGAGCATATGCTCAAAACATGAGCAAGGGATTTAAAAAATAGTACTTGAACCGGGATTAAAGAGGTTTTTCCCATTGACTGTCATTTTGAATTCCTAGTTGAAATGCTAAGGGTTCAGTAAAACTCAGATTTCAAACACATAGCAAATCAAGGTGATTAGCTGATATTTTGAGGCTAACGAAATGAGTTTAAAAACATTCCATTTCACTGAGAAGGTAAAAGAAACAAATGAAATTTTCAAATAATGATAGAGTAAATGGTACAGAGCAATGGTAAAGGCAAAATACATCTACCGAGAGATTAAAGAGAAAGTCCAATGAAGAGCAGTAGAAAAGATGTCTCTTAAACTTACAAACAGGACATCTTTATTTGTCACATTCTGTGCCGTGAACTTAATGTTTTTGATGGATTATATTAATGCTTTACAACCTGAATATTAGAATATAGTTGCGGTTTAATTACGTTATAAGAGCATACTCGCCTTAATATGAGCAGAGGTTATAGGAAATGAATGCGTGAACGCCTGAATAAGAAAACCGTGGAGATACAAGAGTACGGGAAGAAAAGCGATGGAGGCACTAAATGCGGTGTATCGCACAAGTTATTAAGATTGTAAAAGATAAGAAATACGAAAATAAGAAAAGAATTAGATACAGTGGTAGCGGGGTAGAGAGCTGCATGAAACCAATATTTCAATTGACTAATGATGTTTATGGACAGAAAAAGAGTATCTTTGAAAAACAATTGCAATGACCCATAACCCCTTCCTTTTGACACCCATGGCTTATAAAATGGGTCAGATATCTTTGTGATATTGATTGGGAAGTTAATGTATACCGTCGCAGTAATTAGTCTACAATAATTATTCCCCTTTTGATGCCTGCGCTTTACGACTTTTCCCACATTCCCCATGGTTAACACCTTAATATATTTTGAATAATGTGGATTTGACCTCAAAATTCCCATAGCTACAGAGGCAGGGTAGAGTAACATCATTCATTTTATCCTACATTTGCTTGAAGTTTGTTCGCACATAAATGTTTGGTGAAAAATCTATCTGCTACAAAGCATGAATTTTACGATATGAATGTGATTTAATTAGGTAATAAAAACCTACTTGCGATAACATGAACACCGGTTATAGGAAAGGAATGAGAGAATATTACAAGGTTTCAGCTAAAAGTCCTTCGTTTCACTCCCACCGAAAAAGATACCGCTATTGGAATAGCGAAATGATCCAAAAATACAAAAAACTTACTCATTTGAACCCGTTTGTTTTTCCTTTTCCTCCTGGAGAGAAAGGAACGAAAGAAGAAAAAAAAGAATCGCGGAGCGTGGGAGAGAGACATGAAGTTTGCAGCGGCCGGAACGAAGCGAAATTCCCCTCGAATGCTTTACGGAGAGGAACACAGTGTTCGCGGGAAAAGGGGAATGTATCAGCTCCTGTGTTTTTTCCGAGTGAGTGATTGAAGTCAAAAATAACGTTGGAGTGAAATCTCCCTTCAACCTCTGCGGGGAGAGGGCGAAAAAAAAAAGTTCGGGATCTTTTTAAATATTTTTTTTCGACTCCTTATCTCGGTAGGGATGGGAGAAAATATAATCACGTTCGGTCTCAAGGTTGATGCTGAATATCTTGGGTTTGCAAAAATGCCCGCGAGAGTTTAGCACAGCGGATAAAACCTTCGATCCCGTAATAGTTTGATGAAACGGATATCTCTAACGAAGTCAGAAGGGGTGAAGAAATTTTATTTTCCCAAAAGAAATCGTTCCCTCTACACTCTCCCGTGGTTAGATTGCGGGGCGAATCACTGAGGCTGTTAAAATCGGTATCTCAGGATCGGCTGTAAAATCAGGGTGCATATACCTACTTGAGAGCTACATACGCGAAGAGTCATGTAATTTCATGAGATAGGATATGGGCGTAAACGGATTTAAAAAAAATAAGCTAGCATTATTAATGAAATAACTACCTCCGCCGACCAAAGCTGTGGGAGCGATTGCTGAATGTTAAAGTTAAGATGTTAAAGTTAAGGAACTCAGAAGAAGCTATTTTAAAGAACAGAATTTTCCAATACAAATCATCCGTAATCAACGGAATTACACTATCTGCCCTTTCAAACATTAGCCATAGTGTAATAATTATCCATACCTTTAACTTCGATAGAAATGAACATTTATATTATGAAGGTAATTCAAAAAAAATAATTTAAAGAAACCATTCACGTCTATAAAAACAAAAACACCTGCATTACAAGATCAGACATCGAAAATATAAGTAAAATTTATTTTTATTTAATAAATCCAAATTAATGGTAATTATGATATTGTACTAGCTTAGTTAAAATAAGTAAAAAATATTTGCTAAAAGGTATGTCAAAAATTTTGTTTTTATGTTCGATTTTTTATATAATTGAATTCTTTATTTTTTCTTTCAAGTATCAATTTAATGGAATAATATTCGTTCATAGCCATTACGAAAATATAAAACATATATCGAAACGAAGACAAATAATATTGCATTCATCCTTAGACATATTCAGACACATCTCAGACGTTAATCAACATTAAAAAAATGAGTATAGATAAAGAAAATGGTATTTATGGCACTACAACCATCAGTCGTTTAGATGCTACGTCAAAGTAAAGGGTTTCACATTCTTACTCCGTTGGTGCCAGCATAAAACTCGTTTCAATTGGGTAAAAATGTTATAAAAATGGCAAGCGAGCAATTCATTAACCGCGAGTACTTGGCGAAACATTTCGTAAAATTCTAGCTTATTCAGCAGTATATCATAGAAATGGATGAGCAAATTTTAGCGGAAGTCAAGTGGAATTAAATTTTCATCGTAAACTCTGAGCTTGCAGTAAGGAACAAAACTGGACATCGCGGAAATCAACGTCAGTTCATCCCGCACGGTACATCCTCTTGCCCCTTAAGGGTACAGAATGCGTCATTCTCTGTACTTCCGCCAACTGCTGGGCGCACTTGCAGGGAGAGGAGAGTTATTGCACGAATGCGCTGACACAATGGTATGAGAACGTCTAGTGCTCTTGACTCACGAGGCGAAGTGAAAAAAAATGAAAAATAAACATCCCAGTAAAGATGGGCTCAGCCAAGAGCCACAATCTAACACTTTTGGTACACCGCATAGAATGTCGACTTCAAAAGCACAGCCGAGGGTACGTAATGGACAAAACGCTATGTAACACCGTAATAGAATATAAGAGAGGGGTAGAGAAACTTCAAAATGAAGGGCTTGCCGTTAGGGAAGCATGCTAAAGCCAGCAAGGGCAATTTTTTCCTCGTATTTCCACCCTTGCTTGACTAATACCACCCACTACCCTCCCACCAAAAGACGGGGAAAAGTATTGTCCCACTGAGATTAGGCTCGGCGCCAGATGCCTCCTCCTTCTTCCAAAACTCCCGTCTTATTTCTCTTTCCTTCTCCTCCCTTCCTCGTCTGGGCAACGTCCAAATATCCAAAGCTGTTGCCCTCTTATACTCCAACCTCGAAAAAAATAGGGTCACACTATAAAGCTTGACAAAAGCGGCTTTAAGTCCAGCCGGATAGGTAGGTACTTCCGTATGGAATCTATTTTTGGATTTTGAAATGACGTTTAAAATTGATAAAAATTCTACTGAAAGGTGTAACGAAAATGGTTCATTGATAAATATTTATTATAATTCCCTGATATTAAGCCATGTTCCTATCATTATATTTGGGATCAACGAAAGCTTTTTAAAATCTCGAACACTTGTCCCACGTGAGAGGTAAGTTAACTTTTTTGTTTTTCTCTTGCAATTAGTTGAATAACAATAGTTATTATATTTCTGCAGCAATGGAATATACGTGTTGTATCAAATGTTACAGTGAACAAATTGTATGAAAATCAAAATCATTGCTTGAACCTGGATGCTCAATTTTTATAAATGTTTGTTCGATGCCTAGCCCCTTATTTCTCTCTTATCCAAATTTACCACCTCAGGGGTAACGGCAAAAGAAAAAAACATTAATTTCAAATGGAAATGTTTGAACGAAGAAATATCCCTATTCTGAAATATATACAATTTCAAATTAGTGTTTTTAGATTGTGATAAAAATGATTATAGATTACACTATACAGCGTAGCTTAAAGGTGGCAATTGTATGGTGGAATTACTGCTAGAAACTTAGTAGGTATAGTAAAGAAAAATGCTTCCCAAAAAAATATAACCATAGGTATCTGGAAAAAGAGGAAGTTTGGAAACCTGGCGTTGGAACGGGGTTCTGAAGATGAAATGGACGGATAGGATGGGAAATGAGGAGGTATACCAAAGAATAGGCGAACCTAAGGAGCTATTGAGCGAATTGCGTCAGAAAAGGATTCAGTGGATTGGTCAAGTTATAAGACAAGTCAATTACCTGAGTGATATAATGGAGGAAAAAATAGAAGTCCCCGAGGAAGTCTACGGGAAAAGTATTTGGGACAGATGAAGAAAAACAGAAGGGAAAAACTTCACGGAACAAAAGAAACACTCATTTCGGAATCTCGGAATGGGAATGGTACCGCTTTTTATCAATCTTAAAATTGCAAAACTATGTTGCCATTTGGAATGAAGGTGACGAAAAACTTTATCAGCATATATTCATGGAGATATAATATTTAGGGTGATACTCAGTAACGTTGTAGCTGTTAAAAAGTATTCTATCTAGTAAACAAAGGTTAAAAAGTCAGTGGATTTAGGGAATCCGAAAAAGGAAAACTTTGTTAAACCTCGAAAGAGGTACTGAATAAAACTTAGGCGAGTGACTTTAATTCCTGTTGCCAAACGCTCGTTTATGAAATATGATTTTTCCACAGTTCAATAGTTTCAAAAACTATTGAACTGTGGAAAACTATGTGGAAGTAGAATTTCATAAATGAAACGGTAACTTAAGTTTCCTTCCGCATATGCATTTTATTGAACCAAGGAAAAAATATGTGGAAAGTAGCTAAGATACTGTTACCATAAAAATAAGCAAGAATTACCATTCAGCTGTTATAGCCAGAAACTTGATAGGCTCAAATATTCAATGAAGTTTTCAGGGAATATTTCCACATCTCCTTGAGGACTTACTATAAAGTTCCCAAGTAATTTCTGCAAAAGCTGGCATTTCCTCAGTGTTTACGGATTTTGAACTGCTAATTCCACATTTCAATATTGCCACCAAAGAGAAAAATAGCTACTGAAAAATTGATTATGTAAAGAGATACGTGGACTCTACTGATTTGTAGAAGTAAAGGCATCTGACCGTTACAGCAGTCTAAAAAGAAATTTGAATCGGAGGCTTTGCACTATATCACAATAGAGCACTCTAAATTAAGCCAAGTGGTAATGCATTTTTAAGATAAATTTTTAACAGCTCCGTTTGTACACATGATGAATAAAAAATACGAATACTGATTTTAAATCAACGTCCGTGGGCTCTAATCCATCCTGAGGTAAGTGGATACTTCGTAATTTCAGAATAAGTACATTTTGGTGTTACGTCTGATTTAAAACCTTGCGCTTGGTCCCGAGTTTTTAATTACCTCGGAAAATAATGCTGCTGAACTAAAAATTCCTTGCTCACATCGCTAATCTCTTCACAGCCAAATTCCTAAAGGCTGAGTCAAAGGCTCCAGATCAGCGCTTCAACGATTCAGGGAAATAAGGAAGGCCTAACACTAGTTAAGATTTGGAACTTTTTATAAGATTATAGGGGAAACTTTTGTGATCCGTCCAGAGAATGTTCAATTTATAGGTTTGCTTATTTGTTATTTTATGTTTGAAAATTTGAAAATTGTTTAAATTACATGCAGTCATTAGTACGCGCCATTCACACGGGGTTTATTGTTTTCATGCATAAGTCCTCAATAGTTCAGTTTCTAATCCAAATCCTGGTCATGATATATGAATTCTGTACAGACTAAGCTCTTAGACTTTTTATTTATATCACGGAAGAGACAGTTTTCCTGAGTTACCTGCAAGTTTTAAGAAATTAAAGGGCTTCTCTTGATTTGCAACCGCGATATTCCTGTCCATCGTGCAACGTTCTCTTCAAGAAACAATGATGGTACAAAACGACGCAGACCTATTCAAATCACGTAAATATTTGAGCTATAATAACAAAGATAGACCCGAATTGACCACCGAGCTATACTAATTCTAAGCTGCGACGTAGGTGATCCAAGAAAATTCGTGTGAAAAATTAATAACGTGTGTGATAACTATCCAGAAAGATCTTGAGTAGTAAAAATAATATCACACCGACATAAAACGACGCTACAAGGGCTTTTAAGATTCCATAATACAATGAAAGCTATTTTAACAACGCATTTACGACTCTAAATGCACATTCGAAGTTTATTTGAAAGCAAAGCAATATTTTTCCTAGACCCACAGTATTTTCTTTAACTTAAGGCAAGTTAGTGTAATGAAAAAGCATTCTCATTCTTATCAGTGGAAAGGCTTTTAAGGAGGTGATCTACTTAAAAAAAAGTTTCGACAGAAAAAAGTCGAGATTCCTTCAAGAAAACACATGATGCAAAGGTCGAGAGAACTTCAGAGAGATGATTCATTTTAAAAGAGAGATTGTTCTTGGAGAAACCAATGCCTTCATTAGACATTTTTCTTCTTTGAAAACAGCCCTCAACCGCAGCCTTTTCATGCTAGGAATTTTTACGCACAAATAAAACATTCGCGTTCTTGAAACAGACGCAATAGGAGATGGCTGCACTCCTTGCGATGAAAAAATTTCAAATCTCGACTTTTTTTGTCCTTTTTTCCTGCCGCAATGAAAAAAGCACAGCGCCGTGAGGCAAGTCTTGTAACGGAGTCATTCTTTCGACTTAGGGTCAAAGACCAAAAGGCACAGATAATTAGGTCGAGGGGAAAAGACACTATCAGCGTCGGCAAAGAGACTTCGCTGAGAAACATTCGCCCTCGGCGCAGCATTTAACCTTTAGCGCTGGGAAGCGGAGGAGTTGGAGGCAGGGGTCACCCACGTTACATTAGGAGAATAGCCGCGCTTACGGTGCTTGCAAAATTTATATTTAGACTACCCCTCACGGGAGGGCTTGAGATGCAATACGCTTCATGGAATGGTAAAACCTTTTTTTTCGGTGATATTTAAAAAAATATTTAAAAAATCGTTTTATACCAGACTTTTGGAAAGAGTTAAAATTTTACATAGAGTTTATGAAGTAAGAAAAATGATTTAAAATGAGAAAATGATTTGAAATAATAAGAATTTTAAGAATTATTGTTCCTCCTGTACAGGCAAATTATTCTTGGAGAACTATCTAGACTTAATTCATCACACCATTATTTTTATAAAGGTCAAAGATTTGAACGCAAAAGACTGTTAGAAATGCATTTGTACATATTTAATGGTTACACGGGGCATATCATTCGAAAAAAAATTCCATGTGCTCAGCTCCCCATAATTTCCCTCTGGAAAGGCAGCTACTTATTAAGTCTAATCTGAGTAAACTACAAGAATAGCGGTCTCTGGTGTGCCAAAAGTTACAATTTATATATGCCATAGGTGTCACACCTCTGTACGCCAACGGCTGAGTACAGCAGAGGAAGATGACACAGGATATTTTTTTCTACTCTGTTCTACACTAAAGTTCTCCTCTTTCATCGGAGACTAAAATGACCAAAAACTGTTCTTATACCTTTAATATTCTTCCGTATTAATCCAAGAAAAGTGTTCGAACTGGGATACGTTATACATAACTGGGATAGAGATTCAATATAAGAAAGTTAAAAGCTTTCTACGTTATATATATATCACTCATATCAATGTGTTAAATAATGAGGAATGTATCAATCCATTAACTCTGTTTTTTGCTCTCAAGCTACAATACCATAAATCGTTGTAACAATTGCAATCTGTTCTTTTGGTACAAGGAATTTTGCGATGCACTATTATGGACCAAGCTGTACTGAGCCTTCTAAGAGCTATAAAGCTCCCAAGAACCGTATTTACCAATAAATATAATAATCAAATTAGATAAATAAAGCTTCAAGTAAAAAAATCAACAAAAATTCCTATCAGGGAATAGAAATATCAAGTTAAAAGATGGCTGGGAGAATCCATCTGTCGACGCCTCATATACCTCGATGGGAAGACGAAGGTTATCCCCATCGTATCGCATCATTTATTTATATCCCGTGAAAGCAGGAGGGGGGAATAAAAAAGATGGCCGCTTAAGGAGACTCCGGGGGGGGGGGGGGCTGGGTGGGTACGAGGGAGGGGATTGTTTGAGCAGGGGCCTCAGGGGGGGGGGTCCCGAGAAAAGGGTTGGGGAGAATGAACGCGTTGGGAGTTGAGATGTCGTGGGAGGTGGCTTGAGATACGTAGCGGGGAGAGAAGGGTTTGTTGGGAGACTCGCGAAAGGAGATATAAACGAAGAGGTGAATTTAATCACTTAAGCATCCTTCCCTTCATCCTTCTCCCCTCCCCTTGCTCTATGAGCTAAGAGTCCATCGCGTCTTCAAACCTCCCTCCCAAAATTCTTAAAAGGAGCCAAGAAATCTTCTTAAAACATGGCGGAAAAGATGCGAGGTCTAAAAGAATATAAATACATAAATATAAACGCGTGTATCATGCAACGGGCTCACTTAAAAAAATAAAATATCTCGTTCGTTTATATCCGAGAGTCACCGTGAAAGGTTGCGAGTCGCAAAAGGAATGAGGAAAACGTCTCGCTGGGGGGATGGAGGGGAAATAAAATGCTTTTCAATGGGAGAAGGGAGAATTAGAGGAGTGGATATTATTTTCCTTGATGAAAAGAGTTCCTATCGGACCATCAATGGTTAGCTAGGGCAGTGATGGTGTATTTATGAATATTGAGAGTGTAGGAACTTACATAAATTTTGACGTATATATTTTTTTTACTGCACGTGAAAAGAACTTTACACCACCATTTTAATTAGTATGGTTGGAAGGAAATTACTTTGCTTTTCTACAAAACACACACTTCATTGCCGACTAGTTTCGGTACACTGTACCATTTTCAAGACTAGTAGTAGTTTTCAACACTTGTCTTGAAAATGGTACAGTGTACCGAAACTAGTCGGCAATAAGCTGTGTGTGTTTTGTAGAAAAGCAAAGTAATTTCCTTCCAACCATATCATGGAATTCTACAAATTTAAGGCCTCAACAATTCAGTGCATTTTAATTAGTGCCTATGCATGGCAAAACTTGATGAGGAATAGGTTTTTAAACGGGAAGCAACTGCAATTGTATACAGGTTAATTAACAATAGGTTAAACCCCAAAATATGCTGCGCCTAAATTTTATCAACGATTATGATGCTGGATTTAAATGTAATACAATCGATACTCACAGCGATTAATCCTGCGCAGCAAGCTATTGTTCACTCAAAATTTCATGAGTAAAAAATCAAATTTTACCTAGCAGATAATTCATCACGAAACCTCCTTGAATGAAAAAATAATCCTCTATATGTTTTCCATTAATACCTATATTTCAGCGAAGGACGATATTAGCTAAATTTTAAGTCCTCAATTTAGATTTGGTTGTAAATAATTTGAAATGAAAGTGAATATTAGAAAGTATAATAAAAAATTTACATAAGCCTCCATAACAGAGTTCAAATTGATATATGGTAAATAATGTACAGCCCTAAAAACCAAGTTACATCAATTCTAATTATATTTATTTGAGGAGTTCAGCCTCAGAATTATGAGAAATATGCTGTGAAATATCGATAATTGCTAGTCCTGTCTATCTCTGTCTATTTCTCCATCATAATTTCAACTCAATCCGGGAGCGTTAATGTAGAACTGAAGACTTATACCAGACATTAAATATATATCACCATGTTACCAGCCAAATATTGTGATGCTGGATTTATATCGAATAGAATAAATAATATTTCTCGGAGTTCCGCGCGGGTAGAAAAATCAAAGGCAGCCGACTGGGTTCATTCTGGGAATGATAATTCACGCCAATTTTATCAATAACCGTTAGGCAGCCTTAAAAATGAGTAACAAGACGGAGCTCGAACCCTTGGCTGCCTTATATTTTCTTGCTAGCGCCTAAACCCGAGAAAAGTTATTTCCTTCTATTCGCCGGGAAAGATTTATATAATATTTACTAGAGTCGATACCTTCAGCTTAAAATCCTAAGAAGTCAGAAGTTATTCACTGAGAATGGTAAAAAATATTGCATTTTCTTAGTGTATAAATCATAATGGAACGAGCTTAAATAGCTAAAACATCCTGCGCTTTTTCCCCATGCGAACAGATCTTTCAGCATAGGACAATATAGCTATCATCACAGGTACAGAAATTTAGCTAAAGTCACTGATCTTTCAGTGAAAGACATTAAAGGTATAATTTTAAGCCCTCAATTTAAATCTGATTGCTATTAGTTCGAAATAATATCCATACTGGAGAAAACTTTTCGTTTAAATATTTATTAAAATTTTAAAAAATTCCGTGATGAGCACAGGTCCCGTCGGGTGACGTTGTATCTCTGGTCCATAGGTGGCTGTGGCTGGGAGGGCAGGGCGCGGCCTCTCTGTGCCCGCGAACAAAAGAAGCGGACACCGCGAGAGAGAGAGGGAGGAGTCGTTGGAAAGCGTGCGCTACACACACGCCCCACAAACGGCATTTAATCAATAATAAGGCACGCGGCCATGATGCGGGAGGGGGCACGAAGGGGTGCGTGGGGACCATCCCGTGGAACTCCTGATGAACGCCGAGCTTCGCTTCGGGCCGACGAAAGAGCACGCACGCATGTAAGTACACGCGCAAGCACGTCAAAGGCGTGGCACATTTCATTGCGTCGTAGGCTGAATTCAAGTATGCGTCATCTAGTAATTATTATGAAAGTATCCTACCGGTAAAATTGCGCGGAGCATTTAAAATGCTTTTGTCAGTCCTCCCCCCCCACTTAATGGACACATGTCAATACTTAAACTACTATGGCATAATTAAGGTCAAACCTTAGGCGGAAATAAATGGCATTGTGGAATGTTCAAGTCAATTTTATTTTTGTACGTAGCAGCATCACTAAGTAGAGCCAACCGTGACATTTATCGTAGGTGGTAATGTGGTAGTTTCCCGTCGCTTTGCTCCGGTTGATAGGTACTGTTAACTTCATCTTCGCCAAAAGATGAGACCTATTCTAATCACAATAATTCCTAATTTGTTTCATGCTATCTAAAAATGTTATTTTCTTCCTTCCTCTCTCTCTAACCCAACATTCTACTCTCAAACACTGTCTTCAACATCCCCTACCCACTCAGTACTCGCTCCATCCTTTTGCATCTTCCTTATCTCACCTAGAAGTTGCCGCTCCTCACCCACAGAGATGAAATAGTAAAAGAATATTCACTGAGCACTTTAAACGATGAAAATTTATTTCCGACATTGGTTTTGGACGCTTGAACGTTATTGCCGAGGTATTAGTTACATAACAGAAACAAAATCATGTTAATATTCTGGCTTATATCCCGTTGGGTTGTACACCGGTGACAGAAGTTGGGCCAAGAATGACAGTTGATCCGGGTGAGTTGGGCCAGTACTGACCATTGTTCTGGTGTAAAGAATTCACTAGAGGCGTCCACAGCTAAAGCCCAAAATATTTGGCCATAATGACTTGGGAGTGTCAAAACCATGTTCAAAATGATATTAGAGTGTCAAAACAGTGGCCATAATAACATTGCATTGTCAAAACTGAGGCTATTATGACATACTTGAATCCAAACTATGGGGGATTTAAATGCCAATGTGGAACGTGCAGAGTGAATTTTCTTTTTCTTTGTAGTAGTCCCGCTAAGTACAGTTTCCCATGGTCATCCACGTCGCAGTGCCCCGGCTAACACCGTTAAGTTCTTCTTCGCCAAAAGTGGAGTTAATTGACACTAGAACGAACCTGTCTATCCCTGCCATCTTATCTCATAGCCTGCCATTAGCGAATCCTGGTAAAAATGCTGACTCCCACCAATGGAGTCGGATATTTGAAGTTTCTCAATGTAGCTTCCGAAATTTGATAAATATTTCGGGATAATAAGGGAGGAGAGTCCAAAATTTCATTGAGATGAAACGAAAACAAAAGTAATGACGTCATATTCAACCTTTGTCGGCGCTGATATTACTACCCCGTGAACCAATAAAAGATCTGAGTGAATAGACTAAAACGGAGGCTCCGATAAATTCGTTAATTTTACCCCATAGTAACATGAATACATTTATTTTATACCATGCTTGCGTCTGAATGATCAAGCTCTTGACATGAAAAAACGATGGTATGAAATAAATTAATGAGGTATGGATGCACGCACCACCTCTATTGTTATTTTTATCTCTATAAAAACCCAAGATATGGGATCAATATTTACTAAATTGGATAGTAAATGAAGTGATTATCTCTTGTAATCCTTTCAATATTAATGGGTTTTCATGTCCTGAACAATGCTTGAATAGAACCTGATCACGAAGGTCATAATTTGACAGTTTTATTTTTTTATATTAAAATCCTAATCAATAATTTATCAATCCAAGCCTTCTCTACAATAGATCACAGATTTTTACAAAATAGGTCCCTATTTGTCATTTATTTATTTATTTGATAATGATTTTTATTTAATTGCTATCCCTTCAAAAATGATTATTGAATCAGCATTATAAATGGATAATGATGTGCATTGATGAATCTTAAAATAGAACTCCACTCAACAGAACATAATCGACGATGTTAATAAAGGTAGTCTCTCAGCTAATATATAAAAAAAATTGGTCAAAAAAACTCATTCACTGAATACTTTCACCCAATGGCTGGTTTGGATATTTGAAGTTAGAGCTCACCATTGACAAAAAAATGGTCAATGTTTAGCTGGAATATTACCGATGCAGTGATAAATTTATTCCTCTTTTATAAGCTTGATAAGTCATTTTGTAACTAAAAGACACACTCTGATGCTTCAAGATGAACAATTTGATGAAAATCGCATCTTTGTTATGTTGTGGAGGAATGAGAAATACGCTCTCTGGTCATTAATCTTAACTCTTTGTTAGAGTAAATGAACGGTACACTGCATGCGCACGTGTAAAAGGGCGTAATGAAACTATCACAGCAGCTATTTCATTCTATGCTTAATTCATAATTACAGTTTCATTGGTTCACTCACTCAATGACACAACCAGAAGGTTTGTTGGTTAAAAGACGCGAAGGAAAGAAGTCATCTACAAAACCTGACACTCAGACACTAACAACTTAATGGACCACATTATGAGGCATTATGGCCTGATCAAAGCAGCCATTAATATAAAGATAGTTGAGGAAAAAGGGAAGAATATTCTCAGAATGAGTTACAAATATTTAAGTTACGAACTTTACTTCCTACTATTTATTCATGTATATAATTTGTAGGATGCAAAGTTTTTATTTTTCTGACTAAAATGGAATTCTGCAATGTAAAGGCCTAAACAGTTCAGTGTTCAAAGAGTATTTAAAAGGTAATAAGAATTTTTTTAAGGATAATGAAAGAGAAGAAATATGCAAATGTAAAATAGTTATCTGAGAGGAACGTGGAGTTGAAAGCTTTGCCAAACCAATCTCTGGACTGATCTCTTCATCTATCGGGTTTACGGCGCGTTATTCGTTATAGGTAGACTACACCATCGCCGATATTCCATCAGGCTACTTCAGGTCAATGTGCCGATATCGGTATTTTCGTCGCGTTTGCATGGTCCTAAAAACAACACGTTGAAAACCTGAAAGACGAAGAGATCAACGAATCAAGAGCGCCTCGGAAGACTACGACACACCAATCTCTGGATTGCTGGGATATGATGATGATGATAACATTAAAATTTACTGGTTGCCTGGAAATATCTGGAGATTTTATGGACTGACTCACCAGTGTCCGCGTCGCCCGCTACGACTCCGAGGCTATCCGAATTCTCGTTGATAAAGGCCTCCGTCGAAGACGCGAACGCTTGAGGCGACAGCGCTGTCAGGTCATGGTTGTCCGCTCCATTGTCAGAGGTCGCCACCGGCGCCTCCACTAACTCGAAACTTCCGCCGGAAGTGGCGGAGGGCGTCCCCGAGCCCGTCGACGCCGTTGCTTGTGTCACGGCGGCCACCGTCAGCTTCTTAGCCTGCTGCGCTGATGCCGACGTCGCGACAGCTACCGGGGCCACTGCTATGCTGGCAGTGCCCGCAGCGGTCACCACTATGTTGTTGCCTGCAAAAGAAATATGATACCATTAAAAAGCCTGAAAGTATAACAGAGACAAAAAGTACAAATGGGAATATTTATATATAAACTTCTGCAAACTGGAACTCCCTCCTATATTTTCCAACCATATTTAGATATCCTAATTAAATAAACAAGAAATAGTTGAGATAAAAACATATTAATTGTATCCTGCCGCAGGACCACAATGCATCGAAATTTATTCTACGTAAAATCATGCCACATTTGGATTTCAATTCCTCAAAAACTGAAAAACATTACCTCAACAGATAGATAAAAATCATTTGTATTTGTATTATCCCAAAGGAAATTAATATTTTGACAAATATGTACGCCTCAAAAGTGATTGTTAAAATTACTGTATATTTTCAATTGTATATTTAGTTTGTTTTCTAAATAAATACTGACTGTGAACGCATAAAATACTCATGCTTGAATTTGAATACTATCAGATTGTACTTTTTGAACGAAATTATTGAGAATGTTTTTCTGATTTTGAACTCTCCAACTATTTGTAAAATTATTGTTGCTCCAAAGGGAAATTCCAAAACAAATAAATTATCCGTCTATTTATCTACCTTTAAATTCTTTGCTATGGTAACATTCACCACGCTAAAATTATTTCTGTGATAAAATAAAAGGGTGTAAGAAGATGATGTGATACAACTGATATGATACCTACCGTAGTTCTTCTAAATTTTACTTCAATATTTGGTATTTAGTTTATAATGCCATTTATTTAAGTTACGATTGTATTATTTCTGCACTTCTTAAACTGTAAATATCTTATTTACCTTTCCCCTAATTAACCATTGTGGTGTTGGCGTATCATTCAATTTCGATCATTAATTGAAGTAGAGATAAGAAAATCATTATAATTATTTAAAAAAGACTAGTACCTATATGACTCAATAGAAACGTAGAGCAATGATATACACCATATTTGACGGAATAATAAATGGCATGAAAAATATAAAACAAAAAATCTTAAATAGCACATCAAATTGAAATTGAAATAGGAATAAATGTCTCTCTAAATATAATAAGAAAATAATACACATATATCATTATAACCTCTTTTTATAATTGTCATAAACTTATGGCGACGATCATGCTGTTCTCCCCATTCGAGTTCAAAAATGTAGCTTTAATTGGAAAAGACAAAATGAGCACTATGACCTAAAACAATTATTTGCACGGCGGAAAAAAATCATGAGATGACTAATGGACAAGTAAAATATGTGAAATACCGAGAACCGTTGAGAGAGATTACGATTTTTTTTTACATATATTATTAAATATCATATTCCACGTTAATTATTAATACTGCATTAATGCAAAACAAACGGTAGGAGGGGTAAAAGGAATGGTATCGTTCAAAAAGTCGTTTTCTCCTTCGGTTTCTCATATACCTCGACAAACATTCCCCACTTGGATCGAATAAGGGCCACAGAAAGTGGATTGGAGGGAGTTGAAAAGGAAAGGTCTCCACAGGAGTGTTACCAACGAGAAAGAGCAGTCTTTGCGCTGTGCAAACAACGACAAACCACGCTGTGCCACTCTTTGACCCCTCCCGTGGTAAATAAACCCTGGAATAAGGAAGGAGGACGCAGTATGTTACCTACCTTTTTTTCTCCCCTTCGCAACTCATGAAGGGAGCTGCGAGTTGTACAGAAACCATTTAATCTCAGATTAGGGAGCCGAAAGATGTTTTTGAGAGAGATTTAGTAAAACGCGGGTTGTTACTGACGCTAATGACGTTTCGCACTAGCAGCGACTTTTCTTTTCCGGGTGAGCGGCCAAAAAGGGGATGAGGGTGGACCTAGAAAAGGCCAGTATGTTCACGAGAGAGGTCTCATAAGTCTCCCACCCCTACCCACGTGAATATGTGCCAAGGAAGGGTTTGCATCGCCGTAAAGAACCGAATTTTCTACCCAACGCATCAGAAACACCAGCAATTTCCTCAGCGGGCGTAAATTTATTTGCAGATGAAAATGTAGGCCGCTGACGAACGGTCAGAGGAGAAATGGACAAAATCGTCTACCATAGGTAATGAGGCGGAATATATATGTTTTTTAATCGGACAACTCCTCTCTATTAATAGACGGTAGCGATCAGAAGATTCCGGAATAGGAAAAAATCAGATTTTTAAAGCTTTGTTTGTATAAGTATAAGTGATAAATCCGGGAGAAACAATATTAAAGAAAAAATACAACGTAACGAATAAGTGCTCAATTGCGAAAAGGCACTTGAAATCACTTTCAAAACTTGCCTTGGAAAGTAATCACCACAATTGTTAGCAATTAATCGCTTAAACACTCTACTCACCCAGCCTTAAACAATATTCCTCTTTCTTCTTAAAAAGACAAGAGTCATTGTGAAGTGGAATCAATTTGCTAAAATATATATATGGGATAATGAGGAGTATGATCGGGAGTGCAGCGTTTTACGGCGCGGAAACTTGGACGCTGAAAAGGAAGGCCGAGAAAAGACTGGAGGTGTGAGTGTGAAGAAGGATGGAGAAGGCCAAGTGAACGGAGAGTAAAAGAAGCGATGGGGTGTAAGACATGATTGATGATAACAGAAGACTTCTACATTAGATTTTGAAGAAATGATCTGGATGGGTCAAGTACTACAAGAACAAGGGATGAAAAAATCCGTGATAGGGGGAAGAATGTTAGACTAAAGAGCAAGGAAAAAGAATGCAATATGATTTACAGGCATAATGCAAGAATGTCGGCCTTAAAATTGAAAGAAAGTGCAATTTGGGCGGGGGAACAGATCGAGGTAGACCGTGAAAAGTTCATTCGCATTAATTCTGCCTGAACTGGAAGATTAATTTCGTTAAGTAATTTTGAGTAATGTTTTGGCTTTGAGCCACAATTTTATATGTCGTGGTAGACATTCCACTTCCTGAAGTCCAAAATAAGGAAAGGAAACACGCGTTGAATTAGATCCTACATCTTGAATATAAAACGAATTTCACTTACGTAAAACCACAAAGCACTAAATTTAAACTATGCTTTGTTCCAATTTCATAATCTTAATTCCAATTCTATATCATACCCTATAGAGTAAGCACGCAAGCAGGACCGATGCTACACTGACGTAAGTAAACTGCGCATCTGAGTGATTTTGGGATACCCTTTCGGAATGAAACACAAAGGGATTGAAATTATCACGGACGGAGAAACCATCTGAGCTTGAGTTATTTTGACAACACACCGCAAGACCTTCTCGCGTACGTATTCCGTTTCTTAAAAGATATGAAATCTCGCAAAATTTGAAGGGGGAGGTCTTTTGCCGACACTTTGAAAAGCCAGGCGCAAATTTCTGTTGAGGAAAGAAGGGAGGGATGGGGAGGTGGCATTTTATTTTGCGAGCGCAAATATACGTTCATTTTAGTAACCCCCAAGCGTTAGAAACGCTGACTCGCTCAAATATGTCACGCTGTGATTTCCAAGTTTTCTCGGGCGCGGAAAATGTTTCTTCCAACAACGTGGGAGGCCTGTCAAACGTCCCCTCCACCCTCACCCTGCCGTCTGCCCTTCACGAGTCATGTCAAACTGGGGCCCACTTTCCTTCACGATCCCCGTAAAGGAAGCCTGAGATTGTGGATAAAATGAGATCTGGGCGGAAACAGAAAGCTATAAGGCACTTAAGCGAGAGGTCCACGCAAGCAACTGACATCAAGAAAAAGATACGGTATTTTTCTTTGGTGGTTTGAACGAGTTTAATTGAGCTTTCATACTCACAGTTTTGCTAAGATTGTATTCGTGTTCTGGCACGTTGCATACATTTTTGAAAATGAAAAAAAATACCTCGACGACCTTGGCGATTACATCGAATGAGGTAACGCAATGATATATGAGATCGAGAAAAATGACATATATTCATTGAATTTCCTTGATTTTCTAAAAATGAAATTATCCGCGATAAACCACCAAAAAATGCAAAATGTAACATTACAGTCATCCTCTGTTATTTATAAATTTTCAGGAGATAAAGCATGGGCTACTAACATGTTTAGGAGCTTAACGGACGTTTTATGCCTTATACGGAGTTTCTATTTAACATAAAGCATGTAAAATGTCATATTATATGATCTTTTCATCACAGATAAATATGGTTTGCATGATTTACTGCACGAATAATGAAATTTAATGATTTGTATAATTTGAAACAAAATATATAGGCTATTATATCATGTTAGTCGATTTATTAAAAGTTTAATGTGTTTTATCGAAGTTGTTTGAATAAAAACCTGAAGCTGTCATTGAATAAATCACTAAAAGTTTTATTCAATTAGTGATGCTGATTCCAGGCCTATTATAATCAGAGCAAAAGGAGCTGGAAATAATTAATCGCAAATATCTCTCACGGAAAAAAGGAAAGAAAGTGACGAGGTGAAACGAAGAAATTCGGGTGGGTAGTGAGAAGTGATAAAAGGTTAAAACCCTTCACAGCCAAGGAATTCGGCCCGAAATTCTCCAATGAAGGAAAACGTGGAGAGAGTGGGTGGGCATAAAGGCGTTTAGTATGAGATTGAGAGATGAGGGGTTAAGAGAATGGAAAAGCAAGAAAAGGCACGTTTTATGCCGAAAGAATGGGTGAAATTCGCATTACAAAGCGAGGTATATAGAAATGGACGGGAAGCGGATTGAAGCGAATAGAATGCTGAGTTACGGCAGAAAAAGACAAGTTGATTAACGAAGGATCGTAAACCTAAGTTTGTCACATTATCGCCGTAAAACTTAATTAGACAAAACTCTTCGTCCATAAAAGCGACTATGCCTCTTCCTTTCGGAGACAAGATTTCTTCGTTCAATTTCAACGAAATTTTGCCCGGCAAAATGACAGACTTAATCGTAATTTCATGAATTTTACACAATAGACTAATTTTTACACGGTCAAAATTAAAAGTCAGTTCAAAAAAATGGCCCAAATAATCACACTTAAGTCTTCGAGATGATCAGATTCGGAATAGAAAATCATTTTATTCTTGGTTCTTAAGTGGTGCCGTGATAGAGCGTATAGTATGAAAAGTTTAGCAAATGAAATGCTTAGAGCCTACTTTTTCTGAAGCTCGAATAAAATTTTATGTATGTGAGCAATTTTCGAATTAGAAACCAAAAATTACTAACTAACAAATTATATTTATAAGTAGGAAAATAAAGTAAAATAAAAAATATCATAACCTGGCCGATATAAATTGGAACCGTTACAAAGAAAGTCAACATATACGTGAAAGCCTTTTATTTCAATTAAGGTTTTACGTCAAGGAGGCATATTCTGACCTGATGATTTTGCTGTAATTCCGAATTTAAGCGTGTAAATTAGACGCTTCAAAGCTCAACATAATTTTTAAACTTTTGGCAGTGCGATAAACGGTAATTAATTCCATAAATGAAGAGCAATTACTAAATTAGCTCGATGCAATTGCATTCTTGACGTGAATATTTATGAAAGGAGAGCATAGATGCAGCAGCATAAAGTATCAATTAACATTTTTGGCTTTATGCACACGGGAACAATAATGACGTGTTTTGTTTCGATACGGTGATATAATTGGTTTTCAGTCCAATTTCCTAATCAAACCACCAAATATAACATGAAAAGACGTCAGCAGTAATCCTCATCCGATTCCTACAACAGAAAGCATTAAGTGTGAGGAATTGGAAGCAATTTTTTTCACTGCCCAGATTCTTTATCCATTTGAATCCTTGGCTAATTAGTGTAGGAATAACGAGAGGGATGACGTAATAGACATATCAGTTTTTTTGCGTCACATATATCAGGCAAATATTCAATAACGGGAACGGGAAAGACTTTTTAGAATGAAACTGATGCGAGGATAATATTATATTCCATGGAGGAGTGCTTAATTCGTTCTAGAGTTTCCATGAACATAAATTGGCGTGGAGTCTAGTAGAGTAAATATGGAGTCGAAAAATGAGGAAGAGTGGGTATCAGTAGTTAATTGAGACACGCTCACATTTCCTTTGAATTAAATCAGAAAAAAGGAATAAGCACTGTCCATGGTAAGCATAAAAAGTTGCAAAAGGCTCATTTCACTGAAAAAAGTAATTCTAGTGCTCAATTGTAATCGGTTGAATATTTCACATACAATGGTCTGAGTAATTGTTAGTCGAGTAACTTCAATGAGATTTTTATGAAATCTGCGGCTTTGTTAGATCTGACAGTTAACTAAGGAACCATTCAATAATAATCATCTGAAAGTTTCGGACTATGGGCAATCTGAATCAATCTTGAACAAATTTTTACACCTCCTCAGGATTTAATCTTTCCTGATTATATGGCCTACCCAGGGTTACCAATTTCTTATTAAAATTTCAATGCTTTTATCGCCTCTCCTTGAATACTGTGGTGCATATTAAGCCAGATACGTGCATATTAAGCCAGATACAACTCTAAATTTAGAAACGCTCAATGATATCAATGATGTCTGCCTCTCCAAATAACTCAGAGAATTTCTTGTTCTATCATCCCGTGAGGAAAAGGAGACAGGATTTTGGCAAAGGCGGAAGAAATCGGAGTATAACTCTTGATAATCATGCGCCCTATCGCAAAATTCCTTCCGGAATTCTATTCCAAATGTGAAATTTCGACCAATCGCACATTGCCAATTTCAAAAAAATAGGAACGCACTTCATCTCCAACATACTAAAATAACAAGCGAGTAATACAAGAGAACCGGGGAAACAGCCTGAACAGACCTATACCGTAATGAAAATGGCTTGCCAATATAAAAAATGAATACAGTACAGCACTTTTCGAGCTTAGGTGAAGTGAAAAAATATGATGTGCTTAAGCTGTTTGAAAGATCCTCTGATACGTAACAAAGAAGCCACTCAATATATAAACAATAAGTGTTTTAGGTGATTCCATAGTCAGCCAATCTCACTACATATTCACTCTCAAATCTTGTTCTAAATCGACTGAATCCTCCAAGGTTGCTACGCACTTTTTTAAACTTCTCAACTGTTTCAAAATCCCGCAAACCAATCCAAATATCAATGCAATAGCGTCAATAAAGTACCCTGAATGAAAAAAACCATGCCCAAACTCAATTCAACTGCTGGCACTCATATTTATCAATTTTTGGATACAAAAAAATTTGCATTGACCGAGAGAGCAATATTCGCGGAAAACGAAGGAGAAGGAGGCTTAAGCAAAATGCTAAGCGCGCACTGTTTCGCAAAACTCTTTTAGAAAACAATAAAAATTGTGGAAATACAATAGTTTCAAGCCAATATCAAAGATTGATAACTACTTAGCACTTTTCAAGCGCAGCTTAACTGGCAAAAATGTTTTATTGCAAGATATAATTAATTCGTTTGATAGAATCCCCAGTACGTAACCAGGATGTCACTCAATAAAAATATAAAGTGTTCCCTAAATTGTTCCACTCCACAATATATCTTAAACTATTGTAATACTCTCCCAGGTCTTAATTTGAAAATAAACCGATCCCTCCAAGGTTGCTAGGTACGTTTTTAAATTTCCCCACATTTTCAACATACCATTGAATCACCTGATCCAAATATCAGACTAGCAACCCCACTCAATTACCCAGAATGAAAACGACGATGCCTCAACTCAACTTCAAGCACTCCCATTCGCGAATTTTCGGGGAGGAAAAAAAATTAATACACCGACTGCGACAACAATATTCGCGGAAAACGGAGGAGTAGAAGGAGACTGAAGCAAAATGCTTGCCAAGCGCGCGCCGTTTCGCAAAACTCCTTCAGGAAACAATAAAAAAAAGAAGAGAGGCACACACACTCGCAAGAAAAATAAAGAGAAGGAGAGAGAGAGAGATAGGCAGAATCAGCTGAAAAAGTACGAAAAAGACAGACCGGGGTAAGGAAGAAAGGGAGCGGAAAAGATGCTTGGGGACGCGGGAGGAAGGAATGGTAAAAAAAAATGCAGGGTAGAAGGTGGAAGGAGACGAGTACACCCATCCCTCCTGAAATGAATATGGAGTAGAAAACAAAGGAGCCCTCGCATTAAGGGTAGACATGGTAAGGGAGATATAGGAGTGGGGGCGGGTTTTCTTGCGAGCAAAAATGGGGGCGGAATGAAGGGAAGGGGGTTGAAGCGAGAATGGGGAGGATATCTGACGTGAAACGCCCCCAACGTCAGGGGATGTGAAAGGAGGGAGAAAAAGAGCAGAGCGTAGGAGGCAGTGGGTTCGGGTGTAAGAGGGAAGTCGTCTTCGTTCTATGCTGAGAAGATGCAACGAGGACAGCGATGCGAGGAACGGTGGGATGCAGGCAAAAATAGCGCACACGGCATTATATGCGCCTAGAAGTCAGTGACTGACACGTCTCTGCAGTAAGCATATCCTGACGTAGTGCGATTGGTAGCGAGGAGCATCTGGCAAGAATAATGACTGTGGTAACCGAGTAACTATCCCGGAGGAGGTTCTCAACGGCAATATTCGATAAATTTAACTTCGACTTGTAAGTAACTAAAACTAAAATATCGATGGGTCGCTCAACCCGAATTTGAGCAGAAAATGGCATTTGATCGACAACTTGAGATTTATATATTTGGCGAACCCTATGCATTTGATTTCAAAATGAGAACCCCGAAGTCTTTTGGTAATCAATGCAAAGATTTAAAAGATTTTTAAAATTTGTAAAACTGAAATTTTACGAAAATCAAATGTATATGATATCGTTGCATAAAAAACTCGGCTACGGGTGGTTCTTGAAGCAGAAAGATTACCTCTCACCAGATAACGGATGTATTTTGTTTCAAACGTTGACAAATGATTTAAGGAATAGAATTTGACCGTTATCACGTTTGAAAGCTTTGAACCACGAAGAATAGAGAGGCCCTCGCCCACGCCCCTCCACCAAAATCTTTGAGACGCGCCATTACCTAATTTCATTACATAAAAAGGTATTTGTTTGGATCAACGCTATCGATCTGTGCCATATTAAGCATGAAAAATATTTTCATTGTCTTACAGCTCATGTGATACGTCTTTAAGCATTATAGATATTTTTGTGAACTAGACCAGAATATAGTTTAAGCTACATCTCAAAATTTGAATTTCAAAAACCTCGGTCAATATTTAACGTGTTTCATAGTTTTCAAATTTTGTAACAAGCACAAAAAAGAAAAGTCTCTTTATTGCACTTTTTCTTAAAAAATGGTTTAGGGGCGTACAAACCCGAAAATAACACAGCACAAAATATTAGCACCAGCTGTTTCGAATGTGATGAAAAATCTAAAATGAAACCAATTACTGCCATGCAGGAGTTAATCTTAACGGCATGGAATCGAAAGGAGAAAAACTCATTGAAAATAAAACTTTCGGGGAAGAAAAGAGCGCTAAGCCCTTCGCAATGACTACCGGAGACGTACGAAGAGAGAGGATGGGAAGAGAAAACGAGAAGATAAGAATGTGGGAATTGTTTTCGGCGGAAAAACGAGAAGGTAGAAAGAAGTCTTAAAGGTAGGGAGAGGGGGAATTCGGCCGAGGAAATAGGAGGAAGAATAGTGTGGGGGAAATGGTGGATAGCTAAATGATGGGAGCTGGGGATTTATATCGAAGGCGTAAGAAATGAGGAATTTCCGTGCTCTCTGAGACGTCCAAAGAAATTAGGGAAATAACTCAAAGACTACGTAATTAAGTTGAAGTTCTAATTTTAGCCATTTTCTTCATATTTGCTGTCACACATGATAAAAATTGTACAGACAAAGAGGAGAGCGCCACCACGGCTCCAATTCATGTGTACTGAATATAAGACTGTGATCTCCAAAACTATGCATACTAATACTAGGATGAATACCCGATACTTAAGCCTTGTTTTGATATTCATGGAACTCAATTGTTTCTCTTTAGGATCCAATTCATGCCGGAGAGACCACCGACAAGGATACAGGAACTTGCCGCGAAAAATATGGCAAGATAATTAGATAACTGTTAACAAAGGTTTTAAAAATTCAGATTTTAAGCTATTAGTCTAAGCTGTATTCAATGATAACTTCTTCATCGCTGCTCCTTTATGATTTTCTAATTTAAAGGAACATCTGAGACACCATTTTTTTCATTTCTGGTTCATTAAGTTATTTTAAGCTATCATTTGCATCATTACCTTGAATTTTGAGCAATTATTACATTTGATGCATACATCTTCTTCTTCTATTTATATAAAAGAAAGTCGAAAATCATATTAATTAGAACACTTATAACTCGAGAACGGCTGCAACGATTTTAAGGATATTAGGTTCTTCGGGTTCCTCTCAGCCCCGGATAACATATAGAACATTAAAAAATAGGAAAAGTTCACAAAAAAACCATATTTTTCTTAGGGAAATGTTTTTAGGAGTTAGTAACACGACAACAATTGATAAAGTTCATAGCTTGAGGCTTCACTTTGTGGAATTTACTCATGATGAATCAAAATTGAACTTTGTTTTTCCACATAAATATTTATTCAATCATGACCGCGATTTCGGCGCACTGCGCCATCCTCAGGCGAGGAGTACATTGATAGAATTGACTTGTTTCTGCATCTGAAGTCTTTTCTTGGCGTTCAGAGGACATCTGCGACGAAGAGCTGAGAGACGTGTTACCTAATGCATGTTTACACTGGTGGAAATATTCTACGAAAACACTGTGCACAAACATGTGCCATGCTATGAAAAATACCTGAAAATTCACGATACAACCAAAAATAAAGTAATAAGGTAGTTTCCTTCAAAAAAGAAAACGAAAGGCATTGATTGCAATTCGTTACTCACCATTAGTACATTCGTAATGTAGAAATTATTTGGTTTTAAAAATCCCAGTTCAGGCGAATGCTTATGGTCAATTTTAACCTCATTTAAAAAAGGCCTGATATGCGCCCATGCGATGCCACTCCACGTGGCGACACACGGATCTAGATGCTATACGAGTAGTCAGAAAATTTATATCGTCTGTGATTAACATGCACGCATGAGGCACAGAGCTCTGGGAAACATCTCTTAATAATCACCTATTAAAGTTGCCTAAGGTCGGAAAGTTTCCTTCGTTTGATTGGGCATTAATCATCCTTATTTAAGCTAAGCGCTCCATGCTCGCAACCTACATCTTAGCGGCGCTCATAACCTCGCTCCAAAGTGGCCTCACACGGCGGAAGCCGGAACCAGAATGAAGTCAATCGGGCTTTTCCCAGCATTCATACTTAGCCGTCGCGTTTTCGCGCGCTTGAAAATTTTCACTTTTCATTTAATCGCGAAAAATAGATATCGTCATTTAAAAATCTAAAAGCGTAAAATACGTAATTCAGGAGAAATAATATTTCGATATAGGCAATAAAAATGTTATAGGAAACCACTCTATAGTGGCAGAATTGTGTGTTATACATTTCTTTGAATTATCTGTACTTGTTTTAGAGATATTTTTTTATTTCAAAACGGAACTTACTCTCCGAACGTACCTAGTACATGAATATCAACATATATGGAGTTTAAAAAGCCTGAGAAAGGTGAGATGCAGCATCTATAGGATCAGTTAGTATGGCAAAGGGGAAAAAAGTGAGCAATATGATTAAGGCGCAGGATTTCTGGAGGAGTCTTAAGAAAAGGGGGTTTTCCCCAGTCAGCAGGGTTGGCGAGGGAAATTAAGGAATGGGTACAGTGAGGAATGGCGTTCGCTCTCGCGGAAATAGAAGGGGAGGAGATTGGAGACAGGACGTGAGCTAGGTAGGAAGATTCAAAGCAGTGCTACTGGAGCAAAAAGTGGATATACTCAACTCTGACATTGAATCGCGATAACTTAACCGTATACTGCCATTAAGTTTACTGAAAATTGGGAGGAATACACTCCTACATTGTCCGAGTATTATCTTTCATCTCATTTACATCCGGAAGAGCTTTCATGAAGCACCAAGGAAAAAACTCAACGTGAAGGACTATAAAAATGTTGCATCCCGGTAGCTAAAGGGTCAAATTAAATAAATATGTTCCACAAACGCTTGATAATTTTCAATTTTTCATTTTATTTTTTTTCGTTGAACCGTTACAGACCTCCAAGGCATTGGGCACGTTAAGCTTTTTTTTTACAAACATTTTTTTTACAAACCCATTCCTAAGTTTCGCGAATTTGAACGAGTTTATACATTTTTTGATTAATTATTATTGTAATTACCTACATAAATGTAGGCAAAAATAGATAAATTACATCAATAGAATGCTACTGAAGTGATTTTTTCATCTTGATTGACCCCTAAAATAGTAGATGGCTCGATTTCGTTCGTCAATATAATAATACGGCCCTTGATTCTTGACCATCCGAGTCATTTTATCCGCAGATTTCAAACCCTAGAAATGGCGGATCCACATCTGTATAGTCAATAGATTAATATAAAAACTAAAAGGGGGTAGGAATAATCATTGTTGGCTAAAATAGATAAAATAAATACAGAGAAGGCCACTGAACTGATTTCAAAAATTTGGATTGCCTCAAAAACGGTTTATTGTTCGATTTCTTTCGTCAAAATAATAACCAATTCTTGATTCTAGTCCATCCAAGTCGTTGCATCAGCCGATTTTAAACGCTAAAAATGAAGCATCGACATATACTGAGACAAAAGATGGGAATAAATGAGCTGGTAGGAAGTAGAAATAATTATGTACATTAATGTTGGCTCAAATAGATTAACTAAATCAATATGATTCTATTGAACTGATGTTTAAGTTTTTATTCATTCAAAAATAGTTGATTACTTGATTGCTTTCATCAATATGATATCCCAGCTCTTGATACCTGCCCATTCCAGCCATTTCATCTGCGTATTGCAAACGCAAGAAATGGATCATTGACGTTTATAGTGACAATTGATTAGTATAAGTGAACTGGAAGGAAGTAGGAATAATCATCTTTATTACTACCGTCTCAACAAATAAAATTAATCAATAGAATGCTACTTAACTGATTTTAAAATTTTTATTGACTCATAAATACTTGATTTCGTTCGTCATTATAACCCAATGATTTCTTTTTGTTCATTTCATCTATTTTATCCGCGGACTTCGAACGCTATAAATGAAGCATCGAGATATACAGAGACAATAGATAAATATATATGAACAGAAAGGAGGTAGATATAAACAGCCTGGGAGATGGGGTAAATGAAACAGGCTCATTTACGGGGACAAGGGGAGGACCCGAGGCAGACAGAGTGAAAGAGGGAGAGAGAAAAGCAAGGAGGGTACGTAATTTTTTCTCTCTCCATTTCCACCCGAAATGTTAAGATTATCTCTTGATCCTGTCCCCCGGATTGTTTTTAGACGTTTCAAGGTTTCAAATATACTTGCCCCGACAGTGTGGACGGGGACTTCGAAGAGAGGGGAGGGGGAAGAAAACTCATTTGAGAGCTTTTCAAGACTGTGTGTTTCCACATTTATCTCCTCCGAAATGGCGTTCCATTTGTTGGCGTAAACACAAAGCGGTTCCCTCGTCTTTTTTTTGTTTCGTTTCTTCCTCAAAAATTTTATTCCCTTCCTCCCCCAACAATCTCTCTCTCTCTCCAACAACGAGCAATTTAAATTTCTCTCGAACGCTGAATAAAATTGAAAAAAGAGGAAGCGTGGGCGTCCCAATGAGGATCGAATTAATTACTTATTTAAATTGGCAAAGCGTTCAGGGAAATAAATTTCGCAGCGGGAAGAACCATGGGCACGTTTCACTGTGGAAACAAAAGGAGAATAACGGTACATTCCCTCGGCTCACGAGATGAACAGCGCAGAATTCTTGTAATATATTTTTGGAGAAAAAAGAGGGTATTGTGGGTTAAATACGGAACAAAACTCCGCCAATGGAGAGACAACAGTTGCCTCACTATACTTAGAGTTTTCCGTGGACGCGTTTTTCAGGACAAATATTTACGGTAAAATAATACGAATTGAAATACATCTCAAAAAGTCGTAAAATTCGTGGACCATCATAAATTATAACTAAAGAATGTGCCGAAAATGATACCAATTATTTTTTTTGGTAAATATATTTAAAATGTGATGGCAAAGAACATTAAGAGCAAAAATACTTCTGAAATAATTTTCAAAATTTAAAGTGGTTAGTTTTAGTACCGACCTATATCTCCTAGAAAGAGTCACATAATTTCAAAGATACCTAGGCGTAAATTGTTACTGTGCACTGTGAATGATGTTCAATGCATACAAAACCTGAAATTGATTGAATGACTTCAATCGTATTGCATTTTTAAATAAATAAGTAACAGCAAATAACAAGACAAAACAAGTAATATCTTGGATGGATGAGTTCAAAGGTACTGTGATTTTATATCCTTCGGATGATGCAGCGAAAAAGTGTAAAAAAGGAGAATGAAATAATATTATTTTGTATCCGATGATTTAACTTCTCAGTAACGCATAAAATGACTGTATGGTCTGTGGGTTAAAAAATAAATGCTTGAAATGCCTCATATACGCCATATATAAGCAAACCTTCAATCTGGTGAGTAGTTACTACACCAATAAGGCAAAAAACATTCAGTATTTAAAAAAATTCGTCTCATCTCCATTTAAATATTATAAAAGAAAACCTGAAAATCACACCATTTGCAAATTAAATTTAGCGGAGTGGGTATGAACATTACCTAAGTTTGCAACAGAGTGCAATAAAAAAATGAAAGGAATTGGCGCTAGAATGCCGAATGAGCTAGATTTAGAAGCAATTCAATGCAGGAGCAAGGGCGTAGGTGATTTTCGTGTACGTAATGAGATATGTATAAGAGGGCACTTGAGAATGTATAACGGTCCTGGGAAGAGGGTGAGAATTAGGGGAGTCAGCGGTTCGGAAAAGGGTTAATAGCTGCAGGAGAGGGTGAGCTAGGGGTGCGTTCATTTTCAATTGTTGCGAGCAAGAGCGATGGTACCAGGAAGGTAAGCAAAAACTGGGAACTCGGGCGCCCGTTAATTTAGCCGGAACGGAAGCATTTTGTGATAGATTCAAGAGTAATATTGCGCTGTTAACCTAAATTATTCGCCTAGGAAATGCTCCAATCCTTGGAGCACTTAGTTCGCGGGAATCGCGGCGTATGCAAGGCTATGCGGCGTATACAAAGCATTTACAAAAGAGCAGGTTTGGAAGAATTAGGTCTAAAGCTGGGCTCACCCTGCTACATAGGAAGGAAAGACCATAAATTTAAAATTCAATTGAAAAAACAGAAAACAGACATTTTGAGAAAATCCTTCCTACATAGAGGAATAAAAGAGTGGAATGACCTACCTGAAGTGATTTTTAAGATCTTCTCTTCAAATGCCAAAATTTTTAGGAAGAAGTGTGAAGCACTTAACTATTGATTAAGTACATAATGGTTCAAAAAGAGAGTTTGAAGTTGGATCAATGCTCATTTTTTAGTTGTATAATATTGGAATTAATGTATTTAATGGATTGTTTTAAATTGTTTTATTGGGATAATGTTAAATTCTTAGTTGTATGAGATTAGAATAAGGGTATTATTTTTATCATGGATATATATTCTGGTTCTGTTTCTTTGTATTATGTATTTCCTGATTTAATGTACCACCCGACATTATGGTCGACTTGTAACAATTTATGTAATAATAATAATAATCCTAGGCGGATTTAGGGGGGCATTGTGGTGCCCCCCTCAGAATCTTAAAGATTCCATAATATTTTTAATACGGTTATCAATCGATACATTCATTTTATTTTGTGTATTACGGAGCCTCATCCATATAATTTCATTTTAACGGCTTTTATAATGAAATAAAGAGAATATTTCGTACCGTAATTGTTGTAAATTGTTTTTAATCTCAAATGTGAGAAGACCTATGAGACTCTTGTGCCCCCCCAGAAAAAATCCTGGATCCACCCCTGGTGGGAATAAAAAACGATTGGGTGGTACACTATTATGAAAGAAGAATAATCACCCATGATTTCAATGTTTAATGCTCCAATTTAATAAAACTTTCCTATTCAATAGCTATTCCTAAGTGCTAAAGGCACTATTTAATTAAATAAACACTGAGAAGTTTTATCAAGTATTATCACATCCAAGAACTCATTATTAAAGGCCTTTTTATGCGGGGCAGGTACTTGCACAATCTGTCGGTTGTATGAATACGTAGTCAAAATTGCGTCGTGTAAAGTGGTGAATTGGTAGAACACAAGCGAGAATGCGTTGACGTGAGATGGCAAATTAGCCCCTGTTCTAGTTTAGTTCGTGCATTCGTTGTGCAGTTCTACGCCATTTTGAGGAATTAATTAAGTTCTAGCCTTTTTAATAACGTGCCAATTGTGATACGGCCTTGATAAGAATTAACGAGGTTTTCAACGGAAACTTATGAAAATACTGCATTTCTGTCATTATTACTGTAATCCTTTTCTTGCTCATAAGTAGCAGTTTCATGTAGACACACTTCAGAAAACCTATGAACTCGAAATTGTATGAAGCTTAAAAATTTTCATCACCATGTTCGTCCCGATAGGAAATAGAAAGGTATTGTTTATTGTTTTACGCTGACTGTTTAGTATTTTTGGTTGACCATGAAAATGCTTCGTAATGCAATTAGGACAATTTTCAATTATTATACAAAGTGTCATACTTTATCTGAGTTTCACTGAAGATATATAATCGCCTACCTCTACACGCAGCAAAGATGAATTGCTTGATAGACAGCTCAATGATAAAGATGGGATTAAGAAAAGAAAAAAAACTTCACTTATGCAAGTTCACACTACGTCAAGGAGGCTGTTAAAAGGAGGCATATTATCCTTTGCACTGTTTCATGGAAATCATAGAATTTCCGTCAAAGTATCACCAGTAATGTACTCCGTCACCTCTTCATTGAATAAATTCAGCAAAAAACATCATTTTGGTCTCATTTTTCTCGTAACACTAGGCATGATTGGTTTTAATAATTAATGATAATAATTAGCTACTGAAATATAACAGAGGACTTAATAATTTTTTGTCTGCCCTAGGGAGTGTTTTTTACATGGAATTCACAATTTTGTTTTTAGCCAATACGTCTCCCAATAGAGATTTCACGGAAAAGGAAATTAATTAGCGCTATAAGACATGGCGCCTCTATGCCCGAGCTTCCGAAAGAATTTATTTTTATCACACAATTTTCAATTGAAAATGTAGGGTCCATTAAATTCCCCTAGAGAATGCCGTAAAATATTCCAAAAGAGAAAATGCGATTTTGAGGAGAATAAGAAAGAAAATTGATCGTGTGGGAAAATTTTCCGCTCATTTAGACGGAGCTTGAAAATATCATCGTATCAACATACAATCAACGTTATTTATTGCATTTTGGATGTATTGCTCACCTTTCCGATTCTAAAGAAATAGAAAATTTTCATTCTAACACTACTAGGAAAGGAAAAGGGGCAGTAGACTTTAATATTAGCTCCCTCATAATTACCTTTGGTGTTATGAAGCGATACTTCATCACGCATTCCAGTTTGGTAAAATTACAAATCTCACACTTGATCTGAAGCTTGTTAAGAGAAATAAAATTTTAATATTTTAACAACTGGAAGGAAATTTAACAACGAATTACTGAAAGAATATCGGACAATTTTTAACTAAAAAACTGCAGTAAAAAACGTATATCCCCGTTTACAAAATTTGTTAATGAAATCCAAATTTGGGGAAATAATAACACAGCAATTGATGGAGGAAAGATTATCGAGCCAAATAAACGAGGCAGTAATAATCAGTAGTCAGGAGTATTCTAAGGCTATGTTCTCAATTCGGAATATGCCGTTCAAACCCAATAATAATATACATGTCCCTCATTTATATGCAACAAAGTTTGGGCATCTATCTAATACTTTAAGTTTAATAAAAAATTGAAACACAGAAATAATTGGCTTGCATCGGATATTTCATCTAAATACAACTGCTATGAAAAGCCAATTCAGAGTGACCTAGTTAAGAAATATCCTAAAATATTTTTCAGAAGCAATATAATTATTCAATTACGAAATTTAAATTACTTCACGGACTTAAATAATTATACATTACAACAACGAACATGGGTCCAACTAAACACCTCAATCTAGTTTTACTAGAGAGAAAGCCTCCTTAATGTGAGTTCAAATCATTTAACCACCAAAATACAGTAGCATATTTCTTACTACTTCTAGATGGAAGAACCATTGCCCTGCCTTCTATTAGATGGCAGGACTTGGCATTGGAAGCCCTCTGGCAGGAGAAGTTACAGAAAGAAGCTCTTATGGTGTGGTCACAGTGGACTAGTAGCCCCTGTTATATTAGTTCTTTTTTTTGTGCATCACTAATTAAAGACAGTTTTATTCATTAAGAATAGTATTTTTCATTGGCCGCCAGAAATCCCTAAAATATATCCATCAAGTGTAATATGTGTTGTTCTAAGTGAGGATAATTGCTTCGCAGAGTAATTTCTCAGCGTTAATTTCGTCCAAATTCGTTCCGTGCATGGATTTAGGGGTGCCTCCCTTCCCCACGGTAACTATTCACCCTTGCCACTTTACCTTATTCTTTCCAACATTCCCCGGGGGTGGAAGATATTCATTCCTTTCCTGAACTCCCTGAAGACCCACCTTCAGGTGAGAAATAACTCAAGGAACGGTGGAGAATGAATGCCCTGGCAACGGAAGGGAAACAAGCACCAGCGCGACCTACAAGAGGTCATTATTAAGAGGAGAATTTATTAATCGCGAAGGTAGGATATGGTGCGGGAAGAAGGTGAGTGAAGAAGGTGTGCAGTAGCGAAGATATTAAGTCTTATTTATTTCCTGGAAGTCAAAAAGAGTTGGGGGTCGGTTTCTGGGAGTTATAATCGGTAGGAAAACTACGGAAAAGGTAAGGGAAAGGAGTTAAAGAAGTGGAAGAAGGCCCGTAAAAATAAAGACGGAAACTTTTAGCGCCTTGTAGGACAGCAATTCGGAGAAGAAGCTTAAAGTATAAGTAGCATTCCATCTTTCGAGAAAAAAAAAGAAGATCACAAATAAAGTGAAATATTGATTAAAGACTTCTGGATTTACCTAGGTGCATTAATTGGTTATATCGATTGAGCATTCATTTTAATGAGAACATTAGTTGGTAATCAGGTAGTAACCATTTATGGGTGGCTATGCGAAGTCTAACGTTTGTTGGGACCGTTCGATTATGGGCCATCGTTTGCTGTAGGCTCTGAAACATCTTTACTTAGGGGAACATTTTGTCCAAACTCAAATTCGCCAAATGAATTGTCGTGCCTAATAATGAACTTCACCCTATTTTGATAAGAAATACATGTGCATGCTTAGCAGTGAGAACTACTCGTTGACGCCGAAAACAATGACTTTAAATTAGAAGACAGCATTGTTGTTATTCCCAAAATTAAACCTAACACAAACTGATTCGGGTAAAGTACGGATATTATAGCCATAATTTTGGTGATTACTAGCTTTTTAAATTTAGACACCATCTATCTTTTTACACAATAGGTCTCCCGCAGGAGATTTCACGGAAAAGGAAATTAATTATCGCTATAAGACGTGGCGCCTCAATGCCCGAACTTCCGCAAGAATTTATTTTTACCACTTATTATACTAAATAAGCCCCACAAAAAATATTGAACTCACTTATTCATACTATCTAATACGAACTTGATATCGTAGCCAATTCCGATGTATTCCCTTAGTTTAGTATATAAATATGAAAGAACAATCTGTATAGCGTAGGATACACGCTTATTTGCGTCACAGGGCAAAAGTTGAATGTCATATCCACGAGTGCCGCAGGATATGTTATCACTTCAGTGTCTCACTGCCATACAATGAGGAACTTCAAAAATGAGACAAGACCTAACAAAGTGCGAACTCTATATAAGAAACCTCACATGACTACAGACAAAGATGAAATTCCAGCTGAGTAAGTGGAAAACCTGTACGCTTAAATTAAAAGCATAATTTAGGGAATTAGACCCGTGTCAAATCTTTGAAATTAATGAAAGTGCCACACACCAAGCTGATGACTGTATTAATGATGATGAAAAGGTTAAAAGGTAATGAACTTTTAATTAAGATAAAAGGTTAAAAATGTAAGTGAATTTTTACATTAATTCCAGACACAGGTTTAAATTGAAGCATATGATTGGACTGCGAGTGATAATTATCCTAAAGATTGGTTTAATATCAAGGAAAATCAATACGTAGGTAAAGATTTTCAGTGTCAGTAACTGCAAACTGATTTTGGGTGTGGACAGAATGGTCCTTATCAAAGAAAACATAGTTGTACATGCGCTCAGGAGTAATGGCAAACTCGAGGACGACCAAGAAATATATTATGAATTTCGAGAGAAAATCAATTACCATGTCAAAAGTAAAACGACTATAGATTGGAACGTTAAGCAAGGACAGAAAATCCAAAGAAAATAACATCAATGGACTTGGGAAAGAAAGCTTTTCCGTTTATTCCTATCGTTTATCAATAACTTATTACGTTCCCTCCCTCTCCTGTAATGTAAGTAAAGCCTCCCCATGGCATCACTTATTTAATTTTACCATAGACGATTTCGCTGCTATCCCAGAACGCATTGTATATAACTTATGTATATGACTTATAAATGTAACTTATGTTGCTGTAGAAATTTCTTATCGTACGCCATTTCTTTAACCATCGAAATTCATTCGAGTCGAGAAAGAAATGTTATTAGAATTTCCGTCTAATCAAAATGGGAAAATGGCATATTTTGCAAAATATTTAATGCTGCATGAATTAAGTCAAAATTTCCAACAAACCAGATAGACTTTATTGACTATCGGTGGACCTTGGGATCGAAAATTATGATACTCTGACTACTCATCAGTTCAATACATGATTCCCAAATTCATGTCGATTACTGCTAACACTAGCAAAATTAAGGCCTTTCCCTTGCTTAATATAGACAACATTTACTACATTAAGCGTATTTTGTGTCGTCTTCTACTCGATATGAGAACTGAAATAAATTTCTTAGGTGTAGTAGGTTTCCATTAACAGATAATAATATTAATTTAGCAAACTGTGCACAGCTTTTTACCGACTTCTTTTCCCCGCTTATATAAGGACCAATAGACCAAAGTCATTCAGATGAATATATCTAGGTCATGAAATGAAGGTAAAAAAACATATATGAAACCACGCATTTACAATCCGTAGATTGTATCCAATGCAATTGACGCATCGGATAAATAACATGCAAGAAATAAGGTTATTCGATGATAAAGGCCAAACATTCGAGTTGAATGTGACACATAGCTTTATTTACACCAAATTCTGTGTTAGAAACGAATATTGTCCAATAAAGTTTAACTGATGAAGTGATAAAACTAATACAAAAAAATTATATTTCAGTCATGAATAGTAAGTATAGGAATGAGCATGAGTGAGCATAAGTCATGCATTTATTGGCTGATTTTCCACTCATAAAACGGGAACGTACAGTTTTCTTAATATTAAAGTTTTAAAATTCATCCTTATGAACGGCATTGTTTCATTTACCGCGCACTTTCAATTATATATATCATTATCAATCAACCGCGCACTCTCAATTATAAACATGGAAAAAAACGCAGTTATTGTAACAATGCGTTGGCGGAAATTTAGTGTACGAAGCACCAAAAAAATTGCAAGTAGAATATGACAAAAGGAAAACGAGAAACAACTTCAATAAGAAGAGGAAAAAGGAGAAGGAAGAGAAGAAAAATTTACAGGAGGCGGTGTGCTGTAGTGGCAAAGGTCAGAATGGGTGAGGAATGCAATGTATAAAGATGAAACTGAGAGGAAAGGGAAATAAAATTACAAAAGAGAACGCGGAGAATAAGCGGAGGAAAAATGAAAGAGGAAAGACGGTAAAGAAGGGAAGAGACAGAGAGAGAGCAAGAAGAAAAAAGGATAGCAGATAAGGATAAACAAAAGAATACGTTCGCTCGTTAGCGTTATATCCTGGGGACCACCCAATTATGCCTCACTAAACGTCATGTTTTTCGGCAGTAGTAGTAAGATAAAAGGAAAAGGAGGAGGGGGAGAGGACAAAGAGGAAAAGGAATTACACATAAAATAACACGTCCTCCTTTCCCTTCGCTGGAAAACACGTCCATATTATTTCTTTTTTTTTCATCAATTTAATTTTTGTCGAGACTTGTTTTTGAGTGTGGCCCTTAGGGAAAGAGAAGAAAAAATCGGGAAGGTGAGGAGAGGGAGGGGGTCTGAGGAAGCCTATGTCATTTACATTTCGGAATAATTTGAAATAATAAGCGAGTGTCGAATAAAATATGCGGGTAACTGTAAGGGTATTAGTTTATTTGTTTGCTGGAGGAAGATACTACTAAGGAATAAGGAAGGTAAGATAAATACAAAACAGAGAGATGAAGATAAAAAGAGAAAAATCGGCATTCCTATTTCAAACGTCGTTAACATGATAGTGGACAGGTGGGAATTGCTTCAGCTTGTAATTACTCAAGTTCATAAAATACAAAAGGGTCGGGAAAATAAATTGTTTTTCAGTCGAAAACATTCTTCCGAGAGAAAAATTTTCGAGGAAAGAATACAATTATGGTGATGATTTCAGAGAGACGGAGAAAGTGAGATATGTAAATTTTTAATCACGGCATCCGGAGTTTGCTCTGATATCTTTGAACCTAACTACGGAAATGAAAATTTTGGGAGAATTTCTCTTCCATTGAAGCACATAATCTGTAACTACCGTATTTACTAAAAGTTATATGTTTGCAAAGGTATAACAGTATGACTAAGTGCACTCCATGTCACCTAAAATATGATATTTAAAGGGGTTTATTAAGTATTAGCAATGAAAACACTTCCACAATTTGTTTAAAAATACCTGTTTCGGGTGTTTCACCATTATCAAGTGCATACATACCAAAACATATGGTAGGACAGGTTTATATATGATCCACTACCATACTTTTGGTATTTATGTACTTGATAATTACGCAACAGCCGAAACCAGTAGTAATTTTTCAATAAATAGTGGAAGTAACGAAGTTTTTTTATCACAGTGAAAACGGAGCCCTTCCACCACGCACAAGCTTCAAGTTTCGATTGGATTTTTACGTTTAAATTGCCTATCTTCCAATATTTTGAAAAAAATTCCTCCAGAACTTTGTTTCCTGGACATTAAATTGGCTATTTATGGTAATATCCAATTTGAATAGTACTTGCGGCATAAAAATAAATCACGTGGATGCGATTCGACGGTCATGGAAACTTGAAGCTTGGATCTGACTTCAACGAAAGCAATAACATTGGAAGCATTGTCCAACTCCTCCCGGCTTAGAAGTTTCGTGGATGGTATGGAAAGGCAGTTGGATTGGAGTTTGGTCGCCAAGGGTGCGGTGTTGGGGACCGAGGAATTGTGGGAATGCATCATGGCGAGCTGCCCATCTTATTACAGGTCTACACGACCCGAACTTCAGACCTTAACCAATCCCAATTGATCCCCTACCCCCCCTATTCTCCGCTGGAAACCCATCGGCCTCCCACGTAGCTAAACCCCTTCCTCGTGCCCTAGCAAACCCTTCTTTGCCAAGATTAAGGGACACACCTCCTTCCCCTATCCTTCCAACATTCTCTTCACCTCCTTAATGAGGCAATTTCACCTCTCCATCTATTCCCCACATCCTGCCGCCCTATCCAACCCTCCCCTATCATTTCTCTCGCCGTCCTATCTTCCCCGTGTCCTTCTCTGTCATATAGAAACCCTTCCCTTCTTCGTCGTACCCTCTTGTTGGTCCTTAAAGGCCCTACCCCCTTTTAGAACGCACATCCCTTTCACCGTACCTTCTACTCCTTTACTTTTGGATCCTTCGTACTACTTCTCTTTCTCTGGGTTTTAAAACCGATCCCTCAACCGTGGGGAAAATTCATCTGGTCCTTCCTCTTCCGGCCCTATTCCAAGACACGGGACCTCTTCAAAAACCTATTTAGACATCCTTCACTTCACTCAAACCTTCTACCTCTTTCTTCTCCGTCCACATATATATATATATATTTTCCTCTTCAACTTTCTCTGTTGGGTTTAGAGCCAGACACCAATAACTGTTGTTCGCGTAAAAAGAAGGGAAATTTGGCTTGGCTAGCGGATAATGGCACCAGCATAGTAAGGGAATGGTTTATTTTTGTAAAAAATATTCAGCGCAGTTGAAGCGTAAACTTTACTCATATGACGGCGCATTGAATTTGTAAAACAATGAAATAGAGAATAAAAGTTCAGATGTAACATTCCATTTGAGTATTTTATTTCCGTTCATGCTTTCCACAATATTATATTCTGCCTTTAACAAGATCATCACACAGTATCGTCAAGTACCTTCATTTCCCACCGATAATTAACGAGAAATGAACTCTTCCACATCTCGCGATGGGAGTTCGAAAAGATACCGACAAAAAATATTCGCCTTTATAATACTGTAAATACCCGAAGTGGAAACCTTAAATCAAGAATCATCTCGGGTTTTTAAACATAATTTTACAACGAATTATTGCGAAATATTCAGGATGCAAAAGGTATTAAAACGAAAAATGGGTTAAAATATTCCTGATTAAAACCAATGTAAGTATATGGTGTTGCTTTCGCTGATGGCATTAAAAATGACGAATTCCATACAAGAAGTGATAGAATAGCAATAACAAATTTTTATTGATACATGAACGAACGAACGAATGAATTAGGCATAGCATAAGGGAAGCCCATTTATTTGACTTTGTCACCAAGGAGTTGCAAGATCACTTATGAAGTAAGGCATTTAAAGAATATGGTAAAACTAATCTGCGACAAAACTGCTTAGTACCTAATCAACTATTTAATTTATGTGGTAAACTTGAATATTCACCGCCATGAGGCGTAGCGATAAATAGTGAAAAAAAGTTAAAAACTGAAATAGTAATTTTTGAATGAATAGAAGCAAAGGCTACAGCAGTAAAGTTAAAAATTTACAAGTATTTACATACATAAATAAGTTACATAAAATAATATTTCCACATAAAGTCGATGTCCAATCTTAACCTCCTACTTTTTTCTTAAATAGCTGGATACTTGGATGTCTAGCAAATAATCCATTAAAATAAATTTTGAATAAATATCCCAGAACGCGGTCACTAAGAAACTAAGCGGAAATAGCTCTAGGAAAAAAAATAACGAACGCACCAATGATGTAGAGACGTAGAGAGAGGCCATGTTAAATCCTATTAGGAATTCGATGACGAGGTGCGCGATCCTCTTCATTGATGAACATCCCTGGACCCATTTGAGTATGTATTTCGGTCTCCGATACAAGCCATTCCTGGATGACGTCCCCCTATATACCGTCTTCATTCTCCTTGATCGACCTTACCTCATTACTCTATCGTCGTCCTTCTTCGCAAAGCCTCGAACCCACCCCTTCCACTTCCAGTGAAGTCTGAGGGAGGATTGAGACGGGGAAACCGATACCACCCCGTCCAAAAGGAGAAGATTCCCTAAGAGAAGCACATCAATCCACGGCCTACTCTCTTTAATAGGAAGGTCCCTTGGTTCAAGTGGCTTTATCCTCAATGCCTCATCCTTCTACTCAACCTCTCTCGTAGGTATTGCGAGCTAGCGGCTCGTGTGGAGCGGACGATAGAAGAGAAGCCTTTACTGGATGCTGGGAAGGTAGGTGGAAGGGATTACCAAGCTTTCATTTCCCCAAGATCCTATGGCTAGGGCTGAGAAAAATAAAGCGTCATGTGGTAGTAACAGTAACTATTTTTAAGATAGCATCGACCGGTATTTGAAATTGATACTGCCCAAGGTAGCGGTTGTAGAAATATCCTATGTTACCTACATACCAGGGCAGCACTGTCAAAAAAATCATAAATAATCATCCATCGAGTAGAATATTTGAGATCTGTTCTTTCCAGATGTTCTGTTGATCTGTACCTAAATGCGTAACTGTTATCCACAATTTAATGCAATTTTGCGAAATAATCAATCATTTATCTTGGTGTAACCCCTAGCAAATGTAAATGAGATGTCATCTGATCAGACAAATCTAATAATGAAAGAGATAGTTTTACCCACTAGTTTTCAGAAATTTATGAAAAATAAGAAAATAGGCAAATGGCACTATAAAATAAGCATGTAAGTATGCATTCCAGTGAACAACATTATTTACGAAACATAACAATTAAAATGAAAGTAAATAGAAATTTATAGCTTTTTCGGAATGAAATATTAATTTGTCGCAGTATCGGTAAAGTAGGTATTTGATGCAAAGTATCAAATCAAATGAAAACTTATACATATTTAGAAAGCGGTAATCGTTTTTGAAATTGTGATAATTGCTTTTTAATTCTGTACAATACCGATACCATCTTAAATGGCGCTAAGCGTATAGTGATGGTGATGCAAGCGGGACAAGGATATTAAGATAAAGCAAGTTGCAATTCAAAATAAACATCTTTGCATTTCACGAAGATGGGTATTTCCAAAACATATCAATGAAAATGAAAGCAAATAAAAAATTATAGTCTTTTCGGAATGGACTTTTAATTTACCGTGACACTGGAAAATAATTCGACTCAAACATATAAATCAACAAAATAAACAGCCGTGAGAATGGGTAACGAGTCGGTACCCGAGACGTCGGCGCTCTTACATAATCTTACCCGCGCGGTATTCCGAGAAGAGCTTATACAACCAAATAAATATTTACATTGCGGTATTTTCTTTGAAATAGTGATAGTTGCTTTTCAATTCAATACCGATACTCTCTGAAGTAGCGCTAAGCCTGCAGTGATGGTGTGGGGGAGAAAACAGATATATATGTAGTGGGGATGAGTAAGAAGGCCAACCAATCGGAAAACGCAGCGGCGTGTAACTCTAGATCAAGTAGCTAGCTCTAGCTTTGGACTCCGCCTTCGCTGTTTCATCCCAACCTCTACTCCGTCGTCTTGGAAACTTGAAAGGATTCAAGATTCTGAGACGCGTGGTACGTGAGCTGGTTTGAAGTGGTCTCCATCCTCTTCCTCTAGTCTTCCCCTCTACGTTCCACGTACCATTGAGCTCATCCTAGACCGAAAATCCTAGAGTACTGAAAAAGTTTCTCCACGATACGTCACTTCCCGCATTACCTCAACGACGTCTATACAAGTCTTCATTGCTTTGAATACCCCCAACATAACGGAAGTGGAACAATTATGCCATGCCGAGATAGAAAGCATAGTACTTATTAAGATGATGTTGATTTTTCATTTACCTCGAATTCCTGATTTTATCCTCCGATAATATTGTATGAGGAGTTGTAAGAACATGTTAAAGGTGGATCATTTAACACATAGGGATTATGGTACTAAATGTAATACCAATTAATTTTATCTTATATTTTAGTACCTAGTATCATCATTTATAATGGTTAAGTATAAAGTATAGCCCTTAATGCCTGAATTCATGTACTTCTTACTGAGAAATAGCAAAAAAGCATGACCTATTGTTTTTTATATCTTTCTTTGCTTCATTAATTCATAATAAATGTTAAACGCTCGAAGGGCGATCTGAGAACCCGTACGATTGCAACGGTCTATCAAGCCATAAGCCAGTTATAATTGTTCGCGTCCTTTACTGTTAGGCAGCAAAATGACTTTAACCTAAGCTAGATTGTTAAATCCGCCTTCAACCGATGATTGAATTAAATTAATTTTAAGTCGACGATAAAGTTTTTACTGCAACCAGCAAAATGACCGGTGCTATTATATTCATGGAACTTTTGTTCTAATTATATCACAGTCATCTTGACGTCACCTTTGACCTCTGAATCATACGCCGTGCGAAGTAGAGCATCATAAGACCATAAAATTGTGTATTGCTAATTAGATTATTCATGTAGTAACGATGTAGAGGGTAGAGTTTTATTGATCACGATCATCCGCAATCAAAACTTAACTATCCCAAGGAAAAGATGGCTTATTAAAATAGTAACACTATCAATTAAAATTATAGTAGGTATTGTTAAAAGCCAGCGAGTGCTGGCGTAGTCTAACTAAGACTTGATTCTTTCCGACGTCGCCAACTGCGGCTGAAATTCGACCCACTTCCTTTAAATGAAAAACATTCATAGAGGTTATGAATACTTCACCAGAGGAAAAATGTACAAGTAAAAGATCACGTTCTTATTCTGCGATCAGTGACGTGATGGCGAAATTAGCAGAGCCGGAACGCATTTCCCTTAACATTTTTTTGAAGTGAAATATTACTCAGCCTTTTTTTTATTACAAGTTAAAATATACATTTTAGTATATAATTTTTTTGTTTTGGTTATGAATGAATATATCAGAAATTTGGAGCAAAGAAAATAGATAAAAGTGCTAATTGACTATTATCCCTTATTGACCTGTGCTGGAACGGCACCATGACACCACTGTCAGCCACAACAGTTTTGCGCACGCTTCAATATCACAAAAAATTACCTCAGTACCTCCTTCAACGACATTACACTCCAATCGGATTTATGGTAGAGGAGAGTTAAGGCATATGTGCATTGAAATTTGGTAAACAAATGCATCACCTGAATTGGAGGCAACCATACGAGATATGTTTAAATATAGATCTTTATAAATAACTGAGGAAGATTTTCTAAGTATGGAGCTCACTGTGAAAAATACTAAATTAAATTACGAACGTTTAACTATGCAAAGGTTCCGAGGAAAGAAGTTACATATTTAATGTCATTTACACAGTAAATTACTCCAAGAATTTTTGTCAGTTTGCGACTATTGGCGAACGAATACGATACGAAAGATAGGACTTCACTAATCAAGTTTTAACATCGGAATACCATGATAATACATTGGTATATACTGGGAAATGTAATTTGTCTGTTTACTATCATTAAAACACTGATGATCCCCGTAGAGCACTCTTATATCATCCCGCTCCACTGTCAGTGACAGCTTTCGCAAATGCGACTTTAAGTGAATTACGAGACAGTTTTTTTACCCTAGTCATGTCAAGTTTCAAAGCTACATTACGTAAGTTATTCGAATGATGAGTAGCGGAGTGTATCAAACGTATTCTTCACTGACATATTCTTTGTCTCCTAAAAAAAAATAACGCCTCAAGCCTACTCTCATCGCATCAACAACATCTAAAAGGTGAGCAGCAAATGGAATGTCCGCTCTCTTTTTAATGAAGCCGTGCAAACAAATGATTACAAACGACAAGGAAATTACGACTGAAACAAATATCATTTGAGGTCCAGTGGTAAACACACGGACGCAAAAAAAATGTTTGTATGTGAGCAAATGGAATGACACGGAGGCATCATAATTATGTTTGTGCACTAACCTCTCAGAGTTTACTTCTATTTGATATTCAATGATGAAATGAAACGAGTTATGAAGCGTCCTTTAATGTTTCTGAAAATAAGGTTCAAGACTACATAATCAAGTGCTTCAATTGAAGTGCCATCTGAACAGAGAGGAAATCCTGTTGAAAAGCCTCTGCATATTATTTTATAAGAGCTAGCTTTGTAGCAATTGCGATGCCACTTTCTTACATCTAGGAATCAAGAGTGCTTTTACCCTTCCATGACTGTGTTCATTAAACATACGCGAACGACTGTGTGGGGTATCTCAGGTACCCCAATCATAATTCATAACCAATGTGTTGTATTTCAGTAATTCCTGTAATTCAATACCATGGCTCTTTTTTAATAATATAAGATCTTATTTTATCTAATTTGTGAATACATTATACGCTTCATTAAGTTATTACATTAATTTTGTGCGAAATAGCAGAAATATTTCATATTCTGCTATTTTAACTGTACATTGACGAACATGCTATGAAAAAAAAGTAAAATGTGCTATCATGTAGAATATTGGCATCATTGCAGATATATTTTATTTCACTCAAATTTTATCCCTGCATAACAAACAAGTTTTTTTTCTTCCCACCAACAGCTTTAGAGGAAGTGACCGACTGTTGAGGTCATTTGCGCTATTAAGGAAGAATATGGAAGGAAGGGTGGAGAGAAATCCGGCGTCGGTATCAGCCTTCTCCTACCGAAATGGTTAACGTTCCATCCGACGGGCGGAACTTGAAAGCGTGTCTCTGAAAATTCTCTTCCACCGCCGGGATTTGAACCCGGGCTCACGTGCTGGGAAGCCAAATGTTTAGCCACCAATCCGATCTCCATGAGCAATTAATAAATTCACTACGGGACATCATTAAATTTTAGAATATGCCATGGTCGTTAAAATTCAGTAACACTCCCATTCCATCATTTACCTTTCACCTAGCAGTCAGAGAACGGACCTTCCTTTTACAGAAAATCACGAAATCACTGATGTTTCAATTTATGGAGCGTTAAAAATAATTCATAGTAACAAAAACGTAAAACGCTTCGCACATGAGCTTTCTCTGGTTCACTATTTTGCTTCTGAACAAATAATTTAAGATTAACTTCCCTTCCCTATGTCACTATTCCCACTATCAACATACCCAAAGAGGCTTGATGGCATACATATCTGGCGCTCGGAGTTCACACAAATTGAGTCCCAAAACGGAAGAAATCTGCCCGAGGTGTTAGGGCAAAAAAGGAGCTCAGTGGACTTCTGTTTTAATAGAAGTTGACGTAACTTACTTGACAAATAATTGAACATTTTATGACGATATATGGGTAAGTGAATGAATTATTGGCCAAAATTAGGGAATGAAAATAACTACCAACCGCTATTTTATAAATATTTGTCGATTTTTGCTTCAGATACTCATCATTACAGGGGCTGTTTTTACAATGCAAATTATACATTATTCAAGCAAATTTTGACTGACTTCATCCAAAGCGCGATTCCTTGATTCTAAAACATATGCTAACGAAGAACCAAATGCTTGGATACATTTTAATGTTTTGCTAAATTAATTGAAATTCTGGCCAATCCGGCATTAGCATTTGCATCTCGAAGTGCTCATGAGTTTCTTATGTTCAATAAATCGCTTCGTTCACAAAATGTGTTAAACTGCAACAGCTCTGCTAGTTCAGCGCAGGAATTTTCCTCCAAAATTAACATAATTCTATACACACACACAGTCTTTAACTTTAATAAATCACGCTTATCACCTTAGGGTCCTCAAGTTAATAGTATACAAGGCATTAAATTACAGGCACTAAGGCTACCAGTTGGTTAAACGTGAACTTTGAATGGCCACCAAACCATAGGGATGAATTAAAAGAGAGGACTATTTGCTAACATTTAATTTATGGATTTAGAATTAATTCAACAGAGGATAAAAGACGATTTTAACTTCAAATTTAAATTCCACTGCAATTGAAATCTGAGAGAAAAAGCTTATAACAGTACAGAATTTGCTAGGGATGACTTTAGGAGCCTTTAAACAAAAGGTTTTTATTCTTTCATAATTACAGTGATAATCGTATTCCAATCGATCGATGATCGTATTCCAAAATAAAAATCCAATTTATTATATCTTCCATCATTAAAAATGAAATACTGACATAGGAATGATTGATGCTAGAATGTTATTTGTAATTTAAACTATCAATACATCTCTATGTTAAGCCATATTTTTAGCGAGTAGGAAGTTTTGTGTACACTGCAGGAAAAATGGTAATAGGTCACCTTAACAAAAAAGTAGTTTTGAAAAATCATAAATAAAAGGAAACGGCGATTGAAACGTGATCCGTCTACGTGATGCACACCTTTCAATCAAATCTAAGATCCAACGGACACAGGACAAGATAAAACTTACAGATGCTCCGGGCTAAAGAAAAGAAAACGATCGTTTGTTGAACGAGGCACACTTACCGTTAATGCCTCAGCATCAGCTCGTGAGGATCTCCGAATGATTAAGCGAAATACGAGAGATAGGATATTTTTCAAGTAAAAAAATAACGGATGAGTCAAAGTTCATGAAATATATCCTCTAGAGGGATGAGAAATCTTCAGCATGCGTGGGAGAGTTTACGATCTTCCGAATATCTCACGAAAAGCAGTCGGGGAGACGAGGGGCTGTCTAATGTCTGATATCGATCCAAGTTTTGCCGACGCTTTTACAGGGTACTTATTCCTCCGTCGCGATAGCAGGAGAGGGAGGACCGCGAAAGCTTGAAAGCGTAGCAAGAGCAGTTGAGATTGATTCATGGATGATTTATTTTCCTTCGCAGGGATAAGTTTTCTTCCCGGAGATCCTCGTGCCCTGTTTTGATCTAAAGCGAGGAGAGAGAGAGGGTTAGGGGTTCGCAACACATGTCGCCAGCACGTAGTGCCGCCATATTTTGTCCATTTATATCCCGAGATATGCAGTGGGGTGAGTTGTGGAACTAGATAGGCAACACTCTCTTCCTAGTACTGCTTCCCCTAGGCTCAGTTCATCCCCCATCCACAATCGCTCATAGAGAATTCTCATCTGCGTCTAGTCGTTCCTGGAAATACTTACATTATAAGGAGCATCTAACAAGTCTGCTCGATAAAAGAAATATCACTCACTCTCAAGATAATGAAGTGCCGTCTCTATTCAATTCCACGCGCTGCATCTTCCGCGTAATAATGTATGAGACAGATATGCACGCTTCTGCAATTCTACTGAAATACACGCAGATGTAAGAGCACGATAAAGTGAGCGGGGTAAGTAATTCCAGAAATTGATTCATCTATTCAGAGGAGCATAGTAAGAAAGTCTTTGCATCTTCTGATGGAAGCTTTCCGAAGAAGAAGGTTCTTAACGCTCTCCTCAATAGAATGACAAGTATAGTCGTAGCACCTACGTAACATTAATCTACACACAAATATAAAAATCTATTGAACAAATTCTAAAATTAAGAGTCTTAAAAAGAGTCTGGGTTCTTCCTTCTGAAGATTTCATAGTTAATTTTTCCTATTATACCCTGGTAAACTCCTTTTCCTGTACCTAAACCTGGATAATTTATATTCTTTAAAATATATAGAAAAATCTAGTCAAAAACTCATATTTAAATTCACATAAATTTGATTATCTCTACCTTTTTGAAAATAGCATGTTTATGAAATACGTGTATTCTAAGTTCATAGCTGCTTGACGATTAATGGGATAAACTGATTTGTAAGTTTCCATTGCTGTCATTTCACCTTAATTCAACAAATTCTTGTCTCTTAGGGTCTCCTAGAGTGAGGGTTCAAGGAAAATGTTCTGCATATTTCCTAATCATTTCGAATTAAATACTCCAAGGCGGTTTTAAGATAATTTTTTTTGCGTATATTTCGCATTTTTCCGCATTTTTGCCATATCGATCAAAGAAGCTGCTGGTATGACTTAATTTTCATGTTTTTTCATGCCATTAAGGTAAACACGATATTGTTTATTGCTTTGCAAAGATGATATTTTTTATTTTGTATTGTTCAAGCATTTAAAAACTGAAATGCGCAGAGAACACAAAAAAAAACCGCTCAAAAAGTAAGTAACCGCTGTAAGAGTATTTAATGTGAGGTGGATAAGGACACACACAGAAATTTTCATCAAATTACGAGTCCTTAAATAGCAAACGTTTGTTGAATTGGAGTGAAATGACCCATGATTGTGGCTTTAGACCTGAAGGTAGAGAATAAAATCCTCTCAGTTACAAATGCAACTTCCACGATTCAATCCGTAAGCATTTACAAATTTTCACTTATAGCTGATAATTAACCTCTTGCAGGCTCTAAAGAAAACGTTTCCAAGTAATCACTAAATTAACATACGTACATAAGACAATTTATTTACTTGCTCTAGCAAAATCTGAGATAAAAATTCTTTTTATTGATTCTCAATGACACTGATGTTCATAGAAGTGAGGAGTTTCATCGCCAGTGCTATATCAAGAAAATTGGTTCGTTCCCAGCGTAATTTGAATCTTCTGCATGGTAAAAATAACTCACAAAGCGTGTGTTATGGAATTATAAGCTTAAGTCAGGGAATATTAAAAACCAGACATTTTAAAACATTGAATTCCAACTACTACCGCAAGTGGGAAATTTCAACGCCCATGTTATCCCAAGGAAGCAACAATATCGCTGAAAACATAACTGAACGTATTTACGTTCGTATCCAAAACATTGAGTTACGCGAATGGAATAGAAATAAAAATACATGATGAGCATATATTTAAACATATGCACGGAAATATGTAAAGTAAACAAAGCCGTAAAAATTGAGCGGAATTGGACAATTTTTCTCTTTTTTAGGTTGAAAGTATTGTATTATCATGCCACAGCAGAGAAAATACGTGAAGTGATTACACAAAAAAGCTCATTTATCCAATGGACATTGAATAAAGTGATACGAGTTTTTGAAAATATATAGATGTTCAGAGAGAAGCATCAAATTCGCGGTCGGCTTGCGGCTCCGAAATACAGTGTAACACGTGAATTTAAATATTTAGCGGGCATTCAAAATCTAATTCAAGTATCCATTTCTAAGATAACCCCGTAAAATTAAGCGTTCTTGAAATAGTTTCGAAATTGACCCAAATGGAATCCAAAAACATGAAGGCCTAACAAACGATAACTCATAATACCCATCGAGACAAAATTTCTTCTACATTTTTACACTAGTTGGAGATGTCAAGTTCTTTGCAAAAAATTATTCTAAACAATTCTTCTGATTGTTCCATGATTTTAGTAAGAATGGAGGAGATCCAAGAGAAATAGAGGGTATCAAAAACACGAAAGTTAGCTGTAAACCTTATAAGATGCATCGATAAAATGGACTTTATCCATTGCCTAATCTGCGATTGGCTTAAAACTTGAGTGGTGCAGCATGTTTTTAAATGTTGTATCACCTAAGAAGGAGTAAAAATAATATTCTATCAGTCATGTATTAGGGCTAAAAGAAATTTCTTTTCAAGACTTCCGCCTCGAATCACGAATAATAGTTAATGTCTAATTATCAAGGCATTATCTCCTAAGCAACAAGATATCATTCGCGTCTGAAAGCCTGAGAATATGTATTTTTGCAGTACTTCCATTTTTCAAATGGAAGATCGCATAAGATCATTATCACGTTGTTAATTCAGTAAAATATCAATCATTTAGTGCTCACTAGAAAATCGCTACAATGTTCGTATCATCAGGAGTAGTTGTCTCTGGAAGACATTAAAAATACATCTATTTCCAAGGATGAAAATGTAAGTCGAACGCGGGTTACATAGACCATTCGCAGTATGGTAAAAATACATGCTTTACCTCAAAATTAATTTTTAGGTGCCTTGAATTTTTAGGAATACTATGTAGCCAAATTATTATCGATTTTCACGCAAATTTACACCGTGATCCTTAATACTGGATTTTGAAACAGAATTGTCCATCTATAAAATTTTTACTTATTAACTTCATTAAATATACTTGTTTTTAGTTGATACCATGGTACTTCAAAATTAACGTGTGTGAAAATTTTCCCAAGAAAATAGTAGATCACCAATAAAATGTTCCCAACAAGTTGAAAATACTAACTCAATTCCTTTAGAAGGAAATTTGAGGTATTAAGTATAGAGATATCTTCTGACGAAAATTCAGCGTTCGCAAATTCGAGGTGGCTTTCCCTTCCCCGTCTTCCACGATGACTGTCACGATGGAGAGGTCAAAAACGCTGGCCAAGCGAAGAGAGCCGCTCCCTGGGCCATCGCAATACTGCCCAAGTGCACTCAGCCCCGACTCCTTTGATCCACTCCCGTGTCTAGCAGGTATGGACTAGCCGAACCAATATAACCGGTCCTTTCTTCTTTATATCCCAACTGCCCTTCACGTCCTCAAATGTCTACATTACAGACTGTTTGTTTACTTTTTCGGCTCAAAATCGTCCTCTCTTGAGCAAAAAAGCTCGATCACCCACAAAAAAAGTTGTATTGCATCGCATGATGGTCACTTAAAGTCAATATCAAGGGTGATTTATGAGTTTGGTTATAATTCTGGAAAGGACAAGTACTACTTCGCGACCATTGGAGCCAACGGGAATAATATGTTCCTTGGATTGGGGAGTGAATCCAAGGATTTTAGTTGATAATCTGATTGTCCATACCTATTTAACAAATAAAGTAACATCCATAAACCCTGCGATGCATTTTTGGCCAATTGTTTGTTTCTACCTCCGCCTTGATACATGATAACATTTTATGAGTAGACTTTATCAAGCTAAATATAGCGAACATAACGGCACACAATAGTTTCTACGCTTTGCGTAGGATTTTGAGAAAGTAATCCCATTATGATTATTCAGTAGTATCCCAGTAACCACATAAATTGTATCAGGATGAAAAATATGAAACCATCCCATAAATTATCCTACACCCGAATGTTTTTGCTGCCACTTTCTCAAAGAATTTTTTTTAAATTAGGGAATGTTTTCTCTCTTTTTCTAAATTGCAAAATTTTACTTTAAGAGCACAGTTCATTAATGTCGTAAATAAATAATGATATTTGATTGCAAAGGAATAAAATAATATATTTATCAGTACAGAGTAGCATATGCATTTAGATTAATAGTTATTAATAATTATTTAAAACTTATATTCCAAACTAAGTGAGGCACGCATTAAATTAAAAAAAGAATGACTACCAGCAGACTTAATGAAAAATACGTTCCTCCTGACATTTATATTCTTTAAATGAAAATGAGGATGTTTTTTATTCAGAATGCATTGATGAGTAAAACATTTCAAAAAATTCCGTCAAATGAATATGAAGGCAACTAAGCGAAAATTTCCACTTTCACTTTTACGTAACTGACAAACTCGTCCCATTTTCAGAATTAAATGCATGAAAAATTCAGAATACTAATTCTGAAGGAAGATAATACTTCTCTTTGGACTCAGTAACGAAATTTTAAGTCTAACTGAACTCTTAATTTATCCACTTTCTTAACCTTGAAATTCGCAAAGTGTTCTGATGAGATGAAAATATTACCTGAACCAAAATTCGACATGTTTTCTGATTCAAATATTTATGTTTGGTATATTACCAAGTATGTGAATAAGAATTATTGAAATAAAGCCCCTTGAAGATGGGGGAAACGATTTTATTTTCCAAAAAAGAGTGTTATAGCCAACATGTCCGTGATGATATGCTCAAAGTGTTATTATCATCATCGCTGAAGTGACAAAAAACTCTAGAATCTGTTTGAACATTCCCCCATCACGTCATAATTTTATGCACAATTCTCGAGGTTAATATCATTTATCACCTGTTCCATACGTCACATCCGCAGAATTCTTTTCCTTTCTACACCTCCACTTCTCCATCAACGGTTTTCACCAAAGACTATTATGTATAACGATTTTTAACAAAAACGCTGTCTCGCATATTCGTATTCTCAAAAGATTGGAGACCGTTGAACAAATTCCCGGATTAGAATTTTTAATAGATCGAAATGATTCATTTTGTAATGTTTCACAAAAGTTTATTATTTAGACCCTGGGTTTCAACTACAAATAGTCATTCTCAACAGAATTAATAATGATAACCTTGGTAATAATGGTAATCATTATAATGACTATCTAGTTGTTAAAACCCAGGGTCGGAACAATAAAGTATTGAGATATATTACAAAGTGAGTTATTTCGCATTATAGATATGTGCCTCCACCAAAAGTCTGTACAGTTGATATAAAGAATTTTTTGATTAAACAAAGAAGGAATCGTTTAATATATGCGTAAAAATTATCCATCAGAACCATTCCATGCAATATGTCGACTACTAGCAAGAAACTTTCATCGTCCCGAAACGAAACGTATAAAGCGGCATGGGACCTGGAAGACGCGGACACCCGTACTGCTCGTAGACGTGCTTTGCTTGCGTCGTCTGTGGAAAGGATATTTCGGTCCAAGTACTACTTAAGCGGAGACGTGGGACAACCAGCAGTAACGCGAAATCGTGGAGGAGAATAGTAAAGGGTTTTCCCTTGATGGCGGCGTGGGCGGTCTATATTTGCTCTCGCTATTGTCGCCTCGGCTCCGACGGAATCCGCATTTATCTCGACTGTCACGGATACAGAAAGGGAAAGGACAGAAGGAGCTTGGAAGCGGGGAGGTAGGACTTAGCCACAGTGGTCTGAGTTGTATGAAGAGAATGCAATTTGAGCATTAAACGTCGAGGAACGATCACTGAATCTCTCGTTTTGGCAGAATATAGCACAAGTTTATAGGTAGAAATTCGCTTTATAGAACATTATTTTATAATATATAAACTCTTTTAATAATATTAATATTATTGTCCGAAGAAATGTAAAGTTTCATTCAAAAAAATCTGCGACAAAATATCAATATTTCTTACCAAAACTACCAAACTAACCATTGTAGGCAATTTTTTGCAAGTAATAGTGAATATATTAAGTTAATACAGATTTTAAAAGGTGAACAAAAAAGAGAAATATTTGCAGCTACGTGTAAGCACAGCGAGCACCTAAGAATAAAAATTTGGGTTCATGAAAACTATACCCCTTTCCTTCATCTGATTAATGGCTTTGCAATTTTCATTTTTTGAAAATACAATTTCGACCCTATTTCAATAGGGTAGTTTCCTTCATCAAAGAAAACGAAAGGCATTGATTGCGATTCGTTACCCACCATTAGTGTATTCATAATACACAAATTATTTGGTTTTTGAAATACCGGTTTAGACGAATGGCAAGGGTCAAATTTTATCCTCATTTGAAAAAGGCCAGATTGGCGCCCATGCGATTCCACTCCGCATGACGTCACAGGGACCTAGTTTCTACACGAGAGGATAGGAGTTATGCATCGTCTGAGGTTACCAATGCAAGCATGAGGCACAGAGCTCAGGGAAACATGTCTTAATAATCACCTATTAAAACTGGCTAATGTCGGAAAGTTTTCTTCGTTTGATAAGGTATTAATAAACCTTTTTTAAGCCAAGCGCTACCGTTCAGCAAGGTACTCAGCTATCCGCTAGCATCCTGCGACGTATCAGAGCTAAGCCTCGCCTCAAGGTCACCTCGCCGGGCGGGAGGGGAACCAGAAATACGACGTACGGAGATATTTCCCGACATTCATACTTAAGCGTCGCGTTTTCGCGCGCTTGAAAATTTTCACTTTTCATTTAATCGCGAAAAATAGATGTTGTCATTTAAAAATCTAAAAGCGCGAAATACGTACTCCAGGAGTAATAATCTTTCGATTAAGGCAATAAAAAAATAATAGGAAACCACCCTATTCTTAAATATCGATCACCAATTCAAATTTCAAGCAATCACTCTGATGTTTCTACTACGTCTGAAATTTATGCATTTAGCTCCGTTAAAATCGAATAGATATAAATTAATTTGGTGTAATTAAGTAGTAAATAGCTTCAGAAAAGTAGTCATCTTTTATTATTATTACATACTTGAAGCGATGTAACCAGGTGTGGAATAATGAAATTAAAAAACATGACGCATTAATTTCTCTTTTAGTGCACTAAAAGCAAAAAGAAATTAATTATAAGCAATTGACAGGCATTTCAGCAATAGTAAAGTTTCATTCATCGATTGAACGATGGGTTTAAGGTCTAAGCTGTTATTGGAGAAATATTTTTGCCAACTGTAGATCCAGGTAAATACCAAGTCATGTCACGCCAGCTAACATTGTTGTGTGCGGCACCACGTCCGGCGACACCATTCCGTGCTGAGATAGACGCACTACTTCCCCGCGTTACGCTACGGTTGCAACATCAAGTAACTCACTTATTATCCTCAGCATAGTCTGGCATCCTCCCTAGTTTATAACTTGAATCCGCGCCATAAACCCTCCGTGTCTCTAGGTGAGCATTCTTCTCCTTTCTGCATCCTATGTGATAAGCCAGCGACTCAGACATTTCTACACAGCGCTCCGCATCCGACGCAATAAACCTCAATTCCTTACCCAAGCCTTATACCTGTAGGTATATTAGTATGTTCCTCAGCCTCCGACAAGATGACATCGCACCACACCTTAAATTTTGATCCACCGTGTTCAGCCAGCGTCGCGTACTGCATCAGTACCGCACCAAAATGTCCCCAATGCTAAACCAAGTCAGATAAATACATCATTAAAAATTTTTATTAGTTTCATGAGAGACTTTTGAATTGCGATTTTGTACTGCATTGCTATGTAATGCTTTGAAAAAATTAGCCACAAAAAATTAGTGATTCAGTAATAAGTAGGATTTGAAACCTTAGACGTTAAAATAATTAAATCAATTGTACAGCATAGAACTGGACTGAAAACAGTTCGTAATTCTAAAGAGTACCTTGGAGGATATGGAAGATGAATTTCCACCATTAAAAACGAAGCTCAGAAAACGGTGGCAGCGATGTTTTCAGCCATGGAAGAATGGACGTGCCGAATGATGGAAAATGAACGGACGCCAGAATAGGGGAAAAGGATGAGTAAAGATATTCGTTTATTAGAGTGCTGCCTTGGCTTTCAATAATTAAAAAAAATTAAAATCCGTTTTAAAATTTATCTCTTCCTCCGATACGTAACTAGGTAACAATAATAAGATTGATACATCGTAATTTACGCCTGAAGATAATGATAACTCCCCGAAACCCGGGTCGCGTTACGTAAAAAAGCAGTGGTATACAGGGGCGTACCCATGATCATAACTAGGGGGTGCAAGACATGGGCTGGGGGGGGGGGAAGCCAAGTTGTGAAATTTTAGCTTGGAAAAGGTGACTGAAACCAACCTTTTAAGAAAATTATAACTGCGCTTTATTAGTTTATTAGATAATTTCCTTGAAAAAATAGTTTTATTTTAGTTACATATCTTATACTAATGCATATAATTTTTTTTGGGTTTAAAGAAAATTTATGGAATAATTTCGTTTTAATTTAGCACTGATTTTGTTTAAAGACTTTTTCGATTTTTGCTTGTAGGGGAGGGGGGTACGCCCATCGCTGGGTACGCCCATGGTGGTGTAAATAAATAATAGTGTAATCCAAGAAAACTTATATTAGTGAAAATTTTCAGTATCGACGATGGATCGGCATCGGGATGGCTGCATTTGTGAGACGCATGGCCTGACGGGAGACGCCATATCACCGCCACGTGGAGGGGCGAATCCTCTCGGTGGGCGTGGCATAAAACACGGCGCGACGGGACATCCCCCTCCAGACAGGTGCTGCCATCTCACGGGAGGGACTCGTACACAGCACGGGGCGCGTCGAGGTCACGAGAACATATTTGCCATCACGATGACCCCGCTATGGCAGAGCAAGCATAATATTTTTCTCAGATGGATTTCGCTTACTTATAAGGCGAGGCATCGCTCAAAACTTTGTGATAATTTTTTCATTGCCTAGATGAAATGGAGAGATCTGAATGACGAAAGTTGACGTTTAACGAGTGAAAAAGAGAGGATGTTTGATGAAATTAAGCTTACCTGGCAATTTGCTCCTAAGAAAATTTTAATGAGATAGGCCTTCTCTTTCTATCTAACAGAAACTAAAATCGATCAGAACCCGGAAGTTGCGGAGAATCGAGGCAGCTATTCTTTACTAAGCGAAAGCGGGTCTATTACATCCCATAAACGTTTCCTGATGAAAAAGAGTTAGTTGTTATCCATCTGAAATGTTTTGAGTGCTTACAGCATTATACTTCATAAGCTATGCATCTGAAAAAACTCTGTGCGGTAAAACTCGCTCTGTTTTCTTCTAAGTATGGATTCGATGATAATGGATGAAAGAATATCATGAGAAGAGCGTGCCTGGGAGCACTTATGCGTTCACGGAATAATGAAGAGTTTTATGCCTAACGAGCTTATATAAAAGGAATATAGGAAAAAGGAACCTAAAATTGGGTCTTTATACGAACAGAAGATTGTAATCACGGCCCATAAAACTATTTAATGTTTTCATTCACCTCCTTTTCAGTCCATATCATGAAAAACAATCATAAAATCACTTCCTCAGTGATTTTACCTGAAGTTTGGCTTGAATAGGTGTAGTTAGTACTTATCCACTGACAAAGTCATAGGCACCTTGCACCTCAAGGGTTTTTGTCTCTCACTATTTCAAATTGGAATATAAAAAGGCGAATGAGCATCAATTTCCTTCTCGCATTGGAGATAAAATAAACTGAACTTCGGGAACATGTGGAGTGCAAACGATTAGCACAATACTAACCGAACTAACTCAAGCACTCAAATTTAGACGCCGTTTGCCGTCATCTCTCAATAGAAAGGACACGGAATAAGACATAGCAATCACGAGAAGAACGTATTGGAGGGTAATTTTGAAGGAAATATCGCTCGAATAAGACCTAGAAAGGGACAGATAGAGAAGGTAACAGAAGAACATAATACAGCTGAAGGAAATAGCTTTGGATAGGAGATATGGAGAATGAGAAGGAGAAATACATCATCCTTAGGATTTTAGCATTGAATTGAGCGCATGAATGAGTGACAGACAACGTTAATTTCCAATGTTAGCACCCAGAACATTCAACTGAATACGCGATCAGTAAAGGGCGGTAATTTAGAAAAAGTTTCATATACAGTGGGCCAAAAGTGTACAACTTATTTATATCTGAATATAAAAGAGCAACAAATCTTGGTATTAAAAATTTAAGTAATTATCTATCAACATCTCCTACAGATAAAGAAATACTTTGCTGATTAAAATTTGATAATTATAATAATATATTAAGCTAAAGTTATTATTTTTTTTAATGTTGGTAAATGGTCCTTTTTCCGCTCTGCATGTTATTTCTAAACCAATGCATGGAATATGATAATATAATGATGGAAACCTGAATACAGGTCCGCCTTCTAGATAACCTAAAGGTCCATATTTTTGGTTTATACCTTTGTTTGCAGCGGCGCAGAAAGCAAGGATGGAGGCCTTTGAAATATGTTGCCATAGAAGAATGATGAGAATCGAATGGATAGACCGAATACGTAATGAGGAAGTGCAAAGAAGAGTAGGATAGAAGAGAAGGCTCATGAGTACCTTAATAAGAAGACGGAACAACCGTATAGGCTGCATCTTGAATCATGACGGCCTGATGAATACAATCGTCAAGGTCAAGAAGGTAGGCAAGAATGGGAAAGGAAGACCTCGAACAAAATATATGGAACAGGTAAAGAAGAATGTGAAAGAGAAGAAGTACGAGGTGTGAAAAGATAGCTGATGGGAAAATTGAGTGGAGAGCTGCGTCAAACCAATCTTAGAATTGTTGACCAGTGATGATAATGATGATATTTGTTTGTTAATCATATGGAGCAGTGGCGCAGTGAGGGGGGTTTTGGGGATAAACCCCCCTCAGCTCCCCCAGAGCTCAGAGAAATTTTTAAGTTTAATCCATTTTACTTAACTGGCTTCATATTACCAATAGAATAGGGCAAGGATTAATAAAATATCCCTCAGAAAGCCGTAAAACTCACCATTTTAAACCATTTATCTTAAAATTCTTCAATTTATTAATGTCTCAACTACCGCTTATCCAGGTGGGTATACCATACCCCCACACTCCCCCGGTATTATTTGCGCCTAAACCCCCCCAGCCTTAATTCCTAACTGCGCCCCTGATATGGAGTATATATAAATTATTTTAATTATATAAAGTATGAGTTAGTCCAGTTTTGATCCTCCAGAGTAATGTGCATACAATAGACATGCGGAAGGATTCGACAAATACTGAGGTGATGGGAAATTGATAGGAGCGCGGGGGGTCGATCGGGGTTGGACCCAGGGGGTGACGACCGAATCCGGGAAGGGGCGAAAGTAAAGGGAGGGTAGGAAAGGGCTGTCCCGTATACAAAAGGACCAGGGACCCTTCCTTCCAACCATGTTACCCTGGCCGGGAGGGATTTTCGCAGAGTCTGAATGTAAGGAGCTTAGGAGGGAACGAGGCCGCCTTCTTAAGAGGACTGGCTGTATTGCTAGGAGGAGAAGATGGGGGTCTTCGACGAGAGACGGCTTCTTTGGAGAGGAAGCGCGTGGCATTGGAGGGTGCCGAGGCGTATAGGATGGGTGCGGCAAAACGGGCACCACACTCCAGATGCCGCTTCTCGATGGTCGGTACATGCAGTAAAAATAATGTTTATTTTCCAGCAACTTTTCATTCTATAACATCATTCGAAAATAGACTCGTCGATAGCTATTTACGGGATAGTATAAAGTTTACTGGTATTCATATGAAGATTCTATAAGGGTGTAATTAATTGAAACATCGTTAAAATTCGTAAACGAGTACATTTTTGCACACTCAAAAATTAGGCAAAAATAGATGTGAGAGTTTCCATGGAAGTATAGATCGAGGAATGAAATAAGATTTGTCAATTTATGACCGCATATAAATTAACGGATATATCAATTTGACGGACAAATTTTGACGACTATTTTCTGTATTGTATACAATTCGAAATAAGCCATCAACCATGATCATAAAAAGCATGCCTACTCTCTTGAATAATAAACTCAAGATTTTCGAAACTGTTCTGAATATGTTACATTGTTTCACAATGATAGATTTGACGATAGAGGCCAATGAAGACCATTATAGCCTTTCTTTTAAATGTAATACTCACCCTATTTATCCCTATTTATATGTGAAAATACACCACCTTACAAATCGCAAACGAAAGGAGAGAAATAAGTATACAAGCCAAGTTTCGATAACATTTAAAAACAGCTTAAATCTATTAAATTAAGCATACTCCAATGGCTGGCGAAAAACGTTCTACAATACACTTTCAAAAATATTTTCTTTTATTTTTATTTTAATAAGCTTCCTTTCAACTAAGCTGGCTATATGCACTACTTCTACAAAGTTTCTCAAAGCTTGCAAACGAAGGGCACAGATATGAAAAGAATATTCCAATCGAAGCAATAGCTTAAAATTCTTGAAGAAAATCCCCTAACAAAAGTAAACTTCGCCCTGTTTTAGATTTCCTAAGTAAATCTTTCTCTCCCTAAGCTGATTATAAAAAAGCAGAAATTAAAAATAACACTTAAATATCATAGCAATTGATGGGGAGAAAAGAAATTTATAAAAATACGATCATGCTTATAATAGAGGCTTTAGAATGGTAATGGTAAATGTTTAATGATGCGTAGCTTAGCAAATAATTAAGCCTCAGAACCGCATCACGGATATATTTCCAATAATCGTAATTTTGACTTAAAATTTATTCAATCAGGTGTAAAGCACGAGTCTTACGCCTTAGTCTAGATTAGATTAGAGAACAATTAGGAATTTTCGCAGGATTTAAAATTTATAACGCTTTCTGTACACTTTTGACTATTAGAATGGCGGACTAAGCCCAGGGAACGAATATAATGATTCCCAATCAATACATGCAACATAAATGAGGCCCGAGTTCCTTCACGTATTTTAACCTAAAATCACCAATCTAAAATCTTACTCAGTCGATGAAATCTTAGTGTCCTACACATTCATGATACTCGAATCCGTCGAAAAGGTTACCCTTAAGGTGTAGGATAAAAGAATATAAGGAATGTAGCTCTAGGCTGTAGCTCTAGAGCTAGTACAGCTACCGAGGGATAAAGAATTATAGTGACTCTGCTTTCATACCATTTAGCTTTTCGAGAAGCTGACGTAGTCATTCACCTCGGCATATAGAAAAGGAAATAAAATAGACACATTTATTTCGAGCTATATCGTATATTGGATGAAATCAGAAAGTTGGGTATCGATTTGAACATCTCAAGGGTAAGACGCCTGGAACTGTGCAAGCAAAAAACTATAATGTTATTTTATTCTGTACTCGTAGCTCTACAACAAAAATGAGACTAAGAGGTAGGGATTAATTTTACATGCACTTGCATTATGGCGAAAAATCATGAATTCACCTAAGCTCTCAGAAGAGAAGACTGCGACTAGGCACTGAGGTACCTATTAACCCACTCAAATTCTCATTCTATACACGTACTATCTACCGATTCGATCGATGGATTTTTCTTCCTCATAGGAAAATCCACTAGGATTGGTAGAAAATTAATAGCTTACGCCTGGTTTCGCTAATTAGTAGGGCCACCTTCGCTTCTATAGCGTTGGAGTGTTTTTCCCTCGTCCCCTCCCTTCCGCTCCTATCCCTTCCCAGAGGCGTCGGCGGGCTCCCATCGCGGCGGCGCCTGTATCCTTTTTTCTACCTCTCCAGCCCCTCCCCGGGTGATCGGGCGTATAAGCCACGGGCTTGGTTCCCGGCCCCGGTGCGTTGCATCCTTAAGAGGGTTCACCTAGAGCCCTCATAGTCTCCATACACGTACTAGTGCATGAGGATAGACCTCGATGAGGATTTTCTTCCGGAAACAATAGAGAAACAGCTAAACGAACTTCGGTAAAACGGTTTTTAATACTTATGCTCAGCAAAAAATTAAATCTTTCCCTTCCGATAATGTGCGTTTTTCCAGAAGGAATCGTTAGATGGGTAAAATATTTTTCACATAGGTATTTCACACCAGTTATCATTAAAAACTGATATATCCATATCCATAGCCAATATTAACTCAGACTATAATAAGGAGGTAGCTGCTAGAATGGTAATGTATTATATTTTGTATGTATATTGAAATTAAGAGGGATGGACGAATTCCACGCACTGAACATAAATATGCCTATTAATAGGGACATGTGTACAGCACAACAGACGAGATTCTTCGTTAAACTTTCGCGGGTACTCGTCATGTTGGTTAAAAAACTTTTGGGCTATGTCGCTACGTCAGTTTTTTAACAGACGAGGTCAGACGGCGAAGATGAACACAAAAGTTCATACAAATGCCCCTTCATAACCCACATCCCTGTGTCCCGCAGGTGGTTAGGTATCAACCAAGGGTTTTCAGTTAGAATTAGCACGGAAGCGGCTTGGAATGCATCCTGGCCAGCCAAAGACCAGACTGGGTCAAGGCAGTGCCGAGCATGGAGAAGAGACAGAGGGATATATCCAGAAAGCAAGGAAGGAAGGACCCCCAGATGCGGGCAAAGCGAGAGGTGGCCCCGGCGAAGATGGTCTCGCGTCAACAACCGAGGGAGCAGTTTGTTTCCGGTCGGCTCTAAGGGCGGAAAGGAGATGGAACGAGCCTTTGATGGATGAACGGGGGGCAAAGTAGGATGGGGATAGGAGGGTTGTCTGTGTGGGGGCGCGCATGTTTGGTTTGGGTGAAAGTCGAGAGACGAATTGTTGAGTAGGTGGTCTGGAGATGGAGGGAAGAAGATTGATTGGAGGAATACGGCGGGGTTTCTTGAGAAGAGGCACGGCACACGGCCCGTTGTGATGGATACGGCGGACGTGAGGTGGCGCTACCAACGGGATTGTTGCGGACGTGGAAAGCGCTCCGGCCGATTCATGAGCACAAAAGGTCACAAAAAGGGAAGGACCGTATTGCTCATACGTGCCACATTTTTCAATACCTCCATACGCACGTCCGCGGAAAAAATCGCTTCTAGAAATTTTGTGGAAAAACGTCAGATATTTTAGCAACTAATGGCGGATGGAGTTAAAGGCACTGGTTGATACGTTAGGCATTGCAAGGAATAAGGCATGACGACTAATTTTAATATGACTAAGGTAAATCGGTTTTACAAAGCATCCACAGCTAGGAATGTGGGGTTTACGAATGGCATAAATGTAGATGAAAATTTCGAGCTTACAAAGCTATTTGCATCAACCAAAACTGGTTCATTCGTTTGACGTTACAAGGAATAAAGCATGAGGACTAATCTTAAGATGACTTAGGCAAATCGGGTTTATAATGCATTCCGAGTAACGAATATAGGTCTTACGAATAGTTTTTAAATAGATGGGCTACATTTTGAGCTTGGGGAGGAATTAAAATGTTTAAGCCGCACATAAAAGGATGAGATATTTAGAAGTGAGGATATCATGAAGATGGCACATCTAGCGTAAAAAGCGTTTGCAAAGTAGGAAAAGTTTGCGAGAGTATCGCTGTGTTCAAGTATAACAAAAAGGGCAGTGAACTATATGGTGGAGCCTTACACTACAGAAAGCAGACTGTAAGTAAAGACCTTAGATAAGGCTGGAGGCGTTTAAAATTGGTGTAAAGAGGTGGTGGAAAAAAGATTAAAATTGCTGGGGCGGTAAAGAAACGAGGTGCTACTAATGGCGAACAATGGAATAAAGTGCTAGTGAGGAAGCAGAAGAAAGTGAAGAAGTACGATTAATAGCTAGAATTAAGTAAAATAGTCCTTATTAACTGTTAGAATTGCAGGTTCAACGCGGGACGGGAGCTTGTCACGGTAATCCGTAAAAAATGCGCAATCTAAACTTACCTAAGCCCGTAAAAAACCTTTTAAGAGAATAATGCTAGGTTAACGATGAGCAAGTGGTCAACACCGAATGCTGACACAAAATAAAGACTATAGGCATGCTCGGTGGTTAGATTTTGCAACTCTAACTCGCATTAAAAATCATTAATGAAGTTAATGTGCTTAGAATGAAGCTCAGCCACAATAGTATGCAAAACTTTCGATTGAAATCAATTCTATAGGAAGGAAGAGAGAGAAAACGCGGGTCGTAGGTACTAATTTTTTTTGCTGTCTGGGTGTCTCGGTATCAGTTAGAAGGCCGATAAAATACATTTGTGAGGAATTTATAGAGTTTATTTTTAATAATAAAATCTAGCAAAAAATGAATTGGTGCAACAAAAAGTTAACCTAATTCATTTTTAGAACTACCTCGAAGTATTTTGGCTAGGATAAAGGCTGTCATCGTGATACATGGTAACTGGACTGAGTTTTCATGGATGAAGTCACAAAAACTCTGTATTATCAGCAAACGAAATTTTCTTCTAAAAAGCCATTAGGATTTTCAAAGGGCAGAAAGAAAAACTTCAAAGCTGGCTTAGGCTTTTAAAACCAAAAACTTCATGAAACGTTCATGTTGGATGCATAAAGTCCATGCCTTTTACTGTTATGGCTTGCATTCTTTAGTTTTTGCTGCGACCTTTATGCTAGACACAATTAACATGACAGATGGAACCTTTGACACCTAGTTCATCCTAAATTACTCCCAGGTAGTGCTGGAGGAAGAGGAGCAGAATGTACATCGTATGCGGATTTTAGGGCAATAATGACCTTTATGGGGACAAACAGAGACTATGAAGTAATTGCAGCAGTGCCCTGACTCATGCGGTAAGAACTAATAAAAAAATAGGATAAAGATAAGCACTCGCCTGGTGATTTCAGCGGAGTACATACCGAGCACGAAGTTAATTCATAGCATATTACGGACGACAAATTCAAACTTTATATCCACTTCGGGGTTTGCACACGGTGATTCACGGAGCCAGCACGTGTGTACCTAATTATAATGACATGCACGATCTCAAACGAACCCCAGGAGTCAGGAGCATGCGAGCAAAATACGAAAAAAAAAATAATTCCGATATTACTGTACTATTACGGTAACCTAAGTGACTCCGCGGAGATGTGGGCGCACGTTTAGGAATTTCTCCCATCCTCGCGGCGTTTACTTTTCCTTCCAGATATCCTGCAGCAAGAAATTGTTTTCTTCTGGGAACACTTAAGTAGGAATGGGAAGGCAGATTGGGAAAGGAGTAATGCGTATCCTCTAAAGTAAATATGGCCTCGTTGGAACGTGCACACAGCAGACGAGGTGGGTCGGTGACTTTGAGGACGTTCGCGGGTGAAGTTTTTTAAAAAAAGGAGTAGGGATGGTAAAAGGGTATGGAAACGATCTCTGCGGGAGGAGTTAGAAACCTCTTATAGGAAAGAGAGTGCAGAGTCGAATGCATAACTCAGCTGTGCGACAGCGGAGACATTAAACGTCGCATGCTGATATCGTCCCACCAGAAATGGGACTCGCAAAATTACCCCGGCGGAAACAGAATTCCTAATGATAGCTGAAGGAGCTCTCATCACGCCTATGCGTCTTTCTGCCTCAGTTCACGGTTAAGAGGAGTTAAACTTGGAAACCTTCTTCATCGTGCCATTGAAGTAGCGATGAGCCTTATCCTGACCCTCAATGAGCCCATGTTAGATCGGCAAATTGGCGACCATGATCGATTTCAAAGGAAAATCTTTGAATGTAAAAGTTTTTACAATGAGTTATAACAGGTCTAAATTCTCGATTTAAATATTTCAATTTAAAAATTGTTCCTGCATTTCGAATGAAACTAATTAAAAATATTGATAATTTGATACTCTGTTAGAAAGGGTACAAAAGTAAACAATGGAATTATATAATATTGATTCCTAATAGTAATCCCTGCTTGAGGATTTGTAGCTAACATTTTCTAGATTTCAAGGGAACTTTTTGTATGTAAATCGTCTATGTAATGAGTTATAACATGTCTAAATTCCCGAATTTAATATTTCAAATAAAAATAAATGTGGCTGCTGAAAAAGACCTATGAAAATTGCATAAATCAGTCAGAAAAAAACATTACATAATAAAAATACAGCTCCAAAAAAATATATATTTTATTGGTAGCACTTGTGACATGATCACCATAAAAAATCGGGTGTATTATAAGGAAATTATGTCATCAAATGAAAAAAAATTCGAAATACAAATAAAATAAGGCAGAATAACAATACAACTCTACAATTCTTTAATTCTGCAGAGAAGAGAAAGAGAGCTAAGCACTATTTGTCGACGAATTAAGGAAGCTCTAAAGTTCAAAAGCTAGAAAGTTTTAAAACTCTAAAGTTTAATTTAGTTGCGCATTTGTTCGCTTGAGGCGCTGTTGATGTCAGTCTGTGACAATGATATTCATCACTGGCCTTCAATAAGCTCTGACCACATCTCCTGTGATCATGGGGGTATGTTAAGAATATGGTGTTTCGACCACCTCTAGCATTAAGTTTTTAAGAGTTGAAACAAGAAATAACAGCAGCTATGCAAACTTTAACGCCCGTTATGCTATTTTGTGTGTGGAACAAGTTTGAGTACCTATCGGGTTGATAACGCTCGGGTATATGGAGGGGATCTTATTGAACATTTGTGAACCTGTTTTCAAGTAAAGAAAATGTTTAATACCTACTGTTAATAATGATGTATACACAAGTTTCTATTTTGTTTCTTTGATTAAATACAGATATTTAAAGTTTTGGTGTTCTTTTGTAATCACCCTGTACTTACGAGGTAGTTTCAAGTGAACTAGGAACTGTTTTAAGTTTCACTCTCAAAAACGTTAAACCAATATGATAGAAAAATAATTTCAGTTCTTTGAGAAAGTATGCTGTAACTGTAGATTTATTACTTATCATAAATATTTAAGAGTAGATTTCATACAAAACTTATAATGAGATAAAGAATAAGAACGTGTGCTAATCATGTACAGGGAAAAGCGGGAAGATTTTATGCAGTTCTTTTGTCCTCAGTAAAAATAGAAAATGAATACAAGTTTATTTACAAAGATGTCTGGAAAAATGGAAACGAAAGAAATAACATTGTGCTTTGATAGGGAACTGCTGGTGTATTTCAAAATCGCTTTCTGTTATTTTTTGATGATGGAAAATCTCCGAAATCGATGAAATTTCAGAGAGAAGACTGCTTCTGCAGTTCAGCATCAAAATAATTGGATTGCGGCTCCCTTTCAAAATACAATCGGGGTTCCGAAAAAAATACATGGTTCTGTGGCCTTTAAAACCAACAGGCACTGCCTAACCATTGAGAAACTCGGCAGATCTGTCATTTGATATAACGATCTATTATAAAGAATCACGGCTCACTTAACCTTTTGAAACCAATCACATTTCAGCGATATGCTTTCAATACAGAGGTAAAAATGTGGTATTCTATCATTAGGTATATAAAATTAAAAGTAAATCTTTCGTAAATATTTACGATATACCAGTTACGCAAACTTATATTAATTGAACATTTATGTAGCCATACTTTTAGATACTCATTGAGGTAACCAATATTATCAAACTACGGCATAAGTTCTTCACTAATAGCTTGAAATTCACTAATTCTTTCAATTTTAATGTATCTCAGAAAATTGAGAGACATCAAATTCATTATCTTCATATGATCGTTATAACCATTAACGAATGTTTATCGGTGATGAATTATATCATTTAAGGTGATTATTATCAACTGAAACTCCAGGTGATAGTCATTAGTTTCATACACTGTAAACCTTAAATAAAATGTACATATTACACCACCTTTAACATGAGAATAATTAACTCACGACAAATTACAAATATGGTGGATCAGATGAACCTTATGGGACTCGTGCTCAAAGATACGGCTGCTCCTTAAAATCCTAGACCAGAAAAAGTAAATATAAATGCTGTCAACTATCTAATTATGAGAATTTTCTCGTAAAATATAGTCTTGTACCAGATGATGGCTCAGTGATCCGAAACGCGTTGTACGCATTAAAAATTCTTGTGGAAAAGTGCTACGATCTTTTATTTACTTAAAGACAATTTGCTTTACCTATAAGTACCATAATTTAAAAAAAGCTAAACAGTCATAAATCGGGATTTTGTTGCTTCAAGATGGAGTCCAATGATGATTTTAGGGATAAAGTCTTCCAATCCGTCGTAAAGGTTCAGATAATATTCATCATTACGGTCAACAAAGCGGTCACACACACGTAACTGATGAGTGAGATCAGGTGAAATTTAGAAGAAAGACATATTAGGCTGCCTTTATAACCCAAGAGATTCGGCGCCACAACACCAGTTTATCTTGAAGTTACTCCCGAGGGATATTGCGACGGATGGTAGTGGACTGTGGGCGGAAGGAATAAGCGTAGACGGAGGAAAAGAACAAAATGAATGGGAAGAGGAAAAGGAAATGCGAAGAAATAGAGGAGCCTTCGAAAAGTTGCAGGATTCACATGTGATGGGCATGTGATAGACAGAAATAAGAAGAGTACGGAAGTAGAAGGGTAAACGACAAGGGAAGGGAGTTTGCATACTGTGGTCTCAGAAATATCGACCTGTGAAGAGTCCATGAGGAGTAGATTATGAAATCCCAACGGATAAGCACGCCCGTTTTGACGTGCAAAAAAACCACCCTCATAATACCCGTAAGGAGAACTAAAACTCTTCAACTCCTATAAGCGTGGGATGTAGGAAAGGCTTAGTGGAAGTAAGGCGATATCTGGGAAGGCCTGATTTTTTTCCATCACAGTACATTTCAATTCCCGTTTTTTTCTATTCATATCCTCCGGCCCATTTTAAAAGCAATATACCTTACTTATGAAATTACTGGCGCACCAAGCATATAGTGAAGCGTGTGGGAGGATACAATTTTTAGGTACAACGCACATACCACTCCACAGCTAGAAAAATAAGCTCGATAAAATTCATCTTCACGAGGGAAACTTATTTTTTCTACTAATCACTTAGTTACTATTAGCAATGGCGTATTTCAGATGCGGCAAGAGAATTAATCACCCGAATCCTCTACAACTAGCACACAAATAGGAAATAGATTTAATGCAAAAGGATCACTTTAAGCATTGTTCCCTAGTTATGACGATACAAAGAGAAAAATAAAAACTTCGAATACGTACGGCCTTTTGTAGACCACCTACTGAATCACAACTATATCTGAGTCCGAGTTGCAGGAATGCTACTCGACTGAATGTTTGCTTAAAACATAGGTTGGAAGTACCTATTATCATGATTTTTTTTCTTCATCTACCACGTTCACCATCTTTCCAAATTTCATATTTTATGTAGTTCTGTATAATCTAACAGATAAAAAGAAAATTTCCTTAAATAATCGCCAGAATAAATATTTTTAAAGTTAAGATAGGGAGAAGTACCCTATTATTATTATCTCTCCGAAATGATCAACCATTTATATTCCCATTACGAGGATACTTGAACTCACACAAACAATTATTTATATATTGAGTATAACTATTAACGCATGAGAAGGTACCCATCAAAGAAATGGCAATACATGTTTTGACCTTTCACTTGGTTTAATGTAAAGATACTGTAGGCAGGCCTAATATAGCGATCTATTTTCTGAAACGAGGAAAAAGATTAGGGATCTGGCAGAAAGAAATGGACTCGCTGGAAAATGTTTTAGTCGTTGAAATACATAATTGGAAGATATTGTAGAAGATTGGTGACTATCTCTGAATAAAACTCTAATCCGATAATAATATCAATCAATCACATATAGGTAATATCCTCCAATTTTGAGGTTCTTATAAATGGATTCGATAGCAAATCAACATGCTTGGAAAATTACAAAGTAAAATAATCCACTGATTATTACGCTATAGAGGACTAAAAATACTTCAGAATAGACGAATGGCCTAATTAAATTCAAAACTTAAATTCCTACACATGCACATACCCGAGCCATTCGAATATTTTACATATGCTAGAGGTCGAAGGTGTATAAAAAATTGTAGCAATGATAAAGTAAAATACTCCACAGATTATTAATGCATCAAGGCTATAAAATTACCACGGATTATGGTCTTAAGCTCATTGCACATGCACTTTAAAATTCACCATCTCGCATATTTTTATTCACCAGGCCAAATCCCTCTTCACGCACATAACCACAGCAGGGAAGGATGAACCCGTAGTGGCTGATTTTTACGCCGCGGTGAAGTGTATCTCACTGGTTCCATCCGATAGAAGCTCAACCTTTCACTCCTAATCGAAAAACTGAATTTCGCAATCCGATGCGGAATTAAAAACGAGCCTTTTGGGATGCGGAATGGAAAATACCAACGGGGGTGGGGATGAAATGGGTTGGGGGAGGTGAGCGCATTTGACGAAGCAATTGGGACGAGAAAATATTCCTAGGGTGCAGAGTGATAGAGGAGCTCAGGAGATGAAAAAGTGGAAACAGAGGAGTAATATTCAAGCTATTGTGGACGAGAAGCGTAACTACAGATAAAACTGTTACCCAAGAGTTTCGGGAATAAAATTAATAAGTGTTGATGAAGCATATAAACGAGAGCGTTAAAGAATATTGCACGCGGAATAAATTAGAAAAAAAGATATTACATTGTTGATTAATACACGGTAGCTGTTGAAATACACTTGAGGTCAACGAAGGGTTTATACTAAACGAGCATTTTAGCGCGTTATAATTGGCAAAGAGACGTAGTTGTGCCACATGCGTCCATAGCGAAACATTCACTCATTCGGTCGTTGAAAGAGAAACAATAGCACAAATCACGCTCATTTAGCTGTTAAAATGCTTTTGTCGCGTTGGCAACCATTCCGAAAATGAAGAGTAAAGCGTCGAAATGTATTGTTGAATTGAACAATTTGCTGTTGCATTTTTCAAGCGGATAATATTAACAGAAATACATATTCGTATCTCGAATTTACTTATACTTAAAAATCGACTTACTACAACATAAATATCTCTAGGAGAGATAAATACTGAAAACGAGAAGGTATTTAAAAAAATTAATCAATGATATAGTATTTTTCTTAAAATAATGGAGTTTATTGACGATTTTGAAATTCAGAGGTGTTGCCAAAAGACATAAGTACGATAGGGAATGGAATAAGTGGTAATGAATGCATAAAACGAATCAAAACCGAATGTGTGGGTATAAAATGTAGAGGAAAGAGTAGAATAAATACTAATTCGTAAATGCAAAAACAGAGAGAGAGCAAGGAAGCAAGTGAAAAAGCATCTCCGAAAATAAGGTTCATTGGAGGCGAATGCACTATAATACAACGTGATTAGTATTAACAGGGCCGAAAAATACATTAGAAGCGATATCATACACATGAGATTATCAAACCAACTAGGATTAATTATCATATGAAAAGTATCAAAGAAAATCCCTATATGCTATTCGATTTCCAGGTGGAGCATAGTTCTTAGTATGGAAAAAACATGATTTTCCACAAGCGATGGTACTTTGAGATACTAGAAAAGGTAAAATAAGGCCTCAACGTGTGAAAATAAAGCTGCATGAGTATTAAATGGAAGAAATGAATGAATTCACCATTTCTCACAAGTATATGACCATAATTGTTATTCAGATTAAAACACTGTGCTGAAATTATATACTCTGGAATATCACACCAACTAAGAAACACTAGAATTAAAAAATAATAAAAATAGTCAAGTACCAAGGCCAATCGATGCATACTATTTGATCTTCGAATGGAGCGCAATGAGAATATGGAGGAAAATATTCTGTTTCCAGCAAGCGATGGTGCTTTGAAACACTATAAAATTAAAATAATAGCCCATAGAGTTAAAATGAAGCTGTATTTAATCACTAAATGGGGGAAATAAGATAATTCACCATTTCTCACATGCACAGATGACCATGATCGTTATTCAGAATCAAACTATGTTAAAATTGTAAAAAGGCTTCAATCACCACTTCGCCAATAAATATACCAAAAAGGAGCCAGACCAAATTAAATTTACCATTAGGGACGCCACCGAGAAAAAAGTAGGGCATCACAGATCACCCACAGCCACAAAGAAGCGTGATCGAACTGAGGAAATTGGGAAATTTTGTTTGCTCCTTCATTGGCAGGTTACTTTCATGGCGGGAGAGGAGCGATATAGATAGAAAACGCGGGGAGCAAAGATGACACAAAAAAGGAGTGATTGAGGACGAAGAGAGAGAAGTAGATACAGGGAGAGAGAGAGAGAGAGAGCGAAGCAGGGGATGATGGGAAGGGAGTCGAGGGTGGGGGTAGATAGAGAGTGGAAGCTGGGTGAAGATGTAATGTCAACAAACGGGCTGAGTGCGCTGGGGAATATGGAAATGAGATTGGGGAATAGCTATGGGGGAGGTGGGAGGGGGTGGACCCTGGGTTGGGGGACCCTGGAGAGGTGCGGACAGGGGTGGGGGACCAGTAGGGATACGATCTCATGGTGGTGGGGATTTTGCAGGGCGGGAGAGAGAGAGCAAACATTCTTGCGGTGGTACCGTGGGATGAGGGGTTTTAGGCAAAAGGGGAATGGGCTTACGTTTGAGAGGACCCTGTGAGGGGAAGGGGGAGCTGGGATCAGTGAAGGGATGAGTGGGAGGGGGTGGCTGTTTGCGATAGAACATGGCAAAGTGTGAGATGGGGTATGAGAGGAGGGGGTGAGGTTTTCGGCCACAACTTATTCCATCTTCTCTCCACGCAGAATCAACGCCGTACCATCAAAAACCCCTACTCCGTTCGCGGTAACCACTCTCTCTCTCCAACACAGCAGTTTCGGATTTGGGCATTTTTTTCACCTTCCTCGTAAGCGCAAGGGGTTTTTGGGTGAGCGGAGTGAAAAAATTGGTGTGGGTTTTGAGGGAATAAGGGTTTGAGGTTTTTAATAGCGTTCGAAAGAAGGTTTTCTAAGGTGAGTAGATTTTTTTCCTTTAAAAGGGTTTGGTATTCGCAAGAGGTTTGAAGAATAGGCGGCTGATGTGGGTGAAATATTCCAGCAACGTATCATGAGGGGACTTCATGAACTTTCACACCTCACAATAGTAATATGAGCTCAACAAACAATGCCCAATCACGTCTTATGTAAAGAATCACTCAGAAAAGGCATAATATAGATTTTATGCGGTTTCAACCTTCATTCGCTTGAATTTCAGTGGACGTAATTTAACTTATCACCCACTTCTGTCAGTGAAATATTTTAGAAATCACTTTCAGAACGTGAATTATTGAATGAACGATAATTTACGATGCATAAATGCCTGATAATGAAGACACATCACTTTCTTTCACCGCTACTTTCACAACAATTTAAGTAGAAGTAATTGAACTCATCACCCACACCTGTCTATAAATTATTTGGTGCAAATAATTTTATAAACGTGCATCAATTAAGTCAGGAGAAGTTACGATGCATTATAACTGCTGAAACACATTAGTTCTATTTATTGTTACCGGATACTTTCAAGAAAACTTAGGGCTTTTATCTTATGAGGACAAACCCAAATTCAATTACGCCGTTGTTTTGAACTAACGGACAATATTCTCAAAATTTCATAACCGTTACTTCGCCAAGTTAAGTTGTTTCAAACAAATATTTATGCAATTTTAAAGTCAAATATCCAATAACCAATGACCACCATAAATGATATGACTCATATGACTCTTTGAACAAAAATCGGCTCAAATTGAGATATTTAGGATGTAAAGAGTCACTCAGAAAAGGCATAATATAGCTTTTATGCAGTTTTAACCTTCATTCGCTTGAATTTCAGTGGACGTAATTCGACTTATCACCCAATTCTGTCAGTAAAATATTTTAGAAATCACTTTGAGAACGTGCATCATTGAATGAACGATAATTTACTTCTTCCAAACAATATTGATGTAGAGAAAAAGAGAAATTTAATTAGGAGAATGGTTGTCAGTTGAGAAAATTCACTTAATTTAATTGAGAGTCAATGGTTGAGAAAATTCCTAAAAGAAATCTGCAGTGAGAAAATTATTTTTTTTTTAATTATTCGGGATCTTTCTTTGTCAATAGTTTTGAGGATGTACAATGACGAACTAAAGTGAGAAAAAATTAGGCTCTTGAAGAATAAAAATACCGGATCAACTTTTAAAGGTTTCGAACTGAGAACGAAATCGGTTTGATTCCTTTTTTTATGAGTTGGGAGGAAATATGAAATTTAATAATGTTTTTTAAGAATTTGAATAACTATCTCACGATGTTTGACGTTAATATGTGCACAGATTTTCAAACCGTCAATAGAACTATCAAAGGACTTCATAAATGTAATAGAGGACCATTAGTTGCGTTTTAAATCATAAAATTGGGTACAGCATGCGTGGGGGAGGTCGTTGGTCTGAACGAAACGAGTAGGCGTGCCTTGGTTTTTATATTTGTATATTGATTAGTGATGAAAAAACAGGTTAACTTCGACCCCGCTGTGCCGAATTTAGTCATTCAAATTTTCGTCTACCCTGCAAACATGGCCGCCTGAGGCCGTTTCGCCCCCGCGCCATCTTTGTGTGTATTTCATTTTTATATCGGATCGTTGTTTTTACTTGGGTACGTTCAAAAATTCAATTCTGGTAAACCGCCGAGAGGGGCCAGTGGTATCGCAGAGTTCCCAGCGAGAGTCAATGGTACGTGGGCACCAGCAATCCCATCTGGATTATGGTTCGATCGTTTGATACGATTGCGAATTGCGATACAAAAAGAAATTTCGAGCCATTTGGGAGGTTTACAGCCCTACTGGATGATTTGGGAAGAGTGTACACAAGCATGTAATTCAAACAGATGAGGAAGTTAAAAACTATAGACATAAAATTGTCCACCTAATATAAATTCGATGAAAAGCTGGGGAGCAAAAATATGAAATCGCCATTGTTCCCATGGATCATCAATAAATATTGATTTCAACATCAAAAATTTGATCAGGAATGAGTCAAGGGGCTCGATTTACTGACCGAATCTGCTTATACTTCCGAAAATTCAGAACGATCAAACAGGAGTACCGAAAAAGGTCACCGGTACTTTTTATTATTATTTCAAATTGTATTGACTTACTTCCATTTTATAGCTTTTAAAGACTCTCAATCAAAAACTAAAACAACTAAAGATTAAGATAGAGGTCATGAGTGAGTTGTATGTTCAATAGCCAAGGGTGAGAACGAGTTAAAATCATTGATTTCGTACAATACTTCACAGAATTGTATTCATGTAAGACTAAACAGATCGATTTTTGACAAGATCACTTCGTGCAAATTTCATTTTAACTACAGTGAAGTTTTCTCGGGTTTCACACCGGGTCAGGTCCTCCGTTTCTCCTTCCAACGTTTCGATGAACAACTCGCCCATTTACTTCAGGGATTCAGGAATCCAATCATTGTATTCCTGAATCCCTGGAAATCATTGGATTCCTGAATCCCTGAAAATCATTGGATTCCTGAATCCCTGAAGACGATGGGCGAGTTGTTCATCGAAACGTTGGAAGGAGAAATGGAGGACCTGACCCTGTGTGAAACCCGAGAAAATTTCACTGCAATTGTTCGCCGGGAAAAAACAAAAAATTATATTAATTTTAACTAGTTACAAAAAGCTGTAGTGATTTTGCATACTATTTTAATCGCTCAGCCGGCTTCAACGTTTACACGCTATTATCAAGACGTTATCAAACGCGATAGATAACCTTTGATGTGGAAACGTTAGAATACTTTCTTGGTTGGTTATAAAATAATCAGTCCAAAGCCAATATTAAATTATCCTCATTCCAATAAAGCGATGGTACATTACTGACTACCTAATGAAGGATTACAAATCATCGTAGTCACCTTCCATTGGTACTAGCAGTATACAAAGCCATGATTGAGACAGGCTTAGATTTAGGCTGATTGTAGCAACGACCAGTATCTTTGCCAAGCATTAAGCTTTAAAGCATAGCATATCGATTTAATTATTTAGTGCAGAGAACAAGAAAATTACACTCCAAAATGACACAGAAAACTTTCTATTAGCTAACCAAAATACGAGTGTCATGAATAATTCTCGTATCAAACAGCCAAGCCTTAATTTTTTTCTTCGTCGTTAAACGAAACCAGATTAAAAACGGTGTATTTTAGTTTTACAATAAGGCCACTGTGCTCAGGTTACATAAAATCCGTTTTACTTGGTCATAATTTTATCATAGAGCCTGTCACGTTAGCGGAACAAAATATGCGCATTAAATTTGATTCGGTATTTGGTTAAAAAAATAGAGACCGCAGAAAAATTCGTGCTTTCACGGTTTTCGAGACCAGTAAACAGGATATATTTACTGGGTATGGATTAAAATAAATTAAAAATCCCAATATTTGAATACGCTCCAAAAATTAACGTTATAGAGTGCACAAGAGCCAAACGCACGTGTCTAGCACTGTAGGATCTGAGAGAAAGAAGCGTATCCAGAAACTATACGACCGATTTGTAACCAGTATATCATCCTATACGGAAGATACTCCTATACATAAGCACCACAGAAGCAAGGAAACATACGAGAGACTACTGTTTACGCCGTAACTATAGTTATTACCACATTTACTAGGGCTAACGAATTAAATTTTAAGTGTCTCATACATCATTATTTCATATGCACGAGTGTATATACTCCAATTCAATGTCCAGGGCTGTGGATGCTACCAACAATCGTTCACTGCCTGTCACGGAGGACGTTACTCAAAAGAGTATCAATCTTGCTCTTATCGGGATAAACACGTGATAGTCTGTGGGAGTACCTCATCATTTTCAGCAGGATTCATCTGCCCATAGCGATACTGTATGTACACGTCGAATCCACGCTAGTGACATGTCTGCAAAATAGGCCAGCTTTATCTTGGCGGCATAGGGGTGAATGTCTGTTTCATTTATGTCACATGATAAAAGACTAAAACTACAAAGTTGATGCAAAAGTTTCGAGAAAAAAAGTGCAGAAAAGAAAAAAGCATATTCCTATGAAATTATAAGCATATAAATTAACCAATATTGTACGAAAAATGCAATTAAAAACATTGCCAGAATTGTTTTTTGTTTTGTTAACGTACACCCTTTACATCACAATTAAATACTTTTTGCTCATGGATTCCAATGCACATATAAGGGTTATCCTTCAGTTAGGCTAAAGAGGAATACGTTTCAGGAAAAATAAAGGATATCTAAAGTACGAAATGAAAAATATGCGGCTTGGTTAAAATTAAAAATAAGTATTTGATGAGTGTTTTAAAGCTCAAAAATTATATAAGCGCTAGCGTGAATTTATATATTTTGTATATAAAATACACGTTCAAAGAAGGCTTCTCCAAAAACAAAGTAAATACCTACATTCGTTAACGAGGGTGACATTATAATTCATTAAGCCGCTCCGATCAGTTGCAAAACTACACCACATGTATTACTGAAGAACTCAAGAATACAAATTTTCTAAGCAATAAAATCCTTTGACTCTCACATAAGGTCAGTAAAGAAATTAGTTTATTTTTCTTTAAATTAACACGTATCGTGATCCAGCATCATCTACTCATCGATATACTATAAGAATAGCAGCAATAATCATAACACTAGTGAATATAACCTAACTTGCAATTCATGTCACTATTACTATCAATCCTCAAATTTATCACACAGATTGCATCCACCCTTAAGTTATTTTGGATTAGTGAGGACAGAACCCATCTCGTAGCAAGGTGAAAGCGTGTGAACTTCACAGGCTAAGAGAAATTTATTTTCCTTAGCCTCATTACAAGTCGAGGATTATTGTTTGGGATATAATCAATCAGCAGCCAATCAGCTCCACCAAATGAACCACCTCGCTCCTCGTAAATATATCAATCGAAAGATTTCAATTTTATAAGATTTAAACTCACGTTTCAATTTCTGCACATTTTCGCACCGTCAACCGTAAAGTATTTTAGCATTCGCCAAAATATCGACTTTTTTCAAGTTCTGTCAATTGATTCATCCTCGGCAGCCTCAAAATCCTAAAGATATTATTGAATGTAATGAAAAGTAAACCTTATAACGTGAAGCTCCCGAGACAAGGAATTATATTACCTATTAAACCCTATCAATCCAATTTATTTTCTGAATATTGTGCTATTATCCTCTATTTATTGTTTCAGTGGCTCTTTTTAAATGGAATGGTGGGTAATGGAATGATATTTTGTAGTTTGCATTCAACGAGTAGCAGTGAAATAATAAGTGATCATTAACTCACATTGTTCACGAACGAATCCTCTTCCCGTAAGAACATCGAGAACAGAGCTACTCGTATAAAATCATTTAATTCCTTCCAATGCTTCATATTTCATGAGATATGAGTTCTTTATGTACAATATGAATGTTTTGACATTGTTAAACTCGCAAGATATTTATATCGTTCCCTTAAATAGTGATAAAATTATGAGAATATGATGACGACCTACATTCCTCATTACGCGACTTGGCTTCGAAAGTCCATGATGAGCTATACTCGTCATTTTATCGAAAGAGGTTAAACGGTTTCGTTGAAAAACCTCGCAGTACTGTTACTCTGCACCACTGAGCGGCATGTGGTATAAAGCTTGTCGTGCGAGTATGTACTTCGCTTCATATGTGTGCAAGCTTGTGGCTTTTTGCCTTTGTATCCCATACCGCGTCCTGCCAGCTTTGTATATAGGCGGCGATTGTGGAAGCGTACAATAGGGGTTTACTCTCCCCATCCCTATCCCTCTCACTTCCAATATATCCCTTCAAAACCCTTGCCTCGACAATGGAGACCGTTCATAAAACTATGAAGGGCTCATTTAGCCGCAAACAAGGGCGCCCTCCCCTTCACTGTCTAACGCGGCACTTTTTTTGCACGGTAACCTTTTTTTTTCACTAAAAAAAGGCACTGACCTAAATATATCATGAGAGATTCTAATCTCCGGTCAATAATGATGGGGACTATGTAGAAATGCGTTGTGGTTGGTCAGCTACCGCGCCATTTCCCTATGCCACTCGCATGCACAAAAGAGGAGAGCAATTTAAGATTTTCATCGGGAATGGCTCGCTGTGAGATATAAAATGAGAATAAATACATCAAAGCGGCCATTTCGAAGCCATTTTAAGCCAGAGAACGGGACCAGAACTCTGGTGGATATGCGTGCAAGCTAAGGACTCTGAAAGTGGCATAACATTCCCATTAATTCTTTGTAAGAGGGAATGAGCCCATTATTTTTGTCGTTATTAAGAATAAACACAGATGGGATTATGCATTAAATGTGTGCCATCAACAATTTTCAAACAATTTGAGCCTTACAATTAAATTAACAGTGCTATTGGTTATATAGTATTTGTATCGTTATAAAACGCAGACTTCCATAGTACTGCATGCTGCTCCGCATAGAGTATAGAAAGATTATTATATCCAGCTCAGCGTGTTTTACCATATCTTCCCTACAATATTAAACCCACCCCAAGAATAACGATAGTGAATTTTCCTACGCATCTTTAATTACTAAGGAGATTAAAGTCAAAGAGAGAGCTTAGTCATCTACCTATTTGGATAGGTTTCCTTAAAATCTGTGTTCTCATCTCTGTAAATTAATTCTAGCGGCAAAGATTCATATTGACCATTATGGTAGTTGCTTCTTACGTGAGATAGCTCTCATGATTAAATATTTAGAGGGCAGCTTCATGCCAAATAAATACCTCCATAAAAACTGTCGCAAGATGTTTGAGAATGTCAAAGTCTGGCTGGGCTTAAACCTATGACATATCTTTATCCTGTGATTCATAACGTACTTTGTTTAGTCAAATTACTACTTTGATTTTATTCTCAATTGAAATTTTCTATCAAAGAAAGCCAAAGAAAAAATACTACGATGAATTCCATCAAAGGAACACCTTAGCATCTTACCCTAGATGCCTTAGGAGTTAGAAATTGAGATTTGAATGAAGTTGAGATGGAGGTAAATATTAATAAGAAGAGATTTTATTGAAAACACATGTAACTGTCGGATTCATGACGCAAGAAACTAGAAAATTCTACATTATAGCTATCTATGCCTTAAAACCTAATTTAAGAGGACTTAAGAGGAGAGGAGGGGAGAAACGATGATTGGTTGAAACATAAATTAACAAAATATTAATAGATTTAATTTATAAAAACGACAGCAATTACACGCTGTCCATGGTGGAAATTAAAACTAAAACTTACAGTAATAATAACACCGGTGAGGCGCTTGTGTCAGTAGCTGACTTTAGATCAGCTAGCATCTATGAGAATTGTTCCACGGTCATGAAATGACTCAAGCCTCTCAATTGCCCTGGTCAGTATCTGTCGAGGCGCCATTGTCAGCTTTACGAGCGAATGAAATTTCTCTCGAAAAACCTCTTAAATTTATCATCGGAGTGGTTCCAACTTTATGACCTCTTTCAAAGCCTCGTTGAATGCGCGACCTGCGTTGCAAAAGCCTGTCAGCCATTCAGGTCGCGATCAATTAGCTCTCATGACCGCCATCTTGAATGCTCCGAACAACGGAAAGCTTGCGGTTCACGTGAGCCTCGAATGGTTAGAGAGGGGAAAAAAAAGAACTATGACGACGAATGGGATGCTACATTCGTCATCGTTTCATTCACTCCCACAAAAGGGCACGCCACCGCGATTTGATTTCATTATAGCTCGAAGTTCACGTTGATTGTCCCATTCTGCTCCTCTGCTCGTAGCGAGAAGAAATTTGGAATTAATTCATTTCCTTTGGACTTCAACGCACGGAGCCTGATATAAAGGTTTTAACCTGATTTATCAGACTATTCTGTCTGAATCGACCATCAGAGACATTTACGAATAGGAAAATAGGATAATTATTTTATCTGGCAATCAACTGGTACAGTTTATAGTTATAATATTAAATAATTATATTTTTTCCTTATCTTGACCTCGTTTAATTCATGTTAAAATATTTCTTGAAGTGTAGGTGGAGTTTAGCTTCGAGTGGATCAATGCAGGAGGGATTCCGTCGGGAGTAACAAATATGATCGAAGTTTGTTCTAGTGATGCAAGTTAATTAAAAAAGAACGAAAGAAAAGCGGGTTAAAAAAGAAAAACCACCGAAACATTCAATTGCCAATACTTTATCTAGAATTAAATTATACTTGTTTGAAATATTTACATTTAAATATAGCTATAATAAAAAAATTAGTAATAATATGAAAAGACTAGAAATTAGAATAAAATTGGACATTGGTATGGAATAAAATGTTTCCATGAAAGTCGGACAAAATAAATAAAGTTACCTTTAAAGCAATTTAACGATCTGCACAAGAATACTTTTAGCAAGAAAGTATAAATTTCGCTCTTAAGTATAATGAGAAATCTGTGGTTGCTAACTCATTGCCTTTAAAGGAAGGGAAAATGTCTAACTTCTAAAATAAATGCAATGCGCTACGGTAAAAATGGAATTTTGAATTTACGTGAATTATCGGAAGCAAAGTGTAGGAAAGGAGCCAATAAAACGACGCTTACGCATAAAGACAGATAAACCTCAAAATGCATTTCAACGGTCATTGTATGTCAAACACATTAAAAGGGAATACAAATATTTAAGAATCGACTTCTCAAGGGTTGACTAAAAATCGAGTTTCCCAAAAATAATAAAAAAACAGAGGAAAAGTATTTTTTTAGTCAATGGGTGCTTTGTATCGAAAGAAACTCTTCACAAGATAGACGGGTAAGGCGTTTGACCCAGATGGAGGAAAAAATATCAGCATTTGGTTCTGCAGAAAATTGCCACGCTGGACCTTCCATTGGTCGGTCACACAGGCGGGTTGCAATTTGTTAAGTTGCCGGTCAGGTTTTTCGGAAATGATTCTGCACAAGGACCGAAGACGACTGAGTTACGAGATTGACCGCGATGGAAGATGGCGAGTCGTCGCATTTGGAACTTGGAAAAGGGCCGCCGTGGAAGCTGGGTCGGAATTATAGGGTTAGCCCGGAATGGTTGACGTTTCCACGTTACCGCCTGGAAACTCGCACGACGGGGTGAAGTTTAGATAGCTTCCGGTAGAGGCCTGCAGAATCCTAAGCCTTCACGCTTGGTGATTCTTTAGAGGGACCAGGCTTCCGTTTTAGCTTCGAGTGGATCAATGCAGGAGGGATTCCGTCGGGAGTAACAAATATGATCGAAATTTGTTCTAGTGATGCAAGTTAATTTAAAAAGAACGAAAGAAAAGCGGGTTAAAAAGGAAAACCAGCGGAACATTCAATTGCCAATACTTTAGCTAGAATTAAATTATAATTGCTTGAAAAGATCCAAGTAAAATAAAAAAGAACGAAATCATAGCGGAATAAAAACGAAAACCATCAAATATTGCAAAAACTTCAATTGAAATGGTAATCCATCATTACTCACTGAATTAAAACAGAGTAAGTAATGATGCATAGGATACCTAAATCAACTCCTAATTATATAGCTTAGATCATAATAAAAACAAGGAAAAAGTGAAGATGTTTTAGAAAGTCAAACTATTCCATGAATCATTTGGATTATTTTTCTGCTCACGATTGGTATTTCGAAAGTAATCGGTCTTATAGATGATCCAAATTCGTTAACAAATGTTGAGAAAATAATCATTACGATTGAATACAGTCAAATTGAAATATTAAATGTTAGACAGTAAGAGGAAATGTGTAACTGATTACGAAGCAACAAGTTCATGGGTAATTTTATTGCTTATTGCTTCAAAGAGGAAATATTTTATCATCAAAATCCAAGTAATATACTGGAATGGACTCATGAACCGATTGACTCTCAAAACACATCATAAGACCAAATTGCTTTGATCAAAATGAGAAAATTATGCCATACTTTGCATCGAAAAAAATAAAAAAGAGTAATCTTTATGTACTCATAAATGCTCCAGTGGAAAAAATTCCTCGAATAAAGAGACAAAATAACGTACTTGGAACACCAAAGGGAGACAAAAAATCAAAGAAAATACTTCTCAGAAAACCCGCTTTTGGCTGAGACGTGCATGAGATGGAGTGCCTCCTCTTCGGAGTGAATAACTGGATAATCTGCCATTACCTTTCCTGGAAACCGCTTGGAGTGGGAGAGAAGTTTAGACCGCTATCGGCAGAGGGCTGCAGAATCCTAAGCCTTCACGCTTGGCGAATTCTTTTGAGTGACCGGTCTTCCGTTACAAGTCCGACTGGGCCAAGTGGTTCGGGCCAAGCGTTCCACTTGGAGTGTCCTTCTACTCAACGGAGTTCAGTGTTCCACCCCTACCATAACGTACATCACAACCCTACCCCCTCTTTTTCTATTTATTTATTTTCACTATTTTCCCTCGTCCTGGAGAACGAAGCGAGGTGTACGAGGATTCTGTGGAAGGTAAAAGGAAGGGATAGGCTCTTTTTATATATTTTTTTCACTGGTATAGCACTGGAGTTTGGTCGAGCAGGCGGTACTAGGGGTGGAGAATGGGAAGGTGTGCATTAGGAATGGCACGGTAGGGTGAGGTTGGAGTAGTGGGGTGAATCTCCCCTGCACATGTGTACACAGTTGTGGAATCCAATTACCCCTTACGTAATGTTTATACAGAAACAAGAGGGGGTTTACTCCATCGAATGTGCACAGGGTAATATGCGCCTCTACTTCCCTTCGACAAACATTGCGCGTGTATTAAGTACCGTTGAAATTCATTTCTGCTGCATGGAAAACGTGGGGCTATGGTTACGGTCCCCTTATCTTGCGAAATGTTTTCTCGATGCAATAGGGTACGCGGGAATGTAGTACGTGCATGGACTGGAAAGATTGGATGAATCATAAAAATTCAAGAGGTATTTGGAACCGCATAGGGAAAGAGCAAATGTTGGATTTGAAAACTTCCTCCTTCCAGACGGAAGCATGGGTTCTTTAAGTCCCAACGTGAGAACAATTCTGGGTTAAGCTCACCTGATAGACATCATCAATAGGTGTGGTGGATGTGTGGAATATTTGTATTATTATGCGTGCACCCACAGAAAAATTGCCAAAAATATTTTTCCCAATAAATTCTCTATTCAGGTCCACTTTAGCATATTTCATCACATTCTACACATTTATTTACTCTTAAAATGTTAATAGTTACATTGTGCTCTTTCTTATTGAATAGTTAGACACTTTCAAGTCTAATCCGTTTTGTGATTCGGCATTTTCATCGAATCTGACTTAATGTTGATATTTTCGAATTCAAATGTTAAAAATAACTTACGAATAGTAAGAATAATATAGAAGAAAAGACATGGATACAAAAAAACATTTTTAAAGTGAACTATTTTTGCTGAATTGACCAGTGAATCAGTGTGTCAATATGGTGTGTTTCCTTTCATAGAGCAAAATCAATTTACCCTTATTTCCCTTTTTGTATTGGAGTCTATCGGTTAAATCTCAACAGAATTATATTTATCTCATGTGATGAATTGTATTTCTCTTGAAAATCATTAACCCAATTCCATTTCTGAAGCGATTCATTCATACATATCTGAACTCGATTGATGTGATTGGAATCACGCGTAATTACCGACTGATTCCGAGATCAAATTCACGAAACACGTAGTCACATGCCCATAGACATTTATGGAAGAATAAATTCGTTTTGTCTCCTTTAGAACATGAAACGACACTATGAGAAATTAGCAAAACTGGTGGAAGCAAATATCAGACGTTTACATCGCACAGCACGAGAACTTGGAGCGTACTAAATGATCAGCCAATACAGTTAATGATATTGCATTTCCATCTTCGCAGTATTGAAGCGTAAAAACGTAAAAAACTATTGTAATCACGAAGAGCGACTGAGCGACATGTTGACTAACGTTCCATAGCAAAACTACATCCCGATGAGCAATATTTTTGCGTATTATTTTCCTACTAGATTTCCCTGTCCTTGTATATTTGCTTTACGCTTACCACCAGAAGCAACCCTTTGTCGGAACGAAAGACCATAATGAACCAAAACCGATTATTTGGACGAATTTACCCAATGTTTGCTCGCTTCAAAACGAATTGAACTCGCAAATATTCTGCGTAGTTGTGTTCGCAGCGTTTCCGGTATGCCTGCGCGAGTTTATCCAATCTTTAAAACCTCTGAGTCAGCAATAAAAACCGTGCACTATCCTCTTTCTTTCTACCTAAGGGATTCATTTTTAAAAATAAATTTTATTTTCCGGGTTACCTCTCAAAAGTATCCAGAGGAAGAAAAGTTGAATAGAAAATAATAAACCATCAGAATATATGATAACCGAGAAAGACATCTATCCGCTCGTGGTGCCACAATAAACGTAAGGGATAAAATATAATATTTGTAAGGGTGCTGCGACCGTATTTTATCTCGAAGTTTATTCTGACTTGCATAATACTCCTTGAATGAGATGAGGTTTAGCCATTTATTACAATCGCCCATGATGTGCTATAGACCACAATAGCAAAGAATGGAGGAATTATTCACCGAGAGCTGAGGGCAATAAGTAGTATCATTTAGTAAAGAACCATTGGATCTCAGTCCTTTCTCCAAGTCTTCCATAGCTCACAACTGAAGGAAACATAAGGGTGCAAAAGGTCTGGTTTCAATTCAAAACCGACGTTCTATATAAAAGATTCCTAAAGTGACTTGTGAAAATATCACGGAGAGAAACGCTAATACCCATTTCGAAATACTTGAAAACACATCTTTTTGATATGGAGTGCCTTAAGCCAGCAGTGGAAAGTCATAAATTGCACTTGGTGGAGCTGGATTAATGCCATTATAGCATTTTATAAATAACCAAGATACGGGCGTTACTGATTTTGGATACAAAGAACTGATATAAATGTTACCACTCAAGAAATACTTAAAAGTTAACTGCAATTTCCGACGTGGGTGACTTTAAGGGATAAGATGATGATTATAAAGTGTCCATGATAATCTCTTGCTGAAAAGACTGCAAGGTTTCATCTGTTCAGTATTGGTAGAGGAACGAATGCTTCAGTAGGTATACGATGCTTGTTTGCATAAAAATCATTCCTATTTTCCTTTATATGGAATAGCATCCACTAGTAGAAAATTCTTGTAAGCTGATAGCGACGCAAAAACAAGTACTCAGTATCAAAATACATCCCAAAATGTTAGTGATGAGCTCAGGCTAAACAGTGTAAAATCTGTCGATCTATGGAAAATGAAAGAACAGGACGACACATGTTTCGTTAAATTCGTTACATAACATACATATAATGAAACCCTCAATTCATATGCATAAGTGAACCTTACAATGTTTATTCTTTCATTTTCCATAATATATTACATCGTAGATTGACTTCGGCTGAATTACAAATATAATCCTTAGCTAGCCTATGTTAAAAACCCCCTTTGCCAAGAAGCCCAGGGAAAGAAACGGGCCTCCAAACTCTGACTTTGTAAAATTCATACGCACAAAGCTTAATCTGGGATGAGATCTACCCTCTCCGATATAAGTCAAACTTAAAACACTCAGCGGGTGAATCGCTTGAGAAATGTAAGTACTTCAAACGCTACGACATATATTCATATGATAAGCATATTTCAAGAAGAATATTTGAGATGAATTTATTCCTTGATATATGAATATTATTGACCTTTATTTGGTATATTACCCCAATAAAACACCAAATATAGGTACAACAGACGCATTTAAAAACCCGAAAAATACCAAAAAAACATACCGCAGTCCGAAAATAAAGAGAAATATTCGACTTTATGGGAGCTCAACGTGGATCATGGGAGAACAATCTCCGATCCGCGGTGATGGTGATATGGAAACCGCATTGTGAGTGGAAGGGGAAATGTGACTGGAACGGAGGGGGAGAGGGAGGGCGGTAAAAAAATAAAAGAAAAACGAAAAGCGGAATTTATACTTTCTCTCTTTTTCAACCAGACTATTCCCAAAGACGGTCCGTGATTGACCGCTTCGGTCCTCTGCAGCTGGCGCATTATACTGAAAAAAAAAGAGAGGATCGGCGGGCGTCGCGATATGCGGTGATGTGGGTTTTCGGTGAGGCCGAAACAGGGACAGGCTTATGAGGACACCTGAACTGACTGAGGGGATACCCATTGGGATAAGGCTTTGAAAGGGAAAGAGGAGAAAGGCGAATATTAAAAAGTACAACTCACGCGAAACAAGAGAGAATCGCCAAGAATTGAAAAGGGTTTTTTGGTCACCGTCACTCATCGTGTTGTGAGGGATGGAACAAGAGGCGCTGCGGGGCGGTCGAAATGCGCAATAGGGATATGATGCGCGGAGAACCTTAATGGAATGGAGATATTCGATGCGTGCAAGACGAATGGTCATCACCAAATGTTTTGGTGAACAACATTATTAAGTAATTCTAAGTTATCATGATATGGATGCAGCGATGGATAAAAAAATGACCACAGTCAGGACTGAAGGCTTAACGGATCAGAAATATTCGAAATATGATGTAAAAAAATGCTGCATAATATAATATTAGTAATCATAGTAAGCGTAGCTTTTTAAAACAATTTATAAACTCAATTACGTTTTCATTAAACTAGTATTATCCTCGGTGCCGATATTTGGAATTAAACTTTGATGAAAAAATTAAATATATGCCACAATTTCTTCAGTTTCAACAGCTAAACGTTGAACGACTGTGATGTTGCAATGTGCTTACTCTAAGCAAACAAACGGGTTCTAAATGCGTTGGAACTAATGAATATAGTAAAGAAATTCAAAAGTCAGGACAATGCGTAAACATAATAGATATAGGTGTGAAAATTTGTGCGGATGATTAACCTTTAAATATAATAGTACTGCCTCCATTAGCATAACTAACATATTACATTAATTTCTTCAGATCAAAACTTCTTCATGTTTTATGCACTAGTATCATCTATACCGATTTTATATCGATTTGGCAGGGTAAAAATGGATACCTAATTTTATTTGGTCAGAATTTATGCATCACGAATGACATATCACCTGAGATACAGGATCAGATCCATTCCCAGATCTGACGACGGCAAACTGACGCATTCCGGAGAAAAAAATCGCAATGCATTTCACTGATATCTGGGTTTCGTCAATATCTTCCACAATCGTAATCAGTTTCCGCTTTATCTGAGCAATGGAATCCGAGAGGAATGGAAAATGGACAATGAATGACAACGCGCAAACAACGGACACACATACATCCCTGCAAGTTAAAAAAGATACTCCGATCTCTCACCAAAAACAAACAGAATACACAGCAGCATATCACGTGGAATGTTTGAGGACCATGACTTATACAATCTCGACCATCGCGGCTAGCAATCTTCCTATCTTGCACATGGGTGCCAGGCGATATGAGCTCACATAGTTGATATCCCGCGATTGTTGGCTCCATAAATCCTGTTCCTCTCGCTTTGGTAGCTCCATTTCATTCCGAAAACACTCTCGCCGGCCAGATACCAATCAAAAGGCTTGAGCCAAATGGCCTGCTCAGCACCACCCGAGCCCAACACACATACGAACACACACGTACGATATCCCCTCCGTCTTCGTCGGCAGGAGAGAGAGTGCATCCAATTCGAGCCAATCTCATCAAGTGGAGATTCTTTCCTCCCGCGATTCTGTGACCAGAGTCACGTAAACAATCACTACGGAGATCCCCGGACTCCTCCGAGCTCTGGAATTACGCCGCGTCGATCGAAGGAGGAGATGGAAGGAAAGAGATCAAATCAGGCGTAGTTCTTCCCCTGTTCGTCAGGAACAGAACATTAAATTTGTGACCGCTTGGTTCAAAAAACACTATTCGCATGTGTTTTTCAAGGGATATTTTACCGCCATCAAACGACATCTATCGCAGGTAAAAATCAAAATAAGTGTACGGACAATGCGGAACATTTAATATAACATCCTTCAAATGAATTTTTCCTGCTATTTATGGTATTAGTAGCACCATTTCATCTAACTCTTGACGTTTGAATTCAACTACGCGATTTATTTTATGTTAACCCTAAAATAACAAGGTAGCAAACACTCTCGCCGGCCAGATTTTGTGACTGTCGCCTCGATTTTTGATTTATTTCTATTTCTCGCTATTTATTTGTATCGTAATTCTTATCGTGCTGAGGGCATCCTAAGTTTTTGCTTAAATGATATAGATACCTACTGACACTAACCAAGATTTTTCCGATGCTTGGATAGGTACAGGCCTTAGCGCCTGAAATAAAATAAGGATTATCGAAAGCAGTTTAAAGGAATTTCATCTCAAAAAGGTAAAACTTTTAGCCATCTATCGGTGACATACAATCAGATGAGTATACTTTGAAATATTCATGAAAATAGATAAGTTTATTTATAAAATAGTGCCGTGGAAAAATCAGAGTGCGGTCCCTAAATATCAGTATGTATTTCCATTAAAGCAGACTTTTATCAATTTATATTTTGTGGCCATAAAATCATGCTGAGTGCATTTGGGAAACAAATATTTCTTTTAAGCCCATCATTTCTCAGAGTCAGTGGCAAATGAGGTATGTTGAAAGCACAAAATCATTTTCACCAAGGAGTACACTGAAAAACGTTAATGTAAGGTAAGCCAAAAATAAGTTACTCAATCGAAAATCGAGAGGGTCTGCTGCGACGTATTTAGCTAAGGTAGTGAATCACCTTAAGAGAACACATAGCTCACTGTCAACGGGTAATGCTTTATTTCTATGAAGAAGAACTACTTGCTTAAAACTAATGCTATCATCGCATAAAAATATTCACCGGTGTGCCGGCTGACCTTATCCAATCCATGCATCAATTACGATAACATTAATATCTTAGAGTGAGGAAATACTGAGGATAATTCTTCATATTTACAAGGCCGTCGGGGCACATAACTGCGCAGGTTAAGGCCGCATTAAAATCTCAATATGGCGTAAAATTGCTCGAATGCACGAATTAAATCAATATGGGCTATTTCACCATCTCATTGTCACATGCATTCTCGTATGCGATCCAGCAATTCATCGCTTTACTGGACGCAATATTGACTACGCTTTCGTACACACGTCCGACTTTGTAATCATATGCCCCGTGTAGAACACCCTAGACCCCGTGTAAAAAGGCAAATGTGACATTGGCAACTGAAAACTGACATCTCTGCATACTAGGAAAATATTAGTTTCTACCGTAACTCAGGAAATAATCGATCTATTTGCAACACAAATTAGGTAAGAGAAGCAGGCGAGATATTGTGGAATGACATCCTGTAAGTATTGCGAATGATCCCGCAAGGACCCCTAGGTGGTGAAGAATACACCTCCTTGAAGAACAACATTCCAGTGATTTTGACCCAGAAATCGTCCACGTGGAGAGGAAAGGCCGAAGACAGGCCACTCTGGAAAAATTGGAAATTGTGCAAGAAGGAAGCAGTTCTGTAATGAAGGAACAAACATTTTTTGGCCACTCCTTGCTATACCCTTCCCCAAGCGTACCACCCAATGAAGCATACCCTTCCTAACCTTCCCCTTTCACTCGTCACCCATCCCTTTTGTATAAATACAGCTCCGGAAGCAAAAATCCTCATTGTACTTGATAATGACCTAACGGTCGAAACGCGTAGTACTTTCAATAGATACTGTGTGCTAAACATTCTACATAAATAAAATATTATGGCGAGAAATTTTTCCTTCACTGGAAAGCACAGTTAGAATGATGAATTCTGCTGGTTTTTTCGGGTATTCTTCCGCGTTTATCCATTTGTAGGACGATATTTCGCCAACTGGAACGTTGGCGAAATATCGTCCTACAAATGGATAAACGCGGAAGAATACCCGAAAAAACCAGCAGAATTCATCATAATCTCCGCGGAAGCCTACTTGGAAACAGTTAGAATGATCCCTAAACATGTGCGTAAAGTATACGGGCAAATGTGACACGGGGAACTGAAAATTGACCCCTCTATTTCCCACGAAAATTGTAATTTGAGCTACAGCTCACGAAATCATCAATCTATTTGCAACTCAAATTAGTTTCTGCGTGATATAAGTTCTTCGTAAATCACTCATTTTGGCGACAAAATAGTGTTTTTCTGGAAAGCGAAGTTATAATTATTCCAAAACATGTGCGTGAAATATGAATGTGAGATATAGGGTCAGAGGCTCTGAAAGAGGGGAGGTAGGAAAAATAAGCCGGGGCCGACCGCCTCAACACACCCCTTCCCTCCCCTGTATCGCATCCCTGCTTCCTAGAGGCGGATTCATGAATATCCGACGTAAAAATTATTTGTTTTGGCGACGTTTTGGTTTAATTATGAACCAAAATCAAGGATTGAGATGAAAAGGAGCTCATGTTTTTAGATACTTAAAATAATTTAACAAGAAGATTACTTAAAGATATAGTATATATTTCCAAAACAAAAAATAATCGTAACAAAAACTCAAAGAGAAAATTTTGGCAATTTTTTTTATTATTTAACCAATCCAAGTTGACAGGGAGCTATGAATTGCATTAGATTAATTACCATAAATTAAAAAATTCAAAAAGATATGTCAAAATTTTAGTCCTTTCTTTAAAGTTGGTATTTTTCCACGATGCTTTGTGGAAATTGCCAAGCATTTAGGACGAATCACTTAAAAATTGCTTTTCCACAAAATTTTTATTGAAAAGTACCATGGTTTCAACGGTTGAGGTTAATTATGGTGACGAGGATGGCGCTAAAACGACGAAAAAACCATGGTCGTATTTTAATAAAAACATTCTGCGGAAAAATAATATTTAAGTTTTTCATCCTAAATGTCTTTTTTCGATTAATTTATAAGAGAAGAGAATTTTCTCTTCCTCTGAACAGCATAATTAGACTGATCTCTAAACATCTACGTGAAATATGACGGTGGTATATAGGCTCTAGAGAGTCTGAAAGAGGGGTGGTATGCAGAAATAAGCCTTAGGCGAAAGGGGACCGTCAGCACAGTCCCTCCCCATATCTGTACCTCATCCCTGCCTCCTGGTCTAGGATCCATGACCAACCGATATAGAAAGCTGATTGATTGGCAGGAAAAAGTATCGATGCACGCAGAGGGGTGAGTTTCGCTTGACGGGGGCCGGGATTCCAAGCCTACTGCGTCCGCATGAGCCCACCCTTCTGTACCTCCCATTCATACGCACACGCGAAACGATATCGGCCCAAAGAGGAGCATGGGAAACGGAAAAAAAACGAAAAAATAAAACAAATGACGAACAAAAAACGCGAGAGGAAGAAAGAGTTATGGAGGATAGGCTTTTGTGTATGCGGTCAGCCAAACTCGGCGATGGTGGTGATGGCTGCGGGAGAGACGGTTGGGCTGATGGAGGGGAAAGCTATGTGGTGGACGGCAAAAATTGCCGAATCGACTGATCGAATTGTGCTTTTATTTTTTTTTTCTTTCGTTTCGGATGGATGATGATGGAAAGGGGAAATTTTGTGAAATTTTACGAAGAGGAGAGATGGCAAAATAGGGTGCATTTTCAGCGTTAAAAAAATATCGACGGTCGTCCAGAGAAATCGCCGCATTTCGTTTTTCAACGACATTTAATTGTTCCGTTACGATGTCAGCTCGTTTTTTTTCGTTCGTCGTTCACGTCGGCGAGCACGAAATATGAGAGGGATCCTTTTTAAATTCATATTTTCGATCGGGAATCGGCGGCTTAGTCCTCAAAAGCGATGCGACATGGAGAGCCTGGTCGATTCGTTGCGATGTATTGCCCTTTTTTGTCACGTTAATTAGCCCGAATCCTCTTGACCGTGGAGAATTTTCTCATTTTGATGAGGCAACTTTCACTGAACGATAGGCAATAGGCCTGTGCGTGATATAGTTCTATGATAGTCGATGGATCGAATATTCATCGCAAACTAGATTTACACGTAGAAGATTTACTAGTCGACTGTGATCTAGTGATCTCCACTTATATTTGTGGACGTGCCTGCAGAGCGTAAGTACTTCATACTAATATACAAGAATTGCCATGAGAAAAAATTCCCCTGGACCGGGAATCAAACCACGGACCTTTGGCCACTGCGCAGACCACTACGCTATCCAGGTTCTTTAATTCCCATGGCAATCATACCGAGGCTCATGGCACTAGGTGTTTGCTGCTGGTGTTAAAATGCCAAAGGTCTGTGGTTCGATTCCCGGTCCAGAGAAATTTTTTCTCATGGCAATTCTTGTATATTTCACCGCCGTTCACGCGGCAGGGTTAGAAATATTACACTTCATACTAACACTCCATACGCACGAATCTAACGTAATAGGCAACAATCATGGTTGCCAACAAAGATGATTAAACCATACTATTGTAATTATAGGGTCCTATATGCATTATGTTTACACTGTGTAAGATTGGCTGCATTAATTAAGCTGGAGAGGATGACTTCGTAAAGCTACACCACTTGTTATTCGGTGGTCATTTAGAATGAATTAGAGAAATTTCAAATTGTATATGTTGAAGGCATTATTCAGGCAATAAAAGAAAACATATCTAGGTCGTCAATAATTCGTGATATGAGATATCCCATGGCATAATTCTATGACAAATCATTTACTCAAAGCATGTGATAGCAATGGATATGAAATATCTGCAATACTCACCCCGCGGCTGTGACAACTTTGAAGCTTTCCTTAATCTATCTAGCATAATTCAGAGTTTGCAAAAAAGACCACTAAATATTACTACTAGTGTCAAAAGCCCAATTATTAAAGGAATAAGTATTTACTTTTGATAACTTAAATAATAAGAAAAAAATTCAAGATATTGATGTTCAGCGAGGAGCTCAAATACTTATTAGGGCATAAAAGACGGCGGAATCTGGAAATTTTTTATCAATTCCAGAGCCGTTTTGAAACGCAATAAGCCCTTTTATTAAAACATAAACAGCTTTGTTTGTTAAAAATATTACCGGTGATACTTGGTATCCTCAGAGAGGGTAAAATTATCTTCACTATAGCATTAATTACTGGAACTAATACGGATCTCCCCATTGTTAAACGGTGAAAGTGTCATACATTTTAATGACAAATTACAATATCAAGGATTATAAATATATATTTAAGATTTTAGCAGCAGACTAGGTGCAGAGTTTCATTAATTCTGCGAGCAAAAACAAGGAAAGTTATTCCCTGCTGTTGTCAATGTAGAAAATTACGAGTAATACCTACTTTACGTTACAAACGGTATCTCTCCTCTCTAAGTAAATCTCGTTACCGGACTGTTTCACGGGAGTCTGGTATTTTTGAAATTCTTTTCGTCAGTGTTTACCTCAAGGAAAAACAACAATTCGCCGTATCAGTATGGTGACCAACAATACGCCCGGATACGCAGGGATAACAACGCTTCTGTCGTCCATGTAGCCCTGGTAACGTAGCTTATTTCCCCCCAAACTTATGGATGCAAGATAACACTTGCGCTAATGACTGATTTTATGAAAATTTAATCGGTGGCAAAGATGAGTGATGGCCATTTCCCATGTTTTGTATCTCCGCCACTGCACTACGGAGATTGCTTTGTCAAGTCGCACAAAAACGTATTTACGGCGGAACATATTTGGGATGCGGGAAAACAATTAACTTAATGGAAAGTAAACACACGAGGCTTTTGCAGTGAATAATTGAGTCCACAGTGCGATTTATTGAACGCTATGCTATGTGGAGAGATTAGAGCTGCATCAGCCACTCTCCTATAGAACCTTAAAAAATCAAACCCACCGTAATATATATATTTTAATCTTTTTAGTCCCTCGCATGCGTCGTCTCTTTTTAATGATGTAAAACCCAAGCATTACATTTAGATCCACTGGCTTGTCATTAAAAGCAAAACGAAAATAAATCTTTAAAGCTGATCAAATATCGAATTTTTATTTTGAGAAGATATATACCAATGCTTATTTTTAATGGGAGATAACTGTGCCCACAATCATTATATATAGATGTATGCTGTTCTTGTGGCGTCTTAAAATAACTTGAATTAACAAAAATAAAAATTATGAAAAAATGAAAGTTAAAATAAGGTAATCCATAATTCAGACATAAGGTATACTTTCAAAACTGAATGATAATGAATTGCAAGCCTTTAGAAATGATAAACGAGATAGGTGTGATCAAATGACCATCCTTGTAAACGAATATCATTGATATATGCATTGACATTAATCCTCCTGTCTGGCACAGTAGTCATGAAAAAATAGTCCTGTTTTTATTTCCAACCGTTTTCCAGAGAGCTAATGTTTATTCCTGCTATATCCCACTGCTAACATTGTTTGCTGCACAATTCATAAATTCATTAAAAAAATGAATCACATTTATAGTGACATATCACCGGGAACATTAAAATATAACTAAACAGTAGGTACATGCTTATTTAATGCATTACATTTCTGGAAGTGGACAATGAGGCTAATCTTGGTACATCAATTTTTCTACTACATATTCCTGGAGGGATGAATTCATATAGCAAAATCACAGCAATTCCAGCGGTTGAAATTCCCTCACGCGAGATAAAATCAAAGAATACCAACCTATTCTCACCAGAATTCGTTAGCAAATTAGCCTCCAACATCTAGGACTTGTCTTGTTTACCGAGGATCGATATAAAAGTAAAGGAAAACAAGAGAGTTATCGACAACAGTTCTTGCATTAAGAGCGAAAAAAATGAATCAAAAAAATTGAAACGAACGCGGCGGGAACGCAGATGGCGGAAAGGGAAATATAAAATAAAAGAAAAACAGACTGAGCAGCGGTGCGCCGCAACCTGCGTCAAAATTTCAAATTAAATTGTGCACTCAACTTCACGAAATCACGGCGAGATAAATATACATAGAAAGAGTGAACCGGCGGCGGAGAAGGAGAGCCGAGAGGGTGGAAAACGTGACAGGAAAAGCAATAAATATGTAGTAAATATAAAGCCATATCTAAATCAATGTAAATGTATAGTTTTATCGAGATTTTATCGATCAAATCTTCATGAATCGCTGGATATATTCGAGCATTGATCTTCTCGTCGGGAGAGTCAAGCTTTCTGAGTAATTATTGCCATAGGATAGAAGCGATTGCATTGATGTGATTATCATCATCATTAGTGAACAATTCTAAGATTGGTTGGACGCAGCTGTTCATTCCTCTCTCCTATCCACTAGTCTTTTCATAGTGACGTATTTCTTCTCTTTTACATCCTTCATAACCTACCCTGTATAACTTATTAGATGAGATATTCTATTCTTATCGAACTGCAACGTGCACAATATATCACACCCTATTTACACCGGTATTAAACGCATTTGATCGATTTGACCTAAAATCAGTGTTATTAAAAAAATTTGACCTATAATCAGCATTATTAAAAAAATTAGTAATTAAAAATATTTATTTAAAAAAATAGTATTTATTTCCATAGGAAACAAAATTTACAGATTCTTGGAAGTCTACAGTCAAGTTTGTGTAAAAGAGAAATATATGCTGAATATTTGCACATACTCTGGGAACTTGCATCAAATGATGCATTATTAAAATGAAAATACTTGCCCTTCTTCCCTTCCACCTGTCCCATTAAGATTGTTTTTATCAAGACATCATGTCTCATAATGTGGCCAACTAAGCTGTCGCGTATTCTGATTTACGTTTTTAAAAGACTAATAGATCATGAAACACGATTTTTGTAGCGCATCGGTTTCAAATTAGTGTGTAAACACCGTTACGACTTCGAATGCATCTGAAAACCATTACGGAAAAGGGTTTTTCTTATACCCGCAGTATTTTGTATTCAATTAGCCTAGTACATAACAGTGCAATTACATTTGTGTCGGGGTTCATTTAAGGAGCTGAAATTTGAGAAGAGTGACAGCAAGGTTCATAACAACTGAGAGCGGCTAAGCTCGATTTTGAGTTGTCACTAGTGGACATAGAGCGAAGATTCCTCCAAAAGAGATCCAGTTTTGAAGAAGGTGGTTATGATCATCGAATACCATATTAAATAATGAAAGTATGCTCAACTCCACTTCATGATAATAAACGGCATGAGCTGAAATCGGTGGAGCATTTCATTTTTATGTTCCGGTGGTACCAAGTGAAATAACCCCCAGTTAAATTGCTATGAAAGAGGTCATTATGCTCCAAAAGTACACCTCATAAAATATTTACCATTAAGCTGAAGGCAAAATTAATCGGTCAGCCCCGCTTCTATTGGTGTGTTTGTTAGAAAAACAGAGGAGGTTCACGGAAGTGACATCCTGCCGCAAAGAAGTCTCCATATATATGCATAACATTGTATAATGAATGAGCTGTAAGAGACAGAGTGAATAAAAAAGAACGTAAGATCCTTTGGGGCACCGAATCAATAGGAATACATCGATGAACAGTGAAGACCAGTAGAATCTTTTAACGGAAGTATTTTGGACGTTTAATGCATCCATTATTAAACTAGAGCCACACATACCACCTGAATTAACAACCTTACCAGATATGCAAAAGGCTATACTAGGAAGTTCTCATTTCCCGAAATACGTATATCGAATGATGGCCAATGTTAACAATGCAAAATTCTCGAATGTGCGTATTTTAGTACCCCTATTAAAACGTTTAAAACGTGCACAATATATATCACACCCTAATTACACCGGTATTAAACGCATTTGATCGATTTGACCTAAAATCAGTATTATTAAAAAATTAGTTATTAAAAACATTTATTAAAAAAATAGTATTTATTTCCATAGGAAACAAAATTCACCGATTCTTGCTAGTCTACAGTCAAGTTTGTGTAAAAGAGAAATATATTCTGAATATTTGCACATACTCTGGGAACTTGCATCAAATGATACGTTATTAAAACAATTACCATAAATTACAATAAAGACATAGATACACAAAACGTTTAAGAATTTACAAGGAATTTTGTTATCCTCTTGGTGAAAATGCTCATTTTGTGGTTGTGGACTAATGTTAGAGTTCCTCAGGAACCAAAATTTGATTGATCACAAATTAAGCCAAATAAATATATTTAATTGAATTATCTTGCACTCTATTTCATTAAAGTCGAAATGCATCGTTATAGGTTTTCATTGAAATAATGTTATTCATCACATCAATAGTCTTATAGGACTTACCGATATGAAGAAGCTATTTCGGGAAGCAGATAATAGAACACTTACCTGAAAAGAGAAATAAATGATTAAATTATTCATAAAAAGAGGTTCCATTCGATTCTATGTATACAATTTTAAAACATCACGGAGAGAGGATAATTTCACACTCTGTATAAAAGTCAAGCGAATTCAAATGATAATAAAAATATATTTTTGATACTCAAAGCAACTGAGAGGAAAAAAATATGCTCTTTCATTACGAATGAATAGGTTTGCTAATTAAGACCGTTTCGGAGAGCAAAGCCTCTCCATTTCCACTAGTGAACAAAGTGGTGTTCACAGAATCGGTGAGGAAGGAATAAATTTCCCTGCCGTCGAAGTAGGAATTAAACAGGCGGGACTAATTGAGCTCCGTCCTCGTAAATAATTAATTAGATATTGCTTATGATTTTGCAATTGCGGCGGAGAAAGGGTCAAGCCATGTACCACTCACAACCTTTCTTCGTCCCTAAATTAGCTCAAAATCAAGATTTAAAGAATGAGTGACCAAGACCAACAATGAAATAATTACACTTCGCTTAATATTCGAAGGTAATACGGAATAGGGTGGTTTCCTATTACTTTTTTATTGCCTAAATCGAAAGATTATTACTCCTGGAGTACGTATTTCACGCTTTTAGATTTTTAAATGACGATATCTATTTTTCGCGATTAAATGAACAGTGAAAAATTTCAAGCAGGCGAAAACGCGACGCGTAGGTAGGAATGATGGGAAAAATTCCGTGCGACGCATTTCTGGTTCCCCCTCCCGCCTTGTGAGGTGACCTTGGGCGAGGCTCTGAGCGTTGATAGGACGCAGGATGCTAGCGGGTAGCTGAGTACCTTGCTGGCTGGTAGCGCTTGGCTTCAAAAAGGTTCATTAATACCTTATCAAACGAAGAAAACTTTCCGACCTTAGCCAGTTTTAATAGGTGATTATTAAGACATGTTTCCCTGAGCTCTGTGCCTCATGTATGCATTGGTAACCTCAGACGATGTATAACTCCTATCCTCTCGTGTAGAAACTAGGTCCCTGTGACGTCACGTGGAGTGGCATCGCATGGGCGCCAATCTGGCCTTTTTCAAATGAGGATAAAATTTGACCCTTGCCATTCGTCTAAACCGGTATTTCAAAAACCAAATAATTTGTGTATTATGAATACACTAATGGTGGGTAACGCATCGCAATCAATACCTTTCGTTTTCTTTGATGAAGGAAACTACCCTATTGGATACAAAGAACATAAGAATAAAGTTTTTTCAAACCGCTCAAAATTTAGCTGAGCAGATATTAATTCAAAAATTTGTGTTACGAATTGAGTTTACAGCTGTGATACTAATTGGAATACTGTGAATTTCATCACATATATCTATAAAAACGTTAAATGTAAAAAAAAGCTACCGGGTCACAAAAAGGAATATATTCTCGAAGAAGGAGGCCAAAATTGCACTTATCAGATGATCGCTCAAAAACCTAGTTAACAAAAACGAATAAATTGAATGCACTACATATCATTTTAAACCTTTTTGATGCTGTAGTAACACAGAAATATAGTTCGGAATAAAAGTTTATAATGATGGAAAATTGCAATAGTATATATCAATATAATAATATTTAAGCATATTCCTTACGAGATACGCAGCTGTTGCTAGTGATCCAGCAAATTGTTCCTGCTTTTTCAGGTAGAGACATAAAAACCGAATGCCTACAGGCTAACAGCGCTTGAGAGACTGAAAAATTGCGTGGAATAACTTCAGAGGAAAAATAAAACTATGTGTTAGACAACGCGTTTGAAATTTAAAGAAAATTACGCTCTTATTTATTTCCCCACAATCCGAGCTGAGAATAGGCTTTTATTTCGAGCACTTGGGGGTTTTAGTGGGAAGATATGGATGTTGTGTGGGGAGAGAAGATACACGGACGAGTTGGGGGAAAGGTTTAGCACTGTTGGGAATGGGGGAGAGGTTTGTCTCCGTAGGTGCGGGAACCAGGAGATGTGGTCGGGTAAGAAAAAAACAGTGAGGCGAGAGATCTCAGAAGGATCAGGAGAAAAGTGAGCAGGTGGTCTTATGTAAGATGGGCTGAAGGTTGGATGTGTTGGGGATGGGAATAGGGGTAACTTGAACTGGGATTTGGGCGGGGAAAAGGTTTTTGTGGGCGGGGATTCTCTAGCAGAAAGGGGTAAGAGTGTTTCGCAGGGTGTAGGGATGGGGAGCAGGGAATGGGGTTAACCAAGGTCCCAGGCGAAGAACGCGGCTCTGTATAGGCGGCAAGAGTGTACGGAGCGGGTCTAGCCCGTCCCTTTTGCCCACCCACTTCGCCAGTCTCTTCGCGGTAAGTAACTACGCCGGAATACCCTTCGGGTCAACCCGCCGTACTCTTTGCCGAACGCGGAGGTGTGGGAGAGGAGTCTAAAACCTCTTCTCCCCACCTCACGGCGCCGAACTCGCAAAACCATAGCGACCCATAGTTCCTACCCATTCCCTCGAAAGTATTTATGCAAATTTGGCGGAGGAATTTATGAGGAGGGGGAGGAGGCGACTCGGAGAGGATGAGGGAAATGTCGTAGGGTGGGGTATAATGCCTAAAAGTGGGGTGAGGGTTGCCTTGGGTTGTGGGGCCTACGTCGAAGACCTTAGGGACCGGTGTGAGGGACTTTGCAGTGTGAGAGTGTTGGTGAAGGCGGTCCCACCTTTAACGCGTGTGAGCGCGAATGGAAGCTTAGGCGGGCCGCACATAAAGGGATGGGCTGATTCCACTCTCAACTATCCCCCAACGAGTCCCATACACCTCTCATGGGATACTGTACCCTGCGTACCTACTCCTCAACCTCACAGAGAATCTTTTAGAGAAATATTGCTAGTCACTTTACCATGATATTAATTAGTTGCTAAATATAGATAGTGCTTTAATGTAAAATGCGCTATGAATTTACAGCAAGGGATGGGAAATTTTTACTAGAAATATTCTAATTGGATACATGGTAAAATAAAAATGGTGATGCACTAAAAACATGTACAATGTCAAATTTACATAACGATGAGGTCACAATTGAGATGAAATACAAAAAATTATAATTCATTTATCTTGCAAGTTTAACGTATGAATATTAATTATCATACGACCTGGGTTTCTATTCTTTGTATCATTAATGACCTGGAGACGATAAAAACTTGATTCAGGCGTCGTGTTGCAATTATAACTCATAAGTATAAATCGTAAGCTTAGGTTATTTCCATCATGGAAAAATTTCTCGTGATTACCCCCGACACCGAACGATTTTTTAATTAAAATTCGTTTAAACCATTCAACCAAAAGCTTTACTCCGGGAACTAGTTAGCCAACGATTGAGCATGTCCAATAACAAATAAGAACTAGACTTATCACTTAACAGTGCTATATGCAAGGCGCTCTATGATGAACTTTTCTATGATGAGCTAATGGTAAATATAGCACATCTCCTATTCATAGAACAGAAAAATTTTTATAATTAAATTATTGCTGAGAATTTGCGTTGAGTATCAATTGAGATGGTATTACGATTCACCACCTCTGAGCGGCAGAACCTTCTGGTCCCATTGCTCAGTACTTTAACAATGATAAAGGATGGCTATTTCTACTTAAAACGCTCACCACCGACTTCCGTACCCTTCAAAAGGGATATGGGACTACCTCCTTCCCCTCAAGCTCAAAGAGAATACCTGCAAAAGATATAGTTCGTCACTCCGTCTTGGAAATTCAATAGATATATGGTTATGCTCTTAACAAAATATTTCGAATACAAAAAAGAGCCGGTGTTATTTTAAAAAGAAGTACTATTAACAATTACGGATTAGGAAATGTCACATTTGTGATACTTTGCTAATTAAAGCAAGACGTGGTCATGCGATTCGCTGAGTTGGATAGACTGAATATTTTATCCTCATTACTCAGTTAATTGCTTATTGAGCCATGCCACCTATCATCAATAATGACCATGTTCTACGGTCTTTATGAGAAGTATTACCTCATCTAATTAGTCAAGTAATCACGCCTCGTTAAATTTGGAGTAAAATCGCATCACATAAATCTGCCTTCGTGCTTTTTTCCCGATGGTTCATCATATCTTCAGTAAGCTGTGTATTTCTTTCTTTTTATTGCTCTTATTTGCAGTTGAAATTAAGTTCATTCTTGAATATACTCTGATCGTTTGTATCGATAATTGCCAATTTTACCTGACTGAGGAGCGGTTTGACCATTTTATCTCACTTTTTTCTCGGCCTGCCATACCTATGCGTATTTGATTCTGCTCAATTTTTTTGTCTATTTGCCCAATAACATCATTTTACTTAAAAATTAATAAGGTGTCTAACCGTTGTTTCTGCACAAAGATAGAGTATGCTTCTTTATAAATAGATTTTTAAAAAATATTGAGAGCAGGTTTTCCAAAGGATGTTCTGTTTTCATTTCTCCATCCTTTTTCCTCATTCCAATGCGTTTGAGTTCTCACAACTGACTTTACGCAGCAAGTCATTATTTTTTAAATGAAGAGGGAAAATATCTTTCAATACCCACGTTAATCCTGGATACATCAGGGATATTAAATATTTAGACACTATAGCAGCCATAAATGAGAACGGGAGGATGCCTTTCTTGTTCTCAGAAGGGTGGAGCTAAAATAAAAGGAGTTGGAAAAGAAAATATTACATCAGTATGGGGTTTCGTAACAAGTAGGTCTTATATTTTTCTCACGCCCCCTCCTTTTTTAAGCTTCCAAGCTAACCACATTTCCCATAACTCGGGTGCGGGGAGAACTAAAACTCCTTACGCAACACGTGCAAATATTCCCGACCAAAAACCACACCCCAACTTAACATATTTCCATTCTCATCTTTTCCCACGCGCCCAAAACAAAACCCCAGACGCAAAACTCATATACACCACGCAGGCTTACACCCCTGTTCCACCACTCACCGCAACGAGGAAATATAAATCTTGCTCTACCTCTCGCGCGCTCCTGGTTAAGAATTTCGTTTTTCCTCGTCTCCCGCAAGCCGTGGCGCACGTCAAGTCAATCCGGGCTCCCGAGGCTTCGTATTTTGCGAAAATTTTAAGGTGATATCACCGCAAAGCTTTGTAAAAGGCATTTTGTGATACTTAGTCTAACTATAGAAAAATGAGGTCATCAACTGAATATAACGATGATTTCTATATCACCATGCTAAGCCTGGATAAAATTATCTGGAGTATAATGGGTGTTTCGACAAAAGTGGCGATGCTATGGAATAAAATTACTTGTAGCTGACAAAAATACCTACCATCTTCAGGGAAAAAATTGGTGATGAGACACACGATAGTTTGCAACTATTGCTTCAGATCGCACTTGTTGAAATTGATCAATATGAAGCTTAGTGTTAAACTTTTTATATTTTAGCAGGTGGTATGTTAATATGTAGGGGGGCCCAGGGTGGAAGGGGGTAAGCGATTTTTAAGTGCAAAAAATAGGCAAATACAATAACTAGTACAGATTGGTGTAGCTTAACCTATAACCCGTTTTCGCGCTTAAAAAAATCGCTTACCCCATTCCGCCATGCCACTCCGTTCTGCCCCGAGTTCCCCAATAGTTTTAGTTTAGTAATAGTTTTAGCAATAATTTGAGTTTTTACACTGATAACGAGTGGTAAGAGTGGTACTTGTAAGATACTAGTTATCGTCATTATCGGTAGAATCAGGCATCGAGAATTATTCACCTGAAAACCTATGAAAAAGATGAATTGATGAAAGAAATTAGGTGGAAAGTAGATAAAATGGCTATGGCAAACTTTAGATAAGGGAAAAATTTGTCTTGTTCATCTTGGCAGACACGTGGAAGAAGCCGATATCGTGAGGTAGCACGTTTTTCTTTTCAATATTTCCCATTTGGATAAGAGTGATGCCAAACTTACGCAAAAGTTATACGAACTCGTGGTTATGAGAAGAAACCACACGAGGCTTCGGAGTAGCCGGATGAGGTGAGAGTAAGTTCAGGGATGTTAGAAGCAACTCCCGTCGTCTTATCTCTCATGCGAGAGGTGTGGTGTGGAGGATCGTGGATGCACCATTTCCAAACCATCCCTCGTACCCCGTCAAAATTCTTCAAAACACACTCGCAATTCCCCACCAGATGTCGGTTTTCCCTCTCTCTTACACCATCTTTCAAATATATCATAAAATTTTTATTTTGAAAATGGAAAAGAAAAATATATTTCGAAGAGTGGTAGTATAGGGTAGTATTAATATAGGGTAGTTTCCTTCATCAGAGAAAACGAAAGGCATTGATTGCGACTCGTTATCCATTATTAATGTATTCATAATATACAAATTATTTGGTTTTAGAATTCCCAGTTTAGACGAATGTTAATGGTCAATTTAATCCTCATTAGAGAAAGGCCAGATTGGCGCACATGCGACGCCTTTTTACGTGACATCACAGGATGCTATACGAGTAGTCAGGAGATTTACGTCGTCTTAGATTACCAATGCATGCATGAGGCACAGAGCTCAGGGAAACATCTCTTAATAATCACCTATTAAAATTGCCTAAGGTTGGAAAGTTTCCTTCGTTTGATAGGGTATTAATAATCCTTATTTAAGGCAAGCACTACCTGCTAGAAGGGTACTCTACGCTACCACCACGCTCGGCAGCAAACAGCCTGCATTATAGCGGCTTTCATAGCCTCGCACCTAGGTGGCCTCACACAACAGCAGCCAGACGTCACACGGGCTTTTCCCAGCAATCATACTTAGCCGTCGCGTTTTCGCGTGCTTGAAAATTTTCACTTTTAATTAAATCGCGAAAAAAATACATTGTCATTTAAAAATCTAAGAGTGTGAAATCCGTACTCCAGGAGCGATAATGTTTCGATTTAGACAATAAAAAATAGGAAACCACCCTATTGTCGTGTAGACACCGAATTTTATGCATAGCATCAATTTTAAAAATATACCTCAGAATCCAGTAAAACTATTAGTGTTTACACGGCTGTGATATTTACTGCATGAAAATGGCATGCCTATTCTATATGCGTAGTCCTTACGCTTTTCTTACCACTATGAGTACGAATATTGCTGGAATAAACTATACTTACTAATTAAGTGCTATTTGGTGCCTCTAAGCATTTCTTGTTTTGAGTACGTCGATTATTGTGGTCATTATCACCACAATTTTATTTGCTCGATCTTTGTGTAGATAGTTTTAGAAGTATAGTAAGGGATGGATAAGTAAAACCAGGCGTAGAGGCAAAGCAGAAAGACACAATAACTAGGCAAGAACTTCAATGATTAAAAAAGTTGATGGAAGAGTCCCCAAAGGAGGGTCAAAATATACGTATTAAGGGCAAGTAAAGAAGTACTCAAGAAAATTAATAACGAAACTAAAGTACATAACATAGGAAATTGAGAAATGGGGGGCAACAATACACTATCTTGCAATATAATGAATGCAAATACAACCAATTGTAGTTTCGAAGTGTTAAGAGACTATATTTTCTTCAAAACTCAACGCTATACCAGGTAAACTGGATTATCTCCGCGATCTTATGCGAGAAAACCAGATGCAACCATTCATTCTCGAAACAAGAGGATCGCGGGGCAATATAATAACCCTCTCCTGTCTCCAAGGCCCCGCCAACTGATGGCGCTATGTCTGAAGCGGCGCTCCTCTTTTCATCTCCCAGCATCCCACACGGTTCCTCGGAAGCAGCTCACCTGTTCATACGTGAGCGCCTTAACGCGGTCGTCGCATTGTGTTCCGCGCCAAAAAGTAGCGCCGAGGCGCTCTTCTTTTGAAAAACGGCATTAATTAAATTGGATGGATGCGAAACACGCCCGGGTTGAATATATTGGTTAATTAATGCAGTCGAGTCAGGACGGGGGTTGATGGGAAGATGGGGATGGGATAAGAGAACCCTCTCAGTCTCTACGGGGAGAGAACAAAGCGTTTTGCGTAGAAAAAAAATGAAAAGCGAACGGCGTACTTCAAGGGTGGGTTGTATCACCTTGAACCTCACGCACGTGTGCATAAAGCGATTGCAGTCTCTTGATCTGAAGTTTTTATGGACGTGTTGTTAAGCTTCCAACTTTCCCTGAGTCGTAAGTGACGTCTTTCCCCAACTTAAAGTCACAATATTTACGATCGCAGGAGCAGCTGTGCGACATAAAAGTCTACGAAATGGTTTTTGATTACCATAGCTTATGAAAGAATAAAACGTTTCCCTTAATATTTAGCCACAATAGTTTATATGAAGTAACAAACTTGAAGCAGGGATTCCATAGGTGGTTATTTTCACATGCATGAGTAACTATAATAGTCTCCCTTTATATTTGAATATAAAATAGTTTTATAGCATAGAAAGGATCACGGTGGATTTATAAAAGTAAAACAAATATTTACTTTCAACATAGAATATCTTGAGGGAGTTTGGAAAGAGTGCGGAGGTTATTACCATGTGTGAACGAAGGGCTACAGTAGTTGTGAGGTTGAAATAGAATCTATGAGTTCCTATTTCATAATTAAGAGGTTTTCATTGAAACTAGTAAAACATCGAAAATGAAATACAAATATTATTCAAACAATCTAATTTTAAAACTCATTGCATATATTATGAACTACACACTATTAGCGGAACGGTTATATAAAACAGCGTTTACTAAATTTTGTACAAAGAACTTCACAGACTTAGTATACATAATGAAGCCAGCGTGGAAATTTTACCTACTGCCCCAGCAACTCAAGCATAGGGCTGGATAATAATTGGCTCAGCGTTCAAAATGTCCTCTAGGATCAACAGCAACGCAGGTATGTATGTACTTGGGTGGCTATCTCATTTGCGCTGCAACATAACGTTTAATATCTCTTACGTATGTGAAAGAAGACTTAGAAATCGCTAAAACATTTAGTCCTTGAATTAAAAAAAATGCAAAGGAAAGCTGCAACACTCGTTATAAACTTCTACAAGCAAAATTATAGCCTTGGACAACTTTTACAAGAATTAGACCAGTATCCATTAGAGTACCAGGAGCTTCATGCTGGGATCAAGTTGATTGAGTATTTACAAACAAATACATTTCAGAGTGGCATTTCAAATCATCAACTATGAACCGCACTGTATTTCCAGATCCAACAGCATCTATCAAATAAATGAGATATTTGTCGAAAAGACACGCGTACGAATTCGTTATTCCCATGCAAAATTACTTCAATTAGTGTTAGGACAAACTCAGGCAGCAAAATTCTTTGTAATGCGAACGAATATTTTATATCGTTCTAGGGAAAAAGCTGACATACCTACACACCTACTGAAAAAACACCTGCCGCCACAGATCGATTAAACTAGCTTACGGAGTAAATATGAACGAACATACTTTTATTTTATGTACGAATTAAATAGTGCATACATGTTTTTACAATCAAAAATACAGCACAGCATCTGGCTCTCTCAGGCCATCGCTAGCATATTTCCACTCAATATTCCACCGCAAGCATTTTTAGGGAAAGAGATATTTCGATGAGGAGCGGTGTGCAGGCGAAATGAAAAAAAGCAAGGATCACCGGGAAGGGCAGGGAGTGGAAAGAGAGTTGGGGGATGAACGGGACCACTTTTTAAAGAATACATATTCATGAAGCCCTTTTGCGGAATGTATTGAGGAAACGGAGATGTTGGGGGTAGGGGTTAGAGTGAGAAGAGGGTGGGGGATGAAGGTAAAAGAATGGGAAAGTGGAATGAGAGGTTGTGACAGGTGAAAGGAATGATGGGTATGTGAAAGGATGGAAAATAAAAGAAAAAAAAAGTCGCATAAAAACAAGAGACGGTCAAGGAGTAAGTGGGAGGGGGAAATATTAATTGCCTATCGTATTCATTTTTGAAGAAAACGATTCTTATGGGACTGAAAAAAGAATGAAATAAGTAACAATAATTTTCCCGTCCGAATAAAAAAGAATATGAATCGAAAGATGTGTGAATAAAAGTCGATAAATACTATTACAAAGTACGGTAGTGAAATCAATTTTCTTGTGATGCTGGGATATTTTCAATCATAGTAATACCTCAAATGTATTTTAAAGGTAAGCGTGAATAAAAGGCAATACATACAATTATAAGGTATGATGCTATAGTGGAATCAATTTTATTGTAATACTTGGAAATTATTAATCATAGTAATACTCCACAGGTTTTTCAAAGGTAAGTGTGAAAAAAGGCGATAAATCCAGTAATAAAGTAAGATGCTATAGAAGAATCAATTTTCTGGAGATATTTGGTAATTATTAATCATACTAATACCCCACAGGTATATTTTTAAGGCACTTGTATTAAGAAGTAGCTTGAGTTGCCAAATATAAAAATATTTGCGGAGCATTGTTGAGTGAAAATAGAAATTGATTATCAATTCTTTTCATAATATGAAGACTTATGACGTGTTATACGACCTTCTTTCTCATGTTACCAACTTCTAAGGATCTGTTTAATATTTCTCTTTTGGTTTATGCTTTGTCTTATTTTAAATTCAAATTCTTATAACCAAAACTAGTAAAGGCGTGAAAACTAGAGACGGTTAAGGAGGAAAGAAGAGGGGGCAATACTAATTGCCTCTCGGATATTTTTTCGAAGGAAATGATTCTTACAGCACTTCAAAAAGAACGAAATAAGTAAAAAATAACTGTCCCGTGCGAATAAAAAGAATGTAAATGTAAATAAATGTAATTTAAAGGCGATGAATGCAGTTGAACAGTAAGTACATATGCTACAGTAGAATCAATTTTATTTTTAATTATCAATTTTGTTTTTAGATATTTGGAAATAATGACGCATTGTTATAGTCTACATGCAGTAGTGTAGCCAGGAATTTCGTTCGGGCAGGGAGGTCCAACAATCAAAAAAACTTTATTGTTTATTAAATATTTTGTAAATAATTGATTTTTCAATATTTTGTTTTCTTGTATTAAGGAAATTAATTGTGATTTATATATCGGGGGTGTCCGGATCCCCTGGACCCCCCCCCCGGCTACACCACTATCTACATGCATTATAAAGGCGCTATCTGTTTACATGCATTATAAAGGTAACTTGCGTTAAGTTGTAACTTGGGTCAGTAAATATGAAAATACCTGCGGAAAATTAATGGGTGAAAATAGGAAATGATTGAAAATATCGTAATTTTGTTTCATAAAGTGAAACCTCAGGATGTTTAATATGACCTTCCTGTCTCAACGCACCAATTACTAAGGATCTGTTTAGCATTTACGTTTTGGTTTTCATTTTATTTATTTTTGCATTCCAAACCTTACGCTCTTGCAGGTAAAGTAGCTCTAATAAAAATGCTAGCTCCAATATGTCTGCTACGGAGAGGAAAGCAGTGTTGGAGCACAAAATATATGCTGCCAGTCCTATACTATATACTCCCTATTATTCCTGGTACATCATCTACCACTAATTGTAACTATTTTCTGAAGTGAGTTTGTAGATACTAAATAGATATAGACTATCTGTTAATTCAAAACTGTATTTAATTAATCCCGAGAACTTGCTGGGAATGATATCAAATACCGTTACGCAAGCAAGATTTTAATTTTATATGAATTTGATGCTGACGGAATACGGTCCAAATGCCTTTTGAGAATGTGACGATATTAATATCAAATTTCCAAGTGTTCTGTTCGCATTTAAGCACAGAAGCTGGCTAAGGAAAGGAAAAATAAACCTGCTAGGGGAGTGACAGGAATGACAGAGAGCGCGTTGCTTAGTGCTGCCCTCCTGCGGCTGTTCTCATAAACAAGACGTCATGGCGAGGCGACAGGGCCAAATCGTTCCATTGTGCTGAGCGGAGTGCAAAAATAAAAACAACATGGGAGCTCTCATTCCACGAAGTGCCATAGGATGCTTCCTAAGGAATAGCAGCTAGAGGAATTCAGCTGGAGAATATTGAGGAAGAGGAAATGGAGTATAGGTACTCCGTTCCATTCCATGCAAAGCAAAGGTTGACTAAGCTTAGCTGCAAAAAATATAACTTGCTTAAATGGTACCATTTATTTCCTCGAAAGGGGTCACTTGGTAAAATTTTAAATTTAAATGTGATATAAATAATTCAAGGCAGGGAGCTAATAAAATTCAAGAGTGACTTAGCAAATGAATTCCAGGTTATTGTGTAACAATCTGGACCGACTGTGAGTTTTTCCCGTAGATTATCAAGCTTGGAAATTATTTGAACTACATTTTGTAATTTATTTTTTAAAATAAAAGTGAAAATAAGCCGTCAATCCTGATAACATAAACGGGATATTACATATAACACTGTATTTTTTCAAAGCCTATTCATTTGATTTTTAGTCATTTAGAATATATGGATAATTATAATGGCGTATGAAAAATACGGAATGCATAAAGTTTGGGCAGTATATTGAGGTAAACTAGAAAAGTTATAATAAATTGCTAAGCAATAACCACATATCACTTCATGAGTTAATAAAAATAATAAGCTCATAGAGAAACTATCATTGTAACAATATTATGGTTTCTTATTTATCTATTCCTGAATCACAATTAGAGTCTTAATAATATCACGCAGAGATACCAGTGGATGCCGTGGTGTAATTATGGGGGGGGAATAAATGCCCCCCATAGCCTCAGAGAAATGAAACAAAATTATTTAAAACTATTATATAGTTTTGACACATAATTATAGCATCTAGCCAAAGCTAAAGATCATTTATTAATATCATGGCAGTGAGACGAGTCACTGAATACCGACCGGTCACTTACCCCCGGAGTTTAGGGGGGTCGCTCCCGCAAATCCCTATTACCCCAAAGCGTATTCTTTGTTACGCCAATGAATTGAATTTATATTTTTACGAGAACAGAAAATTACTAACACACTTTTTTCTGCGAATAATCGGCAGCTGAATGACATTATAACAGAAACGATGAGACCACCTGAATTTAAATTTGTTTCTGAAATTCCATTTCATATTGATAAATCCTTTTGACGAATATTTAGCAGCTTGACGGATATCACAGTATTAATTTCTTATAACAAAGCAAGCAAAAGAATGGGAGCTGCATTGCTATCAGAAATTATAATGAAAAAATAAACCTCATGCGTACATTTTTATGGGAAATGATTAGTTGTGAGCAAGATGAGACTGGTTTTTCAATCTCAGAGGTGCTTTTGATTTTTCAGAGAAATAGCGTTTCCATCTTGAATTTTGCATAGGGTGAACTCAAAACATAGTTATTGGTCCGTTAGATGACACGCTTAACCATAATTCTCAAGACTGATAACCTTTTATCTCTAGTCTTTTTTTCCTTTTCGTTCCCTCAACGACTCCTCAATAATATTAGTGGGTAAGCATCTACTCCGATTTCCGCGCATAAGAAGCTAAAGGGAAAACGATAACAATGAACATTTTCTTCTCTAGCATTTTGTTTGCACTTCACAACTTCGTTAATTTATGAATCATACAGGGGAGCATTGTACTCAAGTGGTTACAGCGTTGGACCACTGATCAAAGGGTCTCGAGGTCAAATCCTGGGTTATGCCTTTAAAAAACACCAAAATAAAATTCTCGTAATATGAGAGAGCCAGGGGAGGAGATCTGGTCCCCTTAAATATGTGAATAGGAATGTGAGGCTTAGTTAGAAGTGACAATATATGAAACTGCCAGGGGAAAAGATCTGGTCCCCTTAAATATGTGATTAGAAGTGTGAAGCTTAGTCAGAAGTGACAATAACAGCCACAAATCCGAGACGACCTATGAGTTAAATCACTAAGTGGGTGAGAAAACTTTAAACTATATTAGCGTTTTTTTAACGTTTCTGCCTATATAAATTAAGGAAAGTGTTAACAAAAACACTATAATAGTATGTAGGAGACAAGTGAAAATATTAAATCCTTGACCTAATGTGATGACAGTAAGAGCTAATAATGGGATCTCTAGGCGTCATGCCACATCGGAATCATCCGCAAAAGCTACATAGGAATAATAAGAACTTTTGAAGTCCCTGAAGAGCAATAAGGAATCGTCGGAATTGACCGTCGGAAGGGCGCAAAAGAGTTCAAAGAAAAAGAAAGACATGAAGAGGAAAACGGGAAATGGAGTGAGATACATAAAGTGAGATTGAGGGAATTTTCGCAAGGGTCTATTGAGGTTGAGGAACGGGGGAAAAAAAGAGTCGCTTCAGATCCTCCTCCAAAGGACCGCCTTCCTTTATTGTCCTCCTATTTTATTTAAATGCGTCCCCGCTACTGGGATTCCTCGGTCCCCTCCGAAACGAATCTCATGTGACCAAGTGAGAGGGAGGAAGCGACAGGGCCGTCGTAAGGGTTTGACCAGGAGGCGGATGAGTAGTAGAGGAGCCTTTTTTGGACCCTGGGGCGCGTCAAGAGAAAAAAAAGATAAAAGAAGTAAACAAAAGAATAAAAATAGAAGACCGTAATGGCGGAGTCCTGAGGGTTTTGAGGCCATGCGGGGTGGACTGTCATGAATTTTAACTCTTTGGCCGTTTCCCACACAGACCCTCCATGAGAGTTCCGATAGTTATAGGATAGGGTTGGAGCCACCTCAATGTCAATGACCATCCTTCACATCCCTTATTCACCGAATACGATGATACAAATAAGAAACATATGAACGCGAGCCCTAATATCTCTCCGACAGATTTTCTGCTATTATCTCACCTGAAGTATACTACAATCCTAAAGGCCGTTTCACACGGGGCACGGAATTGCGCAGGTTAGAGCTGCATTTGTATCTAAAATGGCGTGAAATTGCGCGAATGCGTGAACGAAATTAGAACAGGGGCTATTTTGCCGTCTCGCATCCAAGCATTCTCGCATGTGTTCTAGCAATTCACCGCTTTACACGACGCAATTTTGAATGCGCCTTCGCACGTACGTCAGATAGCACAATTCCGTGTACCGTGTAAAACGGCCTTAAGACTAGCCGTGCAATGCTGCCTGCTTCGCAGTCAGGTCAGGTCCATTGGATATACCTAGAACACGTCTTTGATCCGCAGAGTGTCACTGCGTACACGAAGGTTTTCAGATGCTGTTTAATCACTGTACTGTGGTTGATTTTACCGAAAACATCTGAAAGAGTATGCGAAGGATCCGGGTAAATAAAAATACAGGACTCTATTTTTTAGACTCAGTAACAACTGACAGTAAAATAAAACTGTGGAACGAGCCAAGAGAGTTTTTAAAGTTCTAAATATCCGGAATCCCTACGTTTACTCATATTAGATCAATTTTTTCTTGCTCAGAATTATCTCAAGTGATTCAAACCAACACCTTTGGTACGAAATTGGCTGGGTCTATGCTCAAGTCTCAGTCAGGCCACGGTTCTATGCCCTCCTGTTTCTATCACCTACCACTTGGGCCTCTTTTCTGCCCGGCGAGGGTGTCATTCATATGTCCCTTTCTTTTCCTTAAAATTTATTTTGATTTTTTTCAGGATCCTTAATGGCTACTTATTTTGCCTGCATGTGTATGTAATTAAGTTCATTACATACGATACAATACAATTTAGTGCATACCAGCAGCATTTCTCGAAGACTTAAAGTAATTTCCAGTCAGGCTTTCCCATTGGCTATTCAATCCGTAAAGTAAAAAATAATCAATGAGTACTAACGTCGTCTGTAGTACTGATTTACGATACATGTTATTGACATTTACGTGTTTCTGTCCCTTTATTCTAAGAGAACTAGTCTCTCTCGCCACGTCTAAAATGTGCTTAGCACCTCACTCTGTGCATAGTGGCTCCAATCTACTCTCCGTCTCCGTTTCAGGGCCATTTTGAGGCGATCGCATTGCCCTCAGATACCCTCAAAGGGCTTCTCCGCTGGAGGGCCAAGGGGGACCAAGAGAAGGGGGCAGGGACTGGTGTGTGGAATGATCTTTCGTCGGCGTGATTTGTACATGGCACCGCCTCCCGTGCCGAAACCTAATTCCAGCCGGTGCCAGGCGGGTGGTTGCAAAAGAGCCTTGTGTGACACATAAGCTGGCTCAACTGGGAGCTTGTAATGTACCGACCTCAGAGGATTTACCACCATCCCAATAGGGGACGTTACCGCATTTTGTGATTCGGACATATAAAGGCTGTACATCCGTGTCTCCGTGGAATTTCGCCTATAATTACCTTAAGATGCGTGTGGTGCTGAATAAAGTGCCGTTGATAAAAGAGAGACTCCATCAAACATCCAATCCATCAGTTTGTTCACCAATTTTACTTAATTTAGCAAGATTTTGATTCTAAAAATTTAAATGAAAAGATAAAATGAAGAAAACAAAATTTCCCCCTTGCAACAAAAAATGAACAACAGCAAATCACAAAAAAATGCAGTAAAGCACCATAACCTAAGAAGCAGGTTTTAAAAATAGTTTAATTTGAATATACTATTAAAATGAGTGTTCTGAATTAAATTTATCGATGTTAACTTTCAAGTTTCTGCCATCACAAATAGCACACTACACACACATCACAGTCAAAATTATTCTTATGTAAATGACAAGGTAGTTGTGACATTGGTTGACCAGGATCCATTTAAGAAGAGTTATACGAGTCTCTATGAGAAATTTCTCCTGCAAAACTAGTGGTGAAACATTAAACTACACGTTTAAAACAACCGCGTTTACTCCGAATGATTCGCTTACTGCAATTGAAAAACGTTCAAATCGTTTTTCAAAGCAATTGGTGGGAATCCAGCTAGGTCGATGATCAAATTATGAACCTTATGCTCAATTACTTTTTGACCATACTAACATGATGGAGGATAGTAGTGATAGAAGATCGGTTAGCGTACATTTCACTATTTACGACGTCTCTAGTTTTGCATAACCACTAACCACGAATGACTTTGGCACTAATAAGAGGCTCATTACTCTTCATGGCTCTTCTTTAAGCACTCTTTTCTCTACGTTGACACACTTCATGTAACGAAGGGTGCATAAAATTTATCTTATATCTATTATTAAATTAAGAAAGAAGAACTTTGTACTTTCACATTAATATTTAATCACGACCATGGTTTCAACGTTAGACGTCTATGAGACCTGATGATGACGTCTAACGTTGAAACCATGGTCGTGATTAAATATTAATGTGAAAGTACAAAGTTCTTCTTTCTTAATTTAATTATGAATCGCTTTCACATAGTTACGCCTCAAACAATTAACTTATATCTATTGATAAAGGAATTCTACCACTTAAAGCAGGATCTCATGGAAAGTTCTGTGAATCTCTGCAGCATGTTCTCTTTCCTCCAAAATGGCATATACTTCCCGCTCAACATCGAGGGCATCTTTGATTATAACTCGACCCGAGAAACATCCACAAGGCCTTCAAATGCAAACTCCAGGCAAACTCTGCGTCCATGTCCTATTCAATCCGTAAAGTAAAAAATAATCAATGAGTACTAACGTCGTCTGTAGTACTGATTTACGATACATGTTATTGACATTTACGTGTTTCTGTCCCTTTATTCTAAGAGAACTAGTCTCTCTCGCCACGTCTAAAATGTGCTTAGCACCTCACTCTGTGCATAGTGGCTCCAATCTACTCTCCGTCTCCGTTTCAGGGCCATTTTGAGGCGATCGCATTGCCCTCAGATACCCTCAAAGGGCTTCTCCGCTGGAGGGCCAAGGGGGACCAAGAGAAGGGGGCAGGGACTGGTGTGTGGAATGATCTTTCGTCGGCGTGATTTGTACATGGCACCGCCTCCCGTGCCGAAACCTAATTCCAGCCGGTGCCAGGCGGGTGGTTGCAAAAGAGCCTTGTGTGACACATAAGCTGGCTCAACTGGGAGCTTGTAATGTACCGACCTCAGAGGATTTACCACCATCCCAATAGGGGACGTTACCGCATTTTGTGATTCGGACATATAAAGGCTGTACATCCGTGTCTCCGTGGAATTTCGCCTATAATTACCTTAAGATGCGTGTGGTGCTGAATAAAGTGCCGTTGATAAAAGAGAGACTCCATCAAACATCCAATCCATCAGTTTGTTCACCAATTTTACTTAATTTAGCAAGATTTTGATTCTAAAAATTTAAATGAAAAGATAAAATGAAGAAAACAAAATTTCCCCCTTGCAACAAAAAATGAACAACAGCAAATCACAAAAAAATGCAGTAAAGCACCATAACCTAAGAAGCAGGTTTTAAAAATAGTTTAATTTGAATATACTATTAAAATGAGTGTTCTGAATTAAATTTATCGATGTTAACTTTCAAGTTTCTGCCATCACAAATAGCACACTACACACACATCACAGTCAAAATTATTCTTATGTAAATGACAAGGTAGTTGTGACATTGGTTGACCAGGATCCATTTAAGAAGAGTTATACGAGTCTCTATGAGAAATTTCTCCTGCAAAACTAGTGGTGAAACATTAAACTACACGTTTAAAACAACCGCGTTTACTCCGAATGATTCGCTTACTGCAATTGAAAAACGTTCAAATCGTTTTTCAAAGCAATTGGTGGGAATCCAGCTAGGTCGATGATCAAATTATGAACCTTATGCTCAATTACTTTTTGACCATACTAACATGATGGAGGATAGTAGTGATAGAAGATCGGTTAGCGTACATTTCACTATTTACGACGTCTCTAGTTTTGCATAACCACTAACCACGAATGACTTTGGCACTAATAAGAGGCTCATTACTCTTCATGGCTCTTCTTTAAGCACTCTTTTCTCTACGTTGACACACTTCATGTAACGAAGGGTGCATAAAATTTATCTTATATCTATTGATAAAGGAATTCTACCACTTAAAGCAGGATCTCATGGAAAGTTCTGTGAATCTCTGCAGCATGTTCTCTTTCCTCCAAAATGGCATATACTTCCCGCTCAACATCGAGGGCATCTTTGATTATAACTCGACCCGAGAAACATCCACAAGGCCTTCAAATGCAAACTCCAGGCAAACTCTGCGTCCATCCCCTTATCAAATCTCACAGGGGGCTGGGCAAAGAGGTCATGGGGAAGAACTGACATGAGCAGCTCGCCTCCCAACTAAAGTGCCTAAGTCAGACGCGTTGGTATTTCAAAATCGCAGAGCCAAATAAACGAGCTTGCAGTGAAACCTGTCTCAAGCGGCAACCGAACGGGAGAAAGAAAAGAGGTCGCTGAAAGAGTTGAACACTGGATGGAGGAAACTGGTTTGAGGATTCCAAGAGTGAGTACAAAAAAACGAAATGAACACTAAATAACCTCTATGTATAAAACAAGATTTCTGCCCGCTATGCATTTCCATAAGGCTGTACGGATTGCAACCGAAGTCAGTACATAGGTGCATCTCATGCTCCCAAACACCATAGTGCTACATTTGGTTTCGCCCAAGGCGTTCTTGGCTTCGTTTTCCAATTACCGTGTGTTACGTCACGTAATACTACTTCTGTGGTTAGGCATCCTCCCCGGGGTTAGCACACCTCTTAGCACGCTAGAAGAGAAAACATAAAAACGCTTTATGACCATGAAATCCAAGTTCCAAATTTCTCACTTCTCTGCGTACTACCCTTCCCGAGCATCGCCAGGGAAATGAAGAACGATCTGAGGTTTTCCCGTCGTATGATGATGCTGAAGTTGTTGCGGGTTTCCCACCGGATGAGGTTCTACATCTCAGCCGACGTTTCGATGGTCGTTTCGTCCATCGTCATCAGGGCTTGTCTTCGAGTGGAGTGATCCGACTTATATAGTATAGGCTCCTGGTCAGGTGACTTGTTGGTCCGCCTTTTCCCGCCATTTTTCCCGGGCCTCGCTGATTTATTTAAGCACCGGTTTCCATGAGTTGCTTAGGGCGTAACCAGAATCACGATTCATGGTGTCAGTCGTCGTTCGAATTTCATCGCCAGGTAGCCGGCTTGTTAATGGATACGACTGGCATGGTTATCGACCTAGAGCTCAAAGACTTTATGTTTCTTGGAGGAGGAAGCATATGAACTGATAGTTTAGGTCATTTGCACCATAGGGGAGGCAAAGGAGGTGGAGTGAAAATAAGCGTTGGCATAAGCGTACTCCTAACGAAAGGCGCCAAGGTGACCTCGGCTTCACGTCCCAACCGACAGATGGAGTGCTGCATTTAAAGTTTCCTCTATGAAGTAATACCTCACCACAATTGCGATGAATTATTTATGCAAAGCTGCAAATGATAATAGGGAAAAGAAAGGTAGTAAGTACCTGAAAATATGGTTCTAGATATAGATACGGAGAGAATGTATATTAAAGCCATCAAAAATCTACTCAAGGTTATACACAACCATACGCAAGCAGTTAAATTATATGACGGTGATTTCAATTTATAAGCTTAAAAAGAAAAGTTAACATACAATTTCACGGAGTTATTGTGGAGATGGCAGAAGTAATTTCCTGTTCAATGGCGTCTGATGCGTAGTTTAATATAGTTCTAATGTAACCGTGACGTGCAAAGTAAAAACTCGTTTAAATTAAACCGCGTTTTAAATTTTTAGATTATAATTCCGCACGAATAGTAAGCCACAGGCAATCGTAATTTAATAGAATATCGTAGCTAGGGAGGTTGAACTCGCCTATGAATCACATGAAAATGGTCGAAACTTAATTAGGAGTGTGAATTTTGGCTCGTTCATCAGCTACGGCATAAAGTTCAAAGATGAAAACCGGAATGTATATCGTTCGTTATCACGGTTACCTAGGATACAGCGCGTGATATATCCATAACTAGCGCTGGCGGGATTACCTTTTTGGTTGACCAATTCGAGAGTGACATCAAAGTAATTACTATCACGAGTGAAGCGCTACAGCGCGCCATCCAAATTATTGCCACGAAAAATAACTGACGAGGCTCCCTGTAGTCAGAACCATGGCTACCAGTATTTTCAATTAAAGTTGCATCAGCCAAATGTAGACCAAATTATCATTGAAGGACCTCACTTACTAATGGTATTTTTACGCCAGCGTTTTCATATTAAGATTTGGAACCTAATTACATATTGATTGCATGGCTCTCTGCAATTTTGACGAGCTAATTACCTCTTAAATGGCAAAATCAGAGGTATTGACTCAAATCTGCGAAATTAATAGAGTTGAATGTTGCTCGTGAAAGAAATACATGGGCAAATATGTGAGGTTGTTTGTATAGATTAGAGAAAAAATCTCAAAATAAATTGTCATTAAACCGCAAAAGCAATAAAAATTCTGGAATTAGTTCTGGCTCTTTTTTGTACTAGGAACAGAATATCTATTGTACTATTAAAATATCGTACATGGGCTTTTTACAGCAATTTAACTAAAATTATTAGTGAACAATATTTTATACTAAAAGGCCAACTTCGTTCATTTAATGGAGCTCCTTTCAAATTGCCTTTCGTATTTCTCAAAACCACTCCTCTTTCTATCTTTTGAACATCTCTACGTTTCGGGTCATTTTTTTTCGAGGCCAGTGATAGCATAATTCTCTATTACCTGCTGAACAAAATGATTATTTTGCTGAAACTCTTGTTACAGATTATGAGTATTCATTAATGCGACACAAGGAAACAAATCATATATCCTCCTTCTCTTATAATTTCACTACTCACGCTAGATTACGCCACAACTGGTTCGCATATGTGAAGAAATCTGAAGAAAATTGTCAAATATGGAAAAAAACATCCATTAGCTTCACTATCTCTTTTTCTCATCTCGATATATTGTGGCAGTTAAACAAGGGGAACAGACTGAAGAACATCTTTATCAGGCTTCTTGTGGCAGCAACAAAGAAATAAAATATGTGCTATGGGATGCTCGATTGTTATGAATACGACTTTCTGGGGCAACCGATGAAAATTTTAAATATAAAAGGCAAATATAGCTTTTAATGTATCTAAGCTGACTCCTCTATATCGAACAACTTGGTCACTCTGAACCGCCTAACAAGTTATAAGTTTGCTATCCTTGCCAAAATTTCAAAACTTTCATGAGGAACAATTACTATCTCTCGTTACTATTTTTGAGACATATTGCTCATTTAAGCTAAGGCTACCAACTTGAAATTTTTAGGTCACATAAATGTTTTCCTTGTCAATATTTGCATGCAGGTCAAATAAAAGAATTTAACCTCACCAATTATAATATGTAAAGTTTAAGTATTAGGGATTCTCAAGTGGTGGTAAATTTTTACAAGTAGATCACGGACGATTTCAAGGTAATAACATAAGCTATAAACAAGTAAATTAAGCGACGAAAGATAATACACGTTCGTTCGAGTATTCGTTTAGCTTCTTCTAAATAAAACATTCAGATGAAATATGTGAGTCGTTTTGGAAGTAAAAATGTATTATTTACTCCTCCTATACCTAAATAAACGTTTTAACGTAATCCATACACAAAAATTCGTTGCGGGTCGTCCACTAATCCAGCTCTCTTAAATCATCCTTAAAAAATTGTCAGAAAATAGTTTTTTTGAGGCTGAGGCCTTAAGTCATAACTGAAGTCGTCTCACCAAATTGGTCGCTATGAGCAGAAAAAAACATAAATGACAACTTTTTAATTAATTGTCGAAACTTCAGAACTTCTATGAAAAATACATTCTGTCGGAAAATTTAAGTATATTTGGAAATAAAATTTCATCAGTGATATTAATACGTGTTGGAAAAAGTTTTCGGATATTACGATTCGATTTTAGAAAAAAAAATGGAACGAGTCACTCTGGTTAGTTTACAATGGCAATTATTTTTCTTATTGCCGGAATTTAAAAACTAAAAAAAATGCATTCATGCATGGAAATAAAATTTAACCAGCAATATAGATACGGGCTGTAAAAACTTTCCGGGTATTATGATTCGCTCTCAGGAAAAGAAATGATTGAACGAATCACTCTAGTTTGCTTCCAAGGGCCGGTGCACTCGAGTGAAAAAGGTGCTACATTGGAGGGACGGGTCCTGGACGCCAAAGCGACCGAAACATTAGCATGGCAGGCCGTCAAGACCCCCCACTCCGACGCTTCTTCGTTAGCCTGCCAACTTACTCCGCCCAGCGAAGGGATCCGCCACTGTGTGATGGAGATGAGGGCAAATGCAGCGGCGAGATAAAGGGATTAAAGCTTCGACCCCCGTCCTCCGCTCTCGGGAACCCTTGAGGAAGATGTGTCAAAGTTTACGCGATCATCGGGCGTGACAAAGTCACCACGGTGGCCCGGCCTGTTAATCAAACTGGCGGAGTCGTGCGCTACTTTGCAGAACTTTCTGCGTTAACAATATCGAATATCAGGGTTACAATTTAGTCGTACATACTGAGGGATAACATTTCTTTTGCTAAATTTGCAATGGCAATGGATTGTTTTACCCTTTATAACCCAATGTTGCTTCTAAGCAACATCAAAAATGTTTAAACTTTCAACTCTTTTCAGGAAATACCCATAATTTTGTTGTGTAAATTTTAATTATGAAATAGTTAGCTGCCACGATAATTATCATTGAGCATAAAATTTTCAAGTTTTCAAAATGAAAAATCTTGAAATTTTATTTCTCCCACAATCAGGTCTGGGTTATAAAGGGTTAAAATGTTTATCAGTTATGATGTTAAATGATACTTTGTAGATTTTGTACAGTTAGGATTAGTAGAAACACGCTTCAATGGTGAAGACTTTTAACACTCTCAGTCCGAAGGTAAAAATTTTAACTTTGCCCATATCCGAAAATTTTTTAGTAGCGTAGTCGGCCGTCATCTATTGATGGCGCTCGGATCTGGGTGAAGTCCGGCGCGTCATCTATAGATGACGCTCGGTCTCTAAGTGCCCTTAGTCTGTCGCGTTACATTTTGGAACGCTATTTGTCGCAAGGCTTCTCACCGACACCATTTTTGAATGGCTAAACAAAATCCATGAAAGTAGAAATAACTGTTTTCACTGCAATGAATCATTCATTGAATACTTAATTTTATTAATGAACATAAAATTTATGCATTATAATGATGGAGATACTTGTATTTAAAAACAGGCTTAATACTCCTTATTTTGACTTATGTTACAGTTTTTCTCTAATCGAAATTATACTAACATGTTTAATATGAAAAGTAAATATAAAAACATTTATTACAGTTTCATAGTATGGATGTTGCTAATAACCTAAAAAGTAATTTCGACCAAAGGGGGAGTTATTGATTTTGGAGCCATTTTGTATTGATATCGCGTTCAGTTGAACATGAACCAAAATATCCCCTATCAGATTGGAAAGTTATTATTCAATTTAACCACAAAACTGTTATAAGTATGTGTACGGTTAATGTTGTGCATTTACATCAATGTAATAAGACACCATAAACGTATACAGCACAGGGAAAAACGGTGTACTACACGCCAAAGTTTACTCAAATTATGTGAAAACTATAGTAAATTCTTCGAAATAACAGTTTTATTCAGGTGTTAAATTGATATCAGTAAAAAAGAGCAATCAGGCGCATATCCAAAATTAAGTTCTTTAAATAGTTGTTAATATAAATTATGAACGTATTTTAAAAACTTTGCGATAAATATCACGAAGCTATTAGCATGTAACGTATTGTGACTCAAGTTGTCGCGTGGCCTCTACCAGACTCCAAAAACAAAAAAAAAATCAAAATGCTTTTTACAAATGTGACAAAATGTATAATCATATTGATAACTATTTCGGGATCATTAAATAATAAGATACAAGGAATATGAGTTTCCTAGCTATGAAAATACGATGTGAGCAAAGAAAAGAAAATGGGCTGGTGTTTGGTAGACGCCACGAGACCAAAGTAGGGTTAAGATCACATGTTCCATTGTTACAAATTTTAGAGGTTTTAATACCGACGTTAAATATGCGGTTAGTTCTCTGCTACTGGAAAAATTAACAACCTGGAAGTACCCCCAAGAATAAAGGTTCTCCAGACAAGTACAAAATATCATTTCAATAACATTGATAATTATAATTACATGAATAAATCCCATTCTTCTCAGCTATGTGAATCGAGTTTCACAAGTTTTGAATTATTAACTGGTTTGTTCTTTGTAATTCATCCAGCTGATGGCACTATTCTTTCTCTAAATCATTTGAGTACAGAAAAAGGCAGTATTATTTTGAACTTTAAACCTAGGTGATAAATAAAATAATCAATGGTTAGCATATAGGCATTTGTTGTTTACTGCTACAGGGAATATGAAAACAAATTCATTCCAATAATGTTTGAAAGTTAACTTTATCGACGCTATGGTACACCAATTATGATGTTTCAGTCCGGAATTTTGTATTTTCCTCCATATCCAGCTGCTACATGAATAATTAGCCGTAAGAACATATTTGCATGTTCAGGCATGGAGTTGTGCATGGATATATTTTAAAAGCGTAAATCTGAGCTCTAGAGGATTTTAGTATATAATAATGTGAGGAATTGGCTACTTAAAACTGCAAAAAAAATTAAAAGGAAGATAACCTATCACTCATGTAATGCTTGAATGACCCCTTTTAGTAGGCAGTCGCGGAGAAATTTCAAGAGTAGAGAGAGACGTAGTAGAGGAAGAGCAGAGAATTTTGAGTGAGTCAGAGGATGAGTTCAAAAAAAAAAAAAGAAGAAGACCAGATGGGAAAATAAAAGACGGCAGAGAGGCGGGACAAGTGAAGGGCCCAGTTTGGTAAAGATCAGGAGAGGGGATGGATGAATACGAGAGTAAAAAAAGGAAGAATTAAATGAAGGGAGGTAGGGAGAGAAAAAGCCAATAAAACGACCGGGAACTCCAGAGTATGAGTCCGACTGACTGAGTGTAAGTCCGGGACTTTCCCCACCCTTCCCTCTCCCATGCTAAATTCTCCCCCTAGAATCGAATGCCATCTTCAAATGAGCCATTTTCATTAATTGGCCTCCGACGGAGCGAATGTGGGACGTGAAAGGTGGATCAGAGGGTGAGAGTGATGGAGGGAGGGGCTTGTGGGGCGGTGGGAGTTGGGGTGGGATGGAAAAAAGGTGAGATTTGTGAAGCGGGGAGTTGGCGGACGGCTGTATAAGATCGATAGATGGATCTAAACTATATTCTTTCGACTGATCGAAACGATATTCAGCTGTCCGGATGAAGCGAGAATACAATCACAGAATTCCGCTCATATAAATCATAAGGTAATATGATTACATAAATAATATAAGTTGTTTTTAATTGTTTTTTATATCATTTTTAAAATTTCCGCATGGCATATGTATGCGTGGAACTCTCTGACAAGCAATGAGGCTTAGAGGGACCGTGTATGCTGAACGCAATCAATGGATATAGTCACATGAAATACTCATTGAAAAACAACAGAATTCTGTGAATTTATATAACTAACTAATCCGATTACCTAATCCTTAATTACGGATATAATAGCTAACTTTTCCAAAGCATTGTAACCAAAAGCATTTCGATCGGTTATGGCCAAAGAAAATGTGGTATAGGATCTCGAGTACATGATCAAGATCGAATGCAAAGATACATCCTGTGGTTGTTAATTTTAAGACCGGCAGTCGCTTGCCACCTTTGTATGTTCATTGGAATAACTAAGATTCTTCATCTGACCACTCACGGTAATAACCAATATCCATCGTTCTGCAGAAGTAAAAAGTTGTGGAAATGTTAGGACCCAAAATTGACATTCATTATCCATAGATTTGAACTTTACTTCTAGCTGAAACCTACAATTGTGCTCAAAATTTTATCCTAAAAGTCCTAAATTATTTTAGCGACTATATTTCCAGATATTTCTTCCTCTTTAGATGTAACGCTGACATGGAGAAATGATAGAACGAAGGCTTTCACGGTGATGGTTTGATCTTTGCATTTTTTTGTTTTTTTTCTGTGCCAATTGGTTTGTGGACAACAATTTAGATGGATTCTTCGATCAGAATACGCTGGCAGGGTAGCCATTGACACTGCGGTCCAAAATCCAACTAATATGAAAAAACCGATAAAAATGCAGAGATGTATAAGAAAAAGTTTTGAATGAATATACATCCCAATGAATAGGTCAAAACACCATCCTGATTTGGAAGTATTTTAAAATATATTTTGTTGATTAATGTTGCTAAAATTAGGTTTTTTTACAATAAGATAAATATTAAACCAGAATAAAAGAACTTTTCATTTATAATATCCGAAGGAAAAAAAAATGGGTAGTTTTTGCGTATAGATACCAATTTTGGGAGTAGGCTGTCGGGCACGGCGGTCCATTGATACTAAAAGGGTTAGCGAAGGGGTTAATCACAGGGTAAAAACCGGCCATAAAGGGAAGGAGAGGATAGAGGGGAAATATTCCGACTCCTGGACTCCACTCTCGTCCCCGCAATTCAACTGACATGGATGAACGGCGGAACTTGCATGGGTTCCATCCATTAGGCGCAGAGAATGAAAAAAGACAAAAAAGAAGGGCGGGAAGACTGTTAGGACTGGGGATGTAAAAAAAGAAGAAATTCACTCCTGGAAAATTCCTTTTTGAAAAAATCGAACTAGATATTATCCGAATGAACGTTGGAAACAAAAGAAAGGAGATGAATCATAAAAAAGAAGGAATGCGCGTCAAAAATCATTTTCAATTCTTTCACGTGAAAAGATATTATACACGCAGTTGGTGAAAACATGAAAAAATATGGAGAATCATTCCCTGTATGCCAAAGTAGGGTAGCTAAGTTGGGTAGCAAGGATTGGTCGCCATTTCACCCTTCCTAAAATCCCTTTGCCGACCAGCTAAAATTCAAATAATATATATGAAACACAATACGCACTTCAAATTAGCCGTTAAGCCGTTACTAAAATAGTTTAGAAATTTCAGAGAAGGGCACCGTACTATAGAGAATACGAGAAAATTTAGACACAGAATAAGACGCCCCTCAAATCATAAACGACATTTATACATTTCAATTTGGAATCTCAATGAATTGTAAAGGGAGACAAATATATACACAAATGAGTATTGTGAGCGATGATTAAATATTAATTTCATACTAGTATAGATGGCCAAAGCAAATATGAAAGATAATTCACGATTTCTAGGAAAAAGGTTTTTGCATTATGATCGAAAAATTAAATTACTGCTAACGATTCCGAGAAATAGAATTGCAATAGCTCTAGTAGCATTGAAAATTTAATTTAGCATAAAAAAACTTCAGTGAGCTTTTCATTGAGGTTCATAAGCAGGAAATTGGCTTAAAAATATCAAACTCTCTACTTAGAGTAATTAATTTATTGAAATATTTATAAGGGTCAAGATTTTGATGGTTTTAGGCTAGTTGAATATTGAGCGTTGTGCAAACTATTCTAGATTTTAGTTAAGAATAAATTAGCAATTTTATGGTGCACATTTTTACGTTGAATTTTTGATTTCAGAATACACTTCATGTTAGGAATTGAAGCTATTATAGACATATTTATTTAAGTTTCTACCATTGCTAGGAATCCGATAAAACTGTCCGATAAAAATTCGATATTAATTAAAAAGAATGTTAGTACGGATGACAAAGCTAAAGATACAAATTCACTTCATTGAATTGTTTCAAATGAATATGACAGAAAAATATGCTTTCTGACTGTACTCATCTAAAATAATTCACAACAATGCTCACTTGTTTGAATGTCATTCATGCATAAAAGATATATTCACTGAAATTGCAAATTCCGTTCAGGTATTAGGTGCATTTTACGTATTTATTAACGCTTTTGGGCTATTCTGAAATTGTGTTCTGTTGTCTTTAAATATTTGAATACAAAAGCGAGGAGCTAACAGAATTGAAGATAGAAATTAAATTTGCAGCAATGAAATTAGGGCAGTTTCTCTCTGGTGATATTTGAATTGAAGGTATTTGAGACACTTCAACAAACTAATTAAAACGGGAAACGGGTGGGCATGAAGCAGCAGACAAGAGGATGTTTTGTTCCTCAGTTTATTTTTTTCCCTATTTTTGACTGGACCAAAAATGCAATCATCGGCCACAAAACATTCTGCCGTTTCGAATATTTATCTTGATTAATTAATATGTAATTTTAAATATATTTGTAATCATTAGCCAGAATGGAAATATGACGCTCTTTGCTACTTCATTATCAACAAAAATGCCTGCCCACGAAAACCAATAATGAATTTTGGAGCGGATATTATTTGCATTTCAAAAATTTGCGTTAGTAATTCAGTGACTCCATAGTATTGCATCACGACACATCGCTGTGAGTGTTTTCTCAATACAAACAGACAACCTAAAAACGGTAGGTAAACCCATCACTGAGTTTCGATGTTACCTACAATTTCCATAACCTGGTGACAACTTATGTTCATAACTACGATAGTAGAACAATAAATTACGGATTTTAATAAGTCAAATCTGTTTATTAAACACTACCTCTTTCAATTAATTAGAAATAAAGTCACAGCTATGGAGAAAAACTTTAAATTACTTCTTTAAATCCAGAAGATGGGAAATGAACTCAACTACACGTCAATCAATTTCAAGCCATCTCGATTATCAATTAATTAGAACAAGCTTATTTAATGAATAAAAGATTAATTTATCCAAGACATAAAGAATAAGGATACTGGAGTACTCAGATGAATGCCTAATATCCATACGAAAACCTTATCACAGATATTACCATTACATTTCAAAGGTATAGTTTTTAAAATTTAGGGATACGAGAAATCGCAATATGCATGTATAATATGGTTCTATATTTTTCCACAACATTACAACAACTTAAACAAAACACTACTGAGTTACAATACCGTATATTTAGACAAGAAAAAATATTTATGGATTATTTAGGATGTTGCCACGCATATGGAATATCCAAATCAACTACGTAAAGGAAAGTTGTATTGACCAAAGTATTCACCCAAATTTACTGACATCATTACTATTTAAATGGAATTAACGTTTAAGCTGTTTTACGGGAAAAAATGAAGCTATGAAGCTATAAGCTAGGAGGATTTTAAATTTTCGTGAAAACCTATCATTTCACAAATATTGACAAACATTTTAAGGGAAGCATCCATGCACACTTTAGGCAAAAGAAAATAATAATTTGTTGGCTTTGAGATGAAATCGCCATCGGTAGCATTTATTGAGCAGAGAAGAGTTATTTCAAGGTCCTAAGCAACTGAGTGATGGCATTGAAAGTAGGCAGACGTATACAGAGATTGCGTTCGAATGAGATGAAAAGGGCGTTTAAGAAATTTCAAAGCTTTTAAAACACCAATCGGACGCTTGGGGAAGATTCAACGTAGGTTTCTGAGGATACCCGGGAACCCTTCTAAAGACGCTGTGGGCACGCTGAAGCTTCCGCATGGGATACACAGGTGGGGCAGAAAAGATATAAAAAAGCAAAGTATCAGATATGTTGGAAAAAGAAGAGTTCTCAGGTTTGCGTGCCGGAATAGGTTTCCATTTTCCTTACCTCCCTCTCAAAATGGACGTAAAGCAAGTCAATGGAACGAATTGACCCGTTTGCTGCTTCGTGCTAGCCCAATTCCTTAGGCGTATTCCTTTTCCAGAGAACGTGGCGGTAGGAGAGAGATCGTTTTCCTTGCAGATCAAAAGGCATGCTTTAAAAGAAAACCCCTCTACGCTAGCAACGCCAATTCATTTATTCCCAGCGCAGAAGTTCCACATGCTTAAATTTTCTATTTTTTTACACTCTCCACGTGACTTTGAACTGAATGTCCACATCTTATTTTCTTGTGCAATCCGATAGGGGAATTATCCTCATGAGCAATGAGGGAAATTTATAATAAATGTATATTTGAAAACTTCCACAAACAATTTTTTGCATTGATCATTCAAAAATAACTTTGTTTAAGGATAGGTATAGGAATTCTGTTTTACTTCGAACAAAAAAATAGTTAAATAAATACTCGATGGGACTTGAAAGGCACATATCTTCAGCACGTAAACACTAATAATTTTTTCTGTTAGGGGTTGTATCCTTACGCCTTTCACTCTACGTCCACTTGGACGCCTTGCAGAGTAAATGGAGAAGAAATTAGTAAAGTATTTAGTGATGTTTGACTTGGAGTGGGGGCAAGAGTCTTGGATTCTCACCTAGTGGGTTTAAGTCCTGACATAATAAGGGAGATTCTATCCTAGCAGCTGATAGTAGTTAAGCTGAGGTCCCCTCGGAGCGTATTGTCAATAGTAGTCTAATGCCGAGGCAGGGTTATAAAATGACTATCAAGAATCAGTTTAAAATTAATTTGAGTTACATTGATGCATTTTTTGATATAAATGATGTTTTTAAAATGATCTACCTTTGTATATTGAGACAAAAATTAATATGGATGGTTGAATGGATTGCAGGGAGTAGAGCAAAACAAATTCTAGATCACAATCGTACGACTATTTGTCAAGCGTGATCAAACTGGACGATTGCATTTTGAAAGCAGAAGTACGGTTATGGAGACGCATTTTGCACTTTGTCTCATGATGCCGCCGGAGTGTCCATTGAGTTTTAACCCATAAAATTGTCCGTTGCATAAGGGTGTTCAAATTCAAAATCAAGAGGCCGAATGAAATATACCTCATGCCCCTTTTACATAAAGCACTTTCAACGGTTGCATGCCAAAGGCTCCAGTATTTTCAAACAAACTTCAATGAATATCTAATAATCCTAGCTCAAGGCAATTTCAATTAATTTTGTAAATATTTGAAATTCACAGCCGAACGGAATGTATTTTTCATTAAACCAACGATATTACTTATTGATGCCTTGATACTTTAAGTTAGGGTAAAAATAACTTTTCAGTGTTAGCTACTGCTAACACTAACATGGCTTTTACAAAAAAAAGTCATAAAATTATTTCTCACCGCCAGCCATTTTAAAATGTTATGACTTTTTCATATTCACAGCGAAAGATATAATCGATTTGAAATACTGCAAGCTCTGGCCGGGAGCAGAATATTTGAAATGCAGCTAGACTAATTCATAGCAACTGATATTCTCATCATTTCAGAAATCCCATCGAAAACATTAGTCAATTAATTGCATAGATTGGTACTCCAGGTAATGAGAGAGATTATATTTTGTGATCAAGAGTGAATACCGGAACTGTGTGTATTGGGATAAATTATTTAGCTAAATACGCAAAATACAAGTTGATATAAGGAGATAGGGAAAGCTTTTCACCTAACAGACATTCACTTTTATACGAGAAATTCTCTTCCAGGAAAATTACGAAACCTACTTCCTATTTTAACTTTAGCCATAAAAATGTAGGAAAATTTCAAATCAAAATATATTCGAAGGAATATACAAAAAGCTCAAAATAGTCTCACACGAAAAGATATTTTGCTATCCATATCTTAGTATTATTGATATCCAGTTATATCAATAATACTAAGGAAATGGATAGTATTTTGGAGCAAGAAATGATTAATAAAAATTGAAAATCAGTAAAATAGAGCTCAGAATGATTGACATCAAATGGTTTGATAAAAACATTGTCATATGAGCTAACATTGACAATAGCATTCGATATCGATAAAAACAGACACCATTTTACAAAGACTAGGCCGATGGGAAAATTGTTAGAGTTAAGCTGTATAAATTTTGAATACCGAACAGCTTTATTTGTATATATTATTTAAAGTCAGTCGACGAATTTATTCTTCGATTATTTCTACATAGTTGGCTACATTTTATTTCAGTGGTAAAGCATTTTTTAACGGATCGAAAAAAATAAAGACACAATGGATAATTTTTAAAATAAATTCCTTTTGAAAGCTAATCCTCGACTCGGTTCCAAACGAATTTCTTGCAATTGAATTATTCCAACCGTTTCCTTTATTGTATGTATATTAATCCATTTTGGGGTCCTTTACCCCAGGGTCCTTTTGGGGATGGAGATCGAAAACATTCAACGCTAATATTATTATTTCCATCCTCTTTATTTTCAATCAGAGGGGTCCCGATGTCTTTGTTCATTCGAAATGAAGTGCCTTAGCAGAGGTCAGGCAGGGAAAGAGCGAATAAAAATGGACCCGTTTTAATATTCCACCGCAACTCTACCTCTCGGTTTCTCAGTCAACTCGTTCGCTATACGTTTTTCTCCTTGGTCAACATTTTTACCCCACCCCACTCCGTGAACGCGCGACCTTTCATCCACTCGCATGACCAAACGGACTTACACAGAAAGGGCAACTTTCCCATGGCCACCTTTTGAATTATATTCTTGCAGTCTCTAAACATAACCAGAGGTTGAAGTGGGACGTCGAGACGGGCGGAGAGGTATAAGGGAGGAGACGCAGCCGGAGCGAGGAAGGGGCAGAGTTGATGTTTTAATTAATTAGCGTAGCAACCATCTCCCAGCGGCTGACAGCCAAGGACTTCATCAGATCAAAGGGTTGCTATCCGACCGGCCCTACCCACACCGCTGTCCAACATGTTCCCTCCCCACTTCATCAAGCCAATGGAGAAGAGGCCGAAAAGGAAGTATGGTTACGAATGTTTGGAAGAAGAAGGTTAAAAAGGAAGGAAGAAAAGAAACTCCGCTCCCTTTCCGGAATTTTGATAGGTGGCTCTGAACTCCTGACTAAATTGGCAGTTTTTCTGTGCCAAACTCCACCAAACACCATGGCTTTAAGTAAATTTTTTGGAACAGATTTTAATTGAAATGCGATAATCATTCACTTTGTAATAATCTCATGAAATACAAAGAACTTCTTCCACCTATAAAATATATTTGCCGATACAGAATATTTCACTACAGCATCACCTCCTCGGTAAAAAAAATGTCTGCGTAGAAACTCTACAAACTATTTTATTCTATTTTCTAATGGAATTAAGAAGATCAATTCGTCACCATTTTTATGAACACCTAAAAATCCAATACAATTACATTAAAATATATTTCGATAATCCAAACTTTTACTTTATGAAGAATGAAAAATCCAAATTGACCAGATTTGACGCGGATTTTTGGTTTCTAAGGCTGTAACTTCGACGTCTTCGTAACTAACGTCAGAATTCATGAATGTCTTAATAAGTAGCACGGGAACTCTGTCACTTAACAGCAATAATGTGACAATGCGATGATGGAAGTGGAAATGAAACAAGAAATATAAAATAAAATACCGAAGGACTTACAATAGCCACTACAGGATCATTTTTTCAGTAATTATTAATAAAATTAAAAGTTTATTGCTACAGTGTAACTGTATCCCTTATAAACCTGTGTTTCATATTTTCTTTCCATTATTTGCTCATTTATATATTTATTAACTCCATTAGCTTGACCGTTGTATAGTAGTCCTTGGGCGTTCTAGGTCAGCGCAACTGATACCATCATGGTGAAAATAAATGCAGGATTTGTAAAATCTCTCAAACGATAAAACTAGCTGATGCGGACGAGATGTAATGATATTTGAGGTTTGCGAAAAGGAGATGGCACTCTTTCCACAAATTCATTAATGCGTCAAGGATTCGGACCCGGGTCCAGCAGTAAGTATCCAAAGGATCTAACCAAGGGACCACTACCCGTTCCCATTATAATCGCGATCAAGATCTTAGGCGGAAATCATACAACGCGTTTTGACCGTTCAGTTATTCTCAAGCACTCCGTGCAACAGGACTGTAGGAGGTGTGACAGAGAACTTGAAGATGAATGAAGATGAAGAACTTGAACAGTCGAAACGCGACTTATGTCACTCAATAAACTATAGAAATTATACTCAACTTTATTGAAAGGGTGCCATATCATTACCATTGACTTACTGATGATTTATGGGAATGGAGTAATATGTAGTACGGATTATATGCCGTATGTCCCTCTGGATGTACCTTATCCTTGAAAATTTCGAACTTATTTTGGGATGAACCGGAGTTCTGTACCGTTTGGTGAGAAAATATCAACAATCAAATCAAATATCCTCCTGGAATACATGTATGCAAATGGCAGAAAGCATTTATTCGTGGTTTTGAACCTGTTCTACCAATTTTATAAATCTGAAAAAAATTAGGATTATACTTAGAGGTAGAGGTTACAACATACATTTTTTTCGGCGTGTCTCTTGCTTCCTAAATTTTTAAATTTAATTTTTAAATTTTCAAACTTATGTATGAGTTTTGTTTTTGGTTCAAAATTTTTGAAAAAATCAGGATGATAGAAAGTAATATTATATACACATTAAAATGAAGAAAACGATTTTACAAAAATAAAAACTGGATATATGGTTAAAAACCTAAAAATAGTGTTTCAATTTTTTTTGGTTATGCTCCATTGTTGAGACCTGAAATTTTGGGGAAAAACACAATTTTGCATGCACATTAAGGTTATATTTTTTATTTCTCAAAATATCAGGGGGCACTTTTCACCATCTTAACCTACTAGACTCATTTTGATTGTTTTTCGGACAAAACTAAAGATGATGTCACTCTCGGGTCATTCTAACACTTTTCTGCTATTTACAACGACTCTTTCGGTATTTGTGGTAGGGAAATTGGCTCGCTGATCGATTTTCATTTTTGGCCTCCAATTTCAGTCACTTCTCCTCGAGCAACATTCATCAATATTGGCATACTCATCGGAAAAAGGTCGTGTGTTTTGTTGCGTAAAAGCAAAAAGTTACAATTTTGACCTTTTGACCTCACAATTTGGATCCAAACCTAAATCAATAATTAATGGGATTTCAATGTAACATAATTCTAGATAGACCTACAATGGGGCTGGAGTAAAACCAAGCTCCCCCTTCTCCCTTCATGATGCCAAAAACGCTATAGTTGGCCACACTCACCAGTGTGAAGAGTTCCGCCTCCCAGCAGCAGGTCTATCCCACCCTCCCCAAGCAGTCCTTCTGCGTCCCGGTAGCTGATGCTCAGGGTGGTCGTGGTGGCCTTGCCCGCCGAGGCCCCCGCGGCCGCCGCACCGTCACCGCCGACCCCGGAGCCCCCTTCCCGTCCCTCCGCCCCCGCCTCCGCGTCCTCCGCCTCCACGAGCACCTCGACGGTGCGGCGGTGCTGCTGCTGGAGGTGGGCGAGCACCGAGGCGAGGCCCACCACGCCCCCGCCGCCTCCCCCTCCGCCCTCGTCCTCCACGGCGGAGACGTCGCTGCCCCCGATGGGCGAGCCGCCGCCCCCGGCCGCCCCGCCGCCCCCGGAGGCCCCCTCCTCCGAGGGCGGGCCTTCCTTGGGGGGCGACTCCTCGGGGGAGATGGCCCCCGGCGTAGCGTCGTCCCCCGCCTCCTCTCCGCCCTCCGCCCCACCGCCCCCGCCCCCGCTGTACATGAACACTGAGGAGGAGGGTGAGGCGTAGGACGTCTGCAGAGGGAGGCGGACCCCTGGAACCTCGTGGATGCCCTGTAAGGAAAAGAAAAAAATTGGTTATAAGTAAATATAATGAATGAAAATTGAGTTCAAAAAACGAAAATACGGCTATTTGGACTGGTATTCTGGCACTGGGAATCGGGCTGGTGTGGTGGCTACTGTGTTATCTTCCAACCCAGCGGGCTCGGGTTCAAATCCCGGTTGTGGCAGAGAATTTTCAGAGTGCCCTTTGCCTGCTTGAGTGCTGTGTGGAGGACATTTCAAGCGCAACACTCCGTCCGATGGGACGTTAAGCCGCGGTCCCCTTGGCGCCTTTTGATTAGAGCAGGTTAATCATTTCTGCATTTCTTCAGGTTTCACCGTTGTGTAGAAACCAACTCTCAGAGCTAGCATTAAAACATACCATAATGTTTACATTACCATGCGGCTATACTGACATACCAAGATTGTTTGAAGTATGTAGACAAACCAGGTACATAAAAAAAATTGAATGACGACGCTTTTGAAAGGTGCAGATGGCGCAATAAAATGAATTATACAAATAAACTCAAGGCATAACTGTCAATGTGATGCTAATTACCGAAAAGAGTGAGCTATTAGCATTTTGAGAAGAAGAAGTCTAGTTTTTATACGCATCATATAATTTTTGCTGGATATCTGCGTCATTATTTATAGACATGTCCACTATGTCATTCCATACGATAGTTTAACCCCATTTATAAACAAAAAATAACCGGTGAATGCCAATTTTTAATTTATCCAACTTCACTCAGAATACATTGCTTTTTAATTTTAATATGGTACACATTTCTCCTGATCAATGCTTAATAACTCGCGTCAGTCTGGTTTGGAGGACGTTTTTTTATATATGCTCAGCAGGGACATTAATATTGGGTCCTCCAATGACGAATTGATTCGCTTTCAAAAACCCGTAAATTAAAAAAAGTAGACTGCTTCACGCAAAAAAAAAACTGGTGGGTGAGTATAAATTCGGTAAAAAAATAAACAAACCCTCACGTCGCCCGGCAGTAATTTAACAAGAGTGTCAAAAAGTATTCGGCTGGTACTCCGCAGCCAGAAATACCCTTTCAGAACTGATCGATCGGAAGAGTTTAATGGAATTAGTGTTAATTAATAGAAAACCCAACCCTCCCCATTGCACTGAACGTGGGCGGGATATTGTAGCCGAACGCTTCAGCACCGTCAACACACTCTATTTGGTTTCATTTTCGCGTGCGAACAATTGAAATCCGGTCCGTGAATTTTCCCGGTTCGCCCCAACACGGCAACGAAGGGGATAATGTTAACGAGGAAGGGAGGGAAGTACCCGAATGACGTAGAGCTACACGCGAAGCTGTTCTCTCCGCGGACGGGAACAATGCGAGTGGACGCGTGGGTAAAAAAAAACAAGTGAAAAACGCAGGGGAAACAAAATACGAGCGAAATGCATAAACACCATATCCCTCCCCCGACGCGTTCCGTAGTTTTTCGAATCAAGCATTGCATTACGTGATCCATGTACGCGGAACTATTATTTCGCGATGTTTTTGTTAAAAACGCAGCCCGTGTGTCTTCGGCAACAATGCCGCGATGCACTTCCGTCTTCATTTTTCTCCATAGTGATGTTATTTTTCGTACAAAACACGGTCCATTGTGGGCAGCGCGAAGCAGGAGGGAGAAAAGACCATTCCTCAATACAGAGAATGCAGATTCTAGGCGCGTGCATGAACTTTGCTCAGATTGATCAATAGGAAAGCCGTGTACGATAGCGGCGATTGCCAACTAACCAAATAGTCCCATACAAGCTGGAAAAAACTAATTTGCTGCACTGTGACATGCACATCGCCAAAGGGCCAGAGATGCCTCCGTCCATAACACTGAATTCATAGGAATGTTTACAATCTGTTTGGCAGTGCTATGACCCAAGATTCATTGTTCCCATTCCCCGATTGCAGAGGCCAAATAAATTCTGGCTATGCTCATGCAATGCATATTTTTAAAGAGAAAATACACCAAATGGTGAAAACTCCTTATTTATTTTATGATTGAATCAAATAGTTATGCTGCATCATCAGTGTATGGTATAACTAGCATTTGATTTTCAGATAGGTAGTCAAGAAAGCACATCTATTACTATGGTTTCAATGCAATTGCAATGTAAAGCATGCTTCATCTGAAGTACTAGGCTCCATGTGAACTAAGATTAATACTTGACTTTTCATGCGCGCTTTCAGTCAAAACTAAAAATAACAATTAGCTACCCATGATGCAATGCGCGGGAATTTTCACAAAATGAGAAGTTATTGAGAGGTTCTCGTAATAGAATTCCCATGCAAATCCACACAGGAATGAATTGTCATGTCATGATGACGTTTCATGAACATCATACGAGAGCTTGGAACGTTAGAGAGGCTTCTTACAATTATGCAGCTGTTTTCCTGCAATATAGGTTTCAGATTGAAAATCCAGTTCCTATAATGGAAGGCTGTGATGGACCAAAGATTGCTGCTTGGCAAACAACAGCGCCATACTCAGTGTTGGTATTTTGCTTTTACATTTAATAAATTTGTTTCAAATTTCCAAATATTATTACTCAATTATAATTTTCTAACATAATAAGGGTATTTCAGGCATACAACGAGTAGCAAGCACAAAGAAGTCATTTGAAATTGTTCATTGCTTGATTTGTTAAGGCTAAAAAGTACGAAACAATATGACACATTGCGATTTCTGGAAGACTGTAAATAAATGATATCATTCTTATAAAATATTGGTCAATTTGTGGGCTTATAAAATGTGGAACGCAATAAAATAAGGGTATTGCAGTTAATCAACGAGTAGGAAGCACCAAAGATTCATTTTGAAATGTTAATTGTCAAAAATGGAACTGTTTCGTATCATCGAAACAAAGGCAGGAAATAGTATTAGCATAGAACGGATAAAGTAATTTCTTAATATCTATTTTATTTAATGTGACAACCACTGTCACCGCTTTTCATAGAATGAAAGAGAAGCAAGCGTAGAGAGAAAAATTATTCCTTTTCAATGCCCACGGGTACATTTATTGTGTGATTTTTTTTCCAAACTTCCATTCACCGTTGAAAACGACACGTGCAGTGGTCAGTTTTCCTCTAATTCGCGAAGTGCTTCCCAGAAACATTCCTCGACCTCACGAACCTAGTACCAATACACACTGCGTAGAAGTCAGATCACTAATTGCAAATTCGCCACCCATTCCTCTCTCCAACATCCGATGGCTGTTCGCCGTTCAAAAGCGACGGAAGGCAATGGATTGAAGAGAGACTAAGAGCACGCGTGCCCTATCTACCGAACCCATCGGACGATGCGAACGGACCCTGTCCACGGGTCTATCCAACACACGCGCCCTCTCTCTGCATGCTCTCTCTGTTTTTACATGTTTGCTTTTATTCCACGGGAAAAGGGTCAACAGCATTCTGGGCATTCGCTAATTGCACTGAGCGCGGAGGATCAATCGCCGAAGGCAAACAGTTCCCTTTTATCCAAAAACCCCTTCCACACTCCGACTTCGATAGCCACCACCACCATCCACCTCCGAACGTGCCTTAAAAAAAAAAACACCTGCCCATATATTCACGTGGGATACATTCGGAAAAATAAATGGAGTCGAAATAACGTAAAAATTCTACTCCATGCGTCGATACAGTTTTTTTTACACTTTTTCCTCGAATACGTCCGCCCCTTTGTTCCTGCCTGATTCGGCCTTTTCTCAATTAAGCCGCCGCACAATAATTAAAACAACAATGGAAAGCGTGCACCATGCTGTATGGTGTACATGCCAGGGTAATGCGGGTCGAATTGTTGAGCCGCCATTATCATCCGCGTTCTTTTCAGCGAGGGAAGCAATGATGGCGGTGGGTGTTGGTGGTAGTAGTATTATTAAAATTTTTGGATTACACGGCGGGATTACCTTTATACATCTTATAACCGGAATTTGCGTCGTGTTTTCCCTCTCCACTCCCTCCACGAACTCCTTACGCTTCCTCGCCGAACTCATCATCCGACCCGATCATCAGATGTTTTCGAAATAAAACGAGGAAATGCCGGAACGTAGACATGGATTCGGATAACAGCGTTTCGTTTTTGCACCCCTAAAAATAATCCCAAGCCCTCAGATGAGGCATGTTTTGTTCACGTTCAGCAGAATTCAGTATGAGATTGCGAAAAACTGTGCAATGCTCTTAACTATATTCATGCTATTTAAATTACCATTCAAAAGGTAAGTAAACGCCGTATTCGCAAAAAAATCTTAATTTCTTTAATTCGCAAAAAAATTAAATAACTGTACAATAAAATGTAATAATAATGTGCTAAAAATAATATGACAGCCTTGATAGCCAAATAATTATTTGATGAATCAAATTGGTAAATATTAAGAGTCACATTACGCCGTTAAAGTGCCTTAAAAAACTTATAATCATAGAGATAGTCAAATCACATATCCAAGCAAATTATGGCGTTCGTGGAAGCATTTATTTTAATGGTTAGAAACAATATGAATTAGTAGGAACTTTTGATTTGAATTCTTTCCTATTTACCTTAGTTAATAGCATCAAAATATGTTAGATACGTAATTGGAATACTGCAGGTACTAAGGCAGAAGGGGAGGGAGATGCAGCATTCTCTCTTTTCATTACTCTACGTTTTACCTCGGGATACCATCTCTTTGAAGTCTCTTGCATTTAAGCGCAAAGTTTAGATAAAATTAATATTCTGCTTATTCTGAATTTCTAAAAGTGATTATATTCAAAGCACCAAAGAAGAGATTATATCGAAAAGACATAGTTCACCAATCAAGGGAAGTATTTTCCCATCGATTACACGAAAATCCAGCTAAAAGGCCGTTTTCTTGACAAATATATTCTGCCCGTTTTTCTAACATTTTTTTCTTCATTTAAAAGGAGAATTGAATCAGGAATTCCATCATTCTATAAATGGGAGTGAAACTATCTACGTAAACGTAGCGTCATGAAGGTAATTGAGAAACTGAGGTCTAAAGAATAGGCTGATATCATCAGTTTTATTCCTCAATTAGGACCTTAAGCATCATTTTCCATAAATAATTTTGTGCGTGCGTCAAAATTTTGTTTATTATTTTGCTACACCCAAAGAACTGCATATTACGTCTTTTATTGAGTGGATTTTGAAATAATTTTTTAACTAAAACAAAAATTCATGACACCACATTGCGGTAACCCAATCTAATGGACCTCGAATATGCGACTCTCGGTTAGATTGGCTAAGAATGCATATTCCACGAAAGGATATTCGTTATCGGAGAGTTTCATTGAACCAGAATCCCTCTGCATGTTTCAATCAACGGATTGAAATGATTATGAATCCAGGAATATTAGGTTACCAATTAGTGCGGTAAATTTTTGAGCGCTATTTCAAACCACTCGAAAATAATATTCGGATCTGATACCATCCCATTCATAGTTTTTTTGCGCATCCTATAATTTTATCATTTCGTTAAAACCAGAAATTTGGATATTATTTGAGCATATCCAACTGCAAAAACCTGAGAAATCAATGCGTTACTCGCAACAATGGAGGGTATGAGTGAAATGGCAGCGTGAGTAAACTCAAGCGTTTTAATGAGAGAACGTATGTTGACGTTTCGAATTGATTATCGGAAGAAGTGAAGTTTGACCAGACTCTTTCCACTTCTCACCTTCTAGAAAACATAACAGTGGCGTGAAAAGCTTTTTAAAAAGGGAAAAGCACTGCAGGGTAATAAATAATGTCGAATATCGACATAAAATTAGAAGAAAGCAGCGCGAGTTAACTCAAGCTATTATTGAACCCTTGGTCTAAATTATTCATACTGCGCTATGAATGCAGCTAAAATGGAGCTATTAATAATCCAGTATTTCACTTAAAAGAATCAATTCAGCATTAGCCATGTTTCACACTAAAAAAATCACCAATTTTTCATATTGCATTGATCAGTGGCCAAGATCAGCGGGCCTACAGACTGTTCCAATTATGTTTCGGTACGACTGTTGCTCAGCCGAGGGATGGGCTATGAGAAACTTTGATAAGCAATTTTTAGTGTTAAGTTTGATAAGCGCTTAAAATTATCTGATGATATTTTGTATTTAACATTTTAAAAAATAAATATACTTTCACAGGTAGCGATTTTTTTCCATTTTTAGCTAAAAGAAGCAACAGTAATAACTGCTAACGCATAAAAAATGCATCGATTGTATTATAGGCTCATAAAAATCGCTATTCATCATTAATATTGCGTATTAAATTGTATAAATGCTGTCACAAGATACATTTAGATCGATTTCAATCCACATATAGTCTGGTCAACGGAGCGGATGCCTACGATTACACAAAGTCTTTACGTTAAAAACGGAAAAATCTGCATCACTGCCAAATTAAACGAAATCGCATAAAAATACATTTCGTTTAATTAAAATAGAATTTAAGAAGATAGTTAAACCGAAGAGTAGTCCTTAAGTTGCATATTCTAGGTAATGGTTCAATGGTGAATTAAACAAAGCTAATACCTATTTTCCGTTTTCCAAGTAAGCAGCGGACAGATAGGCAAGATAAAAGCAAATTAAGAACAAAAAAATCAATGCCAAAAAAATATATACAAGTTGTTTCCTTTTTAAAAAGTTGTAACTTATTTTTTCAAAATTTTTTCCAATTTTTTTAGAAAAAATTCTACGATTAAATCATCTTTGGATGATTTTATTCGAATAATTTATGTGAAATGTTTGTGGACTTGCTAAAATTATGGAGGAAACTTTTGGAAATCTGGCCAAAATAAGTTAACATGATTACAGCAAGAATTGAATAAATTGATATATACCTGGAAACTAAAAACTCCAAGAAAAACAGCACATAACCGAAAGTACCTCAGGAACAGGAAAAAGGGAAAAGATAACCTTAGCTGGTAAAATGGAAAAGCAATGGGTGATCTAAATAAACAGGCCGTGTTAGGGAATACCTAATGTAAAAGCTTGGACTTGGAGAGTTGATTATGTTTTGGTATTCCCCTGGGGCATGTGAATTACATTTAAAATTTAAATCCCTATGGCATTTATTTCACCGAATGAATTATTTAAAAAAATCGCTAGAGTTTTTTTTATCTGAAATAATAATAAGACCTGAGTTATGAGTGCAATATTTATGAAGTCTGCGTTTCCTCTGAATAATTAAAAACCTACGGAAAAATTCCCTTTGAATTCCACTGTTTAAATAATTATACATATGTTTCTGTTACAACCCCGCGTAATGAAGAACCATAGCGCCGGAAAATTGATGTTCTAACTCTACTGCATATGCTATTGGGAGCTTTTTACAGAAATAAGGGTTTCCTCATATTTAATGAGGTTAGTCAATGCCGTTGGCATCAATGCGTATAAAAAAATCACCGTATAGCCCACAATTACCGCTTGTAAAATATTGGATTATTTAATCGAAAGGTCGAGATTAGAAATATGTTTATCATAATCAAAATATTGTTTGACATTTCAATTTGACCAGACTACGGTCATATATTTTAATAAACATCCTTTACCCAAAACTTTCAGAATGGATACGCACGTAAGAGTTTGTTATATAAAGTAAATAGTGATAGGGTGACCTTCAATATTTTAATTTCCTCTTAATGCTTATACACAGGTTGTTCACATAGCTTCTTTTTTTTGCGTAAATAAAATTTCATCGCTAAATCTTCCATGTAACAAATAGTGGAAATTTTTTCCACAAACGACCTTAACAACCTAATATTTATCTGTCTATTTAACGCCGCGATAAACTAACATTGTTCATGTAGCTTCTTTTTTTAATAAATAAAATTTTCTAAGGAATACCTATTCAATGCAGCAAATAGTATAGAATTTGACCTAACACGACCTTTTATAATCTAGGGTATACAGCGCCGAGATCCACACACATTATCAATGTAGCTTCTTTTTTAAATAAATGCATAAAATATCATCTCTAAATATTCCATGCAACTAAATAAATGGAAATTTGACCTAACACGACCTTTATAATCTACTGTACACAACGCCGTGAGCTACATTCATGGTCGAGTAATTCTGAACTCAGTGAGAATGTGTGAAGAAAAAGAAAATACAGACTGCATCAACCATGAGAGAGAAACAAAAAAAACCTTGCATAAGCAGGTGAGTTGGTCCACGAATCAAGCAAACAAGAGCGGTCGTACGGGCATACCAAAACCCTCACGGCTACCCATCTCAAGCCATACACCCCTCGCATCACCTACACCCTCCCACCTCCTACGGTCCAGACAAGTAAATAGGCCGAGACGCTGGCAATCCTATTTTAATTACGAAGACTTGGTGGCGTTCCAATTTCGAGTCGCCAGCGGTGCCGGTGGTGGGGGTGACAAACAAGGGGGTAAGGCTGGCCTGAGGGAGAAGAGGGCTTGCGTCTGCCATAGGAGGAAGCCAGGGGGATGGGGTGGTCGCGGAAATACCTTAGCAACCAGAGAGGACAAAGGTAGGGTGGTAGTCCTGAGCTCTGGTACAAAAAAGGGTGGTGGATTTGGCTCGGAACTCGCTGCTCCCTTCCTTACCTTATCCAACCGCGTGGCACTCCACATATCGTTCATCACACCCTACTCGAGATCCCCCCTGCTGGGTAGTATATAGGGATAGGATCCACAGAGGAGGGGCGAAATAAGAAGATAACCTTTAGGTTCTCATTCGTTATTAATTTTTATGGTATTATACCGATAAAGATAGGCTTACATGGTGTACTAAAAAGTATTCTGGCAGTCTACTCTCCCTTAATGAACTTCCCTTTTCAATTTACCCCATCTATAAGTCCTATTCCCTTCCTTCCTCTACCCAGTCTACCAAGCGTTCCAACATTATTTTCAACATCCCCTGCCCTCTCAGTATTCGCTTCATCCATACCTTCTGTAGCCTTCGTATCTCATCTAGAAGCTGTCCCTCATCACCAACCATGTCGAGCACTTCGTCGGAGCTTCTCGTACCCGTCAACTTTACTTTCTCCATCCTTTACACTCACATCTCTAACGCTTCCAGTATTCTCTCGTTTTCCTTCCTAGTGTCCACGTTCGCACACCGTAAAGCACTAAATTCCATATCAGACTATTCACATAACTTTTCTTTGAACTATTACATAATTATCCTCTCATAAGCTCCTTCCTGTTCACGAACGCCTCCTTTGCTAACGCAATTCTCTTTCTGCTGTCTTTACTTATGTATGTTTTTCCTCTAATACGCTGCCCAAATAGTTGTGTTTCTCTACCTGTTCAAGTTTTCCCCCACTGCCTTAGCCTGGAGCTTCAAATTTCTAGCGCTCGATTTTTATCCATATTGAATATAAAATAGATTTAATGAGTAAAATTTTAACGGTGGATTCGCGAAAAACAAATTTATATTCCCTTCCAACACAGAAGATCCAGAGGGAGTTTGGAAGTAGCCTGGGGGTTATTATCGTAAAGTATGAACAAAAGGCTACGGAAGTTGTGAAAGGGCATCTGAGAGATCCTAGAATACAATAACGAGGGTTTCACTGAAGCTACTTGAACATTGGAAATGAAATACAAATATTTTTAAACAATCTAATTTACAAATTCATGGCATATTTTAAGAACTACACATTATCCGCGAGAAAGATAGCATTATACCGGGTACTTTACTTGGTAATAGTTGAGTGTCTAGAAGCATAATGGGCATCTGAATATATCCTCAAGAACACTATTAATTAGCAGTCGGTAGGTACATTGTACTCCATCCAACTATTAGCCAAAAACGACACAAAATACAGCTTGAAAATGCTTGCTTGAAAAATAATCTTTTTATCGTGTCTTATCGACTCTACCAAAAGGAAAAGTCTCCTTTTTTATAACTCATAGATAACCGTGAAGGGTAATCAATAACCAAGGAACAGTCTTTCATCAATCAACCTTCAGAGGAACAAAACGTACTCGATCATCGTAGATATCGAAGCTGACCGCTTGGATGTGCGAAAAAATGGAATCTTGAGAACAAAGGGGGACGTTAGAGACACGGAATGCGAGGCGGTAACGTAATTCTAACTCTCAAAAAGTTAGACAGACATCACTCCCAGCCAATAAAATACCTTGAAATGATCCGTAGAGAAAATGCAAGATTTACGCCTGTCGATAGGTATCATTATGAATGCTAGGAGCCTCTAACTTTCGGAAAAAATTTATTCTTACTACAGAAGGATGTTAATCATTGGAGAATGGATGATGTGGAGAATGAAATCATTTTTAACTTGTAGCAGAACGCAGTATCCTACAGTCAAAAGTGACAATTTTGCAGGCTAAAAATTAGTCGGGACTGGTATTTATTCAGAATACTACAAAGTGCCATTTCAGCATAAATTTGAGCGCATCCTAGTTGAACAGGTATCTTAAGACGTTTCGGAAAAATAATTCAGCACTATTTTAAACGTAACTGGACAAGAAGGGTAATATTTGGATTAGATTTGAAATTGTATATTTTGGCAGTAGTTAGTACTTTGAAAGGTGTACATTTTCATTGCAAATTGTTTTACATTTTTCTTTGATTCATTAAAGATTGTTGTTTACTACTTACTCAGAAATATCTTATTTAGTTATGAAGATGTTAAAGATAATAAGCGTATTAGATAGTCAAAGCATTAATGAAAAAAATATCAATTTATTTTATAAATTCTCATGAAAAAAATAAACTGCATGTAAAAGCTTGACAAAATTTACGAAAAGTTCTATGCATTTAGGCACTTTATCTCTCAAAATATAGAAGCGGAGTACTTTTTCCGATGAGAATTAATTAGAACATGAATTATATAGTATTTTCTGACACTACGGTTTCACATTTTTCCTAATTTCATCATATGATCCAGGTTTTAATTCACATTTATAGCCACACAAAATTGCATAAGGATACTACTCTTCATTAAATTATTTATGATATTTTACACTTATTTTATTGCGCGATGAATCTGCAGGCGCAAGTCTAAATCACGGGATGCAGAAAAATTTTAAACAAGGTGAGTGCAGGCGAAATGAGCACGATGCAGGGGAAATAACGTTGCGACGATGTGAATGGGAGGAGGTAGACTGTCCTAATGAGCGTCAAAGACGCGCTAGGCGAAGCACGGAGAGGGACACCGGGAACACTAGACAGGAACAGCCGCCAGCAGTTGATTACCCGACCCGCACCGACTCCCCGCTAGCACTGTTCCATTGCGTAACATTAGTCTCGGAATGGCTTCAAGTGTGGAGGCGTTCATTATTGTTCTGCTCCCTGGCCACCTCTCCATGGCACTCTGGCCCGGAACAAAAAGAACTCTTCATAAGCCGCACGATCTGTCGTCGGTATCAAAGTTTTATTGCTCACACACCGTCACGGCAGACAGACCGAGGGGCTAAGTAAAACAAAAACGGTCAGCATCGAGAAGATTAACTGCAGCGAAGTTTCTGACGGAATTTTTACTGTCTCCATATTTTGGAGGCCCATTGATATAAGAACAAAGCAGCGTATATATTATCAATGTAAGTGTCACGAGCCGATATATTGGCTGCATCATAGACTGGATTTGAATAATAATAATTATGCATAAGAAAATTATAGCCAACAAAAATACCGTTTTAATAAATAATATAACAATAAATTGATATCTAATAAAGTAACTTTATATTGCAGCTTTTCATAAAGTGCTACACAGTTCTTAAATTTAGGTCGGCACGTTCCGCTGATATCACCAAGTGCAGTGGCATCAAGAGGATTTAAAAATTAAACGGAGTTATTGTTGCAGAGGTTTCGATTTTGTACCGTAATAAAATATTTAATTCGCTTTAATTGTCATTTGAAAAAGACACTTTGACTGAAAACCTTTGCTTATGCATGTTCAAATTTAGTAAGTATAAAATTCCTTGTTCCTTACCCATAGCCACTTCATTTTGTGTAATCAAAGCACCATTTTATTATAAAATCAGTGGTGCCATGGTACCGGAACGCGCCGGAACGCCATTCCGGCACTGGTTAACAAAAGACATATTAGTCAAAAAGCGCTTTTACCAATTTTGTTGCCTCAAATTTCTAATTTAAACATTCATAACAAAGACAAAAAATAGTAAGAAAATGTAAATAATGACTTGTAATGAAAAAAACAGAGAAATGTTTCACTTCTAAAGAAAGTTGAGGTAAGTGCGTTTCGAAAATACTTACTAATTTTGCCATGACATCACTGTCTAAAATCAACAAAAAAGATCTAATCAATTTGAAAATAACTTTTCTCCCGTAATGTTTATACCAAAGAAGGCCGATATCTGTTAGCCAACGTAAACGTTTATATAAACAAAATTAACAGCTATAAAAGGAATACTATGGAAATATAATGTATTCCTTGCTTTATATTCAATGGCACATATTGCACCTTATAGTAAAATTGTTCGCACCTAATTCTACAACCTCGTATTTGATTTATCAGGATCAATACAATTTCCTTATAGAAAAGGTTAAAAATCCTAAAATATTATTTTATCCATGATATTTATTCCCTTATTGAGAATTGTATTCACCAGCAGACATTCACTATTAGCCTATTGAATATACCTTACGATATCCACATTTTTATTTGCTTATAAATACAGAAAACAGTGTAGGTATTTAACAGCGTGAATGATAATTGGTTTTAGATATCTTTAATTACTTTTATGACTTTTGAAAACGGTAAAATAAAGTACTGTTTAATTGTAACTCCATCAATACAGGAATATTTAAAAAATGCATTGTGAGTGTCTTTCACGGGTCGGTATTTTATACGATATGCAATTACTTAAGTCATACATTGACATTCATTTCAACCCACGACCGAATTTAATGAGTCATCTATTTCCTGCCGAAAACTGTAATGGGAAGCTTTTCCACGGAAATGGAAAGAAATAAGTAACTGGGTGTCCCTAATGTTCATTTCGAGCCGTCATCCCCATCTAAAAAGCCTCTCGGTTACTCCGGTTGGCTCCTGAGAGCTCCAGGGTGTTTACAGTGGCAAGCAATTGCAGTCCTTTACTCCACACCAACGCTGAGGGGTAGATGATCGTTAACTTTTGGGGTCATGAGAACGCGACACCATGAGGAACGCTCAGAAGAGACAATCTTCGTCCATATTTCTGCAAAAGTAGTATTAAAAATTTCTACATTAGTATCTGAATATAAAATGCTCAAAAATTTGAATTCTTAATATTTAATTTACTTTCTGAATTAATAAAAAACGTACCAGATGAAATATTCTCAACAAAATATTTTTAAAAAACCAGAAAAACGATGACTAAAACCATAGTAAAGTTAGTTGTTAAATGTTTTAGACGTGGAACCTTAATTTAAGAATCACATTAACAAAATCCTGGCTTATAATTTTATATTTTTGTCAAAGTTTTAGAGACATGTGTCTGGGATGGAGATGTCTCTGTTTCATCATTTTACTTACTTACTTTCAACTCTTGAGAATAACTTGCTGGAAGCTTTAGTATTCTGAAGCGTAAATTTACGGAGAAATTTTATGCTTGAATATGATCTTAGGATAGCTTAATAATTTTTTCTATATTTCATCGGCACAAGGTTTTTGCATTGGCTGACCTCCATTAATAAATAACAGCTTACATCAATAGCTAATACTACTTTACGAATGAGGCACATTTACTCTGATCTTAAAAATCATAAATTTGCACATTCTGAGCATAAAAGCATATTGATTTCAAGCCTTAACTCTAAGTACGACCATAAATGACAATAATATTGGCAGTAAATGTATATTCAGGCCTAACAGCATTAGGCAATGAAGTTCCGGACATTGTCAAAATCGAAGTTCAACATCAACATAATGATATTATGCACGACTTCAAAAAGTTGATTCACATCTATCAAGGATACAGCACAATATGCTGAAAAGACGGATACTGAAATAATAATTCTCTACGAATAATATTTACGGAGACTGTTGTATTTGTCGAGCGACGCAATCACAATCGTTAGATCCTTTGAATAACGAGCCAAATATTTACCAATGATACACCTTATGGGACAAGAGCTACACTTCTTTTACCTAAAATAGACATGATTACACTTTCGGCGGGAATCCATCATGTGGTGATGTTTAAAAGCCACCACCACGAAGTTAAAACCTTTTGCGTATACGAATGCATGCATGCTTTGCCACAGAAATGTCAACGCCACACTCAAAAACTCACTATAGGGGTGGGCTCCTAAAAATGGACACAGAGAGAGGAAAAAAGCTTTAAAAAAAAACTGGCCCTCCAGGGCTTGCCTTGGGCACGGTAGGCAGCAGCACCAAGACCACAGGCCGTGAAAACAAAAGCAACGCGGAAATCAATCTGTGCGTGTGGGCCGTTGCACAGCCGTGAGTCCACCAGTGGTCCAAGAAGGGCATTTTGGAACCATTCCTCTTTCTCTCCTACGCATAATTCCATGCTCTTTCACCCTTCCTCACTTGTCACCCCGGAGGATGCCCGTTGCTGGGAGCGACGCGACGTGCCTATAAAAGGGTTGATTCGACGTGACAGTTTGGGACCCCCTTCTCGCTTGCGGTAGGGAGCAGGGGAGAAAAAATCCCGCAGAGATGGGCATGCTAGCCGGGGCACTCCCTGCTGTAACCACCGTTGCTAAGGTTCGCATATCATGCGGGTCTTGATGATGGAAATTTGGTGAAGCTCACAAAACCAAGCAACCAACCAAGGCTCTTTATTCGTACGTCCATACGTCACGCGCAGATATGAGCATCGTTCTGTGGCAGCCCTCAGAAAACAGTGGGCGAATTTGAAGAGTAAAGTTTAAAAAAAACTGGTCCATCACTTAAGAAATAGTTTGGCTTCCGACGTTTACTTGTAAATTAGAGATCTCATAATCATCCAAAATTTAAGGCCTGTCTTTTGAAAAACATTGGAGAACTTCTCGAGCAGGATCATCACGAGAAATAAATGCAAATTTTCATATCTTACAGACAGAGGGTTTTAAAACAATATTTTAATGATATCAGAGGACCCCTTTTTAAATAATCATATTTCTACTACAAGAAAACGAATATGATGACTGTAAACAGAGTTAAAGTAGTTGCGTAGTTGAAACTACATATTATTTCCACTAAAATTTCGTGTAAGCTTTGCCCAATTAAGTTTCACAATCGGGTAAAAATTCATTAGTAACATTGTTTCAAGTGGGGCTGCTCATTTTTGCCACTTTTGTTGAACGAAAAAAGTAAAATTTGGTTCCAACTTACAGGCTTCGAGGCTAACAGTAGTTATCGTTTGATGATAAACTGAATATTTAACATTTCATTGGAATTAATTTCGAATTTTTTAAAAGAGCATTTCCAAACCATAACCAAAAATTTTCACTAAGTGTTTCTTATCAATCATTTTCCCAGTGGATTTAATAAACTGGCATAAGAATTTGGTTAAAAAAATGCCGCAGGAATATTTATATTACAGTGGAACTGTCGATCACGTCTGCTATAATATCCTTTATCACGTTACATCTTCTAAAGCTAAATTGTATCAATAATTTTATCATGACATGAAGTCAATCACAATGTTATCAGATAATAACTAAGCGGGTGTTGATTATAGCAAAAAATCGAACGGGTCTAAGATAACTCGTAAAAATAGGTATTAAACGAAAAAAAAAACCGGCCATCAAGTAATGGAGGAGTTCACCAGAAGAATAACCGTGCATGACATACTGGATTTACGACACCGGCGCTGGGGAGGAAGAGCAGAGTACAGGGGTGCATTAGGGATACCAAAAATTGGATAGCAGGATAGATCATAGCAACTCAACACTCAAGTGTTTGAGGTGAGTAAATCGAAAAACTGACGAGCGACGGGGAGCCATAGGCGGCGGAAGTTTTTGAGAGCAGAAAAGAGAAAACAGTAAACAGGAAAAAACTTTTATCCGCGAGGGATCGTAAATGCTTGGGGTATTTCTATTTTATGTCCCAACCTCCCCGTGTTCGGTTAGGGTCACAAACGAAGCAATACGGACGGCCAAAGCTTGCCTATCACCTTCGAATACCAGTGGCGCCGAAAGTCCTTCTCCACATCGCATTCGCCTCCTTTAAAAGCGGTCCTTTCTGCCCGTCGTTCCAGCATTTATTGCCCCCCCACTCTCTTTGGAAGTCCGTCAATCGAAGCCCGAGCGATCCCCACCGATAAATCACCTTCGGCCGGCCTTAAAAATCCGGATGCCTCTCACGTTGGGGAACCCCGAGCTGGTAAGTGCGGATCTTTGACCTCTTTCATCTATCATCCCCATACTCGTGACTATACCGATTCCGGGCGATTAAATAATGGAATTAGATCAATCCGTATAAATATGTGGCACGCAATCAGAATTCAATGACCTAGTAGGATTCCAGAATGAGACCAATTTAAATTAGTAGAACTTCATCACCATTAACACTGTGATGGGTGTCAGTCGTTGTGCCCAGTTTGTTGTAAATGTATTCCCTCATATCGTTCGGAATCATGAGTGTGGGCAATAAACTATCATCAGAATTAATTGATACACATGAATTAAATCGTACAGTTTGCTTAGTTTTGATTTCGCAAAATCTAATAAATGTGTTGAGATTGGCTTGCTGCAATACTAAATTTTGAAATATATTATTGCCAGAAGATGACTGAAAGTCAGGCGGAAATAAGTGTAGTTGAGTTTTTGAAATTAAAATAAGTGGATATTATGACATCTTTGGGTATAATTGAGTAGTACTTCATTGTCATTGACACGTGAATGCATTTCAGGTGATGGGTTCAAATTTTTGTAAATTCATCACCCTAAATCGTTAGGAATTAAAATTACGATAACAAATAGTCTTTTCATGTAAAATTAATCGTTTTATTGTGTTGCTGATAAAATTTAGTTTGTAAACTAAGGGAAGTCTCGGCTTTTGACTTAAAACATGCGTCCTGCCAGAACCTAGGCTTTTAGGTTGGTTGTAGAAATTGGGTATAATATATGGCCGGATGCCTACGTAGAGAAATTTCGACTTATGCGGTGAGTACAAGGCAGAAAGTATTGTCCCTCGTCAGTCATACATGATGAATGGAAAGAGAGGAACTTTGATGTGGACTCTGAGGAAGAAAGCTACTTATGTGTCGAGACTCATAAGCCACTGAACAGGCATGGAATAATTGTATGAATTGAATAAGTATCACAAACATGTATACATATTTTACGTTAAACACATCTAATTCTCGAATTCACCCTTTAAAAATTGTAAATAGAAGAGTTAACAGAAGAAAGGATTACGATATTGATCTATACTTTAACAAAGATTAATAAATCTAGATAATAAAACAGTTAAGGTTGACCTAAAAGTGGTTTACGTATCTGCTGTTTATAAAAAATTGACAGTTCTCCATAATCACTCAACTATAGGAAATATAGGAGGTAATAAAACGGAACAAATGCAAGTGTCAAAACTGAAAATAATATCGAAATTGGAAATTGAGCTTGAAAGCAATTGACAAATTAAAATGAGAGGGGGTAAATAATTATTAAATAAACTTTTCACTTGACATTTTCATTCATAACCCGTTGAGAATAAATAATGCTCCGATAATTCAGCCATCAACGATGCTCAGCCTCGCAGATTAATGAGTGCATTAATCTCGATGAACGACGGCTCAAAAGTTTGCAACATTCCAACAAGTCATTATCTTCTTTCCCCATTATATCCTCAGCAACCAGCTCCACATCGCTCTTGTGACCACGAACGATTTTAACACTGGACTAAAAACAATTCTTCTCCTCAAAATGCGATGTGCAAAGCGCGTCTCATTATCGTTCATTTCATCGAGGTGGGCACTTTTCACGATTCGAGCGGGTGTCATCAATCATTTGTTTCCGCGTCACGGCATAAATGCGTAACAAAGGTAGATGCTAATACTAATGAAGCAGATCCGCTGCGCAGCTTCCCCGTGTAACTATATGGACACAGAAACATGTTAGTTGCTGTTAGCGATTAAAAATAGAAGGAGAAAAATAGAAGTTTCGACTCTTCCTCTAAGCATTTATGTACACGTGTACGTCTTAAAGGTGTATGATCAAAACTGTTGGAAAACATAAAACTGAAGATTCAAATAATCATTGCTTCCACTCCTATTCATTATTTTCGTCTGAGTAGTTCAATTAACTAGAGTCATTTAGAAAGAGATATCGCACATTTTATTATATAACTATATTTTGTCATACTTTACTTCTTCGATTAAAATAAGATGTGAATATGGTGACTGGTCTTGTTTCTTACGTAAATACAAAATCTTATGCTTATACCATTCTTTTCTTACATGTAAGAATTATTTTTGTTAAACATTACCTCGTGTCGTCCATCCCGCATGTTGCGGGTGACACGACGCACCTATAACGGTGATACACCGCATGCTATTAAAACCGACTAAAACTGATCACTGTATTATGCAGCTCCACTAAAAAATAAAAATTGTTGCATTGTTGAAGTTTTGAGAAAAATAAAATACGAAAATACTTTTGATATATTTTTACTATAATTCTAATTGATAAAGCAGGTAAACGATTTTGATCCAACTGAAATGCAGGTTGAAAAACAAAAGCAATGTTTATGTCGTTACATTATAAAGATACACCCGTAAAAAACAAGAAATTTAACTAACATACCCTATATTTATCAAACTTTTATTGAAAAATACAAGTTGAACCTAAGAACTGCGTTGCGCATATGCCTGCAATCTGACGGGAAACAGCGAAACTAAGGGGGGTGCGCAGTCTATCCCATATGCAGCTTCTCTCCCCGAATTACCCGACGCTAAAAATGTTAAACGCATAATCTCTAAAATAATGTTGGTACATAAATAGTATATCTCGTAACCGTAAAATAACAGCCATACAAATAGATTTTCAGCATTGTAATTTGGGAAATCAATGAAAACCATTTCAACAGTGACAACTGATCTGAGGTTGATAAAATAATTTAAAGAGAGGACACAGTTGGATGTACGGGCCTACATGTATGTAAATTAATAAACCGGGGATTAATGTAATGCTAGCAAAGAAACGAGAGAATGCGTCGTAGACACTAGAAAGTGGAATTTAGGGATGGTTTATTCAGTGGAGGATGGACAAAAATCCAAAAGAGCTGAATTCTGGGAAGTTAAGTTATTATTCAAAAACGTCTGCTCAAGATCTTCAAAATCATTAGGGATACTTATGATAATCATGGTCATAACTATGGTTATGTAATATCTCGCTGTCACACACTATCATCCAATGAAAAAACCTTTGATAGTGAAGCAGTTGGTGATTTGTGATCTCTCAAGAGAGGAGGAGAGAGAATAGGAAATGGCACTTGGCAACATACGACCAAATTTAAAATCGGACGAGTAGGTGGGAAAGAAAGATATGTAAGCCATGAAACAAGGAAATGCGTTGGAGACACTAGAAAATAGAACATTGAGAATTGTAATCAAGGGACTATTGACTAGGATCTAAAAGACCTGACTTCTAAAAAATTAAATAACTTTTCAAAAAACTTTATCTCGGTTATCTTCAGAATAATCAAGGATAAAAAACTGATGATAATCATAGGTAATATTTCGTTGTCACCCTACATCATCTAATGAAAATAAGCACCGACGACAGTGAGCCAGTTGGTGAATAGTGCTCACTTAACAGAGAGAATAGATGCTTGCTTGTGGCAACATGAGACCACATTGAAAAGCTGGCGGGTAGGCGGGAAAGGAAGAAATGTTAGTCATGAAACAAGGAAATTGCGTTGAAAACACTAGAAAATATAATATGGGGAGGTTTAATCAAGGGAACATTGACAAGAAACTAACCGACCTGACTTCTAAAAAATTAAATAATTTTTCAAAAAACTTCATCTCGGTCATCTTCAAAATAATCAAGGATAAAAATACTGATGATAATCATGGTAATACTTCGTTATAACACTACATTATCTAATGAAAAAAAAGCACCGATGACAGTGAACCAGTTGGTGATTAGTGATCACTCAAGAGAGAGAATAGCTAATTGCACGTGGCAACATGAGACCGAATTGGAAAGCTGGCGGGAAGTCAGGAAAGAAAGAAATGTTATTCATGAAACGTGGTGATGAGTCGGAGAGGCCCGGAATGAACGGGGGTGGATTCACGGTAGAATTGAAAAGAATCCGTCAGAGTTAACTTCTGGGTGTCGGTGGGGGAACGCAGAGGTATTCAAACCGTAGGGGGGCGTTCTCGTTCGGTGATGGGATGGGCTGTGAATGAAATCCGTCAGCGACAGCGGTCTGCCGGCGGACAGTGGCCGCCGCAGCCCATGTTGCACAGAGCTCGGGTGGGCGGGAAACGCTGGGATGGGTGGGAGTTTGGTCCTGCACCCTTCAGGGCCACTTATCAGTGGTCGACAAGGCACCATCAATCTAGTCCCGGGCCGCGCCGGCATCGTGGCTTGATTCCCCACCGTCGTCCACCCACGTCCGAGTCTTTTGAAATGCCCGCGTGGTGTCCGACCCATCTGCAGGGCACATAGTCCTAACCAATCACGGCAGAATACACACAAAACCAATCCCGTAGCTTCCCTGATTCGTCATCTAAACATGGTGGCTTAGCATGCGTTACAACAATGCCGGACTTATCGTGTGTAGCAACGTATGTTTCGCCGCCAAACAGGTGAAGGTTTTCCTTTTTAACGTATTCGAGTAAACAAAACTGGATGAAGTTTTATGATAAATAAAAACAGATCAGCAAGGAGTTTTTTTTAAGCATTTGTTTCTCTGCTTTAAATAATAATTTAAATGGCGTATATTACTTTGAAAGTAATTCGAGACCAAAGACAAATTTGAATCTGATGTAATGTACTATCGTAACGTATTATTTACAGTATCGCAACTGAAGTAAAATTTCGCTGAATATTAGAGTTTTTTGGGAATAAGAGAACCAAAATTCAAAAAATAGGCATTTAAAGCTAGGTAAAATTCTCGAGAAAATCATATTTCTTAACATACAGAGCGTATTATTGTAAGCTTTCAGTTCTATGATCAGTCGTAATTGCCATGTAATTTCTTCTACATTATGTGTTGCAGAAAAATGTATTCTTAAAAATAATTTTTCAAAATAACGGATATTTCCAAATTGTAAGCATATCATATCATACAGATTAGCTTTTATGCACAGTTACGACATGAAATTGCGTATTCACATCAGAAGAAGAATGATAAGGTAAAACATCGTTCCAATAACGCATTTTGAGTATCAATAAGTTGTAAAAGTATAACTTAACGTTTTATATTCACATAAATAACAGCTATAGTATTCTATTCTAGAGGAAAACGTAACTCCTCATGCGCGATAGACATTGACCGGTACCTACCATATCTAATATTCTAAGGCGACCACCAAATCGGGATGAAAAAATGAAAAAGCAGGAGCAATTTCCACAATTTTAAATTTATTAATACTACCGGCTAGGTGATGTTGCTGTAAAGCGAAACCGGTAGTATTAATGAATTTAAAATTGTGGAAATTGCTCCTGTTTTTTCATTTTTTCATTATGTCACGTTTCCACTCCATCTCGCCTGAAACCTCAGATTACACCAAATGAGGAGTTAAATGGATTTATTTATGCATAGACTTATAGTCGAGTCTATGGCGATGGATAATGGTATAGTTTTGACTGTATGTAGTTATCTATATACCTAAAAGCACTAACTATTTTTGCAGTTTATAGCGGGAATAATTATTTGAGTTTATCCCACAACATTGCACCAGCCGAAATGCAAGCAAATAGCATCAACCCAAGGCCAACACGTCGCATCGGAAAGCGGGCGTATCAAGCCCAAAGCCCTTGCAAGTGCGCACACCAGAATACACATGCAATCACACGCGTGTGGACGGAATTGTGTTGCGAGGGAGAAGGAGGGAGGGTGGGGAGGGGAAAAGGCACAAAAGCCCTCACGCACTCTTGTTCGTCAGTTGTTTTGTTTGCTCTTTTTTTTCAAGCTACTTTTTTTTTAATCGTCGGTAGGGGGCATTGTTGTCCATTCGTCCGCCACCCCTTTTCTAACCCATCACCACAGGCCAATACGCACACGGCCCTTAAAGGGTTTGGCTTTCCTTTTTATCCCACTTTTCACTTGTTCTTTTTATTATTCCACCTCCTTTCTTTTTTTTTAGCTCCGCTTTTCTCCGGGAGCGTACTTCCAATCGAAATCAGCCAGTGATTGCCCGCGACGGTTTTATGCGCGGGAGTTACAAGGCTTCCTCCCTTCCGAAGCGACCATTAGGATACGCTCTCCCTCGCATTTTATCGCTTCTACCTGCTCAACTCGGATGGCACAGTTGTCTAGGATCTTTCTGGCATCTCGGAATGCTATTTTCAGCTGAGGGCTTTAGTTTCACCAATGTAGGACTGAAGTTATATGTTGTAGTTGGTAGAAATTAAACAAAAGTGGTGACTATAACATGGTTTACTTTTAAGAACAATAAATAAATATCGTGTTTTGCATATGTGGTGAATATTTCCATAATAATTAGCGAAGAATGTTCTTATTCTTATTCAACGAGGGATTTAACTTTTCTTGACATCGAGAGCGGATTGACTGGAAATAATATAAATAAAATTTAAGTATGTATTCAATGAAAAGTTTCAAAAACTATGGTAAAAGATGGAATGGTTTCAATTTAATTGTAAAGAGTAGTTACCATAAGATTATTGATGCATCAAACATATAAAAAATCGTAATAAATCTGTCAATATTTACCAGTACGAGATCCTGTGTTTTCAGAGCCGCAAATGTTTTTTCTGTTTCGGATTAAAGACGTTTAAAATACGAGACATGGATTCCATGAGGCTACTAGGAAAAAATTGGTTCGATATCAAAATCATTGTCACGGATAAATTTCCAAAACAAAAAAACGAATGCAACTTCCTATGTTTCGTAGATGAGCTTTGATGGACTTCGTTTTTTCCCGTATTTAGTCTTGAAATAATCCTTCAGCCATAGGGATGAAACCCTCTGAATACATCTTCGTTTTTCATTGACCCTATACCATAAGTATCGATCAGGGGTAGGAGATGACAAGTGCAATGAACGAGGAAAAGTTTCTGGAGAAATAGAAGGTGTCACAGACGGACTGAAATCTTGAGGGCGGCAGATGATGAGGGTTGAGGGTGTGGGTAGGCGGAGGGAGAGAGGGTGGGGGCATGGATAGGTTAAAAAACGCCTCAGTTAGTTTAATGGGAATAAATAGAAAGTGCGTGGTAGGGGATGAAAGGCCATCAGACTTGAGGACACTGAAGACGTGGGCGGAAAGATGGAACTGTTGTCTATATTATCGACAATGTCGTTTGATCCCTCGATTGTTCGAGATTCAATATGTCGGTCGAAATAACAAGTTATGTAAGGTGACATTTAATTATTGATCTTTCCTCCGCGCGTGCTAAGCTTTTACGCTGCCAACCACCTCAGCCTGAATCTCCACTAATCTGATATGATCATAATTCTGCTGTCAATAATCTAATGCTTTTTGTCACAAAGTAGAATTATTACAATTTAAGACCGTTTTCATTATTACATTTACTATATTATATTATCTTGTAAAACTTTGACTAAAAAATTAATTTCGCAATTTTATCACCATGTATCATAAAAAGGAGATATACTGCCCTATAGAACAAGAGTTATTAAGGTCAAGATGTAAAACCCATAAAAAATCCAATGAACTTTTAGAATTAAGTATTCTATGCTTAGATTACCTTAGGATTATTAATTAATATTTTTATTTTCTAAATTCACGACCTCATAGAAAGATATTATCAACGATTTGACCAACAATATAATCCGACTTCGACCGTCAAAGAGTAGCATTGCCTGCAATGCTTGGAAGTAATTATGAAAGTGAAACGTATTGATTTTGCTGATGATGACATAAATATCACATTTTAAATGCCATAAAATATACAAAATCATCAATTACCGAAAATTGCCGATAACTACCAATTCCATACTTTATTTATTATATTAAGTTTATGCCCAAATGCTTGCTTCACACAGTCGATACCAAAGTCTATCCGTCGAATTAAATTCAGTTACATTAAACTACATTCCGTTTATTCAAGACTGGGATATTTTGCAATGAAGCCTTACGGCGAAAGAAATATATTTTTAAAGGTAAAAAAAGTGGCAAAAGAATTCAAAAGACAAATGGAGTAACATATTATTTGGTACCACATTTTCGTCCAGGGACAAAGCCCATACGCCCTCGCATGGACTAAATCAGTCTCTCTTGTTTCCCTAGAATTCTTTGACAGCAAATAGTACACGCAAACTACTTCTGACAAGATAAGGTGCGACCGAATCCAATAAATTTCTGAAAAGACAAAACGTCGATGAAAGATGATTTCCCACGCGTATTCCATCCTCTGAACTTCAAATACGTCTGAAACCACCACAAAGGTGCTATTGGATTACTAAAATATGCCTACACTTTTCAAAGAACGTCTCTTCTCTACAAAGAACGTGAAAGCCTCACAAGACTGGGGATCATGTAATTGTATCGCTCCAAATAAATGCTTTGGGAAATATATGGCGCAGCACACCCGTGTGACTTCTATCAGGAAAAATAAATCCTATAAAAAAATAAATCCTAAAAATAAATCCTTCTTGCGCGCGGAGCTTAACATCATTTTGACGCATAATCCACCACTACTTTCGCAAAAATTTAATTAGTCACGCACCATTCAAGGAATGCGGTGACCTTTTCAGCTCTTACGGTTCTTAGTTGTTCCTTACTTTGCATTGGCATGCGCAGTTGTAACATACTATGAGGTATACTGTAAAATATACTCTTTAATGCATCTTCATCATCCCGAAAACATCTAAATTAGGGCTTTACATTGGATGGACCAGCAAAATATAACAATTGACGATCGAATACTTACATGTTATAGACATGGGTAACCTTCAAAGACGGCACTGGAACTCGCGACCTTCAGTTGGGGTAACTATGATTATATCCTGCCGAAGTCGCTCAACCGAAGTCGGCAATATAAAATATGAACAATAATAGCATATATGATGAAAATTGCTATGCATAATATTTTACAATTTTACTTTTGGAATTGTATATACAATTCCTTCATTCGTACACAAGAGCATTCCGAAATAACAGAAAGAAGCTGATACAGAAAGTATTTGACGAGCATTACACAAAAAATCATATCTCTCAACCCAGCGTTCGAACACTTGAAACTCAGACAAAAGTAATTTTCAATCCTCAAACAGTTGTTTATCCAGAAAACGATTCCATAAGTTATATGAAAACATTATTGAACGATGATAAAATCATTCCATAATGATAATTTCACGAAAATGAAGCAGATTAACAAAAATATTAAAAATATTTGATAAAAATGAAACTATTTGAAATAATTCCAAATGGCAGGCTTCGCGGTTGAACTTAATCGCTGTACTTTCTCGGTCTTCTGAGGTAATCCACATCGAGTTGTCACTATTCACATTCACGTTTCGTAGGCCATGTAGCACTCTATCTTCTAGGCACACTAAGCAATCATTCCGAAGACCGAGAGAAAATTTGATATCGTGTCTATAGGAATGCTTTCATTTTTTATACAAGCAAAAACAAAATGTTAAAGAGACATTTGTACAAAATAAGGCAATAAAAACTTCCCGAATACCACTTAACCACACATGCCTGAAAAATAGTCCGCATTATTTATTCCAAAACCCTCAATGCATTTAGTAACCCCCCAGAAGGTTTAGTGTGAGCTATATGGAAACACATCGTCCACTGCGAAATATGCTTTATAGTCATTGTTGAAATAAACATTTTGTATCACCAATGAGTTAGTACAAGAGAATCTATATTAAATTTGATGGTGATTTCGAAATAAATATCAATATATTATCGAACTGAATTTTTAAGGATCGACTTCATTCTATAAATATCCATTGCACCTTAATGCGCAAAGATATCAAGGGCTTTGCCACAGATTATAACGACCATTTGATGGCGCCACACAGTAACGAAACACAGGTTGTGCTTTAAAATACATATATTGAATTTCAGTGCTCCTATTTCTATCTCTGAGATGTGTAAATTCGTTGGAAAAATCCCAGGAATAACGACATTCATCAAGACCTCGTTGTAATTTTTTGAAAACTTACTAGGAACTTGAAGGAGGTTGGATGATAACATTATTAACCGATGATAAAATCATTCCATGATGAGAATTTCACAAAAAGCAGATTTGCAAAAAAATGAAAAATATTTTATGGCAATAAAACTATCTGAAAAATTTCCTAAAGGCAAGTTTCCGCGGTTTAACTAAATCACTGCGCTATCTTGGTCTTCGGAGTAAACACAAAACACAAGCCCACCAGACTACCACACTTTTCAATGATTCACGTTACTTCCACACGTAAAAAAGGCACCGAAACCTATTTCCTATCAACTCCACCCTCCCAACCCAGTTTCCTGATGAAATCCCACCCCATCCACAACATCCATGGATACCAACGTCCCCCACCCCAAACTGACTCTCATCTCTCTCTTTCAACTTTCCGGCTGACATGCAGTTCCCAAAATTTCCACTCTCCCGGAACATATATTTCGCATTTTCTTCTTTCCTCTTGCTTGCGTGACATACTCCCTCCTCCAATTCCCCAACCCGCTACCCTCATATCCTCCCCAACCCAGGAATTCCTTTCCCATCCCACTTTCTCCCCATCCTTACATTTTGCCCCCTCCTCCAGTTTCTCCGCCAATCACTTTCCTACTTTCACCTCCTTCACGTCCCATGTACGGCCTCCACACCTTTCCCCATTCACGGCCCGTTGGCTCGTCCCCACGGCTGTCTGACGTCCTTCTGGGGTTACCCACACCGTTGAATTATGGTAGGTGGGATCGATGGTCACTGCATGTCATCCCAAAAATTTAATATGGTCTAACATAGTTATCGTCATTTATACATTAGATTAAAGACATCATGGCGTTTTCAGCTTAACCCTTTATAACCCAATGTTGCTTCTAAGCAACATCAAAAATGACGAATTTAAGTATACCGGGACTAGCCAACATCAAAAATGTTTAAACTTTCAGCTCTATTTAGGAGATATCTAAACTAAATATTATTTTGTAGAGTAAATTTTAATGACGAAATATGTAGCTGCCAGGATAATTATCAGTGTAAAATTTTCAAGTCTTCAAAATGAAAAATCTTGAAATTTGATTTCTCCTAGAAGCAGCTCTGGGTTAACACCTGCGAAAATACATTTATTTTGAAATAAATCCTGTTCAAACTACGAAATAATTTAATATTAATGGTAGGAATGGCTAACAATCAGTAAGACTGTTGGCCAAGGTAGATATTAGTTTCTTAGTTGAGATCGGTTTATCATAGCGCCCTAAAAGGTGAAATTTAAAATAGTAAATGGCTCTGTAACAGCACATTTCCTCTGAATATTTGTAACTAACTAGAATACAAGCTGGTAATTCATGGGAGCAAAATTCCAGTCAAAATTGTTCAATATATATGCCATTATTTTTTTCGATTACAAATAATTAAGTAAAAACGCTAGGGGAATAATTATATGGTTCACTTAAACATTAATCAACTATGGAAGTCATTTAAAAACAAAATTTTGAAATATTTCCCCCAGGAAATTGCACCAATGAATAAGTATAATAATACAAGCAGTTAGAGGGAACACTAAAAATTCTTTTAAAACTCCTATTGTACTTTGCTTATATTACATTAAAAAATGTGAATATAATCTTCGAAAATGTCAAGATAATGCGTGTATTGGCCTTATCTGAAAACTTCAATATGACTACACAGCCTTTCTCTCTTGAATGGACAAAATCAATCCGTTCCTGGATTATCCTACGCTGGGTTTAAAATAAAGTTCCCTACCCATGCCTATATTCTATCGATTAATAATCTATCGGCGGTATCGAGTAGCTCGGAGAGCGCTTCCACTGAAAGAGGCAAGGAGGCATATGTGTCATTCGCTTGTTTCCGCCCCCAAGAGTCATGTCTTTCCTTTCACTTTCCTTGTCAATTCTGAAGAACGCATTAGACACGACAAGGGTCTGATCTTTCAATCTCTTTTTTTTAAAGATTGCTTTTTTCCGGTCGATAACGAACCTAAATTTAAATCGTGGATATTCTGCTACCTTTCATTTTCCACTAGTATGCCCATGTTGCTCTTCGAAATTGTAGGAAGTTTAAGAAAAATACCAAATATTCGATGTTTAGGCTAAATTCCTATATTTATATTAACACCGAAAAATAACGAAATATCGAGAAACATACTGTTTCACTAAGCTCTCATCTGCATTTTCATATAAATATAATCATTTATGGCTTAAGGAAGAAGACAATTATAATGAGGCATGAAGGTTTAATATTGCAGCAGAAAGATTGGAGATTTTGCAATTTATAAAGGGAAAAATATATATGGATCAGCAAAATTGTGATAAACAAAAAGTGCATTGCTCTTATGATGGAAATTATTTGGTAGTTTCTTTCACAATGCATTAATTGGCTAATATACGCGTTCCTTCAGGATAAACATCAACGACAATGCATATTAAAACGGTTAAAAAATGATTTAGAAAATTGATATTGATATTTTCATGGTGACCTTATGTAAACACATATCGCACGCTATAATAAACTTTATAGAAATATCTCGTACACGCAAATATTCAATTGCAATTTCCAGTCCGAGAAAACTATCCAATAAGTTAAAATAAATAATTATGCATTGGATATAAAAACAACAGCTTTGATAATGTAAAGGTTCATCATTACTATAGTGTGGTTTTGGACATGTTTAAATGAAAAAAGAATTACTAACTACAGTTTTTTTATTGTTGTAATTCGAATCTGTCACCTCAAAAATATTTTTATGTAACTAATGTTAATTTCCAAATAATTAATGATAAATTCATTTCAAAATATGTGCCATTTCCCTCAGCATGAGAGAAACATGCCATTGGATATAGTTTACACATAATGAAAGTCGAGAAAAAGACCACGGCTTAACGTCCCATCCGACGGACAGAGTGTCACCCTAATCCTACTATCTTCTTATGAATTACTGAAACAGCACCATTCTTTTGAGATAACCCTACTATAAAACCACAGGGCAAACAAAGTTACTTATGAAAAATAATGGTTCGATTAATGGCGGTAAGATTAAATTGATCTTCCAGGAGGATTCTCACATTCATAATTTTGATGAATCTACCACCATTTTACTACTCGCTACCTATGAATTACTTAAAACGCAACATTTTTTTATAATCGCCCTGTACATCAACAACATATGAATAGATTAGCGGTTTAATTGACTCAATATTAGAATAGTAGAATCAATGGTACACCCTTAAGGAAAGAGAATGACAGGCGTATTGAGGAAGATCAGTCGGTCGATAGGTAGATATCATCCTTATAATTACTGAAACCACACCATTACTTTATGACCGCCCTGTACAGCAACGAAATAAGGATAGATTAGCAGTATCTTCGACACAATGGAATCGATGGTTCACCCTTAAGGAAAGAAGAGAATGACAAGAATATCAAGCGTATCTCAAAATTTGGCCGGTCTGAGTTAATACTGCTACTACTGTCAATAAAAATATACTTCCAGTAAAGTATAAACTCTTTATTGGTAAATGTTTGTTTCTTCTTCAGTTTTATGCATTTTTGGTTATTAATTTCAATTAAAATTATAAGCAATTAAAAAAATGAATCGTTTCTTTTGCTCTGCTGAAAGTTGATATTTTTGAAACACGTGTTGTTAGAACTTAGCCATCGATATAGAGGAAGATCGTTAGGTCGATTGTTAGATATCTGCGTATGAATCACTGAAAACTCACCATTCTTTTATGATACCCCTATATGCATCAACGAAATATGGATAGATTAGCGGTATCATCAACAAAATACTTGGAATCGATCACCCTTAAAGGAAAGAAGAGAATGACAAGCATATCGAGGGAGATCGGTAGGTCGAATAAATTGAAAAGGAGCTGTATTGGCGGGCGGTAGAGGGGGAATCGGCGATGGGAGGAAGGGGGGACGAGACAGGGGCGGGTTCGATGAAATTTTCTCCACGTTTCTCGCGAGGGACCCGGAGGAGGGATGACATGAGAGGATGAGAGGAAGAAAAAAAAGAAGTCTCCCTCGGATGAAGGAGAAGAGAGAAGGAGAAAGAGATGGAATAGGGTTTTAATGGATGTGTTCGATGAGATGATGGGACGCAAGACACGGGCACGGGGGTGAGATGGAGCGGAGAGATGATGTGAAAACTGGTGGGACCGTATTCCACGGAGAGGTTGGGAGTAGGGGAAGCTTCGGAAGAACTCCTGCAGGGGTGGAGGTAGTCGCGAAGGCTGATGGGAAGACGACTCCGGAGGAAAGCCTGTGGGTGGGGTTTGAGAATAAGACGGCCGCGCGAGCTCGGGGAGGTCCTTATGGATGAAGGAGGATTCTCTCCCGGAGCTTTTGTAATGGATGAGAAAATGCCCTGGCAATATTGGTATCAAGCGTAAGGCGCGGGAGGGTACCTTGGGGGCGGGTTGGTCTTGCGGGGATGGGGTAGTTTTAATGCGAGTGGAGGGTAGGATTGTCTCCGCAGCGTGTGGCATTGTGAGTGGTCGGGAAGGAATGTTTCATTCTTTCGTGAGGAGAGGGAAAGGTGGGGATCCTTGCTTCAGGAAAGAGATGCAGAGTGATACGACTTGCGAATTGGGATGGGCACAAAAACGGAGAGTAATAGAATGGTAAGCGAGCACAAAGTCCCAGGACACAAACAGGGTACATATAATTTCGACAAAAATTATATTTAATGGAGATATCACACTTCTAAGTCAAAAATTTAGCTAACAAAACTACCCGAAATTTATATTTGTAATATAATACATACAACCTTAATTTCATTGCCAAGGGCCAATATTATGCAAAACGCCAAAATTGATTGTGATGCATGAGTCTGAAACTATTGTTGCTGGATTCGTCAAGATTTTTTTACCGGTGTTTCCATTTTCCACAAAAAAATTAGCCTTCCACCAAGCTGCACTGGATACATGAAATTAAGATGCTTAAAATCAAACTTCCTCAATCTTAATAAGGCAACGGGAGCAAAAAATACTCATATCAAATGTTTAAAAAAATTATCAAATTGAAAGTCAGAGGGTTTTTTTAGTTACCGCGAAAATGTTGGCATAATCCCAACGTCTTCCAATCAATTCTGGTTATTTTGTGTATATTATGGATGGATATGGACTATGTTATCATTAAAAACACCGTTTCCAAAGGATTTGTACATAAAGGTAGCATGAGGGAGAGGTATGGTGGGAAGGACGGCGTGATTTGTGGCATAAAGGGATTGAAGACAAGACTACTACTTTAGCAATTACGTATGATTTGTATTTATTCAAAGTAACTTCAAAAAAATAGTTTTTATTGCATTTTGTCTCCCATTATGTGGAGATGAGTGATAGGTAGCTTAATATTCTATTTGTTGATGAATAGAAAAATATTGCTACTCGATGAGTCATCCACTTACGTGAAATCTTATTCAAAATTATACAAGGGGATTGGATGGTCATTTTTTTCACTGATATTTGTCATGTGATCGCGATAATTACTGTAAAATCAACCAAAAACTTACAAATTTATTTTACACATTTAACTAAATGACAACGTTAACGTTTTCCCTATCTTCTACAGTGAAGACTTACTTTCCGATCTCCAACGGGGTAACAAGCGTAAAAATAAAACACTACATTAAAAATAAACTAAACACAATGTTTTGAGCGATGAAAAAAATTTAAAAAAACTTTTTATTCTTTAAATACACGAATGATTTCGTTCTGATATCCATAGTTAAAATTACCTTTGATGTCTGCGAAACCAATCTCAAAAATGAGGTCATCAAGTTCTAACTCCGTTTTAGCACATTATAAAATCATGTTTTCATCGGAAAACCCTATTCAACATGCTAATGAGTTTCCGCTGCCCTACTTTCCGTCGTTTTTACACACGTTGCGAGCAAATGCTTTGCAGCTGTAACTTGTGAGGTGTGTTCCTCGAGAAAAAAATACTGTGAGCACATCACTATCGGCTGCATTAACGTGGAAGTGAAGATGAGGGAAAAAACCTGGAGTAGTAAAAAGTGAAGAAAATGATGGAAAATGGATGGAGAGTATACCCCCAGGAGTCGTAGACTAGATTGCTTGAGTGCTGCTAGAAAATATACAGAAGTATAACTTGAGGACAAAAAGTAATCATAGGGAAATAGTCGCAAAGTATTAATCAGGTAAATTATCATCGTTATATTCATGATAAAATGTAAAAAATGATTGGTAATTTCTGATGTTGTTTATAAATTGTCTTTAATACATCGCATTTCCACCACATAAGGCCTGAAATGATTTTATGCCACCGTTATATTGATTACGAAATAACCAAAAATTGGAAATAACCTAGGAAATCAATATTTAGTTACATTCAGGACTGATAGTAATAGATAATTAGTTAAACCTGAATGATAAACATATGATAAGGCTCGTGCATCTAAGTTTCATTCAAAAAATATTTATATACCAATGCAATTTTGCTATTTTTCTCATGAACTCGGAACAAAATTTAACGCCATCGATCACTGCCTCCCTAGCCTCATTGCAATTAAATTGTATATCACGAGATTGAACTCTTACACAAGAGCCGTGACACATTCATTAATTTATATTGCGTTGAAATAATTTTTAACAAATCAATGATTTAAAATTTCTTCGGTGAAAAAGTTTCTCCGCCTCGAAAGTCGTTTTTCAGAAAAGTCAACGTTACTAGAAAATGTCACCTGGAGAGAACATAGCGGAAAGTTTTTGCAGAGTTGAGATATCAGAAAAACAGTATTAGCCACCCTACAGTGAAGTGAGCACGTACTCGTATATGTATATGAATCGTTAACTCAGAAAGGCATCATGTCCAAGTTGGACGATTTTTCTTTTTTTTTCTTAAAGTTGTTGCCAAGAGCAAAACTCAACGTTACCTAAAAAAAGGAAATATATTATACCAATAACACAGAGTGGACATGTTTTCTATCAATAGGAAACGTAGAGTCTTATACCTTGTAACAACTCAAAGAAAGAAAAAAGAAAAATCGTCCAACTTGGACTTGATGCCTTTACGTAGCTAGCGATTCACATAGCACGCAGATTTTTCGCCCGGAATGAATGCTCTTTCTCAACGCACAAGGTAGGAGGGCAGTATATGTTACAGGCATAAATTCTTTCGTGGCAAACACTGGGAATCATACGTACTCAGTAACACACCGTTGATCGGTTATAATAAAGAAATCAGTAAAGTTCATAGCTATGAGTAATACTTTACTAACCTCTACCGTTGGATTACTATTTTATGAAAATAAAGAATTAATGCCCAATTTCCCATTAAAGTGAACGACCCTCTTTTATAAATAGAAGCAAAAAGAAAGCTTCCACGAGCCTCTTCATTTGCCCTTATTCTTCGAGCTCATATGTTTGGATTACATGCGAGTATAAAGTTTAGGACTTCAGTCCCACTATCTACCAAATCAACAGAACTCGAACCCAATTTGTACATTACGGGCAGGAATAAGGGGTGAGAAAGCAGATCTGGGCGGAAGGCTATAGCAGGGGACCGAGGAGTGATACGTGGATACCGTGGTTGGGGAATATTGAAATATTTACCGATATCTGCCACGAAGGGGATAGAGCGAGATATTTCCGATACTCCCAAAGACGTCGACGTCGCCGTATCGAATTTTTCACTTACTGCTACCTCGTCATAAGGATTTTTTCACGTGCAAACACACCCCTTCCTCACGTTTCCACTGCCCGACAACTTACAGATCACAACCCGAAGGATTCTCACCAGGCTTACAGGCAAAGACCTTCGCTTCAAAGTTGGGATATGAATTAACGAAACGTTGCTCCATCCACTCCGTTTCTACACCTTCCCTTCCACACTCTTGAAATATTGCACCCCCACAAACGGCATGGGTGGCACAGCACATGAGGTTATCCAATACCCGCTGATAGTATGCTAACAAATATAGTATCATCCATCCATTTAGTGGCTTACCTCATGTATATCCTACTATTTTAATACCAAATAGGTTCCCAGATTTGAAGAATTCTTTGAATTCTGAAGTAAATGAGCCAGCTGTTCGTTGAAACGTTATCGATGCATGAATGTACCGATACCCCCTGCATTATAATTTTGATTATTATACCATTTTGAATGATAAAACTTCGGAGCTTGAATTTTTAAACGTGGCTGAAAATGTTCGAAATGAATCATTGTATATTTCTAGTTGAGATCAATTAAAACGTAGAGATTTTTATTCCCCAATATTTCATTCCATATCCCACTCATTAAATGCTACTCAATATTTTTCACGAGAGCACTGATTGGATGAGGTATACGAGGAAATTTGATTTTCATGGCAGGTTAAAATCCTAAAGTTAAAAGCTTTTTTTTATTTGTGGTAGCACCTTAACAAAGGAAAAAGTTATATTGACCAATCGATGCTTCGAAATATCCGTGAAACTGAATCGTGGACTCAACTACCGTCAGTCAAGCGACCAAAACATTTGCCACACCAAAAAAGGGCAAGCATGCGAATGGTGAATGCAGAATTAACAAATAATACACATATAATGTGTTGAACATTCTTTCACTCACCACAAAATATTATGCTACATTGAGGACCCTGAATTCATCACATGTGTGGAGCATTACATTTAAAAAATACAGCTAAATACAGACATCTAGAAGCCTTAGAGTGATTCATAGGGATTTTGCAATATTGCAGCAAAAATAAATTTTAATAATGGGGAATAGGGATGGAAACTAATATATACTCCTCAAAAGACTCGTAAGGCTCCGAAAGCGGACACTTTCAAACTGATATTTTCGCCCGAAATGTACGCTCTCAGATTACGTGAACGTGTAGAGGTTTGTATATGTTCAAGGAGTAAACGTTTTCCGATATGACTAGAATTCAAACGTTTTCGTAATCATACCGCTGATACCGTAATCTGACCGCTGATATTTGTCTTAATGAACAAAAATGGAGGTATCATAGCTCAGGCATCAAAAATTATTTCAACTGGAGCATAAGAAATATAGTTGCAGCCCAGAGTCCATTAGGCTGAACTAAGTTCTTCTGTATTGATTAAGTTTAGCACATTAGGCTCTTCACTCACACCATATTTAAATCATAAGATTGAGTGAGATAGTTCAGGATAAAGCTCACTCCGAACTAATCAGCGGGAGCTTAAAGTTCAGAGATTCAGGATACTGGGGCAAGTTTCTATCCCTGGAACACTTAACACATCGAAATTTTTCTATTTGCCTTTTACATATACATAAATCTATAATAATGTAGCAATTCATCACTTATGGAACCAAAGTAAGTCTTTAATTTGAATAATCACTAAGGAAATGAATTATTTTTCGTCTCTTACAATTTTGTTAAAGAAAAGGAAGCTATTGATCAAATAGAACGAACATAGAGATAAAATTAAATTTCTGCAAATGAAAAAAGTAATGTCTTGTGGATATGATAAAATTTAAACATACATTTTCTCAAAAAAAAACTCTTTCCTATGAACGAAAAACTGCATATGAGCTGATAGCGGTAGATTTGTGGCTACCAAATAATTCAATTAAGCTCCGTCGGACAGCCGTGATATAAAGCTCGTTCACCAAACAAATCGCAGACCCGCACGAAACCGCTTTGGCAATATGTGAGACCCCATGCGGTGACGACAACGATCTTATCGTCAGCGGGAGCTCATGGAGAGAAAAGAGAGCGAAAAGATAAGCGAATGGAGAGACTTCTGATGAAACGGAAAGGAGAAAAGGAACGAGGATTGGCTAGAATAGAGGTTTTATTGAGGATGAAGGCAACTAGAAGTGGGATCTACGTCCACATGACATGGCGGGAGGTGTTAAGCCACCGGCCAGCAACACAAAATATAATTAAATAATTGTTAATAGAAAGATAAAAATGTTGACTTTTGTTAATATTTGACATCCCATCCAGAATTTGGTAAAGTTCTCAATTGATAGGGAAAGGCGATTACCACCCGTTCAGCAATATATGCTTCTTATTTTATTTTTTATTTTGGACCTAAAAACGTAATGGGCCTACAGAGAGATATGATTTAATTCTCTCCCGGTGAATCATTCTAGTGAAGTCTTCTTGGGGTTTCACCAGCTTCAATTCTAAAACAGCATCTACGTTTCCACAGACTACTCCCCCATCGTCTTCATCAAATTCACTAAACGTGGTAAACTTCTTTCAAATGGTACTTTTTGAACGAGATTACTATTTTGTATGCTATTTTCTGATAGTGATGTTTTCTAGTCTACGTAACCTTACTGATACTCTAAAGGAAAGGTACTTGAGCAAACAAAATGTCTTTCTACCTACTATGAAGACCATGGACAAGTCATCCTTCTAAACGTTAGTGCTACATTAATTTTTAACCCGGTGGAAACTCCAAAAATACTTCACTATTACAGGATAACATTCCCCCTATCGCTTTGACTGACATCCGTTCCTAATAGCTCAAGCAGTCTAAGCACGAGGCTTAATAATAACTTAAGGAGGAAATCGGGGACAGTTCATTCTCCTTTTCCGAGTATAATATTTATAGAGCATCAACGTTTCTACGGATGACTCGTCAACCACCTTCATCAAGTTCACTCACCCTGAAGACGAGGGGCAAATCAAGTCGTCTCTGGAAACGTGCTGTATACATATCTAACCCGGGTGAAATCCCACGAATACTTTCCTAGTACAAGATTTCACTCCTCTTATCGCTTTGACTGATATCCGTTCTTAATAGCTCGAGAAATGTCCTGTGCTTGCATGTGACCTGCGAGTACCTTGCAGATCCCGAGGAGGGAATGGAAGATGGCCACATTAGTTTCGCTGTTTGAGCAGACGAAAAAGCAAGAGAGAGAACTTGCCGAGGGAGAGGGTGTGAGGAGCACGACTGGGGAAAACGGGGAGGTAACAGGATTAACCGAATATCGTGGCTTGTTAGAGTAATGGTTACGGGCAATTAAATGGAATTAGCGGGCATTACATTGTGCTTAAATGGTGTCGGAGACGAGCGAATGAGTTGGGGGAATTTCGTGGGGGTGTTCGAGAAGGGGGAGAGGAGGAGAGGGAGGAGGTATGGTTTAAGCAGACGCACACCGATGGCGATACTATACGAGACAGCAGTCTTCGCACCGTTGCTCAGCAAACAAGGTTATTCTCATAAATTGCCGCGGGAAAAATACCCCTGCAACGGGTATCAAAACACGAAACATTGGCTTTAATGCTCAACTCTCTAGAATCCTACTCGGTAGAATCCGAACCTATATGAGTACTGGAATATGAATATCGTAGTAATTTTCGCAGTGGCTCTTAAAGGCAAAGTTCCGCGATTCAATTTGGGGTCGCGGAGAATAATGATGCAATTGTGATTAAAGTGAATTTTCCGCCGTTTAGGTGAGAGAAACTCGTATATATACAAAGAATTGAGATAATAGCTACGTAGACCTTCGGGTAAACATTATCTGAATCTATCTGAATTTCAGGAATATTAATATCGCAGTGGTATTTACCGCGCTCCTGCAAGCCAAACAAGATCCGTGGCTCGATTTAGGGTCAAGGAAAAATATTTTACTTACGATTTATATGAATTTGTTTCGCCATTGACGCGAAAGGATTTCGCACAAGGGACTTGTGATAGTAACATCGTAGACTTTCGGATAAATATTATCAACATGAAATGTCATAAACCCGTGTGATGAAGCGCAAATTTTACTTCTCCTATCATATTGCACAGTCATATTCAAACGTTTCTTGAAACTTAGGCGTTTAAAATTTAATCAGAGTGCCTGGAAGTGTACAGAAATCCAAGTCCTGAAAATATAAGCAGTATATTTTGCAGAAATTTATGGATAAATAACTTTTTTCGTAAATAGCCACGCAATGATTTGTAAGGCCCTGCTTTTCGTGACTTTTTCTGATCACTGATTTTTATGTAAATAGATGGCATATAGTTTAATTGGATTCAGGAGAGTATTAAAATACTTTTTCAAATACACAATACATTACACAGGATTTTATAACTCTGTAAAAATCGATATTTGTTATTGAGAAATTAAAAATACATTTTATTTTAAATAGACTTTATTCATCTCGGCCGACAGCAAATATTGCGATGGAGTAGTTATTTCTTTCATTCCTTAACATGTTTCATGAGCGACTACTGGGCAGTTTCCTCTTGAAAATGACACTGTAAACGTTCACATTCGGCCCAGATGAATAACGTTAAGTTTAGGCGTGTATAAAGTGTAATTTAACCTCTTAAATGTTTAATGTAGTGCATATATACGATAATGATAAAGAACGGATTTGGTAAAGCGGAAAACTAAAAATATAGAGGAAAAAGGGTGTCTAACTAAGAAGAACTTACCAAATAATCCCACAAATGTAGACAGGTGGGCTTGAGGGGACGGAGAATTGCAGTTAGAAGCGCCACACGAGAGTAAAATAAGCGTTTGAACAAGAAAGTGGAACGGGATTAAGGTAAATGACATGAAATGCCGAGAGCCAGCTAGGGAATTAGACGCTCCCCAATCCAAGCAGGAGATCCAATTGAAAATGATGCGTCAGTACCAATTGAGATCTCTATAGCCACCCAATTATAGCAGCTTATGTTTATGATGACAATACCCTCCACTGTTAAATGATAATTTGTTTCAATTACGCACGCCACCTCCGCCAGAGGCCTTGATTTCACAGAGATCACTGCAGATAATTATACCCATTCCAAATTGAACTGATGTGCATTAGCTTTATCTAGAACTCGCGTTTGTATTCTGGCCAATATTTTCTGTTCTTTTCGTGGGAAAGAGGAGCTAAATTGATTTGATTTTTATTCCCAAATCATAATAGCACACATAAACGATACATATTTACCTTGACTGAAAACGAGAAGCAACTTCAAAATTATTGCCCAAGAATATTCAGACACTAGAATTTTAAAAGGATAGTGACCAAATAGTTGAGATTGCTTATGCCAATCGATTAGCATTGATATTAGCAGATGCATGGGAAACATGACAGATAAAGTGACCTCAAACCACACCTTACCTGATAATGCAACACTTTGACGACCAATTTCTTTTCTCTAATTATATTATAATATAAAATTTTTGAGAAGACTTTAATTCTAAAAGCATAATCAAAATCGTACCACCTCATCATATAAAAATATTAAATTAGATAAAAAATACGGAGCAAAAAAATTATTATGAATTTTTTTATGGTTCGGCGGGAGAATTCGTTTAGGTTTGTATTTTGCATTTATGTGGGGATAATGGAATACGGAAAGAATCGTTATCCCATTATCCTTTCAGTTTCCTTCTTGGCGACGAATCTGGCTCATTTTTTTGGATCTTTGCAACAATGTTCGGTATTACAGTTGCTCTTGCTCACTTAAGACCGTTGGCTTTTTTAAGATAACAAAGGCTGAGGAAAAATAATCAAAAAAGTACCATTCATAGAGTATCGAGCGTCGAAAAATGTCACTCTGAGTGAATAAAATGACAAAAAATAATATCATTTCTACAGCATCGAGACATATGTACATAAAAACAAAGCATCATACAATCCATACACGTGTGCACGCCAAAATAGTGGGAGTAGACAGTGACAAAAGCAGTTTGACACTCATTTCTCCCTGAGCCATCCTGCTTCCACCATCTCTCTATTTTGCATCGCAATTATGCATACCCCCTCACCATAGCAAGACGTTCGGGAGAAGAGATCGTAACGGCCGGGGCTGGAGTGGGAAAGATGGTGCCTCCGCATTAACGGATATCTTTCAAAGGCATTCAGTCACCTGGAAGACAAAAGACGGTCTTATCCCATCTCCTTCATCGCGAATCCTGAAGAGGCCGTGCGATAATGGGGAGAGCAGAAAGGGTATGAGGAACGTCCCCTTCGCTGGCGTATGCCTGACTACTGACGGACTTGGATTCAGGATTTTTTCCCCTCCCTCTCTCTTCAGCCTCTTATTTATCTCTTAGCTGCCACCCCAACTCCCCTGGTTAACGATCGCTTACGGGGTTAGGGAAGGGATGAGACGGTTTGGGGGGAAAGGGTGGGTGCAAAGCCGGGAGCAATACGGTCAGGGTAGGGTCAGGACGCGGGGGAGAGAAATGCACGGAGTGTGAGGGTAAAGGATACTGGAAGAGATCCATTAACAGCTGCGGTAAAAAGGGACTTTGGGAATTGGTAAGGGAGAGATGGGATTCACACTCCCCTCAGGATGCTACTCGTCCTCCATCCACGAAGAGCTCATCTCCTGCATTATCCAGCTCTAAGCTAAACGACGAGCCAAATATTCTGTGGATCAGGATAAAAGGAAAGAAAGCAGAATGAATTTGTAATAAAAATTGATAATATGATTCTTCTCTCACCCTAAAAAGCATGTCTTTTTAAAAAGAATGATATTTTCAGGTATTGTTTTTAGCTTAGATTTTTGAAAACATTTTTTCATCCATTCTGATCCCCTATTAAAACAATGAGATAGTGCTTGCTGTGTTTAGATTACATCTAAATTGAATTTATATACTTTCTGGCAAACTGCCTAAATAGGCGCGTGACGGAGGTGTTTGGAAGAATGGATCACTTATCAATATGATTCAATGGTCAAAGAAATATCTACTAAATTATTTAATCACAGCAAAAAGCCAGTCAGTTCTGTAATGGATCATGATGGCATTAATGTGCGCAGAGTAAAATTAAAATAAACATTGATTCAGTTATTCTTCAACAGAGACCTTCAGTAGAGTAAAAAATAAATGAGATTTTAACGTCGTTTTAAATAAAAATAAACGTTTGATTTATTTTTTAACCCATTTCTATGCCCATTCACACTCTAAGATAGTTCATTATTAGTTCAAGAGACACGCAGGGATCAATTTGGATGAATAATTGTAAATAAATGGTAAACATCCAGATGCATTTGTCAATGAGTTTTAATTTAGATCAAACAAAAAAGTATTCCTTCAAGCATCGGATTAATCTCATCCAATTGAGTCTCATAAGCTTAGATGAGCTAAAAAAAGGTTACAAATAGACTCTACATGTTGAAATGAATGCCTCCAACTTTAAAAAGAGCAAACCCTGCGTAAAAAATCGCCTGCTATTAATTTTTTCCACATATTGAACTACTCGTTCATTCAATTACAGGTCTCATTAAAAAGTTTTCATTTCCAATTGTAACTGTCACATGTTGTATGATTTCGTCCGCGTATTCTAGATCTATGAGTAAACTTCACTCAGCATAACTGGTTCGACCAAGCTCGTCTACCGCACGCATGATGACAAATGATAGAGGAATTGCGCAGTTTCGACCGGAGAACTGTCATACCCCGCGCATTTGGTTACTTCCTCTCACTAAGCACTCTCCCACCCACTCGTTAACGTTCATCCACTTCATCCTCCTGTAATGGTTTTAAAATGAAACCAAATGGAACTATCCTCTTCTACACAGTGATGCACATGGAAACTCAACCCATCCCCCTAGTCTCGAACAAAAAGTATGCTATTTTTTCAGTAAAAACTGCTGCACGTGCCTGGAGCATTATTTGTACGACATACAGAAGTGATTTAGAGAAATTCAGGAAAACATTAACTCAATTCTCGGAAAAAAAAACTTAATTTAAAAATACCTATACTTTCTAAGTATTGATCAATAAATATTATTATTTAATTCATTATATTTTCGACCAGTCACTCCTGTGATAACAAAATTCTGATAAATGAATGGTGAAAATTCGATAACGTAGCCCCAGTGAAGAGTACACGTGTACACAGATTGCATTTTTCCGTTTGATAATTTAATTTAAAAGGTTATTTAAACTCCTTTTTACTCACTTAAAGGGCATTATCTCTGAGGAATTTTTCAGTAACTTTTCAAAACAAATACCCTCCAAATTTAGGAAAAAATCAACCTTCCGTTTCACTCCCTACCACATACATAATTTTCCTCATCTGTTATGTTTAAAAGTACAAAACTGTGGCGTAATCATAAAAGTTTTTTAATATATGTTCTTTAAAAGAGAATGACCATCAAAATATATTGGCTGTGAGTCACTGCAGAGCTAAAAGTTATCGTCCAGTGAAACAATGGGGCACGTTCGTCGGATTTTTCCAATCACTGCCAGCGTTTGACTGCGACTTGTCAAATAAAAACTACCTAACTTGTTTTTTTGAAGAGCTGTTAAGCAATTAAGCTAGAAATGGCTTTCCCTTTACATGTAAATCTAGTTACACTGCCTATATATGTATCATTTATAAGTATTATTATAAATTATAGAAAACCCTCAATCAATGAGACTGCGATCTATGCGATGTTTTGCTTACAGAAAATGCGACATTTTCTGCACGGGAGTGTTCTGTCGTCACTGGCATCCATACAATTTATATTTTTCGTACTTTTTCGTTTAAATACTGTTTTTCTTTCAGCTTTACTTCGTGAAATACCGAAACGAGAAAATATAGTTCACTTCGTATAGTTCAGAAAGCATAGTTCACTCTGAGAGTTTATTACCGACCATTACAATCGTTTCATTATCATCACGAATTCGAATAATGACATCATGTCAATTTTAGGTAGTACATTGTGTGGAACTTACTAATTGAAATTTCTTTTCGCGCATAGTATTTCCAAAAAGTTAAGCTTAAAGCGTCTAGCAGTTATGACACATGTCTCACTATCAAGGTTAGATAAATTGAGTTTTTTTTTCTTTCTCTTGACTTTTCATCTCTTGACATTTTCAACGTTGAGCAGTGTCTTTGAGTGTTAGTATTTAAGAATAGAATGCAATACTTTTGGCAACGTTTCAGTTTATTTTAATGATTTCATTAGAGATTTCTTGCTGATGAAGGTAAAAAAATACCGTAGCGTTGGTGAAAAATAATGCATTCAATTCTTAAATACATACACTCCGAGACAGAAATCAATATTATCAAGGTTAGAGGATAATAATTAACATAGTCTTGGGGTATAAGTCAGGGAATGAAACTTAAAAATGATTTCTGAATTTTTGGCATTTTTGCATATCCTCATCACGGCTTTTTTGCACTTTGTTTACCAATTGTGGAAATAAAGTACAGATAAGCCTTGATGAAGATATAAGAAAATATCAAACGTTGGAAAATATGCTTGCATTTCATTTCCTGACCTATACTCGAAGACTATATTAATTATTATATGTATTGAGATTGTGATTATGAAAAGTGCGAAAAAAAGAAAAAATATTACTATTATTAATAATTTTTTTTTAGCTTTCAACTCACTCGTCCTGTCCCGCGACAGCCGCATTTTTACTCCTGGCCAAAGAGCATTACCTCTTCCAAAGCTCCGCAGCTTGGCGCGGCTTCGCTCGACTGTTCGGGACAGGCACGTGGGACGACGCGGACCACGCCCACCCGACCGACCGAGTGGCCATAAATAAGCAACGAATGGGACGGAGAGGAGAGAAATGCGGGGAAGGGGAAGGCGGTTGGCAAGTGGGGATCGTTATGGCACGGCCGATTGAGCGCTTTCATGATGTATTTCCCAGCTCCGGGTGAGAGAGATAGAGAAAGAGTGGGAGATATGATGATAAAAAAATATAGTTTCTACTTCTCGCTTTACCGGGACGATGCGACATTTTCTGCACGGGAGTATTCTGTCGAAATGGAGAGAGAGAAAGGAACGTTTAGTCGCGGAATTTCATCGCATCCGCATTTGAAGCGGCATCACGAGCCATCAGCGATCATAGCGATACCGGGGGGGGGGGGGGGGGGGGGGGGGGGGGAAGGGGGAAAAAACTAATAAATTTTCAAGTGTTCCGGGGAAATTCTGGAAAAGGCCGCAGTGTTTCCTGCTGTGTGTATGGCATGTGCGAGCAAGTGGAAACACGAGTATGAATCTGATCTCTACTCTCTTTAGTGCGCCCTCATATTACCGCATTCCAGGAGCGAGTGCCCAGAGAGCGTAAAGTGACAGAAAATTCAGCCATATTCATTATAAATTGCACTAAATAATTACTAATTACTTTATTTATATTATTTAGCATAATAATAAGAATAATAATTATATAAAAATAGTAATAGAAATAATAATTTATAAAGTAAACCTAAAAAATGGCACGACCTATGAACAACCAACGCAAGAACCGTTCAATTAAATAGAAAGGTAGAACTAAAGGCCCAGAAGGAATTACATGGAGGACACATCAATGACCTCAATCAATCATATGCTGATAAATTCTCATCAAACAAATGGTTCTCAGTGAACTTTATGGAGAAACCGAAGGGTTCATTATTGCAATACAAGACCAGGTTGTCCGCACAAAAAATTATGCAAAGTACATCCTGGGTTATAAAAGCATAAAAGCAAAAACTGGCCTACTAACACAAGTTAATAGATACCATGACCCCATACTATGAATACCACCCCGAAACAGTACTTAAAAACAGCCCATTTAAATTTTACTACGATTTGCCTATCCAAACAGATAAAACTATAGTTAATAATAGACCAGATATAATATTGATTGACAAGAATTATAGAACCTGTTACATACCTAATATTGCTGTGCCGCTCACGCATAACATCGAAAAGGCAATAGCCCGAAAAATAAATATGTACCAAGAATTGGCAGTAGAAATAAAAATAATATTGAATATGGAACAGGTTTATACAGTTCCAATTGTCATCTCAGCTACGGGTATCATCCCAAAACATGTACAAAACAGTTTCAAAATGCCTTTATCCAAATACTTACATCAAATTGCAAAAGGCTGTAATAATTTCAACCTGTCATATCACGAGAAAATTTCTCAACGCAGTAGAACAGTAAAGAGTTACCTTGGTGAGAACCCGTCCTCTTTACGCTAAAACAACTCAGTGAAAGCTGAAGAAATTTAAAGAAAAAAATATAATCATAATAATAATAAGAGCAACAAAAATATGCTCAATATTGTGGAGCTTTAATTTCACAAATGAAACTGCCACCTTAATTTACTACATAAGGAAATAATTTCTTGGTATAACTGATGATTTCAAACTTAGCAGTGTGAAACTTTTCCATTACCTATGTAAAGTGAAAGAATAGTGCTTGTTTGGTTCACTGATTTATTCCAAAAAGCACGACCGGGGATTATTATAATGGTTCATAGCATTGTAGACCTGAAGATGTAACTTTGCTATGATACCCGGTTCGTGCTTTTTCAAGTATTTTAGTGAGCCTGACAAAGTTAATTCTTTTATTTTTCATACTTTATTGGCATTTGATACATAAACTGTTAAAGCAAAAGTGGATGGAAAGAGCAGCAGAATAAGACCTGTTATCAGATCAGGAGCAGATTATGAAGTCAATTGAAAGGAATTGAAAAGAATATGCTCGTATTAAATTATTAGCCGAAAAGAGAAACTTAACGGAGAGCCGTACCAAAACAATCTCTAAATTCCTGACTCATGGTGATTGTAATGACTAATTTTATCATAGAAGGTACCTGATGTTGACATCTACGAGGCTAAACAATAAATTTCATCCTTTCAATACATTTAAACCTGCGGACGGAAACTAAGCTGCTGTTTTATGTACTATGGTGTAGGGTTTTACTCCTTGATTCAACATTTGTAGCATGCATATTAAATTAAAGAATAATTACTCGTTAAATTTACTTCCGCGAAAACTAAATTAACCATAGCATTTTACTCTGCTTGGTCTCATATGCAGGGTTAAATGAATTTATTGAATCGAAAAATGAATTAATATTTTGTTTTTTTTCCATAAAAAAATTATCATGCTTTATTACCTGCATTTAAACTGTTTCTGGAAATGTAAATGAAAATTGTGGATTAATTCCTATACTCATGAATTTGAGGGTAGAATGTTTTACGCTAAAGGTCTCTACTATACCGTAAACCCACCTGGTGAATAGTTTCCGCATATTTACCGAGCAACTTCCAGTCTTCGTTGATTGACTACAATCACAATAAAGGCATTGATGTGTTTTGTAACGAAGTGAGCCTTACAAAAGGTCAAATAGGGTAGGTTGGCTGAAGTATACGGTTGAAACGTCAGGATCACGACCAACACTAGATACCAAGACGTCCATCACTTTGCCCGCATCTGACAGTCACTATTTGCGCGCCCACGAACGTCTCGTATACCGACACTCACGTTCCGATCTAATCTTTCTCAGAATATCTATCGTACACTGAGGTCTGCTCTTAACTGTTTGGTAAATCTGTCATCATTACCACGGATAAGCCTAGCTTGCGTTCCATAAGGGCGTACCCGACACACAATCTCTCCCCTAGGTACCAGCATGCTCACCGTTGTTTCAAGCTTCTCTTTTCTCCCATATGGAGGCGTCACGAGCAATTACTTCCCGTATCGCTGTGCGAACGATCGCCAAAAAAACTGGGCAAAAATTAAAAAAATGATATGAAATGACAAAAAATAATCTTACAAAAATTAGACAGGAAATTATTGCAGGAGCAGTTGTGCTAGTCGCGGGTGGGTACAGCGCAGAGTCAACAAACCATTTTATTCCGCGATTTCTTTTTGCTTGATTTTTGCCACCTTTTCTAGGACTCGTTTCCCTGCAGAAAGCAACGGTGTTCGCGGTTGGCAGTCGAGAGCGGAACAAAAGACAAACCTCGGCGCGCACGTTGTTACGGCGAGGAAAATAAACAAGGGATGGTTGGAGCGCACGGAGTCCGTGCGGAGACTTACTAGTTTGCAGCTGCAAGGCGGTTCGCCGCGAATTCCCTGGGGCGAATTTCACAGCTTGTCCCCGCGTTTGGATGTGACAATGGAATCCAGTAGCAACCGTTTTCCCACTCCTTCACACCTTCTCCCTCCACGACGCTTTGTGACACATCCACCCAGCATTAGATATCTGTCCATGTACGATAAACACACTAATTGCATCAAATAAACACATGACGACTATAATTCGTGGGTTACAAAAATAAATTTATTAATATTATTAATTTAACCTGAAATTATTGATCGAGTAAAGTTCGTTCTTACCCTTCAATGGTAAACTTTCACCAATATCTCGGTGGAAAAGAACAATAAATTCCTTAACAGTTGTTGTAATTAAATTAGCACATAAGCCCGGGGGTGATTTTTATATAACCGTTGACGATCGAGGCTGATATAGGTAGTGGAATCGCTGCTGTACCCCTGAAGCATTGATTATAAGCACGTATTTCTATTTAAATCACGATTTCATCCAGGTGTTCATGGATTAAATCCACATTGCTCGGAAGTACTTTCAATTTAATATCGATTCCTCGGATTTTTTTCATAGCAGTAGCTAACAAAATTAATTTATAAAAAATGTGGTAAATAAAAAAAAAAGTGGTAGATGTAAAGTTCAAGGTAACCAAGCTATTTAAAATATTATATGAATAAATCTTTATTTGAAGTGATTCATGTTAGCGATATTTAGTGTGTTTTAACAATCCTGTGTTTGTTTGTTGCAATGTTTTCTTAATATGAATAAATATTATGTTTTTCAAATTGAAGCAAACTTTATCCTGGGATAAAATATTCGTATCATCCAAACCATGAATGCCAAGACTAGCATAATGGTAGCTATAGATTAAAATGCACTACCAACTACTGGATACGAAGAAGTATATTTACTGCCATAATAATATAATATTACATATGTTTGCACGTTAGTATGACAATTATTTGTCAGCTTAAGTATTTTTTTGTTCAATTTTTTATTTGTCAATTTAATTACATCTAATGGCAAAACGAAAATTGAACAGGATTCTATGTCTTGTCAAAGCCCTCAGTGAAGTTGACATGTCATCCATATCGCGCTCATTCAGTTATTTAAACTATTAGGGTGTACTTGATTATTTTCGATCATTTTCCCACCAGTAATTTCAAAACTTAATACGCCTGACTTCATTTTTACCTTCATTATTATAATGATAACGATACAAACACGTTGTCCAAAACAATTCAAATTATTCCTATCCATCCATCTCCAGTTTTATTGAAGACGGAACAAATTTAATGCGCTATTTAGCATGGCAGCCATTTCTGCTCTCATCCGGAAAACACGCGTCTTCACCTCAGTTTTTGTTGCAGGCTTTCCCTAACTCCTTCCATTCACAAATTTGCCCCTTCCTTGTCTCCCAATCTCTCATTCCCTCTACTTAATTTGTTCTCTTGCTTCATTCCCTTTCTCTATCCCTTTCTCTCATTCCCCACCCCTACCTCATCCACCCATAAGCTGAACCTTCTCCATTTCCTACACGAGAATTTTCAGCCGGGCCATTAACCTCTCCGGTAGTCTCATCATCAAAAAGCAGGCAGAAAGTAGGGCTTCCCAAATGATAGCGCAGCGGTCATACGATGCAGTCCTTGGATGACTGCGCAATACAGTCCCGATTCTGGCAAATGGAGAGGGGGGAAGGTGGGGTAGGAGAAATATTACGATCAGACGATAGAAGGCGGGAGATATACCCTTAAGTGGCTCACTAATGAGAGCTTTCTCGCGATTCTCTCGGGCTAAAGGAATGAGAAGGGGGCTGAAAGCGTTTAAAAACAACAAGGCCCCATCACGGAGTACAAATTTCATTTCATTTACAGCTTGACGAGATAGCTTGAGAAATGTATTTTTTTCCGTCGAAAACATACTTTTATGAGAGAGGATCCATGTTACAATCAACGAAAACTTTTTGAACTTTTACACTTAACCTTTGCTACTAGTACAACGAATACAGGTAATTAATTCCTCCATATTGAAAAAATAATCGTGAAAAATATCCAACAATGCAATTCTCCTCAATATTCACACCATAGGTGTAACGACGCGACGGTTGTTCACCATACCTAATATACATATTTTCCTTCACTACTGTAATAAATTTCGGTTATCACCAACATATTGAATTTATCAAATGAAATAAAACTAAAATGAATTAAATGACGTCTCGTAATGCGATTTAAATCTCTTGAAAATCTATAAAGAGCCACTGCTTTAAAAAAACGGAATATAAGTATAAAACTATTAACACCGCCTTTGAAGAATGAGAGGTTTTTCAAGCATCAAACAAGTAGAAGTATAAATGTGTTATTTTAGTTAGGGGTATAGAGCGTACTATGGGTATCTTGGTCTGAAATTTGGAAAGCTACATCATATTTTGAGCTGATTAGGAAGAAAGTGCGAAAAACATAAATGAGTTACAGACAAATAGGATAAAATTGAGTTCTTTTATGGTTAATATGAAATTCAGACTGCATGCAAAGCTTTATTAAAAACAATTTTTGAGCACGAAAACGATATGACTTTTTGTAAGGATGGCTTACATATATAATTCATAATGTACACCAATTATCATTAAAAATAATTTTTCCCGGAAAACGATGGTTTTACAGTAGACATTCCTTGTGTAATCCAGTAAAATGAGATACATTTTCCCTCCTTGAAAATTTCAGCCTTTAAAAGTTTTGATGAAGGGGAGTGAGAAAGAGGTTAAGACAAATGAACCATCGTAAAGTACATGCATAATATTATCCCATCAAACCAAGCTAACGCGTGCATTACTTCACGCCGACGAAAAAACTCTCCTCCTGGCGTCAACGCAGAAAAACTCAAATCTCTCTTTCTCGAGCACATCCATCTGTCTGCCCAAAGCCTCGCATCGCATCAATTCTCTCCCGCACCATCGTTCCATAACCATTTTCCGCGTTTCCATCTTTCGGCGCAGTCATTTCCTCTTTTTGTTCCCCGTTACGGACTCGAAAAAATCGGTGGTGCCAACATTGGGGAGTTGCACGCCGAAACAACGCCGAACACACGAGTTGAGTGGGGATTTGGAAAAAGGCACACGCGAGAAACATTGACGGCCGAAAAAAAGAAATAAAAAAAAACACCCGACTGGTCTGTTGAAAAAAAATATATGAGTAATGAAAAATAAAGTGGAAGCCGAAATTCAACACCGCTGGTTGTCAGTACACTCCCACATACGCTTTGGGAAACATGCGTATTTAAAGAGAGATGAACGCTAGTGATGGGGGTGGAGTTAAAAACGGAATCAATAATCCGAAACGCGAGGCAGTGGAAAAAGATGAGCGCGTGGCTGCTGCATGGAGATTTTTCCCTCCATCCCAGTTTGGTCGTATTTTAGGCGAGAAATGATGATTACTTACATAAAGGGTCGAGGACACGGGGATTTACATAGGTATCGATCATTAGTAGCGTATTGTTTGTGGAAAAAGATAGCATTCAGTCCATAAAATTCTATTGCCACATTAATATCCGATTTCTAGGTTACGGAGCAATAAGACTCCCTTAAAGGAAATATAAATCGAGCGGCAGTCCTTCGCGTATGAGACAAAACGTGAAATAGCGCAATCCAAGATCAAGTGATTCATCTAACGCACTGATTATGGCGGTAGCGTTTGTTTTCTCACTGTTTGATGAGATTGGAATTTTCATTCCATTCCATAAACAGTCAGTAATAAAGAGAATCATCAATATAACCTATTTGAAAATATATACCAATATTGATAATTGCTTGCATTTCGCACATTTTAAGGAAGTTGGGTTTTCAATAATGGCCTCAGCTTTTGGTTGATGTTTAGCCATTTTGCAAGCTCTTTTATTTACTCTGAGGTTATTCCGCTATGTTATCACATGCCAAAAATCATTTTTTCGATGTGATATCGAAGGAAAATATAAGTAAATGGTATCCAACATATAGTAAAAACATTTTACGGTGTCACGCGGTATAAATCGCGGGAAGTAACATTTGAGGCTGTCCAGCTGCAATAATTGTTGCAGCTGCGATAGTTTTTCAAAGAAATCAGCAACATCTGAGGACATATTCATAGAATGTTCTGATTAAAAAAAAAAACATGTCTATTGCAGGTCCTCCTGGGTATATATCCAGGAGGAGAAATCGTAGTGAGGAAGAGAAGCTGGTACCCAATTGGCACATCTTGAGGGCTGATGAAAACCAACAACGCAATAATAACCGAGGAAAAAGCGGGCAAAGGAGCCACGGTCGGGGCCACAACAACGAGGAAATGAGTAAATGGAAGTGGGCGGGAAGGCTGAGAACGGAGATGAGGAAAGTGTTGCTGTAGGTGGAGCAGGAGGCGAACGAGTGCTCGCATTGCGGTTACCCCGCCCAGGGCGTGGGTATAAGTGGACACGAAGCGCTGCAGGATGTTTGGTTACAGCATAGGAGCGCGAAATGACGCAGAAGAGGGAAAACTACGCTCCCTAGCGTGCTTGTCTTTCAAGTGGGCGAAATAATACGCCGGTGGCCCCGGATCTATTACGAATTCTCTCCCTACCAGACAGAGGGGACCTCATTAAAGATTAATCGGAAATGAAAAAAAAGGGAGAACTCTTTAAATATACATTCAAACGGGTTTTCCAAATTGCGGGAGTTTAGCAGGGGTAAACGGTATGGATGAGGGGAGACAGCAATAATGTTGCTCCATGAGCGGCTCTTGATTACGGAGAAAAAAGTTCACCAGTAGCATTTATTGACAAAAGAGCATTTTTAATGAGCCTTTACACTCGCTAGGGTCACATAATCCTGTTAAATGGGATCTTAGGAATAGCAACGGCAAATAAAAATAGGACGTTACGAAAACTATTCGTAAAAGTGCTGCTAATGAATGAACTGTATCCATTGGCATGTCGGTAATTATTTTCATCTCCCCACATGGTACTACATGGTAGTGCTCTCATCAGTAGGGTAAAATCTGCCGAACTTATATATTTATTGTAAGTACGTACTATTTTGCCAGTTACGTAAATGGCCCAGAAAATTTAGTTCTATTATTAAAGGGATAAAATGTTCGTGGTAGAAACATCATTCTGAAGACACAACGGCGTCAACAAGGTTTTAAATGATTAATTATTTGCCACATGGTGGCTCCATCCTCGCAAAAACAGAAATACAACCCATCCACATTTAAATCTCATAAATGCTCTAAAATCGTAAAGGAATCCAGCTAGAGGAATATTATCACTTCGTCACAGGCAAAAAGAACGTTTTATTGTGTTGCAAGAATAAAAATGAGTGCTAAAGACTTCATCAAAATTTTAAGTGCAATTCGTTCTTTATGATTAATGTAGAAAAAATATTACTTAATTTTTCAAGTTCATTTTGCACATTTTTTCTCAGACCTAGGATGTAAGATAAAAGAGTGGGGCGGAAAGTATTAAATTGATCTTCGAAAAATGAATCTCAGCAAAGAAAATACCAATTAAAATAGTGATAATGACTTCGGATTTCTACAGAAATCCATTACGCATGCTATGGTTTTAATTTAATACAAATATTATAGCATTAATGAATTAAATTTTTCAATTTGTGCCGATGAATGATCGCATTTAAATTTTGCTACTCCACACTTACGCGTGAAATACAATAATTAGGTGCATGATTAGTCCACTCTCGCTTCATGATAATAGAAATATTGTTATGTAAATAAAATGTCAGGAAAAGAAACGATATAGTGCAAGTGGACTCCTATCACGCATTGAACGTGGTGTTGTAATTATCTGACCTCTATGAGTATAAAGGATCACATTTACGACACATTGCTAATTCTATGTCCCATCCTATTTATTTATTGTATGTATCGATTTATCCATACGTCTCGATCCTTCCACAATTTCTCATCCAATCATAAAAATGTTTTCCTCGGCCAGCTTCTTTTTCCCCTTCCCACTGGGATCGACTGTAACATTTGCATCGGTAGTCTTTTTTTTATTTACTGCATGAGCCCGTACTACTTCAACTGCTGTTCTGATATCGTCTCCCATTTTTTCACTTTTATGTTTTTGTTAAGATTATAACGTAAATTTATTGGCAAATATTAAGTATGCGACGAAAAAAGATAAAACACGAGAGAGTGATGCCTTCTAAAACAAACATTTATTCCAAAAAGTATCGGAATCATATCAAATTGGCCATTACTACGTGATGGCAATTCAAAAAAAAAAAAACAAAAAAAACCAGCATAATGGCAAAGTTCTATGGAGGTGGCCGTTGTAGACCTTGCTTGGTCATACCGCGGGGAAAAATGCCAGAGCCTGCGGGCGGATGAGGACAGGATTGAAGCCCTGATCGCAGAAACTGCGGGCTTGGGTAAGAGGCGGAGGAAGCCATACCACGGATGGGCCTTGGGACCGAATGAAAGCCATTAGGGAAGGCCCTTGCACTTAGTGGACAATGCCTGGCTGCCGACCGACCGGTGGAGGTCCATCACTGGTGGGAATTGTGTAGGCGGGGATTTACGTGCGAAGGAAAGTAGGCGACCAATACGAGGAAGACGTAGCGTGGGAAGGCTATGAGGAGATAATGCTCCCAGGAAGGGACTACGAAGGGAGATAATTGACGTAGAGGCAAGATACAGGGCTCTGGGAGCGAACGGAGATGGAAGAACACGGGATGGCATGAATACCGAATGCAAAGAATGGGGAGAAAATAGTTACTCATTCCTAGTTAAAAGTTTTTGGATCACTTACTGTATAGATAGTTATTACATATCTAATTACAGTTAGATACATGTACTATCATTGCTAATTTATAATCTATTAATGTGTATTATAGGTACTAATTAATAGGTTCGCACTCATGAACCTATTACATACTTTGGTATATCGAACACTTAACCAACTTAACCAGACTTATCCGGGCGCAACTCAGAGGTTACAAACTAGGAAAGATTGTCTACTGGCCCATGCTTAAGTAAAGCGGCGTAACTCACCTTGGAATAGTTATTACGAAAGAAATGTAATAATTACCTTAAAGCAGCTGGTTGAAATTGCAATACTAATTCCTCCCGACAGCCATACGAAGTATTGAAAATGACCTTGGAATATTTATAAGGAAATAAGAGAAATAATGCTCATAAGGTAGCCAGTTGAAGCTAAGAGAATAATGCCAATGGATAGCCATATTAAGTATTGAAATTTATTCTTTATCTATTTCTAGATTGATACAGGGTCTGAATTGCGATTGGCGGAACCTATGATTATAAAACTGGGTGGTAATAATAAGTCAAGTTACGCAAAGTTAAGTTTTTGTGAACGAGTCTTCTTCTATATCTTAGCGATACAATATGAGTCACCTCTACAGTAATTAGATTTTTTTCTTCTTACCTAGACCTCTCTTTTATAATGATATTAAGTTCTTGGAGTTTAGGCCAAATAATTCAAAAGTGATTTCTTATGGATTGTGATAAGGATTGCTTATTTATATAAATAAGGAATCCTTTGAAAATAAGCCCTGAGGATGGTTTAAAATAAACCGAAAGGTAGGAAAATCACTAAATAATTGCTCCTTAATGCCTCGATGGACATATTTCATTCTGCTATTTCTTCCCGAAACAATATTTTAGGATAAATTGGAAAAGTTTGGCGATGAATTACCTTGCCTGAAAATGAGTAATTATAATAAGAGTTGGAAGAGTTTGCAAGAGCTGAAGATGGCAAAGTGTGGGTCAGGATGATAAAAAAGTTTATAACAGAGCTACAGTGTAGTCTGCCTAAAACTACGATAACTTCAATAAAATTTATTTTATGCAGCATTAGTAGATATCATTATCATAATAATAATGATAAAGTTATTAATAGCTTTAAAAATGAGTGCATGTATCATAAAATTTAACTTATATATTAAATTAACTAAGGCTATCAATCAAAAATGTACATAAGCTAAAAGAAAAATTATAGAAAATTTGATCTTTAAAGTCACAATGAAAACAATGTCTTCCACTCTTTGAAATTTGAGTATTTATGGTCAAAAGCGAAGAGTGAATCGTAAGTTTAAAAACAAAATCATAGCAAAGGAGTCGAAGAAGCACCGATATAACTGGGGATTTGAAAAAAATAGCTCTCGGAGAAAATTTAAAATTATTCTGAATGGAGAGGAAATTTATATGAAATAAAACACCGAGAACACATCCACAAAAAATGGCATTACCGTTTACTCAGGGGGGAGGAGGGGGGCTTATAAAGTGACAGAACATGGTTTCCGAAAAGATGATAGGAAGAAGACAAGTCGAAGGAAAAGGATGAAAAGCGATTCTTCAGGATATATGGTTCGTGATCATTTATCTGCCCAAAAGTTGAGAGCGAAAAGAAGGAATGATGGGACTGCAGAAAAGTATAAAGATGCGGACCTTCGGATCGGTAAGGGGAAAGGGATTAATGACTTAAAACGTTGAGTTTTGCGAGGGGGGTAGCTGGGGATTGGATCAGGGTTTAAGTGAGGACCAGGGCGAGAAAGGGTAACTCTTCTCCTAGTAGCCTGTGTGTTTACTGATTAAATACTCCCACCCCATACCCCTCTGGCAAGGGATTTCGAGGGCCGTACTTACCGTTCAAGGCCCAGAGGGATATCAAGGGTTGAGGCAGGTGAATGATTTCGTGAAACTTCTTGAGAGGTTAAACACTACCTAAGCTTTTCAGGAAAGGTTGTTATTTTTTCCACGGCAAATGCCAGTTTTGCAACATGAGTGAAGACTTGGCGGTGATCTGTAAATATATTTCCAAAGGACGCTTTTATACTGGGACAAGTGAGGAGGAATGATTTTAATATGTAATGGTGAAAAAGATTCACCCGTTAAAGCGGATTTAATTGATTAATATATGGTTTAAATCTCATTAATGTACTTGTAAAAAAAGTGATATGGTTATAAATCTATTTAAAATGTGTTTAGATCCATTCAATAAATAACAATAGATTATATCTCACTTGCAAGGTTGGTGAGGATTGATCGATCTGAAATCAGGTTACTTCGCAATGTATCTTGGTAATTCTGGCTTGCGTAAATTATGAGTGACAAAACATACTTATGGTTTATCTTTTTCTTGACGCGCTCTAACAAGCGTATGAAATAAATAATTTGAAAAATTATTTTCAATTAATGAGTAGTTGTAAAGAATTAAATTTAATGACTCACTTATGGAAAAATGAAAAAAAAACTTAAATTTCACTTTACCAGCGAGGAGAATCGAAGAAAAGATGCGGGTCATCAAATACCAGCTTACCTAAAATTGAAAAGAAAGATAAATCAGTGAAAAATGTTAGGCGAAAATCGATCCTTAAAACACAATATTTAAGTGACATGCAAAGATGGATAAATTATCACCAAATGCATTTAATACCACATTAAAAGTGTCTTAGAAATAGCCCAAAAGTAACAACGGTCAAAAAATACAAAAATGAAATATCTAAAGAGTTGTAAAGGTATTTGGTCCAGTACTTGCAACAACTTGAGACATAAATAAATGTATGATTTATTGTTCTTCGCTGCCTGACTCACTCAGCGGTAATAACAATGTTTTTGCTCAGCTTTTTCATAGGTAGGATGGAGATTGTACGGTCAACTCGATAACTGGATGACATAGACATTGAAAGTTGAATTACACAGAAGTTGTGTCGTGACATAAGGGCCCATTGACTGGAAAAAATGGATAAAAATCGCTTTGAAAAAGTTCATAAGAAAGAGGTGAGGGGCAGCAACCATAATTATCACAAATATATTGGCATTACAGATGATGTCGAGTATCAGCTAAAACAAGCTTCTTGCCGCAGCTAAAGAGAGTAGAGGAGCTCTGAAATATTAAGCCAATATATTGAGCTATAGAGATTTAGTATCTTTACTAGATACAGGCATTCATTTCCAAGAGATGGGCCACATTCAACGAAACATGCCTTCAAGTTGTAATTTTAACATCTGGATTTCATTACTAAATACGATACATTCATGAAAGAGCTCCATATATGCGGATGAAGCTAACAATTATTTACTTATAAGGTATGCATAAAAACTTCCTTTTGCTACTGTCCCTATAGTAAAAGGTAAGTTACATTTATTAATTTTATTAATTAAATTACTTACAGAAATTGCATGAAAAACCTTCAAATATTGCTTTTACCAATCTTCTCTCTCTCTCACACCCTTCCATAGCTCACATGCTTTGTCTCTGCGTAAATTGCTAGGGAAAAATAAATGTTCCATTTGATGAATGACCGCAGCAGGCACCCATATTTAGCCATCCGTTGCAAGGTCGTAAAAATAAGCTTCTTTCTACAGCTTTCTCCTCCCTTTTATTATCTTATTCACCTTTTTTTCATGACATCCTCATATAAAGAAATTGAACCTTCTTTTTTAACCTCCTCCTTTTTTTAGGAAAGCGTTCCGAAGTATAAACAATTGATAACCAAAATGGTATGGTGCTAGGAGAATGCGACCCGTAGCTTAGGCCATATGCACTCCGAGGGAAGGGAGAGGGAGAAAATAAACAGGATATCAGCATTACCCTGCTCATAAAACAAGGAGCCAAGGAGCCCACGGCAAGCACAATAGTTTATGAAGAATCACCTCCCCGCCGAGATTTCAAGCTGGACTTACAAGGTGGGAGACCAACATTCAAGTTACCACACTAATTATACCAGCTTGTTTTAAAACGGTGTCACGAAAAGCAGGAATCCCAATGGAGATGTAAGAGGCTTATTATTAAAGTAAGGGCCGTTTGCTTATATGTAAACATTTGCACTTCAGAACACAGTTTTACTTCTGCAGAGCCATCTTCAGATTCATTGAGAAGCTACAGCAGCACGACCTAATACAATTCTTTTACAAGTAACGCTGATCAAGAAAACAGCGGAGAGCAATTTGACGTGACATTTCTACTGTTCCAAAGAAAAATGGCATTAATTTTATTTCAAATCTCGCATGTCACGCATCTCATGATTTGATTTATTAATTCATTTGAGGAATCGCGAATAAATTGGTAACAGCCACTACTGTCCTAATGAAAATTTTAACTCTTTACAATAGGTTATTTATGATACATAGGTACTCTAGACTTCCCAAACTTTTTTGTACCACGCCCCCCCGCTACACATATCAGCTTTCCATTTTGCAATACCCAATTTCCACGGTGCCGTACATACCAACTCCTACTTGTACAAGTACTTGTACTCGTACAAGTATGTGCCTACTTGATGCAGTGAGTAGGTAGATTTTTTTGTTCACTGTTGAATGCGGTAACGCAGAATGGAAAGATTCAATAATTGTACGTATCTGAAGAAATTCTTTTTGTAATTTTCTTATTTATTTCATTTGGGTGTCACGCCCCCCCCCCCGGACTTTCTCCACGCCCTCCCAGGGGGGCGCGCACCCAGTTTGGGAACCCCTGCTCTAGATGCTCATCGTATCACATTTACACTCATCGCATACTTCTGCAAAAATACGCATGTAATTAATGTAGCAGGTTATTGATGCAGCTCATAATCCTATCACAGTTTCACTTCGGTTATAGGCTATTGTTCCTGCCAAAGGAGTTAAAATATAAATTCAAAAATACTTTTCTAAGTTAACTAGAAGAAAAAAACGTAAATGAGGGGCTATATCGTGCATGACAAGGCGAAAAGGGTCACAAAGCAAAACAAATGCAAAGCTAGTACCTCTTAAAAACGAGAAAAGAATGGAAAAAAAGCCTTCAAAGTGCTAACAACCGACCCGAAAGAGCAGACTTGTTCGATGATGAGCGCTATTAAGAGCTTTTAGCCAACAGCTGATTTACCTTCGTTTTGCAGCGAAAATTCCTAATTCAAATGCTTTTGTTCCCCGTGCCACTGAGCAACCATTGCAAGCGAGTTTTTTTCAAAAGCCGACCAGACATAAATTCACTGTGAATGATGCACTGAAAATAGCGTTGAAAATGTTTCATCCATCATAAAAAATTCCCTACAGCAACAGCTTCGTCCCTAATAATATAGATCAAGGGAATACCGATGCAAGAGAAGCCGACTCATTGGGGAAAAATAACCTATAAAACAACTCTATTGGCATATAGAAATTTCTACAGCCAAAGATGAACAGAGAAACCAAGATAAATTCGACATTCGATTGATCAATGCTCAAGACTGAACTCAATTTTAAATCAAGAATGGACTCAATTTTAATTCCGCTTTTTCATTTATGAATATTCACAGACACTCAAAAGTACGAATTATTTTGGGGCCTTTGAGACGTCAACATGGAAAGCTTGCTAATAATAATTAGCAGCTTATTATCGGAAACAGAAAATAATCGTTCTTACTAAAATGCAGACGATAGAATTACTGACGGACCAAATCAGACGGAAAACCCACAACATTTCATTTTCACTGCCAGATGGACTCATCTCTACAGGTGAAGTGCACCATTCACCAACACGCCCAAAATTAGTTTTTTTTTATCTCCGTGAATTCTATTTCTAATTAGAATTTACCAATGAGGCTAACTAAAGTTCCTTTATTTTCTTTTCGTTACCAATGGTTTAAAGTTGGATCAATAAATTTATGACTTTTATTTCTATAGTTATCTAACTTTTAATCACATAATTACAATACAATAAATATTCCAAGTAACAGTAATTACGTAGTTAAGTTAAAAGGCATGTCAGCATTAAATTAAAAACGCTAAAAATGAACTGCCAAAAAATAGTTGTGAATTAAAATTCAGGTAGAGGCTACATTTGTGAAAAACGTTGAAGGTGCAAGTCAGAGGAAAAAGAAACTCACAAAACGTCGTCTTCCGGAGGAGTCACTCCATTCGACGACGAAGACCCAACGCTAAAAATTGGTAAAACGCAAACAAGCAATAGTTGTGAACCAAAAACACCTATGGGAAGAATCAACACCGATGAAAAACGTTGAGGACCAAAGTCAACCGAAAAAGAAACTTGAAAAACGATATTCAATTCGACGATGAACACCAAACGTTTAAAATGTACTGCCTTTACTAAAACGGAAACACAATAGTTGCGAACCAAAATTCAGGTAAAGGCTTCACCAATGAAAAACGTTGAAGCTCAAAGTCAGACGAAAAAGAAACTTAAAAAAAAACGTCATTTTCCGGAGGAGTCACTCCATTCGACGATGAAGACGCAACGCTAAAAATTGGTAAAACGGAAATAAGCAATAGTTGTGAACCAAAAACTCCTCTGGTAAGAATCTACGCCGACGAAAAACATTGAGGACCAAAGTCAGACGAAAAAGAAACTTGAAAAACGATATCCAACGCTTAAAATGTACTGCCTTTACTAAAATGAAAACACAATAGTTGCGAAACAAAATGCAGGTAAAGGCTTCACCAATGAAAAACGTTGAAGTCAGACAAAAAAGAAACTCAAAAAAACGTCATTTTCCGGAGGAGTCATCCCATTCGCCGATGAAGACCCATCGACTGGGGACCATTTGACGGCAAAACCGAGCTGCGCTCAACATCAACGCCGCGGGCTCAGAGACAAAGTTTTTTTTTCGGCGGGAGATGTGGCGATTCCAACACTTTGGTCAATTGGACCGCCTCGCTCACACGACGGAGACTCAGGGTTCTGGAATAATATTGACGGAAGGAAGTAATTTCCGAGCCCTCCGCCCGAAACTCCGATGTCCCAGGAGCGTCCTCACCTATCCCCGCAGCGCGGCTTGCAATCCTGCTTTCGTCCCACTCCTGCGCTCCGGAAAACACCATCAACACCAACTCTCCCTTCAGAGATAACACGCCGATGCTCCGAGCAAGCGGACACGTTGTCCTACTCCCAACTCATCTGAGAACGATAAGGGTGGGTGGGGAGTGGTTGCCGGGTAAACGAGAGGTCAAGATGCCGATTGGAACAACATTCGCCTCGTGGGCACGGTCTCATAAGGGGAACGATGAGTTCCCGAGTCCCATTTAGATACCACACTGATGAGGGTGGATGCATGACAAGAATGTATCTTATTCCCTACTCAACAAGTCACATTGAAGGATCTAGCAGGTTAAGATGTTGAAAAGTGCCCCTAGAGATTTTGAAAAATAAAAAATGTACACTTAAAGTGCATCCAAAATAATATGTTTCCCCAAAGTTTCAGGCCCCAACAATGGAAAATAACCCCAAAAAAAAATTGGAACACGATTTTTAGTTTTTTAACCATACCTCGAGTTTTTATTTTTGTAAAATCGTTATCTTGATTTTAAAATGTAAAAAATACAATAACGTTCTACCATCCTGATTTTTTTTCACAATTTTTTACCGAAAACTCAACTTTTACATAAGTTTGAAATTTTCAAAATTAAATTAAAAAATTTAGGAAACAATGGACACGCCGAAAAAAATATATGTTGTTACCTCTACCTTAAAGTATAATCCTAATTTTTTTCAGATTTTTAAAATTGGTGGAACAAAGTTAAAAACACGAATAACTGCTTTCTGCCATTTGCGTATGTATTCCAAGACGATATTTGATTTGATTGTTGAGAGCAACTACTGTTGATTAGTTTCTAATATTATGATTAAGAATAAACATTAACATAAACGATGCCTATGGTATGATGGTAGAACATAAATGTATTTACATTTTAAAATCATTATAACGATTTTACAAAAATAAAAACTGAAGATATGGTTAAAAAACTAAAAATCGTATTTCAATTTTTTTGGGGTTATTTTCCATTGTTGAGGCCTGAAACTTTGGGGAAACGTATTATTTTGGATGCACTTTAAGTGTATAGTTTTTATTTTTCAAAATCTCTGGGGGCACCTTTCACCATCTTAACCTGCTAGACCCTTTATGCGGCTAAATTTTATGAATAAAATTCAATTTTTACATCTATCGGTAGTAAGAACAAAGCATAACAATTCTGATTGGATAGTATTTATTGTTGACGCGCTCTGACGACTACATCATTCATTCTTTGCCACGAATTTTGAAATTTTCCATTGATATAATTCCCGCTTGACCTAGAGTTTTTTCGAGTGTTATTTGTTTTAAACCAATAAAATATATTTGAGAAATTTTGAGCTAAGATTTTCCTCTATTTCTATATTTTATAATATCAACTTAGTGTTTTACTCGATATTAAAATTTATTGTTTGAGATACATGTATATGTAGATCAGGAATTACTCCTCGTACTTTAGAAATATCGACATGATGAGCAGTCAAACAAATAATTTGTTTCAAAATCAGAAAAAAACTACCTGTAAGAAAAAGAAGTAATATTAATTATTTTAAGTTGATTGCGTACCAAAAATAAGTTCAAATGATCATTTTATAAAGTTGGTTGAACGTTTGTTCCCATGAAAAGAAGCTACGATTATTAATATTACAAAAATGGTTTCCGTTTCCTGTCGATAACCTTTAAAATTTCATTCACCACAAGCAATTACAGTCTACTCGCAGCAAAAACCGATGAAAGATCTAGTTCTATGCACAAAGAATGTCGATGCATCTTACACCTTTAATTAAACTTGCAAATTCATTTGTGATGCACTCCAGATTGCTATGAAATACGATGAAACACGTCCAGCATACAGGTATAATAAAGTCTACTACATTAGAAAAATTTAGATATTTTCCTCCATATTATGCCATAAAAACACAGCCTTCAAAATACCCTACAAAAACAGCCTACCAAACACAGACAACCTACCTAACAAACTACCTTCTATCATAACTAAAAAACGCAGCCCTTAAAATTTAATTCAACACGAGCAATTAAAATCTACTCGCAACAAAGGCATATCAAAGAAGAAGGACATAATATAGCATCCCTTTACACCAAAACTCAGCAACAAGCGTATGACAAAAAGACAGAGGGTAAAAAATGAGACAATGAACAAAGAATTCGAGGCCTGAGGATACATGAGGAAGAACTGAGAATATAGAGAGGGCAACAAAGGGGACAGACTTTACTACACGGCATATTGAAACACACTAAAACTGCCCGTGACAAGCCAGTCGCCGTAAATTAAAACTCTGAAGATCAAAGCAACCTGTCACACGTCTGCATTGCATCGGGCTAATAACCACGGAAGAGGCAACAGAGCAGTTGAAAAAAAATGAGAAAAAAAAGGACCGCCTAATGAAGGGGAGATAACTGATCAAAGTAGCAGTTTTTGCAGGCGTTTTCTCGCTTAAGAAGCCAAAGGTAATTGATATTTTTGTCAAGGCAAAAAGAAAAGAGCCCGATGTAAATATAGAACGAGCTTCCTCATGAGCAAAGAAAGAATATGTATGCCGCTGACAGAAGGAACATTTAATTTATTTGAAAAATCTGACGGTGTGCTATGAGTCCAATATAATATAAATGGCCATTCAAAGAGGAAATAAAAAAAATTGAGTCCACCGGATAAAATTTTCAGGCCAAATAATTCAGAGAAGCTTTAGAGAAGAAAATTTTTAGCGGAGCAATGTGGCCAAACCACTGAAATTCATTATCACTATCCTCTGCTTCCACTTTGCTCAAAACGTACATCCAATCAAAGCACTGGGGTTTGTGAGATACTTTAGAGATAAAAACCTCGATAAAGCCCCTTTTTTTTCAGTAAACCTACCTTTATTAAGAAAGTTGAAACACCCATTAAGTTTTACAATTGAAAATTGCTGGGATATAACCTATACATGTATTACAAGTCCTATACCTCTTGATAAATAAGTCGGAGTGATGTGATAGATTTAGTAATTCACCAAAGCTTAAAGGCCGTTGTACACGGGGCACGGAATTGCGCAGGTTAGAGCTGCATTAATTTATAAAATGGCGTGGAATTGCGCGAATGCATGAGTGAAATTAGAACAGGGGCTATTATGCCGTCTCGCATCCACGCATTCTCGCATGGGCTCCAGCAATTCACCGCTTTACACGACGCAATTTTGATTGCGCCTTCGCAGGTACGTCAGATTGTGCAATTCCGTGTACTGTATAAAACGGCCTTAAGAAATTGCTAGAATTAAAATTTTCGAGTAAAAGTGAGTCATTATTTCCGATCGAGCGCCCGGTCACATGGAAAACAATGTTCATACAATAACCTATATTGTTTTGAATTAGATTTAAATGCACCCATTGGCTTAAATATTTCTTAACAGGTGATAATATTTATGGGTTAGGGTACAGCTCAGCCTTGACGAAACTAAATAAATTTGAAACTCACATATTACAGATCCGTCGAATTGGCGGAAAGGCCACTTTTATTCCCAGGTCATCTCACACATATGAAAAGTTTTAGGGTTCCTTCAAGGATATGGGCCTAGGAAGTTTTATGAAATTGTTTCAGGCTTGAATTGGAGGAAATGCGATATATCCATGACAAAATACAAAATGCAAATAGTAATTTCCACACTTTAATATAAAACTGCCCTACTGACCATGGTGTCGACATTTTATGCCATCTTCAAGGTGAACCTTAATCACCCACTAGCTTAATACGCTGGTAACCTTTGCTTTAACGCACTAAAATTGGAGAAATAAAATAGTGACCACGGCCGACAGACTACCGAGCTCGAAAATAACTAAAATATTTCTTATAACAAACTTTTTGTGATGATTTTGAAGGGTTACGGCAGAGCTCAACCTGGAAAAAGCTAAAGGAATTTGAAATCCACACAGTACGTGTCGAGGGGCCAGTTTTATTCCCAGGCTCCCTCGCAATTGAAGAATTGTAGTTAAGAGCGTTTCAACCACTCATCATGGCTTTGAACCCAGAACACTTTGTTCCTATGCCAATTTCTCCTTCCTTCTTATTTCATCGAACTTTGTTGTGTATAGATTGTAATTGATAGTGGTGAATAAAGCATGCGTAAAAGTTAAAGTGTTACGACATCTAGTTCTGAATGAAGCCGGGTTTGGTTTTATGGTACGATATCGAGGAAAAAAACATAAATATTGTTCTAAACTAGCCCGATAAATTCATTTCATTGCACTAAAACTGAAGAAATGGAATATCGACCATGGCTGACCGACTGGCCAGCTCGAAAAGTGCTTAAAGAGACGAAGGAGTGATCGCGGCATTGACAGAAATCGCTATGAGCATAATACGACTCGTAAAAACTGGATCACCTATTTTTGACGAGTTTTTACCATGGGCGCTGGTTTCTCTTCCCCCCCATTCTGCACTCGGAGCCTCTTATTTACTGACAACCCCCTCCCAGCGATAGTGACCTGGATCTTTCAGTCCACTTCGTGTAACTGTCCGCCGTCTGCCACCGCAACCCGAAAACCGAATCGCGGCTCGCGATCCCTTTTAACCCGGCACCATTCACATACACACACACACAAGGACACAAACTAGGGCTTTCGACCGCCATAGAGGCGCGGCAGGACTATAACGACTGTCGGGTCCAGCGACCGCACCGCGGATTCTGCCATAGACCCGCACCCCTGAAGCGCCGTTGATCAATATCTGTGGTCCTCGCACACGATTGGGAAGGAGGATAGGGATTAAGAGTCGAGGACGATCCGAGATTCTATCGTAACTTCGAAAGAGTTAAATGGAAACAAAATCCATTCTCCTAAAACACGTAACCGTTTCAGGCTTCAGTTCTTTGAGATAGATAACTTCAGTTAGGCTTTATTTTTGTCTTCTATTTTATATATTTACTTTATTTTATTTATTGACACTACCAAAAACAGCGCTCTTTAGCTTTCAGAACATCGGGCTTTTCATAAAATTTAACAACTAATCTTATATGAACATCCATCCCCTACATTGAAAAGCAAAGCACATGCACAGCAAAGGTAAATTTGTGGGATTGATATCAATTAATATAAAGGAGTAACAAGGTATTACACAATCACAAAAAATAATTGGAAAATGAGTCATTATGACTTAATGGCCAGAGAACGCATAAAACCTTCTATGAAGTAACTATGATATTTTAGTAACTTAGTTGCAATCGGTAAACGAAGTTCAAAATAAAGTATGTCAAAATTCTTGCCTCTTCTATTTGAATCATGTACAATTGAATTATTTTTATATTTTATTATTGTACAAAAATTGTAAAGTTATTTCATGCCATCATGTATTAATTTATTGTAACCATTATGATTCATGGCTCTGAAGAAGATATAAGAAATATATCGAAACGTCGTGAAACGATTTTGCTTTTCATTCCCAGGTCCATGCTCCAAGAAGTTATTCATTATAATATTTCATACCTTAGCGAACCCTGGTACTCCTCCTCCGAGCAGTCCAGTTTTCTTCCCTCCACGTGATAGAAGAGGGAAAGGGGTAAGAAAGGAAGAAGCGGGGGCTGCAAGGAAGGTGGAGTAAATAGGTGGCAAGACAGAGGGATCGGAATGACACGGAGGGCTGAGCAAAGAAAAATGTGAACTTCGCGAAGCGAAACGCCGGGGCAGAAGTGCTCTCTCAAAGACGTTTATATATATTTTTCCTCCATTCTCACCCCCTTCAACTTCTCCTCCCTATAACACTACCAAACATTCCCTTCCATGCATCCAACCCCAGGCTTTTCCCCACGCCTCTGCTTCCTCAAACCTCTCCCTACCTCCACTCCCATAGCATTCACGACTCGTATCATTTCGATAAAAGGTGACAAATGACATTCTAGCGGGGTTGCGGGGGTAGGAGAGTAACGTGGAGGGGTGGAAAGGGTTTGGAACGATCTGAGGAAGGGGGAATGGTAGAGAAAGAAAGAGAGAAAAAACACGTGATAGTGATGGTGTGTTGTTAAGGGTGTGTGTCTGATTCGAACAGGGTTTGGAAAAGGGGTTAAAAGTGGAAGGGACGGATTCAAAGGGGAGAGAGGGGATGGACGTGGAAAAACAGAATAAAAGAACTGTTGGAGGGGAATGGATGGAAGTTTCTGCATTGTGGGTAGAAGGTGAACTTTGAGAAAGTAGGTGCGTAAGCATTTTGCAGATATGTGAAACATCTATATTCAGAGTGTTTCATTATTTTTCAAGATAATAAGTATTGTGGAAGGTTACTGGGATTTCCACCGGGTCAGGTTCTCCAACTCCATCTCGGCCGACGTTTCGATGTACGAGTTGTCCATCGTCATCAGGGCATCAAAACGTCGGCCCAGATGGAGTTGGAGAACCTGACACGGTGGAAATCCCGAGTAATATTTCAAAATTCTATTCGAGGGGAAAGTCTGCGATCATTCCTTACAAAGTATTGTTTTTTCAAACAATCGATAGCTGCACCTTTGTTGTTTCTGTGGATTCACGGAGGCAACAGCAAGATGGGGCACCCTATCACTGGAGTCGCCAAGAGCGTTAATATCTGAATGAAACTTTACCGAACCTTTGGATTGGTCGTCAAGGAGATGGCGAATTAGCATGTCTCAGCTGGATTCCACGTTCACCGGATTTTACACCCTGTGACTTATTCTTGTGGGGTTTTGTTAGAGAAAACATTCATGTACCACCAATCCCACAGGAAAATTTGGAATAACCGTACTCCATCTCACATCCACAACAGCATGGCTCTGCTTTGTGATATCCACACGTGGAACGCGCGACATGGGGGAAGCCAATTTCTGATCCCAATCCATACGTCCTCGCGTATGGCGGGATCATTTATATGTAACTTTGCCCGGTTATTTAACGCCCTGTCGGATGACCAGAGACGCGAGTGGTCAAGGACGAAGATGATCCGACAGCTGGAAAAAAATACAACCTAGCCGAACTACATTATAATGTAAATTTATCTACCATCATATTAATTTTTTACTGATTTTTTTACTGATTCCTTTATTTCCGTATCGATAACCTTGTAAAGAGGAAAAGGGGTCCGGATTGTGGCCTCATCTGGGCCAGGTAAAACAAAGAAATCTATCATATCACAGAACCTTGTAAGGTTATAACCGGATCTGTAGTGCCATAAAATCAGTGCCGAAAGGGCATGCTTGCCTGAGTATGGCAGAAATCTGAGATTTTCTGTGGCCTTGTTCGTATCGCTGAAAGAAGACATCTGTAATCTAAAGTTGAGATGTAAATACGTGTGTAAAGTTTCATGTACATGTGTCTTAAAGTTTAATAAATACATGCATTCTAAATGCGTACATTATTTTTGAAACACCGTTTTTCTGTCCGCTATGCATTTTCATACTGCTGCACGGATTCCATCCAAAGTTAGAACACAGGTGTATCCCATGCTTCCAAACCTGTTAGTGTTACTTTTGGTTGCGTCGTTTTCCCATTACTGTTTGTTACATCACGTCATAAAATTTCTACGGGTGGACATTCAACCATGTAGGTTCACCTCTTGACGTGATAAATGAGAAAACTTTAAAATCCTATATGATCATGAAATGCAAGTTTCCAACTTCTCTGGGTGCTATCCTTTCTAAGCAACGCGGGGTACCCGGCTAGTAGTGGACATATGGTCTAGAAAACGAAGAAGATACATACAACAAAAACGTCACATTAGGAGGAGGGGCGGATCTATGGGCTAAGGCTACCCCTTTGGTATCCAATTTATACTAGATAGAATGGATATTTTTTCCGACCCCAACTAATGCTGGAATTTCAACCCCCATTTGCACCCCTACTGGCCCCTATCCTGGATCCGCCACTGATTGGGAGGATAATATATTTTCACTATAACATCAATGGTTGAATCCAGGGGGTTACATTTAAAGTGAATGCTAAAATCCTTTATAGACTCCAATGCTCTGACAGATATTGAAGAAAATAACGGACACAGGAATTTAAACATAACATATTTCCCCATCTTGCAGTCCTCGGCAGATAATTATTACACACTACAGGAGAGAAGGCAATAAGGATTTGTTTTCTGATAATATATTCCTATGGAGGAAATCTGTGTAGCGGTATAAGGATTCTACAAGTGAATTTCCTAGTATGAATTCGTTTATAGAAACCGCAAAAGATATATATAATACAGTTTGAGAAGTGAATCCAAGCTGTATTCGATAGCAGTAAAGAATTACAAAACCACAAACAATATAAACTCTATATTTTCACTATTATCGAACGTTAATTGTCATAACAACCTCATTATCTCTATTTTTGTGAGCCAATACGAGGTAATGGCTACCGGTAGATTATGAAAAAATGGTATCAAATTAATAGACGTAATAATTGCTGTTTCCTTACCGAAATACGAAGCAGGATCTCAGATGAAATACAAACTAATACCAAGTAAATGAAGCCCCTCAATGACTAAAAAGGCATACCTCCATGCCGTTAAAAGCATTGCATAATGATAATGATAATGTTACTATTGATCACGTTTACCCCCAATTACGATCATTATAATATTTATTTGGTCAACACTTTAAAGATTTGGGAAAACATCAAATAAAGATCCACAGGTCAAACACCGCTGTTAAATATTTGGCATTTCATTGAAAAATATAATAAAACTACTAGTATCCTTAAAAATAATACACCTAAATGATTTCATTCATCAAGGTGCTAACAGTTCCCAGTATTTCAATTACAACGTGTGTCCATCAATACTTTCCTTCAATAGAGCCGCAAAATGTAAATTTTACATAATTTGGCAACATAACATTAGTTAAATCATTATATCTTACCAGATTTATATTCTCCGATCTTTTCTGATATTTTTCGTACAATTACTATAGAAATATATGCCATATATCATTAGAGAGATACCAGAAGAAAGAGCGCTGATGAATAAAAACAAAATGACTTAGTATAATTTCAAATAAGGATTATTTTAAGAAAGAATAAATGTCCATTTTTGAGAAAAGGAGTCTTATCGTTACCGTAAGGTCATTAAAAACGCAAGCGCCATCTTGAACGCTGCAGCATTTCCCCACCAATGACTCCGTTCGGATACGAAGTCTGCAGATAGAGAGAATGAAAGGACGAAGTAAAATAATAGGAATGCGTCACTCGGAAAACGCTGGACAAAGAATAAAGCTCTGGCGGAGAGAAAGGTAGAAATCCAATGGGATCTCTTCCTCTCCTTGATTCTCAGCCGTCAATTATGAATCCGATATCAAACGAGAATCAATGAACGGACGGAAAGTCGCGCTTAATCTCGCTAAAAATCAGGCAGTTTTAATGTCTAACGACGGCAGCGCACCGTTCGGAGAGAGAGAGGGAAATCACTAATGGCCCCTCGTTAAGCTCCCTGCGCCAAGGCGATGAGATAAGTCAATTTGATTCAATAGTTCCATAGTTCTTAAGACACTTTTCACCCGAAATACTTCGTTTCCTCGTTTCACGGAAAATCCTAGCAGAGACGTCGAAGGAAACCCTTCCGAAAAAAAGTAAAAGGCCCCAAAAACTAAAAGGAGGCTTTTACGGTCATGTCTGCACGTCTTCATCTTTGAAGACTGCTGATTTCCTCCGAGTTCTATTCCAGCAATTTAAGGAACTTACGCATGTAAGCTCAAGACAGGGAATTATTTCTATTTTTCGCTCATTGTCCCCGAAGAGAATGGCTGAAAAGCTTCCTTACGTGTTATAACTAGCAGTACCCGAAGGAAAAGGTCTTAATTCTACTGCCCATAATGACATACATGAATAGACGGAACTTCTACGGAAAGGCTACTTATCTCCATTCTTTGACATCGATGACAAATACTATAAAAAATATTGGCGCATTCCTACGTATGGATTTGTATTCTTAAGCTCTCTCCTTATATCGAAAACGTGATACAGAAGATTTTTTCTTTCACTATTTCTATTGGCAAGCTAAAGAGGAAAATGTTTAATACTGTAGGATTTATCTAAATAAATGTAACTGAAAAAAATTGATTGGCTGAGTGAAAATGAACATTTTGAACGTTTTAACAATCATTTCCATACACTACAGCTGAAAAATTTAATTTTCACCATAGTTTTCATGAAAATGGTGTGGAAAATTGATTAAATTATTTTTAATACTCATTTTCGACGAAGTACTTTATGCCTGATGAATCATTTCCAAATTATGGTTTGTTACGGACATATTTGTGGATTACTTTGTAGCTAATATATATTAGTTGGTATCCTCAAATTGACGTAAACTATATTCTAACTAGGCCAAAGGGTAGTTAAAAAATTAATAAGAACCCATTTTGGAGAAAGAAATAATAATAACTTGAACAAAAATTTTAAAATTCATCCGAGGAAAACTTTTTTTACGTTTGTCTGAAATAGAAATAGTGATTATCAGAATAAAACACGCGTTACCGCTAAGAATAAAAAAGAAACGCTTAACCGGTCTCTTTGACGGGTGATGGTCTTTTAAAGTAGACAGATGTACCTATACCTTCATTTTTATGCGAAAAATAAAATCATAATTAAAAAAAACGTGCCATAGAAAAATAAAAGTCCGAAAAATTTCAGACAAAAAAATCCAAATTCGGGTCTGGACCTTCTTGTGTTCAAGACACGATTACCTTCCATGTACTTAGGTCGTCAATGGTGGTTGTAACTTCAAAATAAACCACACAGTACTACATCTGGCCATTTTGAGGTTTCAGTCGGCTCATTCATTCTAATTTAACATTTCTTTTACATTTTGAATGGAAAATTAGCAGCACATATGCTGTACTTATTGGCTTATGGGAGGCCAGGTTAGGGGGAGCAGGAAGTACATGACCGCCGTTTATTTTAAAATTTTGTTGCGAAATTTTTAGAAGAATTACTCAATTATTCAAAGTTCTTCATTTTTGGTTACAGCCGCGTGGGGTGCTTTGGTAATGACAACAGTTTCGATTGTCAAATGTGTTGATAAATAAAGAAAAAGGCTATAATTAATAAAGTAATCAATGCATTTTAACATAAAGGAAGAAATATTTGAAATAATTAGTACCCATCGTGATGAGGATAAAGGTCTTTCTAGGTAGCCATACAACCGCGGTCCTTTTAGTTTTAATATTCAAGAGATGATTACCTTCCATGGACTTAAGTCATCAATGGGGAGTTGAAACTTCAAATACGGTCCAGTCGTTTCCTCATTGGAGCCGTGAGTTTCCTCTCTACCATTCGGATACACTCAAAGCCTTTTACGTCCGCCTCGACCATATAACCTTCCCCGTGTGACTCGATCACCACCTCGTGCTCTTTGGCCCGGACTCCCCGAGCCGGGAGCTTTTTACGAGTCAGGATGAAGCAATTCATCCGGATCGAAGGACCGCGATAGGATCGACACTTGGAGCAAAACCCTTCGGTGGAACCCTACAGTGGACGTTTGCCATAGGTAAAGAGCATAAAACAGTCAAGAAGGGGGTTGGAGATTCTAAAAACGTTTCTCCCAAACGCACGAGAAAAATCAGAATTCAAGTACAAAGCAATCAGGTAAATATTTTAGAAAATGTCAATTCATATTTATCCAATCCATCTCTTCATCCCCCTAAAAAGCGCACATTTAACCTACCATTAAAAATTAGCAATTTTTTTCTCTCTCATGTCCTCAATTTTTTATGCTGATTAACGTCTCTGAGTATAGGTATTAGTATGATATGCAAAATATTTATCAATGTGGTTTGATAGAGAGATTGATACCTGCCGGTAAGATAGGTCAACGATCAGCTAAAATATAGGATAATATTTAGTAGGAATTCATAGAATAGACAGATCTTGGAGGATATATTTAAATGTACATATCTTCTCCCGAAAAGTACAAATTGAAGTTATCGTCCTTTTTTAGAATGAAAATCCGTTTATCCTCCGTTTATCAATTTTTATGCCAGCCAGTCCATTGTGGAATTAAAATTTCTATCATTTTTACTAATTATTATAACTTTAGTAAATGTAGCTCCAGTATAAAATAAAAACGTTCCTCCCCAACCTTAGTGGGGAACGACAAAATTAATACCATCCTTTCATAATTTTATCGACTCAGCTTGTTATATTCAATTTTAGCAATTTCATTCCAATGTAATTTACAAAATGTCAATTAAAATTGATACACTGTTAATGATAAATAGATGGTAGCAGTATTTATCTATTAACTTAAGAGAATGGAGTCTGTTGTTTTATTTATCACCTAAGAACACTTTTCAACATTACATGTCTCGCCCATAAAGCCTTTTTCATATCTCGTCTACGTTTTTACCCAGTATCTGATTCTTATTCGCAAACTTTAACATTTACACGTTCATAAATAGCCATCAAAGAAGTCCCCTGAATCCCTTACCGCTACTTTACCTCTCTTTTAGCTTCTGTTATTTCCCTTTTCCTTCTAATCTCTTCCCAAAAAGGATTAGGTATATAGATATTTACCGTCGAAAAATACCTATTATTACCAAATTCACATCAATTGTTTATCGATCGATGCCAATTTCTTTCCACCGACTCAACACTAAATGCATCAGTTCCCGACATATTGAATGAAAAAAATTAAAGGTATATTATCACGCTGCATTTACCCAAAACAATAATTTCAATACAATTTTTGGCATTAATAGCAGTGACTACCCGATTTCAAACCCGGAAACCAGGAATTTTGGCTCTTCTCTGGCTCCAGTCTTCACAAGCTACCGAATATCCCATGGCTTTTTGTCCCCTGCACTTCTTTCCCCTTTGCCTCCTCTGTCTTTACGGCCCATGAAACCCACCGGAACGTATCATCCGAGACTTCCAATAAAATCGACACGGAGAGGAAGCCCGTACACTACGGGTGGCCTCCAGAGCTTCCACGGGGCTGGGCGATCGTCGCTTTTACGACTGGTCAGACTGTTTGGCCCCTGCGGGAGCCGGTCTGGCCGGAAAGCACCGAGAGTTAGAGAATGAACGCAGACGACTGTCGAATTGGTGTTTGGAAAAAAGGTTAAACTAAGAACTTTGAGGGCTTATGATTGCAGGCTTTGGGATGGAGATTATAACCATCTGTTTCCTCTAATTCCGGTAGAATCGTTTCCCCATAGAGATAATTACGCTTGTACAATGCGCTTTTGGTCATTCCGTTTAAAAATATTTATATAGTTCCACGATCTGATAATCCACCAAAGGACTTTGAACAAGAGCAAACAAAACTAAATGCAAACACTTTGCTAAAGCAAATACTTGCCCATTCAAATCGCGCATTGTATACGAGGAAATAATAATCACAATGCGAGCGTACGTGAAAGCCCTCTTCCTAACGAGCCGTTAATCTGAACTCGCTCAGTAAACGCAATGCTTTAGCAATGCAAAATGCTGCCTTTGTGCTCACTATTTTTCGACAACAATTCAGTAAACACCAACGATTTGAACAAAAAGTTTTGTTTTGAGCGAGTCAGTGCGATGATTGTTTCGTTGAATATGCAGGATATCGTAGAGTAATTTCTAAAAAAAACTATTCTCAATAATGGCATCGATCGGTGGAGCTTATTTCATCAATTAACACATTGAAAGTACATAAACTCTCTATAATGTATTCTGATTCGCGGTTAGTCTAAATGGAATGAGAGCAACATAATCCTGTGCCAGTATTCACAACTAGATAGGCTTCCTCTTCCCTCTAAACTCATAGGAGTTGAAAAAAAGGATTACAGTAACTTAGAGCAGAGTTCACACCATTCATCTATATCTAATGAACAGGTGTGAAGGATAGAGAGAAATGGTTCAGAACTCATTAATATGAATATTACATATTTATCTTATTTACAAGTCCCCCAATGCTTTGGTATTTAAGTCTATCCCATTAACTAGAGAAACTATGATGTCGTCCATAGTACATTAACAAATTGATACTTCACCGCAGATTAAATTAATCAAATTAAAAGATATTAATTCCAAAAAAATTGACCTATTAAATTATCAACAATGTTTGCGGCAGTTAAGGATGAAATTCAGTTTCTTTATTATTTACAAAGTAAAAAAGAGAATATTAGCAATAATTTTTTAAATGAACCTATCATTATGAATAAAAATTTTCATTTCAGTAAGTTTACATGGGGTAAATGTTAACAACGAACACCATTTCAAACTCAAGGTTCATCTTTAAAGAATTCAATACACATTTAATCTGTATCTTGGACAGTTCCAAAACAAATTGTCTTCAAATTGACTCGATATAATCCTAATATATGATAATAAATAATTCCAAGAAGTGAAGCAGCCCCAAATCCCAATAGCTGAAGCGGGGAAAAATCATGACAAATTCGATGATAGGTCTTCCCCAGTTCTAGGAATTGCACTTAACAAGAGAAAAAGTGGAATATAAAATTATTCGCGGGGTATAAAAAGTCCTTCCTACATAGCTAAAATGTATGTCTAAAAGTCAAGCAATTGGAATCGTTTCCCTAGCAACGGCAAGCAAACGAGTATTTTTAAGCAGGATTATGGCGGTCCAAGTGGAGGAAACTGGCCCTAAGCGTCTCTGCTTTGTTTTTTTTACACGCGCATGCGCAGAGTGGGGACGAGGACTCGCGGCCACTGAGCTGATTGCTTCTTGAAAGAAAATTGCCTTCCCTGGGAGTCAAGTGTTGTTTCTCCATATTTCAACCGCTCTCACACACACACACACACACACTGATGCACTATACAGCCCAGGTACGCCTTGCCTGTGCCACCACACCTGCACAGCGGTAACGTATTAATCATAATTCCCAGAGATTTACAGCTACCTGCCCAGGTGTTGCCCGCTCGAAAAACAAGCGGGTTAACTTAAAAATAGGGCCGCAGACAACAGCGGGGGAGTGTCTGCAAGCTTGAAGGGAATGCGTAACTGTGAATGATTGCGCTCGGGAAACTCATTACCTCACAGGCAACGCACCGAACTCTCATGCCGGTACAAAAAAGAAGTTTAAACACTTGTGATTTTGGAGATTGATTACGGCCGACGATTAACCTTGCTATTCCCCCATGATTTAATCGGGCGTAATTTCAGCTAAATCAGTTTAAAAAATTAAGACATCTCATTCCAAAGACACGTCTGTAGCATAGTCTTTCCGAATTACAAGTTATTTACTGGAAAAGTGTCAATACTAGCTCAAGATTTAACACAATCTTGTGTAAAAATTGCTCAATATTAAATTGCCTTTCACAATTATAAACCCATTAAAACCCAATGTTGCTTCTAAGTAACATCACATACGTCATATATCCAGCTCTATTCAGAAAGGATTTAAAGTACGTGTTCTTTCGTGCCGTAAAATTTAATGTCCAAATATGTAGCTACCACAATAATTATGAATGAGTGGAAAATTTTCATATTTTTGAAATGAGAAGTCTTTGAATTTAACTTCTCCAAGAAGCAGATCTGGAAGAGAAAGTGTTACTTAAAATGATACGAATGCCTCTCAAACCTTAGCTTAGAGTGAAGCCATAAAAAATATATATTCAACTAGATTCAATATAAATTTAGTTTCAACAAAGATAAATTAACATACAAATATTTTAATTCTATTGCCTTGACTTAATTAACCATTTTAAAATTTTTAAAGATCTTTTTTTCAAATATTGGCCAATTATTTTGAAACTTAAGTTGCTAAGAGTATAATTTAACAAAACTTAATCAAATCAAATGCAACCTAACTTTATGAGCAAATTCATGCATGTTAGATATGTATGCCATAAGCGAAATTAGGAATGCATAGCTTGTTAGCATGAAACTTGATTCTACAGAAAAATCAAAGGGGGATGGGTGTAGAAAAAACTAACATTTGTTATAATGTTTGTTTGATTAGCAAAAGCCAAGTTTTAAACTTGGCTTTGGCAAAAATCAAGTATGCTCATTGGCAGAATATATTAAATTTTACCATATAACGTAAATTTGAGCATGATAACATAAGTGACTACTTCGTGCAGAAAACCATGGCATTGAAAAGCTCGAACTCCACCAAGTAATATAGGTTTAAAAAGATATCCAACTAGGAGGGCGAAATAAAGATGCTAGAGAGCAGAAATTGCAGTTAATTTTTATTTGGCCACAGACACTGCGAGCGTAAGATGAGTTTAAAGAGAATAACTGGTGCTCTGGAGTAAGTGGTTTTCATTAGCGTCTGAAGTGCAAAGTAAAGAAAATTTTAGTGCGCCTCGCAAAATTAACAGCTCCAGGGAATACAGTAAAGATAATTAAAACGTTACTACACGAGACGATTTTGAAGGTTGGTAATACTTGTGAAGGGTATACGAACAGTTTTGTGAATTTACATGCAAATCTTAGAATGGTGGTTATTACAAAAATTTATCATACTCTAAATGCAATGAATTGAAAAAAGCTAAATTTATTGAAATAGGTTATTCAGAAAACCAATTCAGAATTATCAAAATAGCTTACATTTCAGTAAATTCAGGTGAATTGAAATTATCTATTAATTTGTGTCTTAGTTCCAATTAACAAAAGGAAATACACCAACGGATGAAGTTCGTCTTGAAAAAACATTTCACTTAGCCGGGATTCGAACTCGGATCTCCCGATTGCCGGTCAGTTGAGTTAGCCAGTTACCACCCGTGCGCATGACTGCGTACAAAGTTACCTGTTCCTGCAGTGCTTTGACAAAAGGGATTTCATTTTACTGTAATTAAATGATGTAAATAGGGCTTTAACTTTGAAATTACAAAGGTCTGACGAAAAGATGGATAAATATAAAAAAATTGAAAGGAAGGTTGAGCTGAAAAAAAATCAGGATATCTTAATTTATGCAACAAAGAGGAGCGGTAATCATGCATAAAATAACTGAAATCGTCTTTTTTGTTAGCCTTAGACATACTTAATATAATATTATGATAACCGGCAGTAGACATGAGTTGACAAGGAATATGCGCTTTTTCGAAACAAAACTCATTTCCCATATTAATAAGGATATATGGCCATTTCGATATTTAAACCTTTTGTCATAAAGTTAGCCATAATGCATTCAATAAGTCTTTGATGACAGCAGTCATGGTTAGATATGGGTTTTACAATTTTTTCCTCGTTCTTTCAATAGAGAATGTGCTAAATTCTTACTTATTGGGGAAAAACATGGCACGTAATTACATTTATATGCTGAAGAGAGTTGTTACCCGTTCAATTATGGTGCGAAAATGTTTTCACACGAAGGTAAATCAACGATAACGTGCATTTGAGCACTTTAATAAAAGAAACTTGCAATCGGTAACGAGACTACTGATTCGGTAACGGCTTAAACCTACGCTCTTTATGCCGATTAACTGAAATTTAATTCATACAAGTAATATTTGATGGAAGCGTATTTCTTTTCATAGATGACAGAGTCAACAAAATCTGCAATATGATTTGAATTTAGAAACGGGCTAGGATAGAAAAAGAACAGAATATGAATCAGGCTCGTTATGGGTATTGTTCTGGGTGGATCAGCTATGTGATATGAATATGCGTACAGTGAGGATGTATGGAGACAAAAAAATAGGAAAAAATAAGAACAGAAATTTAAGTGGAGGAGATGGACGAGAGGAATAAAATATTCTCGTGAGCCTAAAAATTTCTGAAAGTTAAGTGCGGTGGAAGGGGGTATGAGAAGGAGCAGGAGATGGAAGTAGGTAATGCATATTCGGAGAAATTTTTCTCTTCCTCTATCTCACTCACTCACGCCCACTCATATAATCTCGAAAATAACGAGATTATGAGGGGAATAAAAAATAAAGCGGATGAGACAAGTATTAGGGAGTAGGATGGAGAAATAGAGTGGTTGGGAAAGTGTGGAGAGGGGGAGGAGGGGTTGAAAGAGTTTCCAAAAAAAATAAAAGGAAGCAGTAGACTCCCATCTCCACATTAATTCTCACGTGATTAAGACTACTCCTCACCCCCAACAATGAAAAGTAATCAAGTCGAAAATGCGATAGGAGGGTAGTTTTTTGGAGGGAGGAAAAAAAAAGGGATCGAAAAATAAACTTCCGGGAAGTCGGGGTAAGGTTTTTATTTTTCTGTGCCTCCCAGACCCCTCAAGGGGACGAAAAAAGGGATGGAAAACTAGCACGGTGAATCAGAATAGCAGAGTCGGAAGGTGAGGACGAGGCGGTGGTTGTTGGGTAGGAAGAAAAGAAAAGAATAAAAAAATGGAACTCTGCTCAACCGGTGAAATATAGGGGACGGGTATCCTCCTGAGATCCGAAGCCTAAAAAAAATGTTTTTACCTCTTTTTGGTCCGCAGAATTATTCTCTTCTAATTAGATAATTTTTGAAGTAATTGAATGAGAACGGCGTAGAATTTCCTTTCGAGGTAACAAAATTCTCCTCTAAAGTTGGCGAGCAAGAGTTAGGCAATAAAATGTTAGGAATGAAGACTCAAAAGTATCTGCCTGAATCCTTATCTATATTTAATCTGTTAAAAAAACTTCAACTTATCTAGATTAGCTCAAATCCATTAAAAACAATGAAAAAAACATTGAGTGGTGAAATAAATGTAGCTTGACCGACGACTGCGAATTTGGGCGTTAATAATGCTAAAAATCATTTTAATATCTATATAACCAGAATAGTTTTAAATTTAATTTATTTAATTTAAAAATAAAAACAACCAATTATATATTAATTAGCTATACAAGTATTCTAATCGCTATGGGAGGCTTGTATGAAACACTCATGAATTTTGCAAGACTTGGGATTAAAATGGAATACCAACACAAAGTCATTATAGCCCCTTGAAAAGCTATGCTAAAGCACGTTATACAATTGAAAGTGGAGTAATGATTAGCTTATAGTATGAGGTGAAGCATAGCAGTTCCATAAACGCTGGCGTTTGGATGAGTAAGTCATGACATATGTCTATTTATAGGATGAAAAGAAGTACGCTAATGGGAGGAGGGAAATATTTTGAGAAAAATGGTGCTATCACCATAAAATAATAATGCTAGGATTGGATTTTTTCTAATCTAACCGAAAAACTTAACTTTTTACAAAAATATTATCTTATGACATGGGGTTCAATGTTAACAGAAAATTTTTCTTCGAACCCTACGATGCTATGAAGCGGAAAAACTAAATTGCTCATTCAATAAACCTTTTTAAATAAATACACCGAAATATTGAATTTCAGTTCAATTCTACAAAACGAAAATTGTAATAACCTTGAAAAAATGATAAAGCATACTTTACTCATCTTTTGAATCTGCAATTTGGAACTCAGAGTAAAATAAAGACAAGCATTAATGGATAATATTGACTCATTTTTATTCATAAACCTATCATGAGACATAATACATCTATCAATCGACACTTTATTAATCTTCCGTGCTTAGATATGAAAGAAAGAATACCTTACAATTACAAAATTCTACATTATTCTTGAGTAAAGTGATCATTAACTTTTGAAAACTAAGTAAACGCTTAATATTAAACTCCGATCACATGGTTAATCAACAGATAAATTAACAAATGTAAGCCACATTAACCTGAGATATCGAGGAAGCATCAAATTCACGGTGCATTGATGGGACGAAACTGCCGCCTATCACCCACTGGTCGGCCTTTCCTCGCTTCCTGTCACCAATGTATACCGATGATATGGCCTCCCATTACAAATTCAGGATGACGCTATGGGCACTGCTTTGACCTTTGCCCCACCTGATTCCCATTCCCTGATTCACCACAAGCACAAAACAACCACCTTCGAATAATCTCTCTGTCGTCGGAGCACGTTTGTGGAACAGTATTCCAAAGGATTTAAAAGACTGTCTCTTTTCCTTCTTTCAAGCAAAGACTTCTTTAATTTATTAAAACCCTTGAAAGTGCATGACTATATTTTGTGCTTCTGGTATTTTTGTATCGTTTTCCCCTGGAATGTGTCCGCCTATTATTGTGGTTCCTAGTTATAAATATTTGTAGTTTGTATAGATGTGGGTTTGGTAGCAATAAGTGAGGGTGCTAAAATATACCAGCAAATTACTGGAACAATATTGGATTCGAAATATATCGCAGTTGCAATACCATTAGCATGTTTAAAAATGTATATTCATGTTATTGGAAAGTAGTTACTGGTTTTCAAACTTATATGTTGTAAAGTATGTATGAAGTCGTCATTTTGATTTAAACTATTCATGATTAATGTTTTATAATATTTACCTCAGGTCTGTTTGAAATTGCATGTCATATTTGTTGGAGTAAATGTATTTGCCATTATTTATGTTGTACCCTAAATGTTGTGATGAGTATGTGTATACATTATATTTACTTAGGTTTTCTAGGTATAATTGATTGAGTAAACTTCTTGATTTCATTTTTGTGCCTTGATGTGCTACTTGTGCTGTACTCCACTTGGAAATATTTTATATATTTTGAAAAAGTTTATTTTGTGAGCTCTTTTGTATGCTGTAGCCATTGTATGTTCTTAATGGACAATCGTCCAAGGACAATAAATATTATTATTGTTGTTGTCATTATTATTATACCCTGGCGGAGAAGGTCGCCCCGACGACAGGGCCTCCCAAGGCCTCCAAAAATTCTCAGCGTTTACCAAGGCTTAGTGCTTAAACTCACCTCGAAGAAGATTAGTAAGTTCATAGTAAATACAAACAGTATTGCTAGCGACAGCTGCATATAGAGATGAGGTCGATAGTGAAACACCCTGCTTCAGTATTATCATGAGAAATGGAAAGTGCTTTCTATTAAAATACATATATAACAATAGATTATAGTAAAATCCTCATACATCATACTTCTTCTAGTGAGAATTAAACTTTCTCGACAAATTGGAATAAGTGATATGAAAATAAGCGCTGATGTCTCGTGATCTCTGATTTCAATCTTGGTCTCAAGCGTAGTAGCTTAATGCTGCTAATTAATATTTCTCTCAGCGTCTTTATATGCAAGTAAAAAATTGCAATATCAACCGTCAGATGGAAGTTGCTCTCGTTTTTCCATTGGCCCATTAAATTGAACACCAACCAATCGCTCAAAATATGCAATACTTTCTTTCGCCAAGCGCAAGTTTAGCTCATTCCGGTCGAGAGCCTCTTGCTTTGTCATACGCTGTCATTCCGGCCATCTTGCAGCGCATACCATGTTCTCAGCTTCCCCTTCCTTTGACAGCGACCCTCGTCCTAATTACGGCGATCTGCGCTCCCTCTACCCCGGGTCCCTCTGATGTGGCGCATTCCTCACTTTTGCCCGAAAACGCTTGCTCCTGTAATTAACTCCGGGGTCAGAGGTGGTGATGTTCTCGAGACCCTAACAATATCCATGATCAATCACCAGCCCTGGAAGAGACAATTTCTTCGCGAAGATGAGACACCTGAGCAATATTTAATCAAAGCATTTGCCATCTGTTTCACGAGGGTAAAAAATGTCACATTTCAGTTTGCCTTGCTTCAACCCCTCTTCGGAAACGCAAAAACGCATGAACTCACGAGTTTTCTTCCATTAAGGACCACGTATCGTTCCAGCAAAAATATTTATGAAATAGTTTGTAGCAAGGAAAATAAAACTCACCTTGTTCATTCCATTCAGAATATTAAATGACACCGACCTTTATCATAATATTGTGATATTTGTTAAGGTACTAAGGCATCAATGATACTATAACGGTATCCAAGCTTAGTTGATGTCAATGAATATGCAGCGCGGAACGTAGAAATTGAATTTTATTTCCCTAAATCTTGGTTCCAAAAAGTTAATCCAGAAACGTTACACATTTGCTGCAGCAAACGAGGCTATCCACGAGAAAAAACAAGTGTTTTGTGCAGTTTAAATACATCACAACCACTCGTTGCACCATAATAATGCCGAATAAAAATATATAATGTCATTTTTTACACATAAAAGCCATTAAAACAAAATAACGTAGGAGAAGTGGTATTTCTGGTATAAAAATTCACGTATGTGGTATGAGTATCAAGTCGAATAATGAAGTTCACCTATGAAAAATCCACAAATTAATTTTTGCATTAGTTAACCTCAGTTAATTACATTGATTTTCAGCATATATGGCTCTACTTTAGCGCAATATATACCTGTATAGAAACCAATATTTTAGCCACTGCTCTTAATTCCATAGGACAAGTTGTACTCAATAATTGAAAACAAAAGGTTTGTTTTTACAGGTGATGGTGGACTTCATCCTGGACTATTTCTCACGGGAAATATTTTGAAACATTCACCATAAGGAGGGGGGGAATTACGGTCTCTACACCACCTCGCATTTAAAATACATTATTTTGGAGTGCTTGAATACTTCATCTTGACTTTTTTCTAGGGAACCACAGCAAAAGCGTTTCATTTTCAAGGCTACTACGCTCACAAATATAAGTAAAAAATTTAGAGTTTCCAAAATATTTCCTTTCATTTGCCCAAAATATTTTCCATTACACTGCGTGACTAAATCCATGTGTGTAATACTATACGATATTAAAAAAAAACTTTCTCTTCTTTCTTTTTCTCTAATATCTCAAATTCAACTCAGTAGTAACCTGTATTTTCACCATTACGGAAGGAGTTTTAACGCACAATTGCAAATTGGGAACGCAAATTGATTTTCTACACGTAATTTGCCACATATATATGTGCTACTTCACATCCGTCACCCCAAAGCGGAACATTCCATTTGAATCCAATCGGCGCACAATTTCTGAGTCTTCCAAGCTGACCAAAAGCTTAGGCATGGGAATACCATAAAAATCCTTAAAGAATGATTCCAATGCCACTTATATTGTAATATCACTCTGAAAGGGGAAAAGGGGGCATAAAAAAGGATTTAAATTTGAGAAAATGAAATAGGCCTAGTTGTGAATTAAAGAGGTATGGCCAGTGTGTTCAATAGGGTGTTCAATTTTTCCAAATCTCTCGCATATGAGATTATATAAAATTATTTTCTTTTTTGCCGAAAATGATTGATGATAATTAAAGCAACCGCTTAAGATTTGAATCATCCAAAATAAATATGTAAATAGATGTAAGCATGTCAATCTTAGTTCTTTCTTATGGTTGATTGGCCATTTAATCCTAGAATTGAATAACAGTGTACTAATTTCACCAATTCTCTCGCATTGTCTATTGATATCAAATTATTTTCCTCTTTTTTGCCGTAACCGAACGTAAAGAGAATAAAAGCTATAGAATATCAAAACCATTTGAATAGGTAAAATTACATTTTAACATTATAAATCTATCTTCGAGTATCTACAGTTATATTTAAAGATACATTCCTCATAAAAATTCTAGGGATGAACCACAGTGCACTTATTTCCTCAAATCTCTCGCAGTACCTCCGTCCTCACCTTCACGGACGGGCCATGCCGGACTCTGGACCCAATACCATGACCCTTTAGACCCAAACGCAGCACATATATACTCACTTCCCTCCTCGAGTCGTGCCTATACCTTCCATCCCCCGACTCCTTTTGACTCCACAACTCCCGGTCCCCCTCTCTAACTCCTTCACGCCCGCTGCCGTATCCGGCCCATCGGCGGGTCGGACAGGTGGAAATTGGGTCATTCATCTTTAGGGGTGAAGGGAGGGTGGAGGACCTGAAGGGAATGCTGGGGAGACTGGATAAAGGGAAGGAGGTTCGGAGGGTACGTGTTGGAGGGCCCAAGGGGTATGCGCGGCAGGAAGCCGGAGCAAGGGGCGGCGTAAGAACCGTGGCGTCACGATTGCCTCGTTCCGTGGAATTAATGGTCCTTGGTTTGGTTCGTGGGGAAACCGTGGGGAGAGTGGAAGGGAGGGTTGCGTGTGTGTTTCGGGGGTAAAGTAGGAGGGGGAGGATAAGGAAAGGCATGCAGAGTATTTTGGCGACTGTGAAAGTTATGTAATAAAGTGTATGAAGACTTAAAGTGTATGAAATAAACTAATAAAACTAGCTAATTACCAATTGCTATACATGATTTATTTCTAATCAGAAAGAAAAACATGCGTGTCACCGTTTTACCTGCTTTTTAATCTTGGTAAATGTAAATTTGTTCACTTTGCATTTTTTGTCGTTTTTAAAGCATACTTCCATGTCTCTTTTGTTATAATTTGACTAAATTTAATGCCAAGAATGGCAAAGTGTAATGTGTTTCTCTGCAAATATTCAAATTACGACGAAGGTTTGATGGAAGACGGGACTTCTCGTCCCAATCTCGCCCAATAAAGACTAATTTTTGTTATGCTATCATTAGCTTTGTATATGTTTTGGTAAAAAAATGGCATACATCCAGGCAAATAAGCAAAGCTGGCAGGATTCATATATTAAATCTAATGATAATTGATTACGGATTTTCCACTTATAGATGGTTTTCCACTTATATGGAATAATAAAATCATATTTTATGCAAAACATATAGACTTTTTTAAGTGGGAGTTATTGAGTATGATACCCTTGATACGGTACATGCAAGTTGAATGAAGGAATGGCGTTAAAAGCTAGGTCATACATAGCTTATTGATACCTATACTGAGCGATAAACAGAATATGATTACAATTTTCAGTTTTTATACTAAAAGGTAATTTTTATTATTCAAGTATTTTTAAAAAGCATAGGTGTATAATTTAGTAAGTAAACAAATCCGAAAGTAAATATACTTCAGTCAAGATATTTTTGTCACACCCAAGAAATTAAATGACCATATTTCATGATAAATGTAAAAGATATTTTTCTAGGAGATTTGGGGCACTTTCGCAATAGCATAGGGCATAATTGCACGAGTCAATCACTTTTTGCCCATACGCAAATTAGGGAACATCTTCTCAGATCCATTTCAGGGTTTTGAGTCAAAGCTGGTTACTTAGAAATGCTGATATGCTTTTGTGTTAAATTTACATCTAAATTTTCACCACATAAGATGATTTACAGGGGAGAAATATTTAGGAATAATATAGAACAGGGAAGGTAGGAATACTATTTGATCAGCAATCACAGTCGAACTGCTACATACGGTGGGTATGAAGTAAGAAGAGGTGTCCAGCACTATCGGTCATAAACACCATATCAGAAGAGGGTGTTGTACTTGAACTTTCCTTTACGGGAATTGAAAAGTCTCTAAAATGTCCCCACCACCACCACGGCTTTAAACCGGGCTCATAAGGGAAAAAAAAACTCTGGACACCAGAATAAAAAATTTGTAACCTAGAGAAAAAAGTGAAAAAATTATTTTTAGCCAATTAAAGTTGCTGGTATATTTCGCTGATACGCTACTGATCATTTAAATCATTTACACGTTTATAAAAATTTACATTTGCAAAATTTAATGATATTCAATGTTCTAGGAAAATTATTTCATTTTTACCCTCATTTGTTTCCACTATATCTCCCACATACATGTGTGAACGCCGTGAACGTAAACAGAAAATTTGCAAAACTAGCTCACGAAAGTAAAGAAATACATATCTTATGACCAAATATGTAGTGCTTCATTGTAAAGCTGTCTTTTTTTTCCTTATGTCTGTTTTAGCCAGTGCATGAAAAATAGCTTGTTTTGAAATGCTGCTTGTGTTTTAAAATATATGACGTATTATTTTTTTACGATTAAAGTGATATATTTTTATTCTACAAAAATTTTTCCATGAGTAATACATATTTTTTGTATTGTTCAATAATATATGTAACACTACGTCTAACCGTAAAACATCATCGGAACACTTCTACACCAATTAAGTAAAAATATGGCGGTGAAACGGACGAAAGAGCGCAAGAATAGGGCGAACGGTCAATTGACCGCCAGCGGTCAATATAGGCATGCGCCTACACCGGTCATTCTAGTGTTAAATTATGAGAATTATTCAAATTATCAATAACAAACAATTTGTTACTTCCACAATATAATTAAAAATTTAGACCGGTTTCCGCTGTGACACCATTATCATGTACAGGAAATACTTATTATATGGGACAAAATATTGATTACTGGCTATATTAAGATACTTTCTGTACTTGATAATGGTGTAAAAGCCGAAACCGGTCGAATTAAAAAAAATATATTGCTGAAATAACAAAGTGTCGGTTATTAATACAATGGAGCCCTTCCACCTCGTATAAGCTTCAAGTTTCGATTTAAAATTGTTCAAATCGAAATACAACATAGATCCCATGTTATAAATTCGATCTTCGTGGACCATGGTCTTCCAGGAGAGTATTAAAAATGAATTTTTACCCTGATAAGGCATTTTAAACTTATAAATATGTCATGTGGATGGAGATGAATATTGATGTTTGATCATATCATGCTGATCTTATCCTACAATGAGCGCTGCCACGATGTAGAGGCTCAAGGGGTAAATAATGATATAGTCAGGCGTGATAGAATAAGGGGTATCTGCAATGGCGAGACCGGTCAAGGTGAAGGGAGCAAGCAAAGGAGCCGTGATGGAAAGTCATACATTGAAGGTGTAGAAAGACGCGAGAGTTAGGGTAGAATGTGATATGCGAAGTGGCATGGCAACGGAGAGTGGCGATAATGTGAGAGTGGCTGGACTCAGATTTTTACCCCCGAAAGGGCGGCTCTCAACACTGGGAGGGCCAACGGATTTTTTATTTCCTCCTGCGGTTAGGTAGTGAGAGGGAGAAAGATAAAAGGAACGGTGTGAATTCAGATGGGAGGGTCTGAGAACTGGAATGGGTGGTAGGAAAAAGAACCCTTGAAGGCACGGTGTGGGTTAGCACGTGATAGGAACGGATTTTTCGTCGCGGAAGGCAACGGGCATGAGGGTGATATAGGGCGTGGAGAGGAGGGAACGAATGATAAGTCCAGGTTACCAGAAAGAATTCAAGGCTCCCGGTACGTTTTCTGGAGTTTTGGGGTGATTTCATCTCGACAGGAAACTTTGGAAAAAGTTACGTGAGTAATTTGCCCGAGATACAGGCGTAGAGATCCCTAAAAAGGACGGCAATTTACATTCCAGATCGCGTGTGAGAGATAGGCAAGCTAGAAACGACGCCTCGGAACGTGCAAAGTTCGGCTAGAGGAGTATTAAAGATGCATTTTTCCGCAAATAAAGAATTTTATTTCATTGAACAAAACGGATGGAGAGTAAAAATATTTTTTATAAACAGTAAACCTGTACGAGCACAATTTTATTAGGTATTGATGATCAAAATAAAACATAGTCTATTATCGTTTATCATTAAAAAAATGCACCGTGATGGGGACTTAAAAACGTGCCTCATTAATCAATACTGTACTTTAATTGATAGCGATGAGTATGTAATGGTATTAAGGTCCGATGAGAAAGCAACATTGATATGTCACTGATTTGATAGCATAAATATACTCAAGGTAATATGTATACAAATAAATTGACAGGTAAGGAAAGAAAGGGATAGGAACACATAATGGAAAAAGGACGAGGACAACGGTGCTGTGGTAGATGGAAAAAAGCCTGAAATCAGAGGGCATAAATTCGGCCTGAATTCGGCCTGAATGGGACTCGAATCCAAAATCTCCTGGTTGCCGGCCAGGTGCTCTAACAGTTGCGCTACCAGGACGCTTAGATTTACCATGATTTCGGCGGGAATTTATACAAAGAAAACTCCCTTCGCTATGGCCCACAATAGTAACCAATAGATGGCACTGAGGCAACTCACCGCTCACAAGCAGAAGAAATGGACGAGGACACAAGGATGAAAGGATTCCTGATTACATTTGTTACATTATATCGAGAGATCTCACAAACTTCGAATAATACCGAGGCATTATAATTTTTCTTCTAATGCTTCCAGGTTCTCTGGTACTGTCTGGAATATTCATGAAAAATCTCAAAGTCCAGTCAACCCCTTTTGGCGTCAACCGACACCATTTCAAATTCCACATGTCCCGTGGATCGTCCTATTCCTTCCCACCCTGCAACACTCCATCTCAATTCGCGCATCAATCTTTCAGTATTGCAACCCAACTCACTGCCCCGATCTTATTCCCCTTAACGTCCGCCGTGCATCCATCCATCTTGGACCGCCTTTCGCTTATCCTCGCCAATACCTAGGACCTTCCTTTCTCTTCCCTTCTTCCAAAAATATTCCTCATAACAACTTTTCTTTCTTTTTCACTTCTTAGTATAGCACATATTTTTCTTGCTCACTCGTCAATAATTGAAGTGCAACGTATTTTATTGAGGCCCGTGCAATACTATAATACATCACTGCTATTAGTAAATACATTTTTTTGACCACTTTAAGTCAACTTCATTAGTAACCATAAAATTAGTTATATTCATAGTTATTATTCAGTTAGTATTCATAAAATAAATTATCCTTATACGCTGTGCGATATAACACGTAAATTAGTTTGGATAAGTAAGAATAGAGCTCACCATTACTTAAATATATGGCAAGTTTATTTCACACTTTTACCAAGGGGAAAAATTAAACAAATCTTAGCAACTTATAGATCCATAGTAGCCCAAATGGGCATTTTATATGCATAAGGTTTTGTTATTTGACATTTTGTCAGCACAGTCACGTAGCTAAATCTGTTAATTACTCTCACTCTTACATAAAAGTATGATTTTCTAGGGGAAATTAGTTATAACTCTGGATATAACTACATACGGTTTCAAAATTATGAGACTGAAATTCACACCGAAGTAGTTCAACTGAGATAGACTAACAATTTCTTTTTTCGGAGTAGCCTATACTTTTTGTCCTTTTCTGGATTTTTAATGGTTACTGCTCTTTCGAAATACATATAGGAACAAAAAAGTGCAGTTTACATCTCATTGATGGCAACCTTAACTTTTTAAATGCTCTCTTGGGCTATGGAAGTTGCAAAGTACCTAAAGTATGGAATATTTCAATATTTAGATACTTCATTGGGTAGTTCAGTATCGTGTTCAGCGGTGAATATTCATAAATTTGCTAATACATATTTATTCCCATAAATAAAATGAGGTAATGTTTGAAAAAGAAACAATTTATAAACAATCAATTGGATGGAAATCGATTTCAAGAAATGAAGCATTTATTAAAAGTATCAAACCTTGTAGGGAAACGAACATATAACCTCATAGCCTTGCTAAAAAAGAGAGTGGGTTTTTATGGACGCGGGAGGTGCGGGTTAGGTTGGCACGACGGAATTCGAAACGGGCTGGAGATCGGAAAAGAGAAAAAAGAAGAAAATAGGACGAAAAATATGGGGACCTCCAGAGTTCTAGCCACCGTGAAAGGAATCTCCGTTTTCACACCGGAGAGAGCGGATGTGAGGTCAGCTGTGCAATCGCACCAAGAATGCTGATCAGTTTTCCGGCAGAAACACCATGAACACATCTCTCCCTTCAGAATTGTGCATATGGATGAGCATTCTACCGACACTATCACCTCACCCGTGCACATACGTAAATTCATGCTCCAGAAGATGAAGGTATGCAAGATATTCGGAGAAAAATAAAGATAAGAGGAATGCCATACCCTCACCGGTCCTGACGCATTGCATACAATACATTGACGTTTGAATTTTTTCACCGCTTGGCTAAGTGAAATATCGTCAATATATCGTCATTTAAACTAGTTCAGGGCGTTATTACAGATTACAGCATCATAAAAAGCTGTATTTCAAAGAATTCACTTTTGTTGTTATTTTAACATGTAATTTACCATAAATATGTAGATATGCCCCAGGACTGGGGAGGTTAAGGCAGGGGTCTTCGACCTTTTTTAATGCAAGGGCCAAAAATTGATATCACATCATCAGGAGGGCCACAATGCTCCTTTAATTTTCCACGACATCATTAAAATAAAAAAAACATATAATTTCAAAGTGCAATCATATTTATTGGTTAAAAAGTTCAATCAATCAATGCGATATTTTACATTGTTTATTTTTGACGAGTGTTTATATTATTTGGCGATACACAAAATTTTCTTTAGCCTCGAGGGGTCGCAAGATATTAGCTGGCGGGCCACATGCGGCCTGGTGCCGCGAGCTGAAGACCCTTGCCGTTAGGCGTGGAAAAAATTTGCATCCGAAATCATTTCACACTCCTCGTAGCGAGAGACTTTGGTCGTAGGGTACTGATAGTACAGAGGTCGGGTGAGAACAAAATATATATACCGTGCGGGACAGATAGGATGGAGAAGAGCTCATATCGACACGGCAGTAACAGCGCTGGACTGAGGCCAACGGAAGTGGAATTCCTTATCGTTTCAGAACGGTAAGGATCGTAGGTGATTCACAAGGGTGAAAGACTAAAAATATAGTTAGGAGACTGACTTGTTCGTAGTGCTCTTGACCGCTCATGGCAACATATTTTCTCAAATTTGCTGATATTCATACTAATGCGTGTACCGCATCGATAAGCGTGTGGTTGGCAGCGTTAGAATACAACCTGTAAATCTAGATGAGTAAACCGAAAAGGAGAGAAGAAAAGAAACTGAGTTGTCCGTGGTGCTCTTAATCACTCATCGCAAAATATATTTTCTCAAATTTGCTATCCCCATGGCTAATGCGCATACTGCCTCAGTAGGCTTGTGGTTGTTAGTGCTAGGACATCAGCTGATAAATTACAAGAGAAACTAAAAACAATTAGGCCCATGTTGCGAGAGATTTTACAACCTGAAATCTGATTAGAATTCAATAAAGTAGCCCAAAGGCGAGAAAACTGTCCACCGAGGCGGCACGTTCCAAATTATGCAAATTTGGGAAAATTAAAATATCGCAAATAGTTCCCATGTAATAAGACGTAATCAATTAAAATCATCGATGACTTATAGTATATAACCTTATAGTTAAAGTTTTTCTTATTGTGAAACATCTCCACCCTGAAAATGAAATCCTCTAACGGAACCATGGTCGGAAAAAACAGATCACCATGTGGGAAATAGCAAAATTTTTATTCCTTTAACTCCTACGATAAAGGATTTCCACCATGTCACGCCTGATACTATTACTTATAAAAATTGTTAAGATTTCATAATTACTCTGGTAATGTCTGGAATAAGAATAGAATTCACCACAAGTAAGGGTGAAAAAAGGGGGAGCTATAGGCTGAATATAGAGTGTGTGGAGGTATTAAGGAAAAAAGGGATATCGGCTTCAAACCAGGATTGTTTTTCCGACCTTCCAATCCAGCCATGTTCTTTCTTTGGCCTCCCATCCAGGTCACAATAGACAACCTCACCCTTCCACCCACACCTAGCGTATCCTTAAGGGGATTCAACCCACCAAACTTGGGGGGAATATAGGGAGGGCAACTAATTCCGAGTGACCTTATCTTCCCTTTTCTCCCTCTGGCTTTTTATTTATTTATTTTTTCCCGGAAATATTCTTTTCCTCTATCCACCCTGCTTGTTTCCTACCCCGGAGACCCAACTGCCTAATGAGTTACGTGGCTTTCTTTCCCCCCCCCAGCAGACCCATGCGATGGGAGAAAAGAAATCGCAGCGTCGATTTTCTGGGTCACTCCGCTCGAGATGCCGTCCGGCTTCCTTATTTTGCATCTCCTGTTTCAATGGAGCTAGTCGTCATTGTAGTACTTCATCCCATCTCCAAAGGAGGGCGAGGAGAGCTTCGTTCGCTGAAATTGGGGCCCGTATATTTCTCTCCAAACGAGCCAGAGTTTGTAGCACCGATCCAATTGCTTACGGGAAAACGAATTAGCGATGGACTGAATACAAAACGGGCAGAAGGTTTGAGGAAGCTTCTCTGGAAAAAAATAAAATAAGTAACCTGAATTTGGCATTGGACCTTTATCGCATATTCAAACGAATGCCGAAAAGATATTGACTTTCTATCTGTGTGGTATGGACTCTGTACACAATGAATAGTTCATTGGACAGTATACCAAGGCCTCAAAATAAGTAATTTCTGGCTGAAATGGTAAGAATTTGGCTTGGGGCTAAAGAATTGATAGCGAGGAGGCTAAAAGCATTTGGAAAAATTATAAGAATGCGCAGGTAAAATAAAAGTAGTCAGTAAATCTTAAGAGGGGTCATAAATAAAGACGGGCTAATATTTAATAAGTAATTTGGACCTGCAATGGCTAATTTTTCCATTAAGAAGGCTTTGAAAATAACAGAAGGAAATATTTGTCTTACCGATTAAAATGGGTGTAAACATTAGGATAAGCTCACCAAAATTTTAAGCATCTTCCATCACGAATTAATGGCCCACTCACCTGAAAATTGAAGAGAAAAAAATAAGTGGTCGTGTAAAAAACATCTAACAACCAGTAAAACATGTAACAACTATTGCCCAGAATAAATATTTTAAAATTCCAGGAAATTATTTACTGAAAGGCAATTTTAAAGAAAAAAAATGATCGCCAAAACACTAATTTTAACCATGAGAACATATAGTGGGTATATTATCATTAAGACCTCCACAAAAATGGTAACTTTACTAGTTTACTCCGGTTTAACACTGGTAAGTACACTCTACTGTCCGTAGGAGCCAATCGTGTATGCTAAACATTTTAATAAACAAATTTCGCCAGGATAACTAAATGCCTCAATGCCTAAAACCTCAATGCCTAAAACACAAGTTTGTGCAATAAAAATTAATGTTTTCATTGATTTTTAGAACTAAATATCTATGAGCTTTGAGGCAAAAAATGGTTTATATCTCCAGTAAATATCAAGTATATTTTTTATCAAGATAAAAATAATTTTACTTAAAGTCTTTAAAGTTAAAAGCAACAATCTGGAAAACGACCTCATTGGTTTTTGCTATCACGTGCAATATTTACTACTCATGACCGCAATAAGAATTAAAATTAACTGATCCATTACCTATAGGGAATAAATAGTCTTCATCAATAACAAATGTAAACGGTGACATTCGAAAATGGACCGTATTTTCATTTAGGCACCCATGAAAGAAGATCGATACTGCAATGCCTTTTATATTTTTACATTGAAATCACAAAAAAGAATGCCGATTAATTGTTGCTATTGAAAGTAAATTGGTTTCTCATTGGGTTTTACCATTCAATTTTGGGAGTAGGTATACACGCAGGTGCACATAGGAACTGACGAAACTCGCAAGCGCGCTTTGGATTCTGGATCCCGTCTCAATAGTAACTCAGCCGGCTGGGAGATGGCGACACATACAACATGCATCGGAGAGGCAGCTAACGCCCTCTGGATCAAATGGATGGGCCCGCCCGCTTGAAGGAGGCAAGCCTCTCTCGTGGGAATACGCGGAGGTCTAGGTAGCAGGCGTTGGTGGTGAACGAATGATAGTGAGAAGAGGGACAAGAGGGTTGGGATGAGTGGAGGCAAGAGTTTGAATTGGATTAAGGATTACTGAGCAGTGGGTAGACATGATAAGGGTGAGGCACATGGAGAAGGAACCAAAAAAATATATATAAAGGTGGGATGAGAGGATTCAGGCACGTCAAGGCGGCAACAGCAGAGGGGAAGCAGGAGATTGGTTTGTGAAGGCTAGCAGGAAAGTGGACCTGAAATAGTACCACTTTCCATGTGATGGCGAGTCGCATTGGGTAAACAAGAGCAGTGAGCCCTCTCAATATTTAATAGCTAGGAACTATATCACCCATCTAATTGGTCAGGTAAAATTAAATGTTCAATACTTTGAGGGAGCGGAATCTAGGTACAACCAAGTATTGCAATTTAACGCTGTTAATAAAATAAAGGTCAATATTGGTAACAATTGACTTTTTCTAAAGAAATATTGAGACTGATTTTAGAGGCAGATATTGTCGTTAATACGGATATCATTAGAAACGAAATCCCGAAAAGCTTGTCAGAAATAAAGGTAATTAAAACACTCTAGAACTGATTTATTGGCAGATAACTTACAGTTTCGGTTTTAATACTAAATAAATCCATGATCAGACATCAAAATTTACCAAAATCTTTGACTCAGGAATAATAAAAAAATAAAGCACCATGAAAAATCTTGGAGGGCATGGAATTCGGGAATGACATCAAATAATTTTAAAAGGGACGATATATTATTGGTGCGTTAGATATTTGTCTTTGACAGTAGTGCTGCCTATTGAGTGCAGATACCTCAAAAAGCTTTGGAAGGGATTTCCTAGCTTCTCCTTTCCTGGAGTGCACTTGAAGTCAAATTATCCGTGAAATTCTCACAAAATGTGTCATATAGAAACTTTCAATCCAATACTCTAAATCACACATGTGCCTAATTAATAAATTGGCGAAAAAAGCTTGCGAAAAACGTTAGCCTAAATTTTCCTTCGTTCCACATAAAGTTAAAAATTAATCGTAAGTAACATAAAAGAAAAAATAAAAAATAACCCTACCAAAGCGGCATCGATCTTTATTCTTACATTTTTAAAATATTTTATGACAGTACACAATATTAAACCGCGTAATTTTTCTTCCGTAGGCCTTAGGAAACTTCTCGGCTACATGTGCAGGTATTTACTTGTAACCAACATGTAAGAGGGAAAGTAAAGTGAGAGAAATGGAAGTCATATACAATTTCAACATAAGACACATTATTAATGCTTTACTCAGCCGTTCTTAATTCACATATTATTCGCCGGTAGATTTCACATATTAGTTCACTAACAACCAGTTTCGTCGCTGTGCGGCCTCATTAGTTTCAAATACAGGAAGCAGGTAGAGTATGACCTCATATTCATGAAGTTAATTGGGAAGGCTGACCAAGGTAGGGAAACTAGGAAGGCAAGCCTTCTATCCCTAACTTGCCCAGTCTTTTACCCCTACTGACTCAATGAATATGAGGTCGTACTCTCCCTGTATCCTGTATTTGAACCTGAAAAGGTCGCATAGTGACGAAACTGGTTGTTTGTAAAATCATGTATGAAATTTTAAAAGTTTTTTTTACTTAATATGAAGCATTTTCACCAAGTCACGCTTCAAACCATCAAGGTAGAGTTGGAAGAAACATAATTCAATAAAAAAGTAAAATATGAAACAAGCGTTCGAAAAATTCCAACGAATATGAAAAGATGGTATGGTAAGTATAGTATTCATGGGGTACTTCACGTGTTCTTAGGGGAACTCGGGCATTCGTGTGAAGGTGCGGGTGGCAGCGGAAACAATTTTCCATCCGAATCCATCAGGATGGATTGGTATAGTGCGAATTCAAATGTAATAAATGGTGCCCTTACTCAAAAAAATAACAGCAAACCTGCGGAAAGAAATTTCTCTCGAGTGTGCTCCGAGCAAAACGCGAATGCTGCAAAGCGCTCTGGGAACGCGGTTAGCCCGTCTTTTCTTTCGTATGAGAGAATTTCGAAAGTCTTGCGAGCAAGGAAATCCACAGTGGTTTGGCAATCCCCACCGGAGAATTTACCCATGAGGCGATGCGAGAAGAAGGCAGAATGTGAGGCGGATGCTTTTCTATAGTGGCAAAATCAGTAAGTTAGAATTGAGGAGATTCAATAAGAAAGAAGGATGAATTCCGACACACAATTCATTTTGGTAAAAAGGCCACAAAACATTCGTAAGGATAGAGTGAGAGGTATAGAGAAAATGTTGACCAGAAAAAGAAATCAATTACCGATTCATAGTGAATCAGGAGGCTGTAAATAAAAACTTCAAGCTTGTACGTGTTGGGAGGGCTCCATGCTAGCAATGAAAACTCATCGTGACTTCCACAATGTATTTAAAAAAATTAATACCGGTAACTAATTTGTTTTCCCTTCACCTCTTTCCCTCCCTGCTTTACTAATCCCAACTCCGAAACACTTCCCCCTCTAACTAACCCCATAGCATGTACATAAATCTGTCCCCGCCATATTTTTCACTAGTAATTTTTTAGGGGAGAGTGCTGTGCCCATGACATAGTGAACCTAGGAACAAGGGAATGTCTTAAAATTTTACATCTATGAGTGTTTAACCTAAGTTTATTTTTACATGAAAGAAGTTATATTTTAAAATTGAGTTTTTACTTAAGCTACATTAATTTTCTTTATGTAATATTTAATTTTAATTTCCAATTTAAACATAACAAATATTGATTACCATTTTTTCACGTGTTTCATTACTGTTCCTACAAATTTAACTGGTGGTCCTAGGTACAATAGGTAATTTTCCTAGCATGATGTACCTAGGGATAATTACAAACTATTCTAGAAGTTTAATATATCCATTAATAGTACAGGTAGGCACAAGCAAAAAACTTAAAACTTGTATGAACTAGTCATCATGGACTGAACTGCTAGCATTAGACTGAATCTCATGTGATGTTTTTATTTATATAAAAAAGTTAAAAAAAGTGTTCCGCAGTACTACCCCCTCCCCTACTTGATAATTGCACGATTGTCGTAACCCGAGGTAAATAAATAATGGAAGTTACTCAGTGTTTTTATCGCTAATCATGAGGATAAACAGGAGGACAAGGTCCAAAGATGAGCTGCCTAGACAGAAGAGCTCCAAATAAAAAGGCAGGAAAGAGCAAACTTACTAAGAATGGAGAGATATGAGAATCCGAGGAAACAATGTCGATAAAAAATAGCAAATAATTCTATTTTCTTTTCATGTGCCTGGCATTTGCTTACTGGTCGTATCACATTGCTTTATCAGGCCAAATTTCTTTTGCAGAATCCAAAATAGCTTGATGATCGGAAAAATATCTTCTTCCCAACATAAAATAAATTTTTAAAATCATTATTAGGATATAAGTTCAGAAATATTTATGTTCGAACAAGAAGGTTCTTGAACGTTTTGATGCGAATATGTAAATTGCAGCATTAAGGTAGAAAATAGCAAAGTGGTATGCCCTGGGAAGCATACAAACAACTTCAACGGGGCAGCCGGAACTTTATATTTGTACTCAGGTGCCTCTTTCTATCATATTTGAAATAAGTAATTATATTCAACTAGGAATTGAATAACCATGCCAAAAAGGTACAAAATTACAAAGCCAAGATAGAAAAATTTGACATTGTTTAAACTTAATTTTACGAATTCTATTTCTTGTTGATTTGTTGATTCTGTGAAAAAGATTCACATATTTTACAAAAGGTTTGTCTACAAGCATACCTTCTGCATATGATAAAACAACAGTAGGTAATCATGAAATTTAATTTTAAAAATAGGTTTGATAATTTATTTGGAGTAGGAGAGGGTCTTCAGGACCTTATAACCCAAGTTTCATTTAAGTAATCTTTTGGAAATGAAATCAGAAGATATTATAGCCTATATTTAAAGCTTAATATATGTGCCATTAACCTTTTGTATAAATGGAGAAAGTTTTAAAACAGGGCTCTTTAACGTAGAGGAAATAAATCGTTAAATAAAAATATCGATTGTCATGAAATTAAGGAAGGTCGTTTGTTTATAAAATTGAAATGACAAATGAGAGGTTCTTGGCATAAAAATTGGCATAGATCCTTTGAGGGGTAAGTAGTATTTCTACTAGAATCGATCGGTAAGCGACAAGGTTATTCCAGCCTAGCTGAGATTTTAAACTGTTACTGAGATTGAAACAAAGAGGTGCAGCACGGAACCCTTCCAGTTGCAGAGACAAATGTGCAGGATTTAGGATGTCTTAGCCGGAATGCGACATCGGCTGAATTCCGAGCTAACCCACCGGATAAGTAGGTCACACCAACTGCTTCAACTCCAATTGGAATGGGATCTGGATAGAATTTTCACGAAGTGACGGCGTTTGGACTGCAGGCAAAATTTTAATGCTCGTAGACTCATTCCTTGAAAGTTCTGCAGTAAATTCTGTTTTATTGCTTTCAATTCTAAAGCCAGATTTATATTTCATCAAAAATTTATGAGGAAATTTAATCATATCGTTGCATATCCGTGAAAATTCAAATGGATATTCTGCACTGAGGTAAATAAGAATCAAATAAAAGTGATATCACAACAATCACAACAAGAATTGGAATGCGCTATAATATTCGGAAACAATCATAGGTATCAAGTGACTTTCATGCTTGTTAAGACAACTTGCAAGTATTGGTCAGCGTAATATAAGTACAATGGTAATAATAAAATAAAATACACAAAGGCCATGGGTTTTTGACATTGGGGTAGTTGAATTGATATAACATTGACAAAAATAGCGGGAGTATTCCTGAACATCAATAAAAGGTAATATTACGAATACAGAATGAAATTTCATCAGTTTTTTTTACATGGTAGCTTTATTTTAAATGCTGTGATAGTTACCTAGAAAAATGCTGTAACTCTATCCACGCCGTTTTCTAGCTATGATATTAAAATATATATAATTCCTCTCTCTATGAGACCATCATAACATTACTGAGAGAATTAACTGAGTATTCCCTCAAAATGAATGAAAATTTAATCTAATTATCACTGAATCTCCGATTCACGTTGATCATTCAAATATTCCGACACAGATGCCAATCACTACCACGAAATGAGTTCTTTAATCAAGGTTGGCAAATCATTAATAATGGTGATACGAAATACACGCAAGCATGCCTATTTTAGGCCACATCTAAGTATTATTAACGGGTATATGATATACACATGCATATGTTATTAACCCGGTCGATTTAAAACCAATTGCCATCCACGCTCCCCTAGACTGTAATATTTCTTTATTTTTTCACTTTCATAAAGAAAATAAATTTCATGTTTTCGCCTTCAATTTTCAGTATTGAAGGTGGAAGAAAAGGCACATGGCCTATATTGACGTGGGATCATAAAACGTGGAGAAAATACTGAAGCGAAACCCCGCGAAAAAAACCTCATGGTTTTATTTCCACAACACGGTACATTTGGAATTCCACCTTTACACCACCTCGTGGCGGGAGGGAGAAGCGGAGGCCAATCATATTTACCCACCTTGTGATCGACGTGGAGGAAAATACATAAACGTAAATACGAAAAAAATGGAAAAAGAAAATAAAAAACAGGCATATGTATGTATGGTTGACTGAAGACTATGCCGGAGCGCGAGCTCAGAGCTCTCACGGGAGGTAACCGAAGCTTTTAAAGAATTCAAGTCACGATACCTCCCGGCTCCCTATTCGGTAAAGAGGCGCGAGTGAAGGGAAAAGAAAAAAACAACATGCAGGGGTTTCCGCAAGGGTGAGGGGTTTCTGTGGAGACCCTGGGGGTACGGGAGGGTTGAATGACGAGACAGGGGTTGAGGGGAGATGGGGTGGGCCAAGTTGGTTTGCTTCTGGTAATCCGAGGAACCAATCACGGAGTAGGCCTTCGGATGTTTCCCTCAGAGAGGAATCCAACCCTTAGGCGGGCAACTCTCTTCTCCAGTCCGGGGTGTTCTTGAGCCGGGACCCCTGGTTCTCTCTCCTCGGGAGAAAACGGAAGAAAAAAAATATATATCTCCTGCCTTTTCCCGATACCCTTCCCCCTTGCATCAACGCCCACGCCACACAAAAGTCTGTCCCGTTTTCCCTCTCGTTTCGAGCCTGTGCTCTGGCGGAAGGATAAAGCCCAGGGAGGCTTAAGAGGTAGCCAAGCATGCTGGAGAAATTGAAGATTTCACCCCTCAAACCCGGCCATCCCATTCCTGTCTCTAATTCCTCATCGCCGCGGGCAGGGTACGTCAGACAGGCGACCAAAGCCCAATTTTCCTCTCAAATCCACGGCACATGGCCGCAAAAATAAATACTCGGAGAATAAGTCACGTAGGAATGTGAATCGTCTCTAAAATATGATGAAATACCATGAAAACAACAAGGAGTAATGGCTTCAATGACCTGATTGATTGATGTCGATGTTTAGGACCCTTGGGAGAAACGTATCGCCCTTTCAAACACCATTATATTTCATTCATCCATGAATTTATCAGTAAAAAATGGCGGATAACACTTTGGCCTCCAGTGGAAAAGTAAAAAATGTAAAAAACTTTAATTAACAGCAGCAAAGCCTTAATAATTTTGCAAGAGGAAGAAAAATTACACTGCGGAAGAACAAAATAATATGCACTGATTCGTACAATGATTAATATGAATAAATGTCGTCACGGAGGCGTGCTTGCTTCTATTTCATCCTCATTGCAATTATCAATGGACACAAAATCTATTTTACCACAAAAATTCAAAAATAATCTCGAGCAAAATTCTTATAGCCATTAACATTCATTTCAATCAAAACGACAATGCATCATCCAATAATACCATCCGAAGATGATGTGAAAGTCATGCGCCTCATATTTTTTAAACCAAATTCGAACCTATATATGCTGTCGTTTTTAAGACAATTATTTAATTACATTTGTCAAATGAACACAAATACTGCAAAACGATCGTATCCCATTTACCATTTGGTATCACATGGACAATAATTATTTTATGAATGTGATAGAGGGACCTATCGCAACGTAAGTCCTCCGAGACAAATGAAAGATACAGAAGGATATTAAAAGGAGAAATACAAGAGAACTGACTTAATTAGCTTGAATAAGGGATAAATTGGGGAATGTAGTAAATCAATGCAGTATGCAATGTAGTAAATTGCAATGGATTTATAATGTAAGTATGTGAGTTGAGAAAGGCTTCTAGCAACATTATATAATCCTATTACCTCTACCGATTCAATAATTTATAATGTAAGCATATGAAGCGAACGATAACCATATCATCACGTACTCCCTCACACAAGCGTGCATATCATTAGCGGGTCAAGTTGACACATAAAGAATCAACTCCCACTGACACTCTACTCCAGAACATAGTTCACTAACTCATGGCTATGAGTTGACGGTTTTGTTATTCCGTTATACGTTTTATGGTATTCCATTATTAATTTTCCTGGATATCACACAATTACTTATACCACTTCCTTACAAAATCATAATTTGCGCCTGAAGATGATGATAATTCATTGAAACCCGGGTGGCGCTCTGTAAAAAATAAGTGGTATAAGTAATTGTGTGACATCCAGGAAAACTCCACTCCAGAAACAAAAATTATTTCCTGGATATAGACAGTTACTTATACCACATATTTATAAGTGGTATAAGTAACTGTCTATATCCAGGAAATAATGGAATACCACATAGTTAACCAAGAGTTAGTGAATTTTAACAAAAATTATGCCAGAAAAATACGCCTTTCGTGGACTCGGGAGCACTACCTGTCGTTTACGGCCGAGAGAATTGCGGGGTCGTGCAAGGGATAAGACGGAGTCGAGATTTACGCTTCGACGCCGGCAAATAAATCGACACTGAAAGGGGTTCCCAACACCCGCAGTCCAGACACTAGTACCCCATGACGAGGCCCCGTGATTCCTTCCGCCCAAAGGGATGAGGGGCTCGTCTCAAGGGCTTTCCGTCTCCCATTTACCTGCTCGCTCGCTCGCCCGCCTAGGTGAAGGGAGGATCACACCTCCACGGATGACGTCCTCGCAAACGCTTGCCTTCGTGGATATCCTGCGGCAAGAGCGGAGCATCCAAGAGTGCTCACAAAGACGACGCAGTACCCCGGGCCGTCCCCGACACTTCCTGGCCTGGCTAAGTGGTGCTGAGGATAATCCGGAGGATTGAGGCTGGGGTTAATTCCTTCTATAAAGCCCGCTCTCTAGAAATCTCGTTTGGCACTACACGCCTTCGCGAAGACTAAGATATAACGGTACTGAGAGGATCAAAATATATTTCTTTGCCATTTTGTCTACAATAATTCATTGTATAATATTATTTTATGATAAATTATGACTGCAACGTGACAATTTTATTACCTTTTATGCTGACTAATTGAACTTACAATCGTATGGGGATTAATTCAGGAATGAATGAAGTACGTCATTTTTAAGTCTGGGGTTAATTTCCTCTATAAGCCCATTCTCTAAATCTCCTTTTACATCGATATACTTCGAGAAAAATGACATGCAACGGGTAAGAGGGACTATAGCGGGGGTATATAGTCAATGCTTTTTATCCACTACGATTCAGAACTTCTCTTAACAGATTATGACACCAAGGTGCCAATTGTCAAAATTATAACTCTAATCTCTTGAAATTAAAGTGTTACTGGAGAAAGATTTAGTAATAAGAGGTACTGCATTTGGCTAATGATGAGATTAATCCCCCCTATGAAGTTCCCTATCTAGAAATTTGTTTTGGCACTACACGCCTACGCAAATACCAAGGCATAACGGTACCAAAGGGCTAACTATATGTCCATTCCATTTTGTCATTAATGACTCTTTACGTTTTAGTAAATGATTAATTGTTATGACAGCAAAGAGTCAATTATTCAAATTTTCATTCACACCTAATGAACTTAAAATGGTATCAGGATTTCATTCATGTAATACTCTGGCTAACATCCTCTATAAAGCCCGTTCCCTAAATCACCTTCATTACTGTTAATAAAAGGGAAGTATAACATATAATATAATGGATAGGAGGGGCAACGGATAGAGAGACAGCTACAGAGAGGATGCCTTCCCTGAAGAATGAAGTGAACACCATTTTATCCACTGAGATTTCCTATACAGATGTGTTTAACAGCTTATGACAGCAAGGTTCCAATTTTCGATATTGTAATACATATTATAAATTACTGAACTTAATAAGGTAATTGTTAAATATTTAATAATAAGGGAGGTAGTGAATTCATTTCATGCTTGTGTTAATTCATTCTTAAACTCGTTCTTGAATTCTTATTTGCCATTACATGACCACGCAAAGAGTAAACTGATACGGTATCGGGGGCTACCAAGAATTGACATAAAATTTGGGCAAAAAATCAATCAGCAGCCAAAATTCATCGTGAATCGTGTGCGGTTTATGGCCGCATTTAACATTATGAGTGAAGGTGTAGTCCGTCAGTGGGTACGATTTAAAAAAAATGGAAAACAAACATTCACGGCTCATCGATTTCTGTGGTTCAATAATGACGGAGATCTTCCAAACGCTGTGACAGGTTGGATCCAATCACAAACGGCAGATTTTTATGAAGAGGGGATTTCAAAGACTCTTAAAAGATACAATGAATGCTTGAATCGAATTGGCGACTATGTGCAAAAATGAAGTTTTAGTTTTACGATGTATATATTTAAATTGTTCTCACATCACTCGGTAAATTTTTATTATAACACGGCGTATACTTTCTGAAAAAAGCCTCGTAATATCGAAAAACGGAATGTCTTAGGATAGGTGTCTCTGTGCTAGTGGTCTCTCTAGAAGATACATCGCGGACTACGTTCCTGTAGCTTCGACTTTGTTACTAATCCTATTGCTGACGATGTGAAATGTATCCAGCAGGGATTGCACATGTTTAAATCCAGTCGGTAACCTGTAGCTCGGCTTTAAGGCAACTTTGATGGACTCCACTATCCCCTCGTGTCGTGTCGGCGTCACTTAGGAGCTCAATACAAAATTCGGCCCCGTCACTAAAAGGTTGGTAACTATTTATTGACTATCCTTAGGCTGTCTGATGGAATGAGGAAATAATCAGGAGGGGGGCTGATCAATTATTCGATACTCTTTCCTACCTCCCACTCCTCCACGCTGTTAGCCATTAGAGTGCCATCGACTCCGGCCCCCTCACCCTCCGTTCTTCAAAAACCAATCAGCGTTCGCTGCAGAGTCACATACCGTTTCGGAGCGACGTCAATAATTGACAGGCAGTTAAAGTAAATTGCTCCTCGTTCCTCGGATACCATCCCCAGCGGCAGCGAGAGAGGGCTTGATGCCGCCGAGTTCGCGCTCAGCCACCATGGAGGATTCACGTCGAGCTTAAAAGCTGGGACTAACGTCGGAATTGGCACGAGATTCCATGTTATCCGTCGCAATCCAAATTTCTGGGAACTTCCCGAGATGTCATTTGTTGACCCCAGGCAGAATTTTGCTTCCTAACTCAAAGTTTTTCGTCTGGACACGACTTTAATTCTGGAGTCACCGGATATCCACCGTTTGATCAACCTCCTCTAACTTTACCGACGTTGGATGCAATAAAAAATATGTTCTGACTTCATTGACGCTATGTTCAACGTTGCTGTCGCTGACAGGTACGGATTACCTATTTTCACATGCTCGAGAAGGAGGAGTTTTAGTTTATCACCGATAAAAAACATAGTTAGCTAAATGTAACTCCCGATCATGGTGTTTCCTTATTAGTATCGAATAAATACGAAATTAATGCATCTTTGAGAATCTCAGTCTCATCAGGTCAACCTATTGTTTTTACGGAAGAAAACTTATATTTTTACACTCAGAAATTATTTAAAAACTCAATTCAAGGTTCGTAAGATGAGAAAGTTTTAGAAATTTAATGTAAATTATGCAAGCAGGCTAGAATCCAATCCTTCTTATGTAGATCTATTCACCAACCAATGCAACAAAAAATTGAAGTAATTATGTAAACATTGGGTCTTGTGATATTTCACAAAGAACTATTTCATAGCATTGTATAAAGAGCTTGATATTGGCCGCCATTGGCTATTGGGCAAGAATCGCCTTCATACCGAGAAGGGAATCTTGGCGATTCATACCCATTCCCATCCCGAAAATTACTAACATTGATAATACTCTTAAGCTTACCACGAGTGGAAATCTTAAATATCATAATAAAATAAAATACTGCTTCATTTTTCCAATACTCGAATTTTATACGGTCATCATCAACATAAGATTACAGCGTGTATTTTTATCCATTCAAACCCAATGACAAGCAGCATGAACGAATGAATTCGTACGGAAGTAATGGAGTGATGTTACATTTTGTGTGGATCAAATCAATTAAATGTTCAGCAACAATAATCCAATGTATATCTATAGAATTTGCTTTCGTCCTACGTCGACGTCTAAATTCATCTCGCATATTCAAAATCGTCTTTCTCTAAGAACGAGCCTATCCCCTGTCAATACAATCTATGTGATCTACAATCACACCTTAAGCGCTATCACAAGGCTTAAAGGAAATAGATTTAGGGAAAGATAAATCTCTAGTTTCAGTAGAACCTATGTAGCTCATCTCCTCTTTGTTGAAAATCAACAGTCGTGGATTAATAAATAAAATAGAAATTATTTCGTATACACAATAATAAAAAATATTTGACATTACTTTGGCGTGGAACGAAAATCTATATCAGGTAATGATGACTTATTTATTACTTACATTGACAAAGACTTAAATTTTAAATGACTACTTGTTTCCCCATAAAGGAGCTAGCCACGTCGCGAGAAAAGGAGGAATACGTACATTCTAAGGATGAAACCACTGGAATAGGAATGCAAACTGCAATAAGAAAATGTTTATTGAGCATATCATATGAATTATACTGTTCCAGTTTCAATTATTTACGAATTACGCTCCATTCGCGATATTTTGCATATTATATTGACTTTGCTATACGTCTGGTAAGCCTGAGGCTTATTGGCCATAGATGGGAAGAAATACCTCTCATTTTTTGGCAAAGCATTTATAATCTGCGGTACAAAGCAGAGATCCCTTACACTTCAAAAGCAGAGCTAGGGCTTGCACATAGTGCGAGAGATGAGGATACACCAAACTAAGAGATATCTTGAATGACAACCCCAGCGCCATTAGCCCATTCCCTTCTTAATTTTTCAAAGCTTTTATGGACCTACACCTCTCTATACTTTCTCCTCAAGTTCCTAACTCTGCGGAAGGTGGTAGTGCCACTGAAACTTTAAATTCATGCCCATCTATTTATTGCTGTGTTTTTTATTCTGTCTTTTCCAACGTGGGTTAAATTTGTAGTAAATACCTCATCGAAGAATATCGAGAAATATATATGCATACGGCAGTTTGACGGCTCTTTACCCGAGTGGGTTAATACCAATTTCGGACGCAGGAAGATGAATCCAACAAATCTTATCCCTCTAAGGAAGAAATCAGAATTACTGAATTCCCTCGTTTGAGGCACCTACAGATTTTTAAATGGAACCTTTTCTTACGATTCATTCCTCACATGCACCTGCTGGGGATGTAAAAAAAAAAAATTCACCCCCAAAGGCGGTTAACAGGTTGGTTCCAAGGTATGGAATAAAAATGAATGAAGCCGTCGTGTTGACAACGGTCGCGTGATGGAAATAAACGGCGGGGAAAACTGAAATCGAATCGAAGAACGGTCCCACTTTAAATCTCGAGTCCTCCGTGAACACCTCCCGTGGCTCCACTATCGCCTCCCTTTACAAAAGCCGCAGACACCGCCATCGCAATGGGAGGTCACGGACCAATCAAAAAGGGGCATTGGCTTTACAGGATTCCGTTCAATTCCGGGAGAATGTGGGAGATATGTGTAGGGGAAGGTTCCCAGTGGAATTGGAAGCGAGGAAATATTGGAGGGAAAGGTTGTTGGGGGATGGGATGTGTGGTAGCTGCGAGAAGAAGCTGAGAGGAAAGAAGTGAGGGATCTGGAAGATTATTTGTGTAATAGATTTCGGATTTGGAGACGTACTGATCGATTACAGGGAACTGTTAGCGGGCACTGAAATGAAAATTAATGAAAGAAAACTTAAATAATTATAAAAATAAAGGAAAGTAAGAAGTAAAGTTCATATTTGCCCGCAGTTAAAGTAATCATTTATTGAAACCTGACGGCTTTTCCTATAGTTAATGCAGTTTTATATAGGACATGATTGCCAGTTAAACTAAGAAATACAATGGAATTATTTAAAACTATTTTTGAGAAGCAGAAGAGTTTTCGATTTGCATGATTTGATTGAATGTGTGGTTTTTGATATGATAGCTTTACTTTCTTACCAACAGGGAAATATTTCTTTTATAATACAATAAATATATTGCCCAAGTATGAACTATATGCATACGTAATCACTGACTTGAATATAAACGAACTATTATAAACGTCTTGCAAAAGAAAATTATTTAGTGATACGGGGGATTTCATTATTTTTTCAACAATCAATCATACCATGATGCATGTCTAACATAAAGTCATATTTCGATGTGAAAAATAGCCGTTGATATGAACTACCTAATAGGATCAGAAAGTTTTAAAATCTTAAATTATCGCGTAAGTAATTGAACAGTCTTAGCATTTTTTTCTGTGATGGGATTTGGTAATATGGCAATAATTTTGCGACCACTGAAGAAGAATAACCACTTTTTATTCGTTCCTGGCGTAATTGAATACTTATCATACCATACGACAACACGTGAGTCACTACAACTATCTTTATGACTACTGATACCCAAAGGATAATATTTAGGACACAGAAACAAAGCACTATAAGAACACAATCGATAATAAATCACCCTGAAACGAAAGGGATAAGTGATACGAAGTTCACCTTATGAGCTACACCTCTATCACCGTTGATACAATTGATGCCCTGCGATTAATCAAGGCGAACCTCTCTAGGCGAGAGAGGATAGGAGACGGGAAAGAGGGGGTGCTTTGGTGGACGAGGTGAGGCGGAAACCTTGCCCATATCGCCCCCCAACAACCACTACGGTGGGCAAAGCGATGAAACGCTGATGATGAAAGCCTGTGCCGAAAGACAAGGCGGGCAAGCAAGGGGGAGGGTGATTCCAAGCGAGCTGGGACGATGGGAAAAGGGGAAAAAACTTTTGAAGGTGGGCGGAACACAAAGAAGAGAGTGTGCGGCATTGTGGGAAACCTTCAGAGTGTGGGGATATGATGGGGGCCTGGTGGTATAAGCGAGAGAGCTGGGAAAAGGTTAAAGGAACTGTTGTCAAGGAGTTCATTAAGTCAGATGCTTAGGGGAATGACTCAAGCTCCATCTACGAGACGATACGGTCGAGTGGCAATTGTTTACGGACGTGGCATACAGAGAATAGGCTGACAAGGGTCTCCGAGAGAACTTCTTTTGCGAGAAGATATTATGGGAAGGTTTGAAGAAAGAACGCGAGGTAAATAATAGAGTTGGAGAGGTGTTTTTCTAAAAATACCCATTCTCGTGTAACTAATGGTGAGTTTTTCTCCGGTGAGTAGACAAGAGGCTGTCGACTCCGTCCACGGGTTCAATTATTGACGGAATTTTCATGTGAAAATCGGCTAAGGACGTATTCATAACTTATAGGTAAATACGTGAATGGAAGCCTAGCCCGAGTAATCATCGCACTTTTCATGTGAAAATCTGCGAAGAACTTATTCATAGCTTATTAGTAAATGCATTAATAGAAGCCTAGCCCAAGTAATCATCGTGATTACCATATACGTGTTTAAAATCACACGTACGTTAGTTATAAAGAATTTTTAAGGTATTAATAATTGGAAATGTAACGCTAATTTTCTTGATTTTCTATCATGACTGCCATTCAAGTATACTGTGAGTCTCACGCTGACTTGCATTCCCACCATACTTACCTGTAGAGCAAGCAGATACCTAATGCCTTCCTCCCACCTCTCCCTGCATCCGGTGAGAAGAGCGGTGGGAACTGCAAGCTGGCTGATGCGTCGGTGGGAAGGAGACACGACGTGTGGAGTTGGTTTGTAGACGCCTTGTGGACTGGTTGTATCTTAACTCGAATAAAGAGGAGTTATGGAAAGGACTGGGAATTGGTTATTAATTCCTTAATTCCCTTCCTCGCGTTCCCTCTGCGACCTCCGGCGGACCCGAGAGACTTTACAGTGGTGTCAGAAGCGCGATCAAACCGGAGATCGTAGATATCGCGAGGAAGCAGCAAGAATGGCGAGTCGCGTGAGTTTTGGGGGGCATGAAGTGCCGCTGCAGAGTGTCATAGATGACTTCGGGGAGAAGATCAGCATCCTGGCTAAGGAAAACGAGGAGCTAAAGGAACGACTCTGCAGCGCGACTCAGAGCTCTGCTCCTTCGCGGGGAAACAAATTCTCGCTCATCAGCGGCATCGATGTATTCACTGGCCGCCCCGGGGAGAGTGTTGTAGCTTTCATCGAGCGAGTGGAAAGCGTGGCAGAATTGAGTGGCTGGACCAGCGAAGAGACCCTGAAGGCAGCGAGAGTGCGTTTGGGCGGTGACGCAGCAGAGTTCTGTCGTATCAAGGAGGAGTGCTACCAGGCGGCTGATTTTTCAGTTTTTAAGAAGTACCTCCTTGATCGATATCGCCCGAAATTAACGGCTCGATTCTATCGCGAGCAGTTAGGATCGGTGAGACTAGGGCAGGGAGAGGACTTAGAGTCCTTCGCGGACCGGGTGAGATCGATTAACTCTCACACGTATGAACTTCCGACCCACGCTGACATGGCTGCCGCGATCAAGCATGAAGCCGACCAAAGGGCCCTGGACGCATTCCTTCGTGGCCTTCCCGGTGAGCTCGGTCGTCTGTGCCGCTTGGCCGTGCCGGCGTCGTTCGACGCGGCCCTTGAGACGGCTATTCGGATCCGCGAAGCTGATCGCAGTCCGCGAGCCCCCTCGCCGGTCCGCCGTGTTTTCCGTTCCCCAGCGGAGGCGGGGCGGAGGTGCTATGAGTGCGACTCTCCAGACCATCTCGCGCGAAGGTGCCCCCGCCGGAGGTGTTATGCTTGCGGAGATTCCGGCCATATCGCTTATCAGTGCCAGCGGAAACCCTCAGAGAAGCCTTTAAATGGCGGCGGGTCCGGAGGCGCCACCCAGGCCGGACCCCTGTAACCCTGTTCCTTCCACGGTTAGAGGCCGCTAAGCGGACAGAGGATTTAGTGGTGGCAGTTAGCGTCGTGGGAAAAGACTGCAGATTTTTGGTGGATACCGGTGCCCAAGTTTCCTTGGTAGCGCGTGGTGTGAACGGGGGTGAACGAATTAGAAGATCCCCATATCGTATAAAGGGCATTTCGGGGGAGACTGTGTATAACCATGGTGTAGAAACGGTGAAATTAGTGCTGGGAAAGTGTTCTTATAGTATAGATATGATAGTGGTAGATTCGGTTGGAGAATATCAGGGGCTTTTAGGGTTAGATTTCTTGGAAAAATACGGTGGACTAATTGATGTGGGTAAAAAGACGATTAAATTAGGTGACGTTTACGTTTCGTTGAGAGGCAAGTGCAGCGCGCATGAAGGATGCGAGGAGAGGAAAAAAAAGAGTGCAAGGGTCGTTGGAGTGGACGTTGAAGTTCCTATTAAATTAACTGATGAGACAGTGATTCCGCCCAGGAGCGAAAAATTAGTGTGTTGCAGACTGTCAGATGACGCCCCTCTTGAAGGAGAATACATTACAGAGCCAGAGGTGATAACGGACGCACACAGTTGTGCTGTAGCGCGGGGTGTGTGTAAGTTTGAGAGAGGACGGGAGGTTATGGTAAAAGTAGGGAATTTCGGACTGGATGAGGTTGTTTTGAGACGGGGAACAAAAGTGGCAACTCTCCATGAAGTGGAGAAAATTTTTAAAGGTAACTTCACAGGCATAAGGCACGTCCGAGCAACGATTACCGAAGAGCGAAAGATAGATTTCCGGGAGAAGTTAGCGGATCTGAATGAACCGGAAAGGAAGGCGTTGCTACCCCTGTTGAAGGAGTACCAGAGTTTATTCACTGAAGGAAAAATACCTCCGGCCACAACAATTACCTCTCACAGAATCCCCACGGGCAACTCTCCACCCATTTATCGCCGCCCCTATAGAGTGCCATATCACCAGAAGGAAGTGATTCAAACCCTTGTGGACGAGCAGTTACGGGCCGGGATAATTGTCCCTAGCAGTAGCCCCTGGGCTTCACCAGTCGTCATTGTGCCAAAAAAATCAGCTGACGGCACCCCATCTTATAGATTTTGTGTTGATTTCCGTGGCCTTAATGCAGTGACTACCCCAGACGTGTATCCCCTGCCAAATATAACAGAAACGTTAGACTATTTAGGGAGGAGCCGTTACTTTTCCACGTTAGATCTAACGAGTGGTTATTATCAGATCCCTATGCATCCTGACTCCAGAGAGAAGACTGCCTTTAATGTAGAGGGCGGACATTTTGAATACAACCGCATGCCTTTCGGATTACGCAACGCCCCTAGCACGTTTCAACGCATGATGGACGGCGTTTTGAGAGGACTAAAGCCCACACAATGTCTCGTCTATTTGGATGACGTCATTGTATTTAGTTCCTCCATGGATGAGCATGTTGAAAGGCTGAGAAGCGTGTTCGATCGGCTGCAAGAGTCAGGATTGTCGTTAAAAATTGAAAAGTGTCACTTTGCTAGAGAAAGGGTAAGGTATTTGGGACATGTGATCGACCGGGAGGGTGTTCGTCCGGACCCTGAGAAAATAAAGGCGGTTATGAATTTTCCTTCACCAAGTAATACCAAGGAAGTGCAATCGTTTTTGGGACTCGCCAATTATTATAGGCGCTTCATAAATAATTACGCTGTGGTCGCAAGACCGCTAACGCGGCTCCTCAAGAAGGGAACTAAATTCATATGGACACCTGACTGTGACGCGGCGATGGAATCCTTGAAGGCGGCCTTGGTAAGCACTCCGGTGCTCGCCTATCCTGACTTCGCAAGGCCATTCGTTATCTCCACTGACGCCAGCAACTTTGCGGTGGGCGCGGTGTTGTCGCAAGAGATAGACGGCGAGGAGCATCCCATCGCGTATGCATCGCGGCAACTTCAAGCAGCGGAAATAAACTACACGACCACGGAGAAGGAGCTGTGCGCGGTCGTATTCGCGGTTCAGTATTTTCGCCCTTATGTGTGGGGTCGCCCATTCAAAATAATCACGGATCACGCCGCCCTCCGATGGCTTTTTAGTCTTCGCGATCCCAGTAGTAGATTAACCAGATGGGCGCTGAAATTAGCCGAATATGAGTATGAGGTTATTCACAAGCCAGGAAAACTCCACCTTAACGCCGACGGGTTAAGCCGAAAGATACGAGTGGTGGAGGTAATGGATGATGAAGATTGGAAGAAGTACCAAGCCGAGGATATGGAATGCCAGGAGTGGAAGTCGTGCGAGAGTTTTGAAGAGAAAAATGGACTGCTGTTCCGATCGACAAGTGAGGGATTAAAGGTGGTGGTTCCAGTGAGCCGACGGGAAACTGTGTTCCGCCAACATCACGACCACGCTCTGTCAGGACACCTAGGAGTAAAGCCGACTATTAGACGAATACGACAGATGTACTGGTGGCCCTCCCTTGATAAAGACGTGAGAGAGATGATTGCTAGCTGTGTTCCTTGTAATCAACGTAGCCCTTACGGCAAGACGAGGGCACCCTTGAAGAAACTTCCAGTAAGTACCTCCCCATTTTCCTTCATCAGCATAGATATTGTTGGGCCCCTACCGCGCACCTCGAACGGCAACCGGTTTATACTTACCATTCTCGATCATTTTTCACGGTATTTAGAGATGGTGGCCATTCCCTCACAGACAGCGGAAGTGGTGGCCGACGCTCTACTTAGGCGGTGGATTTTGAAATTCGGTGTTCCTGATTATATACTGTCGGATCAGGGCCCTAACTTTGAGTCGGCTTTGTTCCAGAATTTGTGTAAATTTCTAGGGGTATCTAAATTACGTACGTCACCCTTTCACCCCAGCTGTAACGGAAGGTGTGAGAGAGTGCATCGAACCATCTCGCAAATGCTAAGCCACTATGTTAATGGAAGAGACAATAGCTGGGATATGTGGTTAGCGTTTTCGGTGGCCGGATATAATTCATCTTATCATAGTAGTACGCGAGTGACTCCGTTCAAGGTGATTTTCGGTCGCGAAATGAAGACGCCCTTCCATTGCTTAGAGACCGTAGAGACTAGTACGAGAGATTCATATGTGGACGAACTAAGTGATCAACTCAAGCAGATTTGGAAAGAATGTTTGGGGAACAGTGAGAGGGCCCTTGAGTCGCAGGCAAGGCAATACAACAAGAGGAGCAGGGATGTGAACTACCAGCCGGGTCAATACGTTTACCTAAACGACCCCTGTATAAAGCCCGGCAGAATCCGCAAGTTCCACAAACCGTTTTCGGGGCCTTATAAAATCCTTGAGGTGCTCAATGACTCTAATCTACGTTTGCAGCTACGTTTTAGGACTATCGTGGTGCATAAAGACCGCGTTAAAGCACATAGGGGTGTGAGAAATAAGGAACATGAATTCGCAGACGCAATCAGGGGCGAGAAAAGGCGTGGGCGTCCGAGATTACTGATGGCGAGTGGGAAAGGAGTTGAGGAAGCATCAACGTCTCCGGAAATCGTTTCCACCTCCCCTTCTTCCACTCCAAATGCAACAGCGAGGAAGAAAGAAATAGTGACAGTTTCCCTCCCTGTCCCTTCTTCGAAAATTGATGCCGTTTCCGATTTGGAGAGCGAGGCATCTTGGTCGGTGGTTTCCGATCATTCGGAGGACGAGCGCGCAGACGAATGGAAAGCCGACCGACCACGCCCACTCCGAGCAGAGCAGCCGTTACCTCAGCGTTCGCCGTACCCGCTGCGAAGTAGGCGGCGAGTTGCTGATAAAGACAAGGAAGACCCCGTGGAGATTGTTGACACGTCGGCGGCGACCTTGCCCGTTATGACCTTGCCTTCCTCCCTGTCCCCACCCCATTTTGAAGATAGCGCGGACCGCGCGAAGATAACGCAGACAGCAGCGGAGACTCCTTTGACCACCATGCCCCCTGAAGCTCTCCCATCCCTCAGTGCAAATTCCCCCGAAGTGTGTCCCGGTGCATATGATGAGCAAAGCAGCGAGAGTAATTGTGAAAGTACGACGCTAGCCGTTTGCCCATATAATTTGAGGCCACGGCCATGTTAAAAAGTGAGTGATGAGGCCATTATGGTGTTGGCCGAGTGTTTGCCCGAGGGGCGTTGAGTGTTTTTGAGTGTATGTAAGTCTACGAATGTAGCATCTATGTAAGTGCGACGGGACAGAGTGTTTCCCATTTGGATGATGGAGTACTGGTTGAGAAAAATATTTAAAATTGGTGATCGCATTATGTCTTTTCATGATTCGAACAGTGATTTTGTATGTTCTGGAATTTTGAGTTGGTAATGGTATCATCTTTGCCCAGTTGATTGTATGATAAGTACAGTGTTTGTGTTGATTCAAGGGGGGTTATTGGGTTTGCTACGAAGCACGCAAATTGTTCAAATCTCTTTCTAAATGACTTGTGCTGACTTTGAAGGGGTTACCATAATCAATGTAGTGTGGGATTGTGATTTTCTTCATAGCGTTATATTGGGTTTTGGGTTCATTGTGGTGTTGTATTCTTGTCTTGTTTTTTCAACATTTTATCCTGTTCTCCTATCGGTGGTGACCAATGTCTTATTTTTTATTTTGACTTTTCAGTATAATCGATTGTTTGCAATTTTTATGGAGTTGTCAATGTTAAGTGGTATAAATCTCTATGTGGTGTGGGAATGCAAGTGGTCGGCTGACAGTTAGAAAAATTTCACTATGTTCAATTTTTCTTTTGGAGGGGGGAATGGTGTGAGTCTCACGCTGACTTGCATTCCCACCATACTTACCTGTAGAGCAAGCAGATACCTAATGCCTTCCTCCCACCTCTCCCTGCATCCGGTGAGAAGAGCGGTGGGAACTGCAAGCTGGCTGATGCGTCGGTGGGAAGGAGACACGACGTGTGGAGTTGGTTTGTAGACGCCTTGTGGACTGGTTGTATCTTAACTCGAATAAAGAGGAGTTATGGAAAGGACTGGGAATTGGTTATTAATTCCTTAATTCCCTTCCTCGCGTTCCCTCTGCGACCTCCGGCGGACCCGAGAGACTTTACAATACTGTTTTAATGAAACATATAAATGTGTCAAAATCTGGCTCAGGATTCAGACCGACTGTCACATGTTGACGGGGGTAAGAATATTGCTGCCAAGGAGGGCATAGGTCTACCTCTCCTGCAGGAACAAAATTGCTTAAAACTCACTATGGGTAAAATGACAAAAGAAGTTAAGCGACCGGTATAGCCCTTTCAGTATTAGCAGAACTACTCGAATGCATTGGGTACAGCATAGATTTTCGAAATCTAGCTTCCTTCGCTGAGTGATATTAAGTCAAAAGAAAACGTTCCTATCTTTACGTTCATTATGAAGTAACTTAAATATTTTGAGTGTTATTTGGGATATAGACCTATACATAACTGAGTAGGTCCAATAAACAGTGAAGGCATAATTGCTGGAGAAATAGTTTTCCTCCACTTTTTTTCTTCACAAACTCACCTCCTTGGAACGAATAGGAACTGAACTACCAACAGTATCAAACAAGAAACAAATTTAACCACATCCGTGTTTTTGCAGCGGTTGAATTTTGGAGTTTTCTTTAGACCAATTCCACAATTTCTGAATACGGTCGTTATGGTTGTCATTCGTTTTGGCAGAGAAATTTTTCCGCCATTTGATGCACAATATTTTCGCGGGTGCAGAAAGTAGGCCATAATATGTGAAAGAGTAAGTTAGGCTTCAGTTATTATTTTTAGGAATCGCTAAAAGTTTTGACTACATATGTGCGCTTAGTTACGTATAAAAGTTTTCATTCTATCCTGGGAAAAATATTGAATATTTATGCATAACATTAAAAAAACCAAATTAATTTTAATAAATGTGGTAAGCTTCTTCAACCTCATGGAAGTACATCCGCGTTTTAACTCAACTACAGAAAGGCCTTCGATGGCTGTAAGGAATAAGCAAGCCGAGTATTATTCTATATTTAGCGCCACTTTTACAACAGGTCAGAAGCCGATCTCCTCCGTTGTCAGGTCGATGGGTGTCGGTCAAATATCTGCCCTCTTTTCTCTCCCGAACGACCTAATTATATCTTTACCACGAATATTGCGAAAGAGGATCCTCGAATTGGCCTCTAAATGTGTTGTCACACACCGCAAATTTAAATGGGTTTACAAAAGTCACCAATCGTGTCGCTGACGGACAAAGTGATCAGACTTTCTCGGGAAAACAAGTTATTTTTAGTGATGTAATGCGAAATGCAAAGGTATTGGACACAGCATGGATTGTCGAAATCCAGTTTTCTTCGCTGAATGATATTAAGTAATTTCTTTCGCGTACATAACAACATGTGATCTATCAAATTCATAACTTTTCAATTTAATTCCTTGCCATTAAAAACACTATTCTGCAAAATATTGAAAAAAAGTGGATCGTATTGCACTCATCATCGTGCCGCGACACTTTTGAAAACTGATTAAAATGTGACCTAAGTGGAAACAGAAATCAGCCTTCTATAAAATGGAATTGGGCCTCCTCTATGCTGTCCCCTTGATCTTTAACTTGTCGCATTTCTGGACTTGGTTGTCAATCTTTCTTTCTTTCTAACATTAGTTAGCGGTGTATCTCTTACCGCCACAATATACTATTGAAATATGATATGATTCATACATTTGCCAGCACATATATTTAGAAAATTGGTTTCATGACTTGATTGCCACAATGATATGCTGAACATCATATCGTCGTCCACAGCTTCAACGCGAAAACATTTCCGCGAATGTCCTAAATGGAACGCTAACGTTGAAATCAATGTGTGTACTTATTTGCATGCTTATTTTAACAGCCTTTATCAATGAATTATTTGATTGCACAGTAAGTAAAAGCTCTAGTTGTAATAATCCATATGGCATAGATTCCCAGAAGCACTATTGAAAATTCTCATCACGAGTTGCCTTTTCTGCCTGTTGAACAGGTCGCGTACACAAGAAAGCACATTTTTATCTTTGAAGGCGACAATTTTTTTTTAATCCCTCAAAAGAACACGAACACTAGTCCTGTTAAAGTTTATTTTATTTCTTTCTTTGGGTATAATCCAAGATTCCGAAGGACAAGTTTTTTTCCCCTCCTTCTTCGATCTGAGACAGACATCACGCTTCGCTCGCCGCTCTTGTTTTTTTTTTGCTTAGTTCTCGGTTCGGGCACTTCGAGGAGAGGCGCCTCAATCGAAGTTGGCTGTCACAAGAGGATGAAAGCGCGTCTTAGGGCAGCCGGCTCGGGAAATGAATCCACGTCCTTTTCTCTTCGGCTCTGTCCCCATAGCGCCGGCTTACGAGGGTACACGGAGAAACATCCCTTTGTAGTGCGGGATTCTTTCTCATTTTCGCGACGGACGACCCCTCAAGAATCTTACTGGGACGGAGGGGTCCGAAATTTTCCGTGTTTCTGTGCAGCGCAGGGACAAGGCGGATGATTCAGGAATCGATAGTGAGCCGATTGGTGAGCAAAACTAGCAGACTAAGAACTCCAAAGTCGTAAAGCAAGTGCTATTGATCTAAAAAAAGATCTTTTTACACATAATTTTTCAGTGCATGATTCATATTTTTAAAAATTTCCCAGTAAAAGTAACTAAAACACTGAAAAATGCCGAAAGAGGCAAGATACTCCTTAATTATAATATAATATTACTTTATTCCACTACAAACAACATTACAGTATAAGTAACCTTTACAAAAGCAGTGGAATGTATGGGAACCTGATATGCACCTGTTTCTGTGTTACCGTCGTTCATTGTTCCAGCAGACCTGGTGCTATGAAATATAATAAATAGTGTCTAAAATCAATTAAGTGATTATTTTTGATTTTCGTATCACCTGTGAATTCAGTTTAAACATATGGATAGAAAATTCCAACGTTTTCGTCTAAAAATTAGTTCAAATTTTTCAAGGGAAAGAAATGGCTTCGACTTTATGAAAAATGTTTGAAGGATACGTCTTATGTTAGCTAGATACAGCAAACGCAACACGACGGGTGAGAATCTTACTGGAACGGAGGAGTCCGAAATTTCGCGTTTTTCTATAGGGACAAGGAAAATTATGTAAGAATCGGTTGTGAGCCGATCGGTGAGCAAAAATAACGCATTGAGAACTCGGAACTCGAGCAGGTGCTATTGATTAAAAAAAATATATTTTTACAAACAATTTCTTTACAGCGTGATACATATTATCAAAAATAGCCGAAACCAATAACTATACTGGAAAAGGTACGACTTAATTATGACATAATAATATAACTTCATTTCAGTCATACAAATTTACAGTACACCCTTTACAAAAGCAGTGAATATATATAATAACCTTATATGGACCTTTTTAAGGGATACCATCATAAATTGCTCCATGAGAACTGATTCAATCAATAAGTATATGATACAAATTTTATTTAATTCAATTCTGTGACTATTTTTATTTACTTATCGTTTGTGTATTCAGTAATAAGAATCCAACTATCATACACACAAAGATAATTCCAACACATAAATAAAGTCAAATAATTAATAATAAACAAATTTCCCGTGTTTATGTGGGACAAAAGGACAAGGCAGATGATATATGAATCTATAGTTAGCTGATTGGTGAGCAAAAATGTTACATTTAGAACTCGAAATTCGAGCGAGTGTTATGGCCGTAAATAAATTACATATCTTATTATTCATATTTTGTCTAAAACGTGATACATAGTTTGATAGATAGCCCGATAAAAGTAACAAAACCCCAGATAAATACCGAAATAGGCTGGCAACACCTTAATTGAAACATATACGATAACGCCAAACAGATGCGCGATTTTATATCAGTTCCATAGATAGATATGCGTGGTAAGACAGAAGTGATGAAAATCATCGCGTGTCAATTGAAATGTAAAAACAATAATGATTTCAAATCGTTGGTAAGAAAGTATCTGTGTCCTATGTAGCATCAGATTACATGAGTCTCCCATGGAGCAATGAAAAGTTTTCGAAGGAAAGTGTTTATGAAAAACATAAGCAAGATTACGTCACATTTAAAGCTAAGTACAGGAATATTTACGCATAAAAATGCTTGGTCAGTCAGATTTCTCTAGATTATGCTCCTTGCTTTCTTCATAGATAAATGCAATCAATTCGGAATTTCATTCAAGGCAGCTAGCATGTCACAGCTGGATATAGATAGATTTGTCTATTTTTAGACATAAGTAGTACAACGTGCAGTAATGATTTGCACGTATTTATTCACTGTTCGCGTCTATTGAAGATTTTTTTAGCATTTGCTGAAAATTAGAAGAAATTTTGGTCCTAGAAAGGCATAGTGTACTGAAACGACCAAAAAGGTTGTGTTGGAGCACGGATGGTAGATACGAGAGGCATTGCATGTATACGTGGAGAAATAAGCATATTAGGAGAAAAATAAGACAGGGTATTTGAGGGAGTTAGAGAGGGTAGCGACGGCGTCTGTTGCTGCGAAAGCGCCGGGGAATATCGGAGTCTTCCGTCAGGGCGATAATGAAGATTGATCCGGCGACGCTGAAGGCGAACGGGACAGAGAAAGAGGGAGCAGAAAAAAATGAGTAACAGAGCGCTCTGTGAAAAGCGGCTGCAAAAAGACACCGTACGTAAAGGGTGAGTAAATAAAACATCATCAAAAAGAGGGAACCTTCAGGATTACATCCCATTACACAACGCTTACACTAACGCCCGCACTTTGGTGTGAAGGTCAGACTCTTTGTGTTAATGGGTTACATTCCGTGCGCTAGAGCCGTAGTTCCACAAGCCTCCAAATTTCCAGCCACTGTCAATAATAGAAGAATTATAAAAACAGCATTGGAGAACTGCTAGAACTGGGAGGATTTCAGTAAAAGCACTTCTTTGGAAACGTAGCAACGATAAAGGTTGTCAATGAAGAGATTAAGTTGTTAAAATTAGTTGAAAACACGTTTAACCTGCAATTGGACAAATATACAAACTACGTGTAGTCCATAAAGAGTGAAACGTTGTGTCAGGGAAAGGTATTCTTCTCATCTTCCCACTCATAAACAAGTGACACACTTAAGGCAACTAAATGTGAACACAAAAAGTAATCTCTGCATTAAACGATTTTTTGCTTAGCCAAGCGTACGGGAGCAAATAGATATCAGTGACGCAATTTGCCATGAAAAAATGTGAAATATATGTTAAGTTGATTATTTTCCGTGGAAAATGGCAACATTTGGGCAAAAATTATAGTTATGCACATAATCACCTACCCATATTTAGTAAAAGAAGCATTTTTTTCACCGGCAGAAAATTAAATATTGCCATGATTAATGTAAGGATACAAGAAATGTTAAATAGAAAGAAAGAAGGTTGGGATCACAGAAATATGTATTCAGGGAAAAAAGGAGAACATTGTTATTAAGAGGTCAGGAGTGATGCTAAAGTATTTTGGACAAGAAAGGGAATAAGAACTGATATTGATGGGATGGCGATTAGATGAAGAATAAACGAGTACATCTCCAAAAATAATGGATAACAGTATTTTCCGAGTAAAAATCTCAATTAAGAGAGGGACAATACTGAGAAAATAAGGAGAGGGACAATACTGAGAAACGAATTCCAATGAGGTAGCTTCAATTATTGGTAGCATATTAAAGCAGACTCCTTCCAAAACCAAACAGCCAAGAAAGCCTAATGGCTTAAAATACATATCCATCCTATAGTTATTATTAAATGTCATTAAAATACCACTGTTTCCATAATGACGAACCCACTGTAACTTCTTCCTGGCTGTTATCAACAACCTGTTAGCAGTTAGGGCATTATAGTATTATAGGGAATATATTATAACAGTGAAAATGCTAAATTTGTTCATGTAAATTAAATCAACTTTCTTCTTATGCATTGTTAGTAACGTTAAAATATCGTGATGAAAACACCTTTAAATATTATCAGAAATCAGTTTGCTTTCCTGAACGTTTGAATTAAATATGCCGAACGGTGGAGGCCAAAATAGTATTTTCAATATTTTATTCCACACAACGTGCCACATTAAACAGGGATAACAAGTGTACATAAAAATATAATTTTCTTGCTGTGAGTCTTCTGAAATAACCACAAAGAGTCATGAAAAACCAATGGCTATGAAAGAATGATAGGAGTGCCCAACGATTTCTGCTAAAAATTCCTCATTTACCCCAAGATGCCAATTAAAGTTTTTCCCAAAATTTAACTTTCTGACTTTTTTAAAGCTACATTTACGCTATAATAAAAAATAATATTGACCATTCTCACAGCTCATGAAAGGAAAATAAACGATATCCTGAGAAAATATACGGAGTTCCCCAACGGTATGAGTGGAAAACAAAAGAAGCGAAATAAAAGTTTCTCCTATCATTCTACAACTTGTATAAAGTTGTATCATGAAATAACCTGTATTATTTTTTCTGATAAATTTTCTTACCACATTATCCCAAAAATCAAAGCCTGATTTCAATGAACGAGGTCCAGAATCATCGCATAGACATGAAACTTATGTAAATACCATTTATTTTTGCTCGATGTATTATAGCTTCTTTTCAAAAACTTTCATCGAAACATTTAATCCCGGTAATTATGAAAAACACATAATTTACTCGGATACAACCAATCTCAATTTCCTAAAAAAGAAATACGTCTAATTAATAAATAAAACGGGATGTGCGAAAACATAGTCTTAGATTAGTTGGTTAGTAAAGGTTAAACCAAGAGAAAGACCTGATGTAATGGCAGAGTGAATTAGAAAAGAAGATAATTAAGACTTATACGAACATCCTCAACTTTGGAGGAATAAATGAACTCAAGGAATGAGATACACGGACACCTGACATGGCAGAGAAGGAAGAGGAGCAGGGGTGTGTATGGGTCCAAAATTATCGCGGGAGGCATGAAAACATGAGGAAGACTAATGTGGTGGAGGAAGATTAAAAATAGAGTCGGAAATAAATGAAGGAGGTGCGAAGAAATGAGTGACAAGGCGTGCAGAAAGTAAAAGTGAGGTTGGGCAGAGTTAGGGTGGGGTACGGATGAAAGGAAAAGGAAGAAATATACGCCAAAAGCGAAACGGAAAGGGAAGAAGCAAATTAAGAATAGAGATGTATAACGAATTGGGAAAGAGGGGAATATTAGCTAGGAAAAAAGATATGAAATCCATGTAAATAGATATGAAATCAGGGATAGGAAGTATTTCAAATACAAATATTTTTAAAGTACGACTTTGAAATACATTTGAACGATGGCCGTTTTTTCAACCTCCGATCGATCAGCAAAAACACCACACAAGGGACAGGCGGGTACTGCGCTGATAGGGCAACTGCGCATACTACACGCTCAATTCATTTCTGACGGTATGTTGTTAGTTTAAGGTTACCAGGAATCTCATTAAATACAATGTCACAAATGATTCTACCGCCAAGGAATCTACCGCAATGTGTAGTTATGAAGATGTTGATGGCTTCAGAGCTAACAGCATTTTTTATAGTTATTCCTCCAAGCAACAGTGAAACCATATGCAAAAACACAAACTGTAATTACTCTGATCTAAACCTAGTAAGGCTATTCATAAGTACATTTGGACGTCCAACTAGCTCCCAAAATAATGGCTACATCACCTAGAACATAAATGTTATGCACCATCGACCTATGAACAAAATGATTTTACATTCAGAATACATTGAACAACCATTGAATTATTTTCCGCTGATTTGTAAGTGAATTAGGAGATAATCAAAATTTCAACTATTCACTTAGCACTACCGCAGCGACCACATTACATGTTTTACATGTAGTGATAAGCATATTAAATATTCATAGCGATATGAATATTTAATTTATTTTCATTCACGCTCAGCCAATGCATTCCATCTTTCAAAGCATTGAAAAATTTGAAAATCACCACGAATCATTCCCATTATCCAGAGAATTATATTTTGAAATGAAATGAAATCACGTTCAATACGAGAAAACTGATTTCAATATGTATTTACTTAAATAGCGTATGGAATTATTAGGTGTGCAAAACAGATTATTTGTTTTATTTAAGTTCACTTGAATATTTCTCGAGATATTTCATGAGTACGGTTTATTGTCATCGCTCTGCTTCGGGCGATTTTGAAATACCGTCAATGCTCACCAAGTAATTTAATCATGAATATCCAAAATAGCATTAATTATGCACATTCTAGAGAGGGCTGAGGTCATGGATGAGCATGAAGCTGGAAAACATGACTATGTAAAACGCGGTGTTTATACTGTTGTCATGGAAGCTGGGGCGCGTTCTATAGGGCACATCTTTTTCTAGCGTTTCATGCATCACAATGCCGCTAATTATTTATCGATTCGGCGTCATTCGCACTCAACACCAATATTTCGTTTGAATAATTGCAGTTATGGACAGGTACTGCGTGAGGAAGTAAAGCTCCTACATAGGCATTATTTAGTTATTAAAAAAACGTCCAAAACTGTCTGAGATCAGTCAATACAGTGAGCTTTCAAACGAAATTTGACGCTTAAATTACACACATGGGAAGGGATCACACTTTAGCTTTAAGGAATTTCTTTTACTTTCACGAGCTATCTCTATGATTAAAAAAATAATTTCCTACTCCGTTATTATTTAATAAAATTCAAATGGAAATTTATTTTAAATTGTCCATTACAATTATTTCTATCCTTCAATACTTATTTTTGCATATTTATGTATATGGATTTATATATTGCGCCCATGTCGGAAATGAAGCTAAAAATTGATGAGGGTAAATATTATTGCTTCCGGTTAGCAGTAGCAATCATTTAAATCAGAGTGCATTAGATTAACAACTGCTAAAAGTGTCTACTTTCGTATGCTAGTTAATAATTACACCCATTGAAGAGGGGAATTGTATATGAAATAACAGATTATTTATTCTTTTAAATCGGGCCACACTAAAATTCGCTTCAACATACACTGCGATACGCCTATTATTTATTTTCAATACATTTACATGTTTACAGACATAGTCCCTCTAAGCCGCATGGCTTGTCAGGGGGTTCCACATATATAAATACCATGCGGCAAATAACAAAATAAAACGCTCTTAAAAAGTTACATGAATTTATAAAATTACGGCTCAAAAACATTTATGTTAACATGTATATTTATACATTCCATACATTTTATAATAAAAGAATTGAAAAGAATTGGGATTATATGAAGGATTTGAACAATAATTATTATATCCTTGATATTTTTCGAACTGAATGTAGCCCTAATGTAACCATATAACTTACCAATTGCCATACAATACAGCTTAATGGATTCCTTATCTCGTGGAACTTTTGATATGAAAATGGCCCCAAAATTAGAGTTATTCTATGCTGCATAAATCAGTGAAAGAACTTTCAATGAACGTCATACCTCACTGCCCCAGACTGAGTGATGTCATGAACCATGTGAATCTACTTTCTGAGAATGAAATCAAACAATTCTCGGCAAGGAAACAGTGTTTTCTCTAAGATTTCACTTTGTGTTTACCCGAGTGAAGAATACTTCGTGTATGGACGACGCTGAAACTGAGAAGAGATATCAATTAATTCAAAATCATAACAAGAAGCGCCGACGGATTCAACGAAAGTATCTCGTAAGAGGGAATGATATTCTGCTCTTCGCAAAGAAGAAAAATCAAAGCTTCCATAATCGCTGTACGTAATTCGAAAATAATGAAACGCCCCGACAAACACGTCGTCACGTCTTGGAAACCCAGGAGCAAGCGAGTTAGAGCCGTCCATTTATTTTTTCGTCCTCCCACCCCCTGCGGCTTTCACATTCAATTAAAAAGGACGAGAAAACACGCCTCTGCTACCCAAAAGAAGTAAGAGGTAGTAACAACCGGAGGTGAAAACAAAGGAACGCGGACACGACAGACGTTAAATCAATAAAGTTTAAAGACATTCGGGAGACCCCTTGAAAAAAAATAAACCCAATGGAAACAATGACTAAGTGTGTTCTCTAGGAGGTTTTAAAGGGTGGTTTGGGAAGGTAAAAAAATAAGTAAATAAAATAGCGCAAAAAATAAAATAAAACGGGAGAAAAAGAAGGTAGGCTAAGCTACCTCTGGAGAATAGACGAGCGGGAGTTTTGTCCGACTTTAACTCACTTAAGGTAGGGGATTGGAGGGATAGATTGTGAGGTTGGGGGAAGATAAACAGGCCCAGGGGGGATTGCAAATGTGAGAGGAGGAGGAGATGGATGAAAAAAAGAGAAACTTGCTATGGCAGTTCAATTATTTTGGTGCAGCGAAGCAAGTTGGCGGGTCGGGGCCATATAAAGGGATGCGGGTGTTGAGAGGCAGCGTTGCTTAGTACTGCGGCCACAAAGAGGAAGCCTGGGGTTGGTGGAGGGTGGTTTGTTGGAGGCAATGCATCTTGAAAGAGGAGGATTTCTTGGGAAAGGCAACGCAGTCCGAAGACAGCGCAGGCCGTCGCGGGCTCAAAGTAAATACATGGGAGTTTTTGAAGGGGGGAATGTAAACACTTGAAGGTGGTATGAACGGTTTTGTGCGGAAAATTTCATGCAAAATATGTCTAGAGCTGTTCAAAGGTATAACATCTTCTAGAAAATAAAGACACATTCATATTGATTCGACGGTAAATCGGAGCCTTGCCAAATAATTAACGATTTAATTTCTTCCAAAGTGATGCAATAATATTTACGATAGGAATGCAATACAAAGGTATGAAATCTATTAGAAAAAAAAGGAATATTCGCTTCACATTGATTTGATGGTTGATTGCAGCAATGCCAAAGGATTATCGATTCAATTTTTTCTTAAGCAACGCCATTATATTTACGGCAGGAATACAATTTCTTCAATTGACCAGTAGCCAAGAAGTTCCCCTCTGCGGATCCTCGATAGGAATTTAATTTGGCTCTATATGTTCCTACATGTAGTAGTAAAAGAATAGAATTCCGGATTGAAATTAAAATTTATTTTCGTAGGTCTATTTTTCATTAATCAGCACTCCAGCCCGTGCAATAATAATGTAGCTACTGCCAGACAAACAAATAGATAAGTACAGGTGTGTAAGTTAATGTAAGGATACATGTATAGCAGCTTGAATGCATGAACAATCTATGTAATCATATAAAAATTAGTGACATCTGTCTGCCTGTCACTCAATAATTGAATCGATTGAAAAATAATTGGTAGAAAGATCCTTAATATATATGCGGTTCACATATAGCTTATATAAAAACGTCCTTTTGGCTAAGGAAGATCCTCAAATTGACCCTTTCCCCGCGAAATCATGTGGGCCGTGTTAGAAAATATGGGGGTAGTGAATAGGTGTCTTCATTCCCTCTTTAAAATTACTCAATATTGAAGATAAAGTTGTATTCCTAGCTAGTTAAATGAAAAAACCAAGTTTATGATCTCTTTCTTCTTCGTTTTACATATTCTAACGATAATAGTTTACGATTTCCCATAAAAACGATTATAATATCGCTGATAATCATTTTCTTGGAGGGAAAAAACTAGTAAAAGAGTAGCCATGGCAGTTCTGCATCGGGCTGCGGATACATCCACACCCACATAATAACCCGCGAAAGAATTTGCGCAGGTATAAACCTGAATAGATTAATGACCATAGTGTTATGATGAAATAGAACTCATATTCATAATTTAACCTTGGTGGTAATGCATGCTCATTCCAATTACTATTATTATTACTGATAAGTATAAAAATGACTTCGGAAAATAAAAACATACCTTTCCAGAAGTCCGCAGTACAGAGTATTTCCGTTTCAATCATTTTCCAGACTTTAATCATTTAGGACCAAAAATACCTTGGCTGGCAATACACAATATAAGGTATCCAATAATGCCACCATATTTAAACATTCAATGAATTCCAACGTTATTACCATTGACATCATAATGAGATTTTAGATTATCGTGCGGAATTAATTTGCCAAGCGCCGACCGAAGGAATTGATAAAATAATAAAATTGAACTCTTAACATGAACTACAAAAGAAATTTATTCCGCAAAAACCTTCCTATCCCATACATTTCAGAAGAAAATTTTCTTCGAAGTTTATGCATCACGCTTTTCTGTGATATTAACTGTGATGCTTAACGCTATTTACTATCAAGGCAAAGAATTTGATAAAACCTCAAAAGGAAAATACAAAGAACATTTTCTCCGCGAATATTCTCGCAACCCGTGCGCTCGACTGGCCACGAATGGTGTCAATTGCAAAGGGCCATCCGCGACCCCTGACCCGGCGGATTTCTGCGTGAAACACAACCACCACTAGTGGCGGGTCCTCAAGTTGCGATACCAGAGATATCGCGGCTCCCTCTTCACTGACCACGGTAGGAGAGAAGAGAGAAGGCCGGCCGGAGCAGTGAACACTGACCCCCTTGCGCTTGAGGAGACACTCGGAAAAACGCCTCGGCCAGCCGTGCCCCAGGAAAGAGCACTTCAAAATGACTCGCTTCGCAAAGGGGTAGCGAGCGTTTTGAGCACCGCACAGAGGCGGACGAGATAAACAGGGGTGGCCGACTGCAGAGGGAACGCAAGGAGAGGTTGGTAGTTTGGATGGCGAGTGATATAAGGTGTCCAATAGTGAGGAGGTGCTAACGGAGAAGGAGCCGCGTGTAACTGCTTGCGGCATTTGTTTATACGAATGCGAAGCTTCGCGTCGGCTTTTAAGGATTTTCGTCTGTGGAACGAAGTACACGACGTCCTTATGAAAATATCATACTATATATCCCTCAACTTGAAATTTATGATTTAAATATACCGGGGATAGACACGGTCATAACCTTACGGAGTCATCCGCAACTGAGCGACAATTCACAAAGGAAAACCATTCGTCTTGACCGGGATTCAAACCCAGATCCCCTGATTTCCGATCGAGTGCTTTAGTCAGATAAGCTGCACCTCAGTAGATTATGTGGCTTAAGTACTAGACCCGTAATCGGGGGTTTTGGATTCGAATCCCGGTCAAGGTGAATGATTATTCCTCTGTGGAATTTTCGAACAATTTATCAACTGACAGTCATAACAAATACGCTTTCCATGCCGTTTCCTATGGATATTTCATTTGAAAATTCTCATTATTAGAAAATGAACCCGTATTAAGACAACTAATGCTATGATATGCCGTTTCATAAAAAAAAACGAATGTACCATAAATCATGAAGTAGATGCAAATTTGAATCGCCAGCGAGCATCTATTCGAGCTATCAAAAAAATGCTGATGATAAGGTCAGATAATTGAAAATAAATGCTGTTTCAGTCACCTGAAAAGGTTAAAGAAAGTGTCAAATAAAATAAATATTTAATAACACACATTTTCAATTACCATATTTGGCTGAGAATTATATTGATGCGTGAGAATTAATAACATTTTATAGCAAATGCATCCTGCATACCAACATAGCTCCCCCTGGTGAAAATTTTCCGCTGTAGCCAAGTGCTCTATCCACTGGACAATAAATCTCCCCATTTTTGTAGAAAAATATGCGAACAGCAATTGTTTTGAATCGCGCAGCCCAGAACCTACGTCCTTATGTCAAGAGTCGCTGAGGAGGACTTCGAACACCAATGAGAGTGGAAGGTCGGGAAGGGGGTCAGTGGTGAGCGAGGCAACACTTGTGAGCGGGAGAGGAAAAGAATTTATGTCCCCTACTTGCTTTTCCGGTCGGGCTGGAGTATAAGGGGGCAGCCGGCGCCCAGTGCTCAACACAACAGTCTTAGCAGCGCTGAGTGGGAGAGTGGAATGTCTCGACCATTCCGAGGATAAACTCAAACACGGCGGTATGTGTGTGCGGCGGATTCTTTACGGTTGGTCGACGCATATCTGAAAACAGCACTTGATAAAAAAAAATCGACACGAGCGAAACACCGATGCATGTACCGTCTCTGCTTCCACTTTACAAAGCCCGCATTTTTTTGCGCAGAAAAGTATATCGCTGCCCAGATCTATGTGTATTTTTAAAAGAAAAGCTCATTTGTTTTACGTGAACATGAATTTTTTCCACGATTCCGTTTCGATAACATTGCAACCATCTCCTCAAAGTAATGAAATTTTGAAAATATGATTTGATGATTTCCCGGCAAATTATGTGGGTAAAATGTTCTCGGGATTCCCACCGGGTTAATTTTTTCAAAACTCCCAATGTTTCAAGCTCCGTCGCGGCGCTCATCACCAGGGCTGAATGTTGATTTATTTAATTTTTGGTTGCTAAGTCTCGTTGTTGCAATAAATTTAGTTATTAAATAGTTTAGTTAAAATATACTCTAAAAATATAATAAAATAAAAAGAATGATGCCAGTTCTTTTGTCGCACATATATGAAACAGTCTATACCCTTATGTGACCTCTATACCCTTATGTGACCTTTTTTTATAAATAATATTCTCTAACTGTAATTATGAGATCATTTGGTCAACTGCATCTTGATTGGCTATCTCTGTGATGCTAGATTGCGTTAGTTTCGGACTGCTGTCTGCGCGAACTGTCCCTCACTTCTTCTGCAGAATGGGTTTCTAGGTATTGCTGATGGAGTACCCTGAAATTTTAACTATAAAATTTTATTTGGGAACTAAGATGAATGTTTGCAACTCTTAACTAACCTGAAGAGATCAAGAAATTATTTAAAAAAATTTTGGGACAAAGAACTATAAAATTACAGCCATATGAATTATTGGCGACTGTTACGGGATAAAATTATTGAGCAATTTGCACAAACTATGAAGGAGGTACTCTAACAACATCCGGCAAAAATAATAAAAATGAATGGCTTAAAATGGTGTGAGTGTATAACACATTGCATAAAAGTGCATACAGTAGTTAGTCATCTTATTGACATTTAAACAAGGAGAATTAAAAATAAGAAATAAAAATAAATAAAAATGAATTGTGTTCCAAAACGAAATATTTATCGCTTTAAATTGGTAGAATTTACCATCTGTTGAAGATAACCGATGAATTCAGTCAAAAGTTTTCTCCTATTTATAGTTTTTTTCTGTCAACCTCAGGGCAGCATCAACTTACCCAGACCTTTCTCCATTTTTCCGATTGAATACCATTTAATGGAATATACCTGCTATGGAAACCTTTGGGAAATCAATGAAGAATTTATTTTACCTCTACCTAGGATAGTTTAAAGAATACTGCACTCACTTTTCCGTAGGTTTCTGGGTTTAGCATATTAACTCTTACAAAAGTGAAGAATAATAGATAATAATAGAAGAGTTCAAAGCCTGACATTATGTAGGTGAAAGGATTCAACCTTCGCATTTCTAATTTACTTAACATGATATTGGGGTGAAAACAGTTATTTTCTTAGTCCAAACCAAATAAACAGCCAGTGAAAACTAGAGATATTCTCTTCTTTAATAGCAAAATGGTAAGTAGATATTAAGTAGCTTGAATAGAAAGATGTTACGTTAACGTGACAAAGTTACCTACTAAAACATCTGGGGGTGCATGGATATACGATTTTATCCCATATAAGAAGAACCATCACTCAAATAAGTGCCCAAATGTTTAGTGAATGTAAACCACAAACGCCAATTTTTTCAGCTAAAAAACATGAGTAGCACAATCTCAAAAGGACTCATCACTCCTTCACAAGTGTCCTTTCTTCGTGATGGAATATATATTTTAACCTAATCCACGGTTTTAAAATGAGAATGAAAATCGTAGATTAGGTTAAAATATTTGTTTCGTCACGAAGAAGGAACGGTTGAGAAGGAGTGATGAGTCCTTTCGGAAGGGCGAATCTCGAATGTGAAATTTGTGCCTCGATTTTTCACAGATTTTAAGCTGTTTGTAGTTGACATACAGGCAAACAAATGAAAAGTTCTTCTTTATGTAAACCATTAAAATCTAGATTTATAATTCATGGAAAATAAGCAAAAAGTTAGAGACCAGGTTAACCTGGATCCTGGATTGGGCAGATCCAGGTTAATTTTCCTGAAATAGTAAAATAACGACTAGGTACCTGAATATTTATACAATAAAAAGTTATGGAATTTTTTCGCACAATTTATTTAAGACGACCGGTCTCGTCGCAGAGGCCACAGAGGTCGCAGAGGAGGAAATATAGATATGTTAGAAGTAACAGAAGTACCATTCAATACTCGATATGAATCCAAATTGCGAAGAGTTTGATCAGAAACTGGTATTTCTAACTATGTTTTTTGCAGTGTTTACTCGCTTTCTATAATTCTTCATCAATTAAAATGTAGTGTACTGTAGCTCATTGTATTTCGTAAATTCGTTATGTTATGATATTAAGTAGGTATAAATTGAGTGTTACAGGGGAACATGCTCTCAACGTTATTTTGTATTTGTATTATTATATTAATTCTAATTCAAATAAATTTTAAATTGTGTGCAAAAGTCCCCTAACTTTTATTGTGTAAAATGGATTTTCACAAAGTAAAGCCTGAAACAATCGCGTTTACCTAAATATTTACTTCGTCGTTCATAACGTTATCGTCAGCATAATTTGAGAAAAAAATAGCCAAAAAAGAAAAATAGGACCGGTCGGGAAGGAGTGGTAAATCCTCTTCAGGCTTACGGCATTACTTTTTCTACGGGACTATGCTCCAAGGAAATTTTCTCTCTCCTCGTTCATTTCCGTTTTTTTTCACCCTTCCGTCCAGCACAATTTTCCCTCCCATTCCCTCCTACTCTGAGTTTTCATTAGTGTTTCCTCGCAACAGTCTCGTGGACCTTTCCCGCGCATTACGACCACTCCTCCATCCACCCTTAAACAGCCTCCTCGCTTAATTCTGGCCAGCGTGCCTCTCTCATTGTATGTCGCCTTGTGTGCCGGCTGCGTTCGTGGGTGCGGTGGCGGGTGCGACGCTGGAATGCCGCACCCCGCTGGCATCGGATGTGCTGAGACCAGCAGATCTCCTTCCTCGCCTGCGGTCACGACTTCCATATGGAAAAGGACCATCTCAGCTATGTACTGAAGCGAGTGCTCACCCCTTTAACAATTCATACGCAAGAGCAATCGCGCTGAATCCGAAGTAAATGGTGAAGTGGGGATGTGAGAAGTGCTGCTTTTCCCGCATCTCGTAAAGGTATGTAATAGTAATAGTTTAGTAAAAAAAATTCCTGCAAATTTTATGATTCAAATAGACTCATAATGAATTTATTTCTCGAAAAAGGTGTCAAAAACGATATACTGGAGAATTGTACTTAAAAGTACGATTCCCGACACATAATATCAATTATGAAACTAACAGTTCCAGGCGCAGTGTTACGAAGGCATGTATGATGGATAGATATGGTAATTCTTTTTTCTTCCAAACAATAAAGGACTTTATTAAATGCTAGGCGTAATTTCGCTTGAGTACTTCATTTTTTGCTGGCTGGCGTCCCATTAGCTCCCGGCGCACGAATATTAAGGCGGCTTGCAGAGTAGTATGCAGATATAGATGTACGTCTATGAGTAGTAACTTTGGGTCTTCCTTATGATTTCAAATATTGACCTCATTACCGTTTTCCCAATTATAGTATCATCAGATGCACATTTAATATGAATTTAAAATCTTCCAAAAACTATACTTTAATACTTTCGGCACTCCATTTACATTTAACTTTGGTTTTGATTAACATCAAGTAAACAAGTTGCAATAACTGGCGGATCCGGAAATCCCCTTTATGATGGAACTACAGTGGAAGACAGCTAGTTACTTTTGATTATTGTAATTATGATCTTGGCATTCATTCGGCCTTTATTAAATTTTACCGCACTCCAATAATCGAGGTACTTCATTGCAGCCAAGGATTCAAATACCACAACTAAGTTGTTATTAAAATCACATTAAAATTAATAAAGAACCTTACATACAGTGACCAGAAAGGAATTCAATTGTAAAATAGGAAGCTGTTTTAAACGAGACATTATTAGAAAGAAGAGCAACCAAATTGAATGATAATTTTTATAACAATTCCTAAATAAGCTTCACTAAGCTAAGCTAGATGCCATGACTTATATCAATCCTGAAAAAAGCTTCCCCGTTTTGCGAAAAAAAATTCGGGATTCGTAGTGTTCTCTCGGTGTGATATGATGTCTTTGTATTATGAGTAATTTATATGCATTGCGGTGTGGTTTACCGATTTGAGTTTGTGAGTTATGATGCCCATTTCAACGATACGGAAAAGAAGACACCGTTAAGGAAACCTGAAATGAAAGGATACAGAGATTTTTGAACAAATTGAGAATCCGTTTTCTATTTGGTGGTATATTTAATTTCTCACCATGTAGAAAAGGAGGAAAAAATAGCCGCGGTTTAAAAGAGATTTATAAAAAAAAGGTAAATATGGGTGAGCCAACATATTTGTACCAACTGCAGATTCTTATTCACCGAGCACTGACCATATTACTCTCATCATCGCAGTTCCCTGCATTTACAAATTAACATTGATAAATGCATGGAAATCGTAATTAATAAATCCAAAAGCTGAGTAAAATATTCTTTGACATTATAAAATATCATACACTTATTGAAAAAATAAATCAATGATATGCAATAGAGACACTACACTTACCATGAGAAACCACAAAATCTTTAGTAAAACAATATCAAACTCCCCCTCCATTAGTAAAATGTTAACGTATGAATCGATTGTTCAATTTACACATTTTAAAATTAAAATGGCTCTGCATCAATTATGTGATACTATTCTAAAATTAGTAAAGGCGCACAGTACTAAATATTGCCACTAGATACCATTGTTTAACGTTTGTAATTTTTGTGTTATTTGGAAGAAATTGGATTCATTTTACGAGTTTAAAAAAGCTCTCACGGCTGAAAGTAATACTGAAGTGCATATTTCAAGAAATTATCCTATGAATCGGGTAAAACGTTTAAAATTAATGCTTCAATCATATCCATTCTTTTAATGTATAATTATTAAGGCTATAAATATACCATATGACTGCAAAGGTAGTGTTTTACTTCTAAATATATATTCATAGAAGTAACTTGGGGGTAGGTACGAAATGTACGCTGTACGTTTTTCCATTCGCGGAACAACCGCATCTTAAGCACAGTGACCATTTTCATTGCTGTGGGAACTGGAGGCATGAGCGGATGTTAACGACAGCGGTTGCATGAGGACGGATATTTTGATGTCTTCCAGGTCCCCTTCAACAGTTCGGTAGCACCCATTAGGCGCGGCAAGTCCATTCAAATCCCCACCACTCTTCGCCCTGCTTTGACGGATTTATGCCCAGGCAATTTGCCGGTTATTGTTCATTAAGTTTACCACGGCGTATCCGTCTAGAGACAGTTGGCACTTCCATTACGTCGCCGACTAGGGTCGCCAACTTGCTTCTTAGTAGACTGCTCACAAGAGGAAAGATGGGACCCCTTAGTGGCCTTTCCGCAGGCAAGAAAGTTGGTACTTTCCAGTTACTCCCTTGAAACTTTTGTTCGCGGAGAATGGAGTTTTCGTCACATTTTGGTCGTTAAGTGGCGAGTAGGTGTTATAGCACCCCTCGGAATAACACTGGCCCGTTTTCACTGAACTTCAAGTTAGGTACGTTTTTCAGAAATGGATCTTTATATGGAAGCATACCACGCACCAGTGAACGTGAAATCCCACGTACTTAGCGTTACCTCTACGTGGTGCGATACTGGGAAAAATCATATGAGTACGCTGGGAAAGAAGAAAAAAAGCGATGTTGTATTTTAATGCAGATTTATTGTGTGCTTTCGTTGATTTTATATTTATCGCCTTCTAACTAATTGGAAATGTGTTTTGGGCTCCAACTGAACCCATTTATGAAGTTCCAGAAAAGATTGTAGTTCTCAGAACTTTCAAGTGAAACGACTCCGGTAAAAAATACAATTGTCTTTTTTTCTTGGACTTGAAATTTATTTTGGAATAACTCGCAATAAGTCACAACTATGGACTCAATACTACTTCTTGATACCAACAACTATGCTCAATTTCCTACATTTACCTACAGCTACTCTTTACACCAAGGAAAATAGTTGTCATTATTCTCAAATGAAATATTTACACGAAGCTACTTAAAATTTAACTTCATTAAGGAAATTAATACCAACAGTCGTGCCATTGAATATTGATAATGATTTCTATTTTTCGAATTTAGTCTTCATCGGAAAAAAATATTGCTAAGAACGAAGAAATGCTAAAGAGCAAACTGAAAATTTCATGCAAGACAAACCGTATTCAATATCAGTATTCCGAGGCCTTCAGTGCCTCCTTTTAAATCGATTTCAATAAATTGTAGACAATATTATCTACGCTACTTTTAGTGTTCGCTACAAGTGTTTTGTAACAAGAGTAAGTTAATGGACATAATGCCCTAACGGCGTATATTCACTGGAAATCCTTTCGAGTAAATTCAGGTCGGCAGTGCATGGCTTGGCTATCTCGCTACCGCAAAATACACTGGATGCCGAGATTCGCCAGGCGCCTTTGGGGTGGCGCCTGGCGAAGGAGTTTGAATCGAGCTACGGAGGCGACACTGTGTCACACGCGTGCGTCGCTACCTAATGACGACAGATGCGGCGCCCGGCTTTAGCCCCGTTCTCGGCCCGCCGCACGGTACCCACGTCACCGCATTCCTGGCGACTCCAGGAATCCGGCACACTCTCCTGAGAAATACGATCACACTGCAACTCTCAAGCCCATTTCCCCTGAAGGTTATCGGAGCCTGGACTACGGGATACACCATTCTTGCGTGCATCGGAATTACCCTCCAACACAAAATCAAAAATGTAATTAAAAAACACAAGTTTATGAAATTTAAATTTATGTAATGTATATTTCAGTTTTCAAATTGAAATTTAAAGATTTAAAACATTTTGTGGTTTGTTAAAATTCCATTTGTTAGAATGACAAGAGAAATTGACTGTTCATCATGTGGATTATATTCAATCATGTGATACTATGCACACATTCTTATTCACTCTACGTAATATTGTGTACATATTTTTTCAAGACCTTTAAGTGGTATTATAATATTATGTTTTACTTAATTGCTATGTTGAAGTATTTTTTTGGTTGCTCATGTATCAATGTCTTAAGGAACAATGAGTCCACAGCAATAAATATTTATTATTAATTGAAATTTCAGATTTGGTAATAAATAAAATGTGTTGTACCTGAATTATCCATTGTGTTCGCTAGTAGAAAGCCATTAATCAAAGAAACGGCTCAGATAACAAGAATATTTAACACAAATTATGGAGTAAAATTATTATTTTTATTTATAAACTTTATTTTCCATTATTTTAGGCTTGTCTATCATGCGTAAATATTTTGAAAATAAATATTATGCAATTTGTAAAGCTATTCCCACACACATCTTCACTTGTGAAGTTAATAGTACAAATCCCAGCGAACGCGTAACGCGATTTAAGCTGTTAGCATTATATTAAGTTGGGTCTTATTGAAAGCTATGCGATAGTGTATGCGATGAAATAGCATGAAACGCAAGACGGAAATAAGCGTTGCCACAAAAACACGTTTGGTAAGTAGCTCTATTGAGGTAGTAATCTCAATATTTCAATACACATAACCAAATAACAACTTTACTTTTTGGTAAATGTGTGGATAAAAATTTCATTTATTAGCATTTAAACGCACCGGCAAGAGTTTTTCGACAATATGATCATTCTATTTCGGTAAAAACCATCAATTATAAATAGTTATGATGAATTTAAGGATTTTATTGCTAACTTGTTAAGGCTTTAATTTTAAAAATAGCGATTCGATGAGTAGATGGTTACCCATAAAATTAAGAAAGTTAAAAAGTATTACCAAATAGATGAATGTGCCAGAAAAGCAGATTCGATTTTATACAAGTCAAGTAGGTAATGAAGTAATCGCAACGAAAAAATATCAGCAATGAAATAAACAGTGACCAATTGATTTTAGAGCAAAACAGATGAATTCTTGAAATAAAGTTAATTTCCCAAGGCCGTACTCTTTTTTTGGGGAATTAATTTTATTTCAACTAATTAACGGCCGTAGTTCGTTCAATCACTTATATAGATGAATTCTTTTCTTCCGATGCATTGAATACTGTACCGAGTAGATAATTCCTTTCATTAAAATCAGTAACCCATTTCTACGACCTTGTTAAAATTCTAGCATCCGCTTACCCCTGCATACAGCAGTTGGCTCTTTTCTGGGTCTAGCACACTTGCTAATCTCGAATCCGAAGCCCTTTGCATGTTCCCGAGGCAAGATTGCCCCGTTATAATTTCTTGATTTCCATGACGCTTCGGGGACGGTCTGCCGGTGCTTCTTCCGTTCGTCCCATGTCCTTCCTCTCCCCCACCCTCGACCTGCAAAAGTGTACCCCCACCCTTCGACGCGAAACACCAAAAATTCCCTCCCCACTCCAACTCCACCAGAAGCCTCCCCCTTTTCCTCCACCACGACGGCGATAATGCCTCTCCAGCCTTCTCCCACGGACTGCGCATAAATCGAGGCCCTGAGACAGTGTTCCTACCGAAACTTCTCACATATATTTGCACACTTAGTTGCCTCGGGCTTCGCCCATGGTACGAGGGGAAGGGGCACGGGGGTATGAGGGTGGAAGAGGAGGAAGAGCTTTCCAAAGCCCAGATCTCGAAGAGTGGTAAGGGAAGTAGGGGATGGGAGCTCGGAGGAACCTCTGGAAAGGGTAGTGCCGAGAGGGGATGAGGCAGGTTTTCCAACTTGATGCTAGGGATGGGCTTGTCCTGCGGGAGAGGTAAAGGCACGGGGTTGAGTTGAGGATGAGGAAAATTCGTCGGTGAGAAAAAGCGTGGGAGATGGAGGACGCACGTGGAGCCGAGATGGGAGGGGCCGTAGGATGCAGAAGCGAGAGAAGTGATAAGATGAAAGCGAGGTTATGCTTTCCTTCCAACTCACCCCCACGATCTAACCCCCTTCTATGGAAGATCCACGCGTATGGAATACCAAGTCATTCTCAGTCTCGATTGAAACCGTTTTATTATTTTCCATCCCTCCAAAAGAGATCCACTCTTATTTTATGCCGGGGATGAGAAAATATTCCATCGCGTTGCGTGATTGTATCCAGACCATACTTTCATGTTACAAGCGGGAGTGAATTGAATTAGATATCAAGGAAAGGAAAACACGAAGGAAACGGTCTACGAATTACATAATATGCCTAAAATTAGGGTATCTGTACTCTCATTGACAATGGTTTCAATTCTCCATTTAATCTATTCCATCGCGTTGCGTGATTGTATCCTGACCATACTGATACGTTTATACCGAGACCACATTTAGACGTTGCTAGCCGGAAGAAATTGAATTAGATAACAATGAAAGGGAAACACGCAGCTAGTGGTCTAAAAATTATATAATATGTCTTACTTATCTTAGAGTATCAGTACTTCCACCGTTAATGGTTTCAATTCTCCATGTCACTGAAAGGGTATCAATGCATTCTTTCCATATCGATTGCTAAGTTATAACAACACGTATCTCAAAAATAGCAACTTTCAGGACAGCAAAAAAATTAATTTTTTAAATTGTGTGTAATTTTAATTGAAATTAAAAACCAAAAATGCATAAAACTGAAAAAGAAGCAAACATTTACAAACAAAGAGTGGTTTTTTTACCTGAATTATATTTTTATAACAGTATTAGCAATATTAACTCAGACAGGCCAAATTTTGAGAAACGTGTTGTTAGAACTTAGCCATCCATATATATTCATATCATTATATAAAACTCAAAATAACACAGTGTTTGGTAAAATCTGAATAAAAAATTCTGCACGGAAGTTTAATCGAAACTTGAAGCTGTTACGTGAATGAAGGGTGCCATATTATTAATAACATATACTTTGTTACTTCCACAATAATTTTTTTAAATTCCGACCGGTTTTGGCTGTTACCCCATTGTCAAGTACAGAGAACATTACATATAATAGTGTAACAGCCGAAACAGTGTAAATAGTGTAACAGCCGGTCGGAATTAAAAAAAATATATTGTGGAAGTAACGAAGTGCCTGTTATTGATAATATGCTGTACGGAAGTAAAGTTTCGAAGGGAAACAATAATTTTGAAAATTAAAAGTTTAATTTTTTTAAATAAAAAATATTTTCATAATCACCTATTATAATGGGAATTGTTTTCCAATCATGGAATGATATGCTACAACAAATGTAAAGACCATCAAAATCAGATACTGCAATACCATGATGCGATACGTTATTACTCACAAATAACTTCGTAGTTATCTAATTATTGGATTTATCAAGCTTTTATGCGATTCTTTTTAGATTTTTAGATGAATTCTGATAACTATATAACATCAGTATGACTGCAGTCACAGATAATCGACTAATACAAATCAATCTTTAGAAATAACTTTAATATCATTTATCAAATATGGAAAAATATACTTCTATTCAAAGAGTAACATTAAAAAATAAATAAATAAATAAGCAATATGATGCAAAGATCACATGATTTTTCTTCCATTATATTCCAATAAAAATATATAAGGCTCCCAATAATGTTCGGAAATTCTTAGAAAATATTTACAGCATAGTTATTTTGATAACAGGAACACAATTGATAAGTAAGCTCATACGAGTTGCGGTACGTGAGATTTTAGTACTGGCAATGGTTGCTGACGGCACAGTATTTCTCGATTTCTTTGCACTTTTGCTCGAGATTTCCTAACCTATGGGTTTTTTATTTATAACTTCAATGAGGTAAATTAAAAAGGTCAAATGATGAATGTATGATTGTAAAATAAAACTGCTTTTTACACTTGCATATAAATATTGGCTGACGGTACGATGTAATTAAATAGAGTCCATACTACCTTGTCCGGTATAGTCCACAAATTTCCACAGGGAATAATGACGCCTCGGTAGCTTAACTGGCTAAAGCACTCGGCCGGAAATCGAGGGATCCGGGTTCGAATCCCGGTCAAGGCGAATGATTTTTTCTCTGTGGATTTTTCGCACACCCTACTAAAGTGGTATTGCGATTATATCCTCTATTCCACGTTCGAGGTTGCTTCTACATTGTTGTTGTTTACCAGCTGTATAGACAAGTTCCAAAGAACTAAATGGAGTACCAATGGGTTGAAAATAATCCCGAGGAATTAAAGTTACTCGAATTGTAGGTTAACAAAAAGATTATAGCTAACTTACTACTTATGAGTTTTCTGTCACGAAGTTGACGTTGCTTACCTGCAAAGAGATAAATAAAAATTAGTGCCACGAATTATTAAAAAAAAATTAACATTAGTTGATGACGAAAGGTAACAATCATCTGATGGCACAAAATCATGCTGGCAAAGAGGTTGACCTAAATCGCCAACTTCTTTGAGCAATTTTTATTATCATTTCTTTATATTACTTTCAATTGAGAATGAACAAAGAATCAAGTTTACATTTAAAATCAACAATAGTATGCTAAAATATATGGATAATAATTTAAAAATTTGAAGACAAATATATTTATTATACCTTTCAGTAGAAGCATGCCTAAAAACATTAATTTCTATAACAGAAAAATAAATTAAAATAAAAAAATAAAACCTCGATTTTAAATGGTGAATGAATGGGAATGCCACACATTCCTGATTGAGAACTTTTTATTAATTAATCTTTTAAGAGGTAGAGGTAATTAGAGTGCATACACAACGGGTGACTTCAAACCGTCTACTCATTAAAATTTACCTCCACCAGCTCACATTAAACAATGGCGAATACGTTTTGAACACTTAGGAGTCTCGCTAATGCTTTCACCAAAGATCAGGTTCAACTTCCGGGAAATTTCTCGGAATAAAATAATCCTTTTATTCTCTTGAGAATCCAAACAATGGTACAAGAAACCTCAGGATAAGCTAACTTCATTTGTCAATGGCTAATGATAATGGCAACTTCAACAGATGAAATGAATTACCCACTATTCATCTGAGGTAACAAAAACGTTTCTTCAGGTTATAAGCACTGCTGATTCTCCCAGGAAATAAAGAATAATGACAGCCAAGATACTGAGCCTACTTCTCGATAATTCCCTTGATGGATAACGATTTATGACATGAGCCCCCAGATGGAGTCCCAATGGGTTACAGAAGAGGAAATATTGAATATACGGAAGCAGAAACAATGAGATCCCCTTATGTGCGCGAATACAAAACAGTATGACTGCAAAACCACGTGATTCATACCATCCTCACCCTCCGTATTGCATTACGATTCCTTCCGCCTGTCAAGAAACAAGACTTTCATGGCATTTAAGAGGAAAATGAGTCTTTTGGACGTGAAGGGCTGTTGGGATGGGATATACGTTGCAAGTCGAGGTGAAAGGGTGGAAAAAGATGGCTAGAAAATATTCGGGACATTGTCAGGATATCTCTTCGTCTTCCCAAACAACTTCTTCTTGCGATTCTTTTTTTTCTTCTTCCCCCTCCACCTTTTATATTCCACCCTTACCCCACTTTTCCCTAGAGCTCTGGGAGTCGTATTTAAGTCCACAAACTTCCGTTCCCACTCTGTCACTTTTTCTCCTACCCCACACCAAGTACTTCGCACAATCTCCGTCCCTCCTCCCACGTGCCGTCGCATTAAGTCTTATCTGCCCAACAATTCTTCACCTGCGCACTCTCCGAGAACATTCTGCGACCCCATAGCACCACCATCCCAAGGCGAGATCTTTCCGAAAAAAACTCCCTCACCTTCGGTCCCTCCACCCGCCTTATTCTTCCCACCCTCTACCTTTTTTCACCCCATACCACGTTCTTTTTATCGCAGATTCCCTCATTCACCCCTTGAATATCTTTTGTTCAACTCCTCTTCCAATTCTCAGTACCTATCTCATTTTCGCACTTTTTCGTCCGCAGTAAAAATGAAAGTCGATGATAATAACGTTCCTCTTACTTCACCCACGAATCGTACAATATTGTTGATTTTGAACAGCCGAGAAATGGGCTGAGCGGTCTTTTTTAAGTAAGCTTACGTAGCGATTATCACGATCGGCAGAGATTCTTCCGGGATTCGTGCCGCGTTCATCCATTTTACTGGAAAATATTTTTCAAACGTTCAAGTTGGCTTCCTCAGGTCCACTGAGGTCCACTGATGGATAAACGCGGAAGAAAACCCGGAAGAATCGCTGCCTACCGACTGAATAGGCTCTTTATGCATTTTTAAATAACTATAATAGAATATATAAATAATGTAATAATTAAATGGCTAATAATGGAAACGTTTTCAATTAAAAAAAACAATATTTTTCGATCCGTCACGTACTTCTCGAGTAATTGTCGACGAAAAATTGGTGGCCCTATCTAATCATTCTTTGAGGTCTGAAATAGGTATAAAATTTCAAAATGCCTAAAACTTTTCGTAAAGTATTCACCCATAAGGTTTCTTTGGTGTGCAATTGAATTTTGCTCCATCCTTGTGGATATATTTTCTTAAAATCTAATTTATGAAAAACTAAGAGGGCCTTTATTTTATTATGAGCCTTACCATCCACGCTAAAGAGAACTTATTTACAAGAGAATAATATGAGATAGCTATTACGAAAAGGAACCATTAAATTTTCATGTTATCTCCGCTCGTGTGTGTCCTTCATTGCTTTCGCACGGAAAATTAATACGCACGCGTTTGAATCTTCCTTAATATTTTACGGTTATTAGTAAATAGGCTAATTCAACATGCTTATTTTCTCGGTTATAAACATTATATGAGTTGTGAAATATGATTTAATGCTTTCCCGGCGAATAATGTGGGTAAACTTTTCTCGGGATTCCCACCGGGTTAATGTTTTAATATCGGCCAACGTTTCAAGTACCGTCTCGGCACTCATCTTCAGGGCTGAATATTGATTCATTAAATAAATCAATATTCAGCCCTGAAGATGAGTGCCAAGACGGTACTTGAAACGTTGGCCGATATTAAAACATTAACCCGGTGGGAATCCCGAGAAAAGTTTGCCCACATTATAAGAGTTTTTGAACACAGTTACAGCTTTTCATTGACTTCTTAAATACATGGAAAAAAACAGCTCCGTTTTAACTTCCAGTTTAATTAGCTCGTAAAAAAAATTGTCATTCAGTAACACCGAGAAACGTTGTCCATTCATGGAACAAAGTAAACTCATTGTAAGTTAATGTGTGTCTTGTATGCCATTTTATCACGTTCGAGGAAATTAAGAGCACTCCTAGATCAACTGGGCTCTTTTTTAACGCACCAGTTGTATAGTCGTGCGTAAATTAAATACACACTAAAAGTCAGCAAATGAAATATAATCGTAATAAAAAAATCATTTTTAAGTAACGCTGAAAGGGTAACAAAAACTTTTTTAAGTTCAGAGAGAATCAAAATATTTCGCATAGCAAAGCAGCGAGGAGGAATAACAACCAAACTGTTGGATGCACCAACAGTGCTTCTTTTGCAGATGATTTTGTTGTTGCTAAAAATTTAAAGAGTGAATGCTTACATAAATTCTTTCATCACACGAATAAAGGCTTAGAAAAGTGAAACAGGTATCTGATAGTGAAGTGTCATAAGAAAGCAGAATAAGAACAAGTGGCAACAACTACGGAATATTGAAAAAGAAAATTCCTCGTGCATGTAGGTTCCACAGTGGCACTTAATTACCGACCATGGTGATAATATACCTGAGTTAAATGAACGGAGCGACTTTTATTTTCTATATAGTGGTTTCACAACTGTAGCTGCAAACGTTAGATTGTAATCGAATACAGAATTAATAGCTCTCCGACAATTGCTTTTTCAAGTTTTTTTATTTATGTGAGACAGTTCTTAATGCAGATTTTCTGAACGACTCAAGTTTTAAAGCTATGTAATTAACACCATGTGAGTATTGAATCAAAGCCTTTATACGTTGTAGATCCTGAGGCCATGAGGCGGTCAGAGTTTTGAAACTACGATTTATAGGCTACACCTTTTGCCTTTTTTCACTAGTAAAAAAAATCCTAGGTTTTTAAGATTAAAATCTACATTATATGAGAGATTGTTCGGGTTTTCAAGGATAATATTGCACGAAGTTGACACGACTTTCACGGAACCCTCTATAGATACCCTGCAGATGGTAAGGCTACCAAATCTAGTGCTTCAGCTTTACATCTGATAAAATTTAGGCTCTTCACCCTTCACCATCATATCCGATCAATTTTGCCACTAGCTTCACACAAAGTGGTCTTCCGTCTTCGCTTTCCACTCCGAAGCACAGTCTCATGGTGTACCTCGAATAGGTGCACTCTCAAACCCAGTTCTAACTCGGACATGCCCATTCCCACCCCTTCTCTCTCTTCCTAACCCCTCCTATTGTCTCCCTAACCCCTAGGACACCCATCCCATACTCTACTTCAACTCAATTCCATTCTTAAGGAAACTTTTCCCAACTCCTGGCCTTGGGAGATTCCCAACTCTCTCCTGCTCTGAAAACTTTGGCAATAAGACACCTTCCACTTCTTTCCCATTCCTGAATGACGATAGGAGACTTTTCTTCCGTTTCCCATCCCCTTCCACCGACATCGTACCCTACACTTTTTCTTTCGTCACGTTTGTCCCAATGGCTACTGGAATTCGAATGGTATTATCATAAATGAATCTCCTTCTCGAGATGGTATTATATGAAGGGTGGAGATTTATGATGGACTATTTAATATCCCATAAGATGGCAGCTGGGTGCTGGTAGAGGGAAGAAGAGAACTGCTTTCCCGGACTGGAGCATTATATTACAGGGTCCAATATAGGAACAGGTCCGAAAAGGTAATATTTTTGGGGGACTATATTATTCAGTGAAGACCATCTTAGATGATTCGAGGATGTCTCAGAAATGAGTAGGTATTCTTAAAGGATACCACCCTAAGTTTTTCCTTGAGCTGCAAAAAATCGTTAATTAAAGCCTATTACATCGTCAACATTATTTCATCACCTGCTACTAGAATTCTTAGGATAAATTCGACATACAGAGTTACCTAAGCACCAAAGGGACGTTCAAAAGGTTAGTAGACATTAATGCTTTGAACTGAGTGCCACGACTAAATCGAATTATTTCGAAGATATGTATTGTATATTTGCAGTAAATCTGTACTTGTGTTTAAGTGATAAAGTTCATAAATATATCCAAAGATATGGATAATTTTATGGAAACAAGCAAAATAAAATTTTTCGCAATCAATATTTATCATAAATTGCAAACTTTATAGATAAATATTGGGCCCTAAAAATAAAAATTATGGAATATATTATGAATTTATGTTAGTAAATTTAGTTTTTTCGCGGCTAAATTAGCATAGAATACGAAAAAAGCGTTAGAGCATGTTGTACAGCAAACTTAGAGCGGAGGATTTTTAAAATATCAAATGTTGGTCACAAAATTACCAGAGTATCAGTATCATAGTTGCAATTCTTGAGTAAAATATAGACGCCCTTCTCCCCCGTATACATACGAAAGATAAAACTTGAAGGTAAAAACATCTCTCTTCCCCAAAAAATTGCAGTTTCTCGGGATTTACCCAGGAGAGACACCAAGAGGCATCCTCAGAACGTAAAAGCGCATTCGTATAAGCATTATTTCCTGGTCGCAGATGAAACTGCCACTCAAGCCTTGTCAAATCGACGATTCTGAATTCTTCAAAGGAATGTGGAAAGGGGTTTTTCCGGCCCCCGAAAACTCTCGACGACGGGAAGAGAAGAAAAAAAACAATACGGCACGAGAAAAGAGTTTCATCCACGCAGCTACACGAGGAAAAACCAAGGAGACGATCAGAAGACACGAGAATATCTAAAGGGGTAGGAAATGGAGAGAGAAAAGAGGGTGAATTTGGCGGGAAGCAACGATAGAGCACAAAAAAAATAGGATGACTGTGTAGGTGGTGTAAGGGAGAGAAAAGTTTGTCAATCCCAGGGCATTCATCCTCGCAAGACGGAGGAGGAACTTCTACGGGACAAACTTCAAAGCCTTTAGCAGTCGCAGTGACAATCTCAAGTCCTTCCTTCCCAATCCCATCCCGTCACGTGACCTCCAATTCCTCTCCCCACTCATCTCCCCCGCACATACGAAAAACACAGTCCCATGTATTTCATCCATGTACCGACGCCAAGTCATGTCATAAAACGGAAAAAAACATTCCCATATACGACTGTAAGGTTGGGGGAGAAAAGGCCTACCATGTTTCCCAAGAGTTTTCATGCTTGGAAAAGGAGAGACGCCAAAGAAGTATTTATCATTTTCCCCGGGGGGTATTTTTTGCCATTCCATGGGGCGCCGTGGGGAGGAAAAGCATTGCTTGTATTGCTAGCGAAGCTTTGGCTTCATGCAAAAGTAAGCCACCAGCGCCGAGAGCGTCGCGCGTTGCATACGACCCGTACCTCCCCACCTCGACTGTGCTGCGCTCTGTGAACGTGCGCGCACACCACCTTCACTGCACCAGGTCGGTCGCAAATCTCCATTGCACATTCACGGGATTACTTCCTCTCGATAAGGTAGGGCATTTTCCTGTTCGATTCGACGCACTTTGTTCATGAGTATTTCATGATTTTGCCGCGACTACGGGCCCGTAGAGAAACACGTGCCAAACCGAATTCACATAGATGTATAAGCTGAAAGGGTAACAAAAAAATGATCGTCGGCATTGCCTCAAAGATAGGAATATTCTCTGTAAAGAGGTCAGCATCCCACATGGAATCGCGAGCGATAAACTGAGACAAACTCTGTGAGGCGGTGTATTCATGCTTCACGACGGAAATGAATTTCTATCTCTCCAGAGATTCATCGAGAAATTATTTCTGTATCTGAGAACTGCATTCGAAATACATTTACCGTCTACACTTCAGGCATTATCAAAAGTATTAGTTTGAAGTACTCAATGTCCCGGCATTCCGAAACGGAAAACTTAAATATAGTTAACTTTTTCACGAGTTTGGTAGTCCTACCAAGTTTTTGAAAAATAATTTTTATCTAATTTGTGCTACAACTGGATATATTTAAACACACACGTAATCCATTCAAAAACTACAGGCCATCATAACAGCCCAATGCACATTACATAACACACAAGGTAGTTTCTTTTGAAATACCATAAGCGAGGTATCATTCCTCAATAAATATGACTAAGCCAAGCCCATATGAAAAAATGCTAAGAGCATCAATAAAATTTATGGGTATTAGTAAAGAATAAGCAATTAATAATATATTAATCCACGAAATTCATAAATAATGCGACAAGAATAAATGAAGGCCAAGTAAAATAGTAATGGAAACTGATTTATATTCTTTGAAATTCCAATGGTTATTCCTTTAACTGCTGTTTTTGCCTTGATTACAAGTGTAGGAAACTCCGTTCTGAAAAAATAAACTTGGCGTAATTTGGCTGATATTCACCAAGAAATATTCTACCAATCACAGCTCAAGCCACCGATCAATCGTGAAATAGATTAAAAGGGCTATCAATACAAAAAAACAAATCTCATTAGACATAGCTATCCTACAAAATGTTGGCTTGTTACGAGAAATTTGTTATCGACTTATGTCCATGCTAAGTTGAATTGAAGAGAAAAAAACTGACTCTTTTCTCAATTTTTTCTTTCTTAGATATTAGAAGACTTTCCACTTCAGCTGGCAATGGCCCACGGCATATGTATAACGCATGCGGTAATTTTCACCGGATTCCCACACGCATGGTATATTTCATAGAGAAATATGACTGAGTAGGCCGGCACTTATTTAAAAAAAATGATCCGATTTTAGAATTCGTAGGCTCAAAATATGCGAATTAGAGAGAAAAAATGAAAAAAAGTTCCAGGTTCGTGCAACGCCGGACAGTCGTGCCTAAAGGCTCCTATAGGGCCTGCATGTACTAATTTTCAATGCTGTGTTTTTAGACCCGGATAAAAAAGTTTCCCCGTAGGCGCCTTCAGGCATCTCAGGCATGGCTATCTGTTGTCGCACAATTCTGGAACTTTAAAAAAAACTTCTCATTATTTTAATTTTTTCTCAGCAATTCGCACATTTTGAGACCACAAATTCTTATATCGTATTATTTTGGAAAAAGAGGTGCCGGCCTTAAGACAGAGCCTAGCAAATTTGCATGCTTAGTGTGAGAGGTAATTAAGACATGGTGATGATATCAATATACTAATTATGCACACCTATATATATATCCTCCTTATGAATACCTACCTTATTTCCTATTGTCTAATCACAAAAAAATGAAATATAGCTTCCCTTAACGCATGTTATTTTCTGACTATTTCCGTAAGTTTTGATTTTCATGGTGACAGAATTATAACTTTTTGTAGCAGAAATCGTATGATATTTCAATAACTTGGAAATTTCATCACATAATATTTCTTTTCAATAAATGAAATGGCTATATTCACCTCTCGAATTGATTCGCCGAGTCACCAACTGAACCTTTTTAGTCTCTTATCTTCTCAGCTATGCCCAATTCCCCCTTCCTCCATCAAACCCTTCACCTCTCCACTAAGCACACCACGGCTGCTGCCTTAGCAATTCTAATGCCCACGAGCACGGGGGCGTCGCGAAGGGAGGACGTGTCCACGCCGAAAGGGTACCGTCTCCAACCACCATGCTGGTGCTATCCCTCTCAACCCCAGCCATTCCTACCAGCGTACATGTATGTGTGTGTCTGTGGATCCGGTTGGCAAAACGTCCTGCCTCAAGAGGACAGACCTCCTCTCTCCAACCCCCGGAGAACTGGGGTGGAAATGACAGTGTCGGAAGGGGAGCACCACCGGTTTGATACTCAACCGTGGGCTCTAGGGATCCATTAGGTCACTTCCGTTGTCTGAGAGTGCGAGGGGGTGGATGTTGAGCCCACTGAGATTCTTAATATGAATTGCAGAGGGCATTAGTGCCACCTTCCACGCTCTCAGTGCAGAAATCTTCGTTAATTTAATAATCATGCCCTCCTCCACTTTGCAATGTCCCATTTTATCTGAGCCGTTTATGCAGCCGTGTATTCAGGGCTGATTTATGGCTAGATAGTCATGTAAGCTTCCATATGGAATAAAATTGTATTGAATGTTAGTTCAAATGAGAATGAATTATGGTTCTTCACAAATATTTATAGATGAAATGGTAAGTTTCATGATTTTCCATTAAAAACCTGTAGAGGTTTACCTACAATTTTAATAGCAATCAGGAGATATTTTTGATGAAAGCGCTACGCAATTGAGTTTTTTGATCAATACCCCGCGCACTTCTTGAGCTTCCATATTTCGAATACAATTTTCTACCATTTTCCCCAAAAAAGCTGAGAATTGTTTTTCCAATATTTTAGTTAATCATATTAAGTTGCTAACGTTTACCAAAATAATCGATACTCATTACATTTTTTTCAAGTTGAAGATGAAATATATATTTATGAATGCACACAATTTACAACTTATTTAAGCCCCTTTTAACTACACAATGATTCTCAAGTATTCACTACATGTGAGACCAAGTCGGTCAGAGAAATGACAAAATGAATCAATATTTTAGGTTTTTAAGAAGTTTATTTTTTTGAGAAATTTTAGCTAAAGTCAATAAACTTCACTAAAAATTCCCTAAGATATAAAATTGGCATAATATTAATTAAAAATTAGAAAATTTTACAAAAAGGTCCACAAGCATGAAAAATTGGCACGTGGTTGCCATGTCATCAAGAATCAAATAAATACTCCTACTGACAAATGCGGTTGCGAGAATGGAACTCATAAGTTTTTATCCTCCTAAACTATTTTCTGGTATCTCCGTATTTGGATAAAATTTCTTCCTTCAACACCTCTGAAGGCTAAAATGCCCTTTCTAACGTAACGTTCCAACCCAGCGTTCAAAGGCCTCCGCACCGCGCTTCAACACTCAAATGTTTTGTAGCTGGCCGCCAAAGTGTCCAGTCCTCGGCCCCAATACCCCATAGGCCTCACAAAATACACCCATAAGCCCCACCCTCAGCACTATACCCGACTGTACCGCCATCTACAACTCCTCTTCCCGGCAAAACACACAATCAATTCCCAACCATTACGCAACGCTCTTTCTCGTAATACTCCTCACTCCTAGCCAAACCATGAACTGTTTCCAACCTCCCCCAAACAAAAGTCCTCTCTGCATGCCGTGAGGGCGCTAGGGGAATGGCCAAAGGCTGAATGTAGGAGAGGAAGACAAAATGTTTGCGGTCCAATTTGACGCTCGGGTCGAATGGGGATTGCTTGCGGGGTATTTGACGACGACGCTAGGGTAAAATGGGGCGCCCGAGGAAAAACGAACGGCAGCGCAGGCGGGGGAAAAGCGTTCGTTTTATTTTTTGTTTTTGTCAGCACCGAGGTGGTACTGCGGTATGAGGGAGCAGGTTTGGAGGGGGGTGGTGTGTTATGGCAGTTTGGACGACTGTGAGGGTGGTAAAAACGGTGGGAACCATGTGTATGCACCCCTGAGTATGACGGGGGAAGGCTTTGACGGCTATACGGTGATTCCTCACCAGTGATAGTTCGGTAGTTGAAGGACCTGCCCACACCCATCCCCCCACAACATGGTCCCCGACCCGTTGTTTGCGCCGCCGTGTTTGTGTGTACTTACGCAAATTGTGCTTCCATTTCGGGTTGGCATGGAGGGAGGCGGAGAGGTTGGACCGGTGTTGGAGATGGGAGTGCATATGTGAGAGAGAAAACCAGTTTCAGAGGAGAAATGGTTCCAGGCCTTGGTAAGTAGCAGTCTCAACGTACCGAAAGTGATTCTATGCCAGATAAAATTCTCTAACGGCGCTCACCATGCCTAAATTCACAGCTTAAGTATAGATAGAGTAAGGAGATTAACAACTGTTTCACTTTCTTGGGTCTGAAGGAGTTTTCTACTCCATGTCTGAAATCAGCAAGCCTTTTCATACTTATATACTTTTCCTGTTATCTCTGTCACCTGAAACAAGGCTAAAATTGAACTTTATTTTTTTATTGAGCATCTGTCCTTTTTATTGAGTCTTCATCAGCTCGTAATTCTTAACAACGATATAATTTGATATAATAATAAAACCGTCAAGTAAGTTTGTCAAGCAATATGGTTAGTTGAAAGCCAATATTATAACAGCTATTTCGTCTGCTGTCTTCGGAGCACCAATATTCTTATTGTACCCATGAAATGTTGAAAAAAAGGGAGGGATTCCGGATTTTTCCAATGGATTGTCATCAAAAGCTCACCGGGAAGGAGATTTATCAAGTAATCACCAGTTCAGTTTACCCGAAATTCAATAAATCATGCACCTATGAGAGGATGCAAAGAAAAAGTAACCCCCAAGTCTGCCCTAATGTCGGGACACGAAAAAGAAGAGGCCTTTGATGACCATTAGCAACGTTTCTTTCGATTTATTGGTCGATAAAAATAAAATAATTTTCTGTTAATATTATTTTAAGTGACATTTTAACTTTCACGAGCTTAAGAGGGGAGCATATGCTCGCAAGACGTAGAATTTATGTGAACAGGAAGTAGATTAATCGAACTGTACCATTATAACGTAAAGCTAACTTTGTTGGTCGATAAATATGGTGAACATTTTCTTTTGTCATCGGCCATTAGAGAAACTAGATGAAACAGGAAATTTGAATTAATTTATTTGGAGTACCGAGTACGACAATAATATCAAATATTCATTATTTTTTAATTATTTATCTCTCAAAGAACATTAGTATTGAGAAATCGCAAACGTGCAGGTTCGCTATATGTAATACCAAGGTGTAATTAATAACCGAGATGGAGGGAGGTATGTAAAACTGCGGAATTCCTCATCCCTTACGTGGCTAGACCTAGGTGTCACAGCGGACAGAGTGATACACGTCATGGAAAATACAGGAGACACATAGTGAGAATATTTCTCTTGCACAGCACCGCATACGGTGTATGGTGCCCTTAAAAGGGGCGAAGGGGCGGTGATTGAATTTGCAAATGTGAACAGACAGCTCGCCAGGTGTGTGCGGTGAGTGGAAGGCTAGGTTTTTAGAGAGAGAGAAAAAGGAATAACCGCGTTCTCAACGCGGGTGAAGTCTTGGCGGAGTAACTTGGTCCAGACGTCGGGTGCACACGCGTAAACATTCGTTCAAAGTTGTACCACTAGAGGCCGCGGGAATCAGCACTGGAGAGAGGTTTTTGCGGGAAGACAAAAGCAAAGAGGATGGCTGGGCTGGGTGCAAAGAGTTCTGGGACAGTTTTTGCGCCAAAGGCTCCACATCGTGAATCTCTTTTTTCGGTGTTTCGAAAAAGGGATAGGTATTTTACAATTCAAATGAAAAAGCGCTCCGCGGGAGAGAGGTAGACACAGGGGTGGGAGGGGAGGGGTTCTCTCTATTTACTTTTTCCTAGCTGTGCCGTAAAGTTTCTCCATTGTTCTTTTGAAGCTCGTGGAATGTTTCCCTGTGTGAAGTTACCTCATGCTGGGAAGATGAAAGAACTGCCCGAGCAGTCTATTACAAGGAAGACGATTTAAATTACCATGTTCCTCGATTCATCTGTCTCTTTCCTCATCGGAAATTTTTTTGTCCTTCGTGGAAATTTTCATAATGACGATTTAAAGAAAAACTTAGATAAAATGTATTACTAAGAACGTTATTTTGACTAAATGCATCACTTTATTTACGAATCAACTTTAAATATCATTTTCTCAAGTTAATTCAGCAAAGAGAATATACGAAACCGGAAAATGGCAATCCTTAATGTACTTACAGTTTATGAGGGAATATACTTCGGGAGAAAAGCAAAATTTTATTGCATGCATTTACAAAAATCATAAGTGCACTACTCTTAATGAGAAGAAAGGAGGTAAAAAAATAGAAATTCCACCGGTAATAAGAAATAAAGATATTGATATATCACGCAATAAATAATATTTCTAAGTACGTCACTCGGGCGCCTATTTACTTTTGGATTCATTTCCTCCTAAATATAAATGATATTCAATATTTCTATAAATATTACAGTAAAATATTACAGCAATACTTAATGAAGAAGATACTGACTTCAAATTCATCTAGCACGAAAATGGCATTTCGTTACATTTACTGAAGTTTCCTGCAAATAAATCACAATATAAATGCTTTAAGCTGCTCATTTACTATTCCGAAAGCTCGTTGCTCCTGGAATGATTCACAGTAATATGAAAACCTCAGGGGGCAGTGCACACCCGGGGTGATAGCGGTGCTCATGGAGTGACCATTGAGTCGGGGAGATGACCCCATGATATTCATCCCAGGGGTTGGATGACTCCCCTGGGAAAAATACATGCTCGCAAGGGGCCCTTATAACACTGGGACATCTGAACACGAATACAAGCTAGGGCTTTGATTCCCGCTACCATGTGTTAATACTACATGACTAGTATTCTAGGTGAATGTCAGCGTAATTTATTGAAAACAAATAGATTTAATAATTACTAAAAATATATTGTATCACCATTGTGGTAAAATTATTTTTTATATATAATTTACTTCCTTTTTGTCAAGCAATTTTAGCGTGCCAAAGGGCATTTCATATGTGAGGCGAAGCTGGTGAACTGGGTGCTTGAAAAACCCTTTTTCTGAAAATCCTTGAAAACATGCTGATGGATAGTGCCTAAGTGATACAAATCAGCTGTTAATAATTAATAAGTCTTCTTTGAAGTCATCACTAAAGGAGATAATCATTGAATTCTCTAGTACATCGTAAGGAAAATGCAAAACGTTTTAGCAAGTACATTTTCATTCCCATTCATGAAGGGAATTACCAAGAAAGTTCTGCATGAAATTTTTTTAATAATAAGCAGGAAAGAACACATTAAATTAGGTGCCCTTCATCGACTATGCAAACTGTTTACAGGTTATCAGTTTATTTCCCTTGTCCATTTCCACAATCAGCTAAAAATATAATGTCAAATGAAAAAGATGAAAAATTCCTGATATGAAAGCATTATAGTTGATACAAATTGACCATCTCACTTGATTATTGTGGTAAATAACTTTTTTGCAAAAAAAAATGGATTTGACTACCACAGGTGATAAGAAATTACTTCTCTTACATATTGTAAATCAAATACAGTCAAAGATACTTAAAGTTGCTCGCCCTAAAACTATGCAACACTCAATTTAGAAATGCTAACGCTGTAACCAGTATCTACGGGGCATGGATATCAAGGTGAAAGAAAGGACGCATCCCAATAGAGGCAAAGGCTTAACACCACGTTTATTACTTGTGCTAGACAGCCAAAATCGGCATTATAAAATTGATTCTATTTAATAAATTTAGCTTGATAATCTATGGATTCATGTCGGGAAGCATTCTGTTGCATTATTTGTATCAAATATTCTACAATTTACGCGGTGATAACGGTAATAAAAACTTTAAAATATCTACCATTAACATAACCATACTGATTCACTAAATATGTATTCATCCGTTAGTATATCCTTTATATTAATCATGACATACTTCAACCATCATACGGAGTTTGAGATGAATCAATAATATGGGCTAAAATCCGTTGTTTCTTCATAAGTTTTAGAATTTCCATTTAAGAGAAAGCGAAAATTGTAGTTTGAAACCAAATTTTTTGAGGAAGCATAAGATGTACACAAAAGATTCAAAGTTGCATACAAAAATTGGATGCATAGAGGCAAGTACCTAAATTTTGTCACCTTGAAGACAGAAAACAATTTTTAAATAAGAAAATATAATCATTTAGATTCTGCTATCGTAGGCTGCCGAACAGGTGTACTGGGTTTTAGGCTCTAGGGAATTTTTGGATACCACCAAACCTGATCGTGTATGGTTCTAATTCCTCTAGCTTAGCCTGGGGTGAGCTCTACCCTCACCTATAGAAACCAACCTTCGGGATAAATCACTGAGTGAGTGAATTCAATCAAAATTTCCGTCATGATGTAGGAAAATTAATAGGTTCATATAGAAATCAGTATACAAGTGGAATGAATGGAAAGGATAGGGCGACATGAACACGACTTGAATACTTCTCCTTCGAACGTGGTCAGAACGAGAAGAAAATGATAAAAAACGAAATATGATCGCTGGTTGGAGACGGAGGTGCGGGGCCACTGATCTTAGTGGGTTCGCAGCATCTCCAACCAAGACGACGCACATAGGTGAATTAAAAAAAAAGAACATCGGGCCGCTTGGCAAAAGAGTCGCAATCGGGCTTCCTTCCTCGACGGATAGATGGCGATAGGATCACCACTTTCCCTGATTGGTTGCCAAGGAAAAGGAAATAAGAGGAGTCTGAAGGGAGAACTCAGGAGAAGAAGGAAGAGGATAGCAGGAGAACTCAAATGTATGACGTTGCGAAGGGAAGAGATGGAGAGAAATATTGAGAGAGTGAGAGGAGGATATTGAAGTATTCGGTTATATCCCGACGATCAGGAAGCAGTCACGTCCTTGCCAAGTGGGAGGGAGAACCTCTCAGTAAGATGGAAATTCCGTTGCATGGCCCCTTCACCTCTCGGCCAAAACATCCATATCTCTCTCTCTCCGTCTCCACTCCGACCACTCGTTCCACTGCCCCTGTGTTTACGCTGTGCCAGACCCTTAGCCCGCAAGGCCAACCACCGCGGCAAACGTACGCTCGCCCTCTGACCCTTCCCCATTCCCGTGTGCTAAGTCCGAGGAACCGAGTGACGTGTAAGAGGACCATCTTTTCCACTGCTCCCCTTCCTCCTAGCAAATTCTGCTTGTAAGACGACGCCAGCGGTAAGGGTAAAATTATTATTAGAATTTAGCAACTTAGCTCAACCCTCAGGAGAAGTGTCACTGTCAGTAGTCATGCTCGTTTCATGCGTCAATTTTAATTTACATAATTCATAAATATTTTTTTTCATTACACAACGTTTATTTAATTTATTTATTTATAAGTGACGCAGTAACAAATATGAAATTTGAGCATTAAAAATCAGAGCCAAGATAACAGGCATAAGATAGGTAGTAAAGAACAAAAATAGAAGACACATGGAAAGGGAGGTTTACTTACTGATAAATGAGTTTAAGGGTAGAAAAAATGGATCAATATTGCTTGGAAATGAATTGAACTGGTAGCAAAGGCGGAGTTGGAGTGAACGAAGAGTAGTCTAGGAATAGGCACATGCAGCGAGGAATGTGTACGAGTAGATCAGCAAGGCACTGATCTGGAATTAATGTAAGAAAGCAAATCATAACAATCAATGTGTGAATTTAGAATATTGTAAATAAATATAAATCCATTTTTGGTAGAGATCAGTGATTGATAGAGAAGATAGGAGTGAGCTGGTGGACATGTCACGTAAGTGGGGAACCCTGTCTCTTACAATTCTGGCGAAGAAGCTTGTTATACTGTCAATAGAGGTGAGGTTAGAGGGAGCTGCGGTGGACCATATGGGAGAGGAATATCCAGTGACTGGAAGGATAAATGCTGAGAAGTGTGATTTGAGAGCTGTGGGATCGGTTATTTCTGTGTAGCGGTAAAGGAAACCTAAAGTGACATAGTTTTGCTCTTGATTAAATGAATGTGTTCCGAGAAGTTAAGTTTAGCGTCAGTTACGATGTCTAAATCCTTTACAGCCGAAATACGTTCAAGAGGCTTGGAGTTACATGAATATTGAAAAGAAATAGGGGATTTTTGAAAGAAATAGAAAGGGAATTGCATTTACTGAAATTTAAGTGTAGGTTCCAAGTATTGCACCATTTTGCAGTCTAGTTTTAAGAATTTTGAAGGACTTTGCAGTCCACGGTAGTTAGAATTTACTTAAATAGTTTACAGTTGATGCAGTATTTGATGAAAAAAATGAGAGTTGGTAACAATATAGCTTAAGGATTTTATAAGAACTACGAATTAAAAGGGATTTCCATTAAAAATAAATGAATTTTATGAACCCTTGTTGGTTATGAAATATAACCATTTGTTTTCGCATAAATACAATAAAACGTTGCTTAGGGAAGAGAGAAAGGTAGGGTTAGTTGAACTAGTTTGAATTATATTACGTTATGCACATTATAAAATCGATAATAAATGCCAAATGCCCAGGTGTTTTGAGGGAAAAGGGGGTGAAGGAAATTTTAACTTATCTACCGTTAATTTACCCAATTACGAAACATACTCCAACAAGAAAATTTCAATCACATTTATCAGCAATGTGCACGTGCAAATAAAAACATTTAATGTTAGCTTTAAAAAAAAATAAAAATTTCCACGTTGTAGGGTCGTTGTTTTACATTAGCACAAAATGCTCATTCTCTTCACCTGTCGATGAGTACAATTGAATATAGAGATTAAAGGACACTTATTACAAGCGGTGGGTTTCAAAACACAAGAGCAGAATAAAATTTACATGAAAGCAGAACTCCAGCCCTTTTTCCGGTATTTTTTCAAGCAGCTGATATCAATATCAATGCAATTAAAACGTAGGAATAAAAAAAACAGTAGCCATAGAAGTTGGAGAAATGAAAAATTCTTCTCTCACAACGTTTATTGTTCTGGCTAAAATACATCTCTATTCTAGTTATTGTTTTACAGTTTTACGGATATTGATCATCAACGCTAGGCAGATGTTTCGCGCTGAGGAAGGCAAAACTAAGAGAATAAAAAAGCCGGATTCAAACATATATAAAGTGGACTGTATTATAATGGACTGTAAGTACATGTACACGTTACAAAAGGAACTGAGACCCAATAACTTCCACAATGTGCCCAGCAACCGCTGACTGACAAAAGACAAAAAAAAAAAAACAAAACAATAATGAAAAGGCAGTGAGCGCAATTCAAATGTCTTGGCGCCAACATACCGGCCCCCTTGGAACCCCTGGTTCCAAAACAAATTATGTTGTCACAGGTAAAGGACATAGCTTAACAATAGGCCTTTTAACATAGCCATTGGATGTCCTTAATTGAGCAACTCGAACCCGTCCATCAGGTCCTTTAAACACTTCAGTTATAGTCCCTAAATTCCATTTTAATGGTGGTAGATGATCATCCTTCAGAAGTACTACCATCCCAGGTTGATAATCTGGATAGGTTTGCCGCCAGCGACGACGCTGTTGCAGGTCCTGTAAATAATCCTTGGTCCAACGGTTCCAAAAATGCTGCAGCCGTTGTTGTTGCTGCTGCCACCTGGAAAGATTACTAACCCTTTCGTCAGAGTAGTCAGGAGATGGTAATTGGGTCAAGGGTTCACCAATGAGAAAATGTGCAGGTGATAAATAACTAATATCATCAGGTTGGTTGGAAAGGTAGGAGATGGGTCGGGAATTCATACATGCCTCAATTTGTGCTAATAATGTGGCTAATTCCTCATATGTAACAACGTTTTCTCCTAACACTCTTCTTAAATGGTATTTCATTGATTTCACGGCAGCTTCCCATATCCCACCAAAGTGTGGTGCATAAGGAGGGATAAAACTCCATTCACAGCGGTTTCCAGCTAAAAATCCTTGTATCTTCTCAGAAAAATTATTTGATTGACGTAACTGGTACAAGTCCTTAATATGTCGTGCAGCACCTCGAAAATTAGTTGCATTATCAGACATGATGTGAGAAGGTATGCCACGACGTCCAATGAATCTTCTTAAGGCTGCAAGGAAGGATTCTGTAGTTAAACTGGTGACGGCTTCTAAATGTACTGCCTTGGTTGATAAACATACAAATATTGCAATATATCCCTTAACAATTGTCCTGCTTCGTGAATTACCAAGCCTTAAAAGGATTGGACCAGCATAATCGATACCTGTGCCCTTAAATGGTCTTCCAGGTTGCACTCTCAAAGAAGGTAACTCTCCCATTAATTGTTTTGATGCTTGGACCTTCAGTCGGTGGCAGCGAAGACATTCATGCACTACTTTCCGTGCTAAACTTCTAACAGCTGGAATCCAAAATCTCTGACGGATGGAGGCTATTAATAGCTGTGGGCCAGCATGTAACAATCTTAAGTGCTCGGCCTTCAAGAGTAGTTTAGTAAAATGATGTTCTACTGGTAATATGAATTGATGAGTTGCATCATAACATAAAAGAGACTGTTGCAATCTTCCACCCACTCGTAATAGTCCATCTTGATCCAAAAAGGGTACTAGACTCATTAATTTGCTCTTGTGAGATATTTCCCTTGTGTTCACTAAGTCATTGATTTCCTTACAGTAGTGAATGTGCTGTACCATTTTAACACATGACAGTAATGCATCATCCAGTTCCCTTGCAGTAAGACATGAAGTTTGACGACTGGACTTAGGCATCCTGGAATTATCAATAAATCTTTTGCAGTATGCGATAACTCGAACAAGTTTATGTAATTTGGAGAATCGTTGAATCCAGTCTTGAGGAGCAGGATCAGCAGAAGAATGCAAAACTTTCACCTCAGGAATTATCTGATTAGGTAATTCCAAAGTTAATGTTGGCCAGAATGATTCCGCTAGATTAAGCCATTCTGGACCATTCCACCATAATCTAGAAATTGTAAGAGAATCAGCAGTCATTCCACGTGAAATAAGATCTGCTGGATTGCACACTGAAGGGACATGTCTCCAATGAGCGTTAGATGTGATATCTTGAATAATGGATACTCGGTTGCCAACAAAGGTTTTCCATCTTGATGAGCTTCCTGCCAACCATGTTAGCACCAATGTGGAGTCACTCCACAAATAAACTTTATGTACACGTAGATTCAGAGCTACTCTAGCCTTATCATATAGCCTTGCTAGGAGTAAAGCTCCACATAATTCAAGACGAGGCAGTGATACTGTTTTCACAGGAGCAACCTTAGATTTAGAACACAAAAGTTTAGACACATAATTACCCTGACAATCAACTGACCGAAGACACAGACATGCACCATAAGCCCTTTGGCTACTATCACAAAATCCATGAATTTCCAGGTTGGGCTGAGCATCAAACTTAATTTTAGATGTGTCCTTGTGGTGTAAGGTTGTATCATGATCACATACAGCTTTACGATCAATTGTTATCTTAGTAAGTATTGGAATTTGTTCAAAGAGCTTTGTCCAAGTACTCGACAGAGAGGGTGTAAGTTCCTCATCCCAATCAATTCCTTCTTGCCACAATGTCTGCAGAAATATTTTGTATGAAACAACTGCAGGACTGATCAATCCAAGTGGATCAAAAATGGTTGCTATGATAGACATCACCTTTCTTTTTGTTGCACCTGTTACAACAAGATTATGATTAGGTAAGGCTAAGTTACTTTTTATTTGAAACTGATCACTGGCTGGATCCCAGTGTAATCCTAATGCAGTAACAACTCCATGTCCAAGGGATGACTGAAGTTTTGTTTCTTGTAAATGCAAAGGGATGTTTGCCAACAATTCAGGAGAATTTGTAGACCATTTCCTTAATGAAAAACCAGCAGTCCTTAATACTGAGGTCAATTCCTTGTAGAATTCCAGTGCTTCTAGAAGGGTAGATGCACCACTAAGAAGATCATCCACGTAAAAGTCTTCATGTATAATCTTTGAAATGCTAGGATGGTTCTCTTCATTTTCTTGAGCAAGTTGTTCCAAGCACATTGTGGCTAAAAATGGAGCAGAAGCAGTACCATAGGTCACAGTAGTGAGATGATATTCTTCAACTTCGTCTTGTGTTGACTTTCGCCATAAAATCCGTTGTAGCTTGCGATCATCAGGATGAACTAATATTTGTCGGTACATCTTCTCTATGTCAGCTACCATAGCTATCTGATGAGTGCGAAATCTGAGAATGATGCAGTATAGATCTTGCTGAGTTGAGTGTCCCACCATTAATATGTCATTCAATGACAAACCTGAAGTAGTCTTGGTACTGGCATCAAAAACTACTCGCATGGATGTGGTTGAGCTGGAGGCCTTAAAAACAGGATGATGTGGAATATAAAAACTTGATTCTTGAGATTGTTGAACTTGATGTTGCATGTGCCCTAGTTCTAAATATTCCCTCATGAATTCATGATATGACGTAAACAAATCCACATTCTTGTTCATTTTCCTTTCTATTTGTAGCAATCTACCCAATGCTGTGTGTCTTGATTTCCCAAGCACCATAGGATCCATTTTGGTTGGTAGTTTAACTACAAATCTTCCATCTTCCTGACGCCTGGTATGGTTGATGAAATGCCTTTCACATTCCCTTTCCTCAGATGTTAAGGTAGGTGTTTGGATTGATTCAATGTTCCAGAATTCCTGGATAAGGTCTTCCAATGATACTTGAAGGCAATGTGATGCAATTTGTTGAGGTTGAAATGATGAAGTGTCATTATTGTTACTAGGAATGACACCTGCCAGGATCCATCCAAAGAGGGTTTCTTGAAGAATTGGAAATTCACCTGGTCTCTTCATTTTGTTTGGCCCTAGCACTTCATAAAAGATTTGAGCACCTAACAATAGGTCAATTGCGTTTGGTTGGTTGAAGTATTCATCAGCCAAGACCACATTTTTTGGAATATTCCACTCGCCGATGTCCAGTCTTGTGGATGGAATTGGACCGGTAATTCGGGGAATTATTGCACACTCGATAGTGGTGTCATAGTTACTAACGCGAGATCTTAGATTCAAATATAGTTTACTATTTGTTTCTGATCGTACCTTATCTGTCCCCAAGATTGGAGTATGGTGTTTGACTTTGGGTAGTTGCAGTTTCTGAGCTAAATTTTCAGTGATGAAATTAATTTGAGATCCTGAATCAAGTAAGGCTCTGCACTGTACAAATTGCCCAAATCGATTCCTAACCTCTACTAAAGCAGTGGCTAACATGACTTGTGGGAAGGATTTCATTTTGAAGGCACAATAGTTACTTGAAGACTTCTGTAAAGGAACTGCAGGCGAGTTCCCAAGACTCACTTGTTGTGATGATTGAAGAGTTTGTGTCCCATCTTATGAGGGCTTAGTTGTGGAATATCTACGATGCAATAGAGTATGATGTCTTCTGTTACACTCACGACACCTCTGTGTGGAGCATTTATGATCCTTTGAGTAAATATTCAAACAGTTGAAACATGTTTCTTAACTAATGTTCTACGTTGTTGAACCTCCATTTGCAAAAACTCAGGGCATTTGTACAAATGATGATGCTCCTTACATAGCACACATTTTCCACCTATTGTTACATATGACTGATGGAATTTTGATTGTGGCTTCACACTGGAGATAAATTTAGCTGTTGGCACTTCTGAAGTGGATCCGATACTTTCTAAGGCCTTGCATTTCTTCTCTAAAAATTCTAAAACTAGCCTCAATGTGGGCATTTCCTCCGCTTCGGAATGAAGTTCCCACTCCTTTCTCGTGTCACTGTCCAAGTGATCCAAAATCATTTGATTTAACAATATATCAAACAATGGCACAGTGATGTTTAAAGCATTTACTCCATTTACATTCGCTTGGACATGATTGATTAGTGCTCTCAGCGAATCAATTCTATTTTTAGAGACGGTTGGCATTCTTAATAGATTTTTCAGATGTGTTGAAACAATCAGCTTTGTATTGTGGTACCTTCTTTTCATTAGGTCCCACGCTACATCAAAATTTTCGTTCGTCACCTGAAGATTTTGGATTAATTGATGAGGCTCTCCTTCTAAAGAAGACAATAAGTAATGTAACTTCTGCACGGCCGACAATTGTGAATTATTACAAATTAATGCTTCAAATGTATCCTTAAAATGTAGCCACTCTTCAAAATTTCCCTTAAATTTTGGTAATTCAATAGTTGGAAGTCTAATTTGAGGAGCATTATGAGGACGAAAATCAGCTGAGTTAACTCGAGATGACTGACTCGCGTGATCCTCACTTTCTGGTTGAAGCAATTTAAGATAAATTGCTTGCACTGCATAATACTGTTCTTCAAATGCTGCCCTGTCCTCCGAGTGATCTTCCTCACTATCCTCAAGCTCTAATTCTTCTTGAACACAGCAATAACTTTGATAAATCTCCGACAATCTTTCCTGTCTGACCCTCAGTTCAAGTACACTTTGAGAGCTTTCATTAAAGTTAGTAGCGAAACTATGTAGTCTTGCAAGAGAAGCTTTGATGATACCTCTCTTTTTGATTAATGATTTCCTTGTCTTAGGATCCATCACAACTTATTAAGGCATGCATGAATAAGATTAAGTAAAATAAAGAAAGGATAGGATTAACCTGAACTCTGACATCAAGGGCAGTAATTAGCAGCTGTCGCCATCCAGCACGTTGAGCAGGATGAGCACGTTGCGCAGGATGAGCACGTTGACCAGCATGAACACGTTGAGCAGGATTGCTGCACTCCATGAAGAAAACAATGTCATACGAAGCAACTCTCCGACATAGTAAGTTAGCCCCAGGCAAAATGGAAGTTGATGTTCCCGTTCGAACTCGTCGTATCCCACGTTGAGATGACAGAAATTAAACGATGACGAAGTATGATTGAAAGTAAAACACAGGCATTAGCAATATAATCACAAATTGTAACGTTCAAATTCTATTCGCAATCCGGCCCGAAGGACCAAATGTTTCGCGCTGAGGAAGGCAAAACTAAGAGAATAAAAAAGCCGGATTCAAACATATATAAAGTGGACTGTATTATAATGGACTGTAAGTACATGTACACGTTACAAAAGGAACTGAGACCCAATAACTTCCACAATGTGCCCAGCAACCGCTGACTGACAAAAGACAAAAAAACAAAACAATAATGAAAAGGCAGTGAGCGCAATTCAAATGTCTTGGCGCCAACAGCAGATTTAAACATTCTTAAACACATAAACTTTATCGGGCATACCGAAAAGAAATCACTAATTTATATTTTCTTTGTATTTCATTAGTGTCTCCTAGGTTTAATGGCCAAAAGTTCACTTAAACCCAATAAAAACGTTTACATAGCGTTGAAAACATAAGAAAACTTCGGTCTTCCAGTGTTAAATAATGAATAAGAAGACGTTTGTAAGATGACTAAAGCTGCAAAGAAGTTTTAACCCTGAAAAGGTTATGGATATATTTCATTTCGCAATAAGCGAAAATAATTTCATCCGATTAGCAAACGGGACATTGCACCCTTAATCGACGCGAATAGTGAGGCATTACGGACTTAAAAAGAACTTTTCATACGAGTAGCGCAGAAATAAAAAATGTACGAAAAGAAAAAATCAGGACGAAATGGGCGAGGCATAAGAAAGAGCACAATCGGTCAACTGTCAACTTGCAGCGGTGAAAAACAAAAGAGTCGGTGGAGGCGCAAAACTTGAGCCATTAACGTAACTACCCGCTCATTCCCTTGCCCTACTTATCATTCCTCACGTTGGATGACAAAATATATGTATAAATATACTATATATATGTGTGTTTGTGTGACATTGGAGTAGGCAAGGAGGAAAAAATACACTGGTGTGAACGGAGACAGCCACCGTAGGAGGAGGTATAGAGCGTTAGCCTGGGTTGGTGGTGGTAGGCTATGTGGAGAGAGGGGATGGTTACGGCAGACATGAAAAATCGTGTAATACCCGGGAAGGAACGAAAGAGGCTTATCTGGATTGATCTGTGACGGTGGTGGTAGAGGGGGATATAAAAAGCTCCAGGGAGGTTGGGTAGCGAGGAGAAGTGTGTATGAAAAAATAGGGGTACGTGACAGGGGTTGGGGTATGCTGAGGAGTCTATGCAGGGATGGGGTTGGGCACGTGAGTGGTGAGGTGCGGGTAACATTACCACCCCTCTAAGATCCCAGCCATGCACTCGCGAGAATGGTGGTTATGTGCGACCATTGAGACGGAGTCTGTGTGAGTGAGACTGCCTGCCTGCCGGGGTTTGTGATGGGAGAGTTCGCGAGTATTAGGAAGAGCGGGAGATATTTGTCACTGCGACGGAGTAAAATGGTGGAGGAATGGGAGTTTGGAGTTGGTAAGAAGGGAAGGGAGGGGGTTGAGAGTGGCTGACTGGTGACGGAAATTTCGGCGGATGGGGATTCAGGATGAGACCAAATTTATCACGCTACCGAACGGAGGGAAAAATCTTTAAAAATTACCGGGAGAAGAGAGCATGCCGCTTCCTTTAAAAGGGGAAAAATACTATCATTAAAACACATTTTCCGTCCCTTTTCATGAGATTTATTATCGAACGGGAAACACAGTTTTAGAAAAAGGAATCCTAGGAAAAAATGCATGTTTTTCTCATGCGGAACTCTGATAACACACTCGTGAATCCTTATGTATAAAAATAGTGTCATAGTTTCTTTCTCTTAAGGGGAGTACTGCAGGAATATTTTCGATCTGAAAATTTAGAAAAATCTCATTTCAATAAATGAAACTTTTATTTTCTACATATTTCTTTTAGATACTGATCCACAAAGATTTGGAATAACGTCCTTCAAGCATGGTTCAAATTAAATCAGAGAACATCTACATTTAACGCAGCAGTAACATCTGAAAGTATAACATTTCAAAACTAAAAGATATCGTACCTCACGGGGTAATAATGGAAGACGCCTATTTAACTAACGGTCGTTCATCAATCCATTCAATGGCCTTTATAGACGCTAGTTAGGAATATACGGTATTCATGCTACTTCGTAGTATCTATGAAGATTTACACCTTACTGTCAATTCAATAACCTTACAACCTGAAAAATTGTGTGCGAATGGTGGCATTATCCTTGCATTGGAAACGTATATTTGGCTCCCATAATTTTCAAAAAAGAACAAAAATTCATGTAGGAATTACGATGTACTTTGAAATTTGTTTAAATAGCATAAAAATCACAATAAAGTTATCTACCTATCGGAAAATGTTGACATCCAATGGATGAAATAATTGAGAGAAATATTTAAAGGAAATCACGAGTGAATACTGCTTATGAAGTTAAAAAGTAATAGAACCCCACCACTGCAAAGGAAGAGCTAGTAAAAAAAAAATAATCGAGTTCATTTAGTACGCAAAAATGTGTCTAAGACAATCAACTTTTCCATGGATATGTTACTTAGCAACAAATGGTACATATGAAACCAAATTTGTGAAATTTCACCAACCAATACATTTATGTAGTCGCAAAATCAAGATTTTGCTTACTTTATCTTCATTTCTACTTTTTGTATAATCTGAGTTTCATGTGAATCAAATTAGACAAGTATGAATGAATCAACGAGGAATCTTTAGTACGATATCCTCGTAGTGTGTTGTCATTTTACAACAAAAAATACTAGAAAGGAAATACATACACTCAAAACATAAAATAAAAAAGATTCGGCGTATAAAAAAATACAAATTCAGGACTTACGGGAGGAACACGAGTGGTTTTTTTGCAAGAAAAATATCTGCAGTAAAAATTCGCTCTTCACCGCTACATCTAGAGGAGCCAACGGTATGAGGTGCGAAACGGCCGAGGGAAAGTCTTGTGTGCAGGATATGAGGAACGAAAGGGGATGAGCTGGTGAAAGGACATTGGAATAGGAGAAGGGTACCATCCTTGGACACCAGCAGCTCCTTATCGATCCTAGAACACCGTCCTTACAACTCTGCAAACCCTACTGGCAATTTCAGGCAGCTCCCCCCAATTTTACGAATATCTTTGGAAAGTGGAAAAAGGCCTAACCCTTTCAGCGTACTACCATCCTTGCTCAGGTTCGGTTCTCAAAAAAGGGCGGCGTTAGCACTTCATTTCCAAAGGTCACTCTATTGCCTATTTTCTCTAAACCTGAGCGTTAAAAAAAATAGAATATATTCAAAGGCCAATTAATCGTGAATTTTGCAACTGAGTTTCCAGACGTGAAATATGCCTGTATGAATGAATACATAAGTAAAACTGATGATTATTATATCACCATCTCCTAAATTGTGCAATATTCAACCCGGGTAATTCTTAAAGCATTGAATCGAACGCGGTAGAGAATTAAATAAAATCACAATGATGTATCGATGATACAGATATAGAGGTAAGTTAAAGGACTAATGATCAAATATTTTTTTTCATTGAAAGTAATAATACATTTAAAAAAGGATAACTGCGTCTCCTGATCTCAGTTTAGTCCTGCCACAACTTTTCCCTTATCATGCCGGGTAAGGGCGTTTGCGGATTGATGTCTCCATTCAAGTGCATACATTTGTTATATTTCGTAAAAAATCAATCTTTGACTTATATAGCTGTCAAGAAATTAATATCTTACCACTATCTCACCATCAGAACACGTAGAGAAGCGTATGAAGGTATTAAAAAAAATTTGTATGAATATATACTTATGGTTGTTTCAAACCAACTCCAGCGCTTATATAAGAAAGTAACCAAAGATAATCTATCGGCAAAGTGGATTCACCCGCAAGAGCGCGTAAAAACAGTTAATTCCTCAACGGATACAAATGGGTGTCTCGATAAATAAATTCTTACTAGTTCACTTTTATTAAAAGAGACTTTTTAACATCATTCAACTTCCTTAAATATGATGCATTTAAAACGTAAACTTTGTTGTGTTCCACATAGTATTTATTAAAAGACCACTTTCGACCTTTTCAGGTCATTATCAAGTGTTTAACCTATTGATTGTGACCTGAAAAGGTAAAAACTGTAGTTTTTTAAAAACTAATGTGTGGTATAAGACAAAATTGACTATTTTAAATTTATCATGTCCCGATTCTACAAATTAACCTTGCAAATCATTGATGTTTTTCTTAAATATGCAGTCCTTTGTGAATTCTGATTACTAATTAACGGCAGACTGCCTAGCCAAGCTTCTTGGGCATCTGAGCAGGGAAGACTTCTCCCAAGAACCCGAACTGCCCAGGCTATCCGATTGGTGGGCTGACTCGAGGCGGAAAGCGGGGGTGTGAGGCGATCCTATTGTTACCCAAGTCCAGGAGGGATCACATTCCAACAGCGAGAAAAGAACACGTGGGGATCACAGGGGACGTCGCCCGCTAGTCGCGACGAACAAACTATTCAGCCTGTCTCCTCCTCCCTACACTTACAGGAAAACACAAGGGATCGATCGATCCAATTTTTTATAAGATTACAACTTCGGATTAGTTGGCGGTAATGTCACCCGCAAGAGCGCACGAAACAGATTACTCCACAATGGGTGTCTCGATAAATTAATGCCAAGTTGTTCACTTCTATTAAAAGAGATTATTAAAATTATTCATCTGAAAAATATTCCCAACCAACAGCAACAGAAAAATAATACCACCTACATAAATATTGGTGAAAAAATTTGGGAATAATTTTCTAAAGAATAAATAACATTGTAATACCCTCGTTGAAAATTACTGCGTTTAATTTTGCATTGACTGAAACGTAACGAATTGATTGAAACTTGCATGCAAAAACAACGAGCCCATTACAGAATACCAGACTTTTCACAAGTTCGATTATAATCGCGAGTATCCATGAACTACAGTGAGATCACAAGTATTGTGTGATTCAGAGCTAGTTTGTCGGAAATCAAGCATCAGCGGTCGCATCGTAATAATCATGCCTGTTCTCACATAGGAACGGTCCTGGTTCTATTCTCGCTCTCAGACTAAGAACACGTCAGCCAGTTTATCATACTATTTCTAACGTTTACATTGCCAATTTCTCATATAAATACAATATGAATTAAATTGTGTTTCCTATTCTCTCCATGTTTCAACTCAATTCTACTTGGGACGAATCGATTCCAATTTTTTTCGATTCCGATTCTGATTCTTTCATATCGATTTCTGATTCCGTCGATACTTATTCATATTAGCATATGGGATATTGAACTTTCAGTAGTATTTCTGTCATTAAAATTGAATGGTTTAAAACAGCAAAGATAATTATGTGGCCCAAAAGGTGTATTTATTATTTTAACAATAGTAAATTAATGTTATAGCAATATATCCTCCGCTTTAATAAAATAATGAACACTAACACTTTTTGTGATTACCCCATATGTCTTATCTAAAATTGTAGTTTGCTATTTCTCATCAAACTGGTGAGTAGTGGCCTCTAAAGAAACAAATAAAAAAGCAGGATTCATTCTTGAAAATGATACCAAACGCAAAACACCTATTGCACGCTTCAAAGGTTGGTTGCTAAAAAACAACACAAAAATGTTGAAAATCGCCATCACTGGTGTACAGTACAACGGTCAGCACGATAAGTTTTAGCTGTTTCAGATATAAATTGTTAACTTAATATTGTACAGTGTTCAATGGATTAGGCGTGTGGCGGTTTTTATGTCTCGACCTTATAGTATATGCTCAAAATATTTATCTTCCTGGAATCGAAATCGACTTAAGGCGATGGATACTGCATCCCAATTCCGTATGCGAGAATCGACTGAATTGACATTTGGAATCGACTCATCCTGAGAAAACACTAAATGTTCCCCTAGAACCCACGAGGGACACGGTAGGAGGCGGTTTATCCATCCGCGACCGAAGTCGTCGACGTGGTCGCGCTTGAAAGAAAGGAATTCCGGCCTTTTGAAGAGGTCGGCCGCGCGCAAGGTGGAGAGGAGAATGGCGGGAAGATAGGTGTTTCGCAACCGAGGTAAGATCGCGGGTAGGATAAGGCCGGCAGCCGCAAATAGGTTCCTTTTCCTCCTGTTTTTATTTCTAGGATCCTTTATGAGGGTAGAAAAATCCGTCGCGGAGGCATATTGGAAGCGGACAATGGTTTGGACCGCAGGAGGTAGAGGGTTAGACCATATAAATCTAGGAGAAACAGCAACGCAGGAGGGCCCATGATGGTGTGCTATATATTACATGGATATGTAATAAAAAATCATGATGGAGAAAATTGATACCCATCGCCATGAACGATGGACGTATCAAAGTTAAAATAAAAAACAAGATTGGTTTTTGAATTCTCTAGGCAGCTTTTCATTTAATATTTACAGCCATCTATGAATACCAGTCCATAAGCCTGAAAAACCATTGAACGAGACGATTAATAAAACACCACTGCAATTTTTCGTGATTTTAGATTTATGTGAAAACTTTAAAAAATCTCAGAGATGATAAATAAAGGGTAGTCCTCAGGATTTCCAGTGACACATTTGGGAGTAGAAATGTCGCACAATTAAGAAATGTTAACCTTCAAGGAAAAATTTTAATTTCAAAAAAGGTAAAACGGGATATTTCTATTACTGCCACATTGATAAATTAAATGATCTTATAACATATATCCATTATCTATTGAACAGTTAATATTGGCTACCTTTCACATATTTCATGGTGCACTGTACTCATGAATTTGTCCATAAGAGTCTAAAATCTCTTTATTATTGCATTATTGATTGAATTTGTAGGCGCTAAATTAATCCTAAGATTTAGAGATGATAGGCGTTCTTCAGCAGGGTAAAATACATCCTCTAAACATATGAAATCGAACGAATAATGATACTTCCATAAAATGGGTTATCTAAACGGTTTAATGGGCTAGTGTGGGTGTTAAAACTTTCCTAAAATGTAAATTGGGCCATTGAAATACAAATAATTTCTTCATTCATTTTACACAGTTGATACCAAGAATACGGACCTGGTGCATACTATAAACTTGGACAGGCATTACTTTGAGATAGAATACGACACCCTTTTACGATAGAAATAACGCTTAATATGTGAGTAAATCAGATGTTTTATGATATTTTTGGGAAAACAAAACGCTATTTAAAAGAGGGTACAAGAAACTAGATGTTGGCATTAAAAAATCCAAAAAGCATTGTCATAATCAGCTCGCTAAACAGGGAACATGCCAGGACAAATTCATAATATACAGTTCTCTTGTTTTAAACGAAGCTCTTTGCAACATTACAGTCCAAAACATGACCTTCCAATCTTCAAAGGAATAACAACGGAAATATACGTTAGTGTTCTTAAAACTGAGGTTCTTTGGAGCCTCAAAGCTCCTGACGGAGGGCCAGCCACTAAGAATAGAAAAATCCAGCGCATACCAAAATTGCGCGTCTCGCGTGGAAACGGCGCTATTCTTCAGCGCCGACAGGTAAAGAGGCCTAGCGCAACTCCCTTTTCCAACGTCTCCGGACCGTGACTGCTCCTCTTCCCTGACAAACGAGCGTTAATCCGCGCCAACGTATTTTGCGACCCAAATTGCTTGAGCATTCCACGGGGCGTGATTCAATTGATTCGACGTCCTTGGACGTCCGCGTCTAATTTTTGGCCAATTAACGTCTCAGCCGCCCGCCCTACTCTGCGGTGGGACATAAGAGGGACTGAGATGGCTTCTCTATTCGTCTCCGGCAAGCCATTTATAGTTCCTGGTCTTCTTTTGAATGCACCCCGGTGCCAGGATGACGATGAAAGGCCGCACGTGGATGATAAATCCGAAGAAGTATAGGCCACTGCTCATAAAATGTGAAAAACTGTGCAGCGATCTAATGATTTCTCATCATACTGGATAAATGTTGAATATAGGCATGTTTTACCCTACGAAGACTTTAAGGTTTACCTATTTTTGAAAAAAAATACACTTCTGCTATTGATGTAACTTAAGAAGGAATGATACAAAAGCTGTATATGCCGATCGATGATCGTATCAATGAATTTCCTCAAAATGAACTCGTAAACAATTGATCTGATATAAATCCATCTATATTAATAAATTTTCCACATATTTTTGGAATTCATAAAATGAGATTATTTATCAATGCAAGGTGATATTTTTGTCATGAGGATAGCGAAAATTTAGGAAACATAGAGCATAAGTGGGAAAATTCTCATGTAAAATCGGCTAATACTCACGAAATAAGTGTTATTAACTATCAATATTGAATAATCATTATTACTATTTCCTCATCAAAGACATAATATTGAATTTTCACGCCTGTAGCCTGGACATACATTTTTCTACTACAAGGGTGTATTTAAACCGTTAGTAATGCTAAATTAGCTGAAGGCAACCATACTCTTTATATTGTATCTCGTAGAATATTCCGGAAAAATTCCGGCATGAATATGCCTTGCTTGGATAATTATGAAATGAGCTCCCTAGAAGTCCAATGTAGTTGATGACATCAGTCACCACTTGCGAGCAAAATTCTCAAATATATGAATTTAGGGAGAGACTTTTAAAGATATATATTCGCAGACGTCCTGGTAATTCTGTACCAGCAGTGTCCTCCACTTCGAAGGGAAACAAAACTGAAAAGCATGTCCAATGGTGAGGTGGAGATGTTAAAAAAGAGGAAAAGATGTTGTTGAGACAATATGACGCCTGGAAGTGGACTCGTTTGAAGGACCAGGGAAATATGCTAGGCCATAAAGGACATATCCTCTCCCTTCTCGTATCGCCAGGTTGTCACACCCTCTGTCGGAACAGATCGCGCACCATTCATACACGAAAGGAAGGAGTTGGACGCAATTTACCAGAGACGATTTCCATTTTATTTCTCAAGGGAAAACACATAAACAAATGGGCATTATGACTGGCGAAACACACTTCTTTTCCAGTACCCAGCTGGGTTTAGGGGGACTACCTATCCATTTAACGAGCAGCCTACGTCTGCACCCGGACATTCTTCACCCTTTTCAATGATTTCGCTTTTACGCCCCAATACCGGGACTGGTCGAGAAAACTGCGAGCATATGTGAAGCCTCTTTTTTCCACCCCAAGTTCCTCTGTAGTTTTCCCTTTTTTATGAAAGTCATTACCAACTAGATAAAAACTAAGATAGAGAAGAGTGGACAGTCATGAGAGAAGTAGGAAGATAACACGAGGTAAAACTAGTGAAAAAAATAAGAATGAGGATATCAAATATCGTTCGATGAATTGATTCTATGAATGCGGAAAAGCAATGTGGGTAAAAAAATATTTTCAACAAAATTTTCCTATAAATAACAAAATACGCTCAATCGTCTTTGAAACAATTAGTAGTCCATTACATACCGTCACTGAAAAGGCTCATACAATTATGAAAAAGGATGTTTGGCATCGATTAAATAAAACTAAAATCAAGAGCCGCGAGATATGGGATATTCGTGAAAATCAGAGTAAAGTTCAAGTCAGTCTGAAACAAGAAAACTTAAAAGAGAATATTAGAAGGAAGTACATTATAGAGCACCAAGTGTTCAAGGAGAAAGCGCTGGGCGTATTGCTGTAAAGTGCAAGAATGTGGATAAAAATGTTGAAAGAAAAAGAATATGACTCAAGAAAAAGGTACCCAGTTACTCAGCCCTGTGTTCAGAACTGATACTCACGACACTAATTGAATGTGTCTGCTTCAAATCTTTAATATTTCCCTCAAATCTACAGTCTATCATCTGCCCTTTACACTCTTTCCGGTGGATTATAACGTCGGATGTCACAAATCAAGTCAAAATTGAAAAGCCATAATATTTGAGAATGGCTATCAAATTTATGGCTTAATTGTCTTTAATTATTGAATGATTATTAAGTTGTAAGTATTAAGAATGACCAGGACCAACAAAAACTGGCCCTTTTGATCTTCATAAAAGTGAAATATATGATTACCGCATCCGAAATTGTCCCGATTTGTTTAAGACCGAGCGTTTGACCTTAGCCACATTTTCAGGAACTATATTATTCTCAGGTCGGTTGGTTAAACACTCAACTAGGGTCTATCTATAGTATGGCACTGCGCGTGCATTGACCATATAACATCCCGAAATCGCCCACATAAAGTTCCACCAATCGAGCCCGGCCTCAGAAAAGCAATTGCCTATCGCAATCCGTGGAACGCCATCGAGGCAGTGCCCCTCTTGCGGCGGACGCTCCAATCACTGGCCCACGGCCAATGACGGAATTAAAAGGGCGACGGTAAAACATGTGCCCAAACACCCTCCTCCCCTCCCAAACCATTCCCCAAGTCTCCGACCCACTCCACGCTTTGTCCTACCTTTCCCACATCCTCGACGCATGCCGACGGTCGTTGGTTTCAAATTGGGGCACACCTAACGTGGGCGGCGTAAATGAGTGAAGTAACTCTAGTCACTTTGGGAGGAAAGGGTTAGTGGTGGGTGACTCATAGAGCAGATAAAATCTGAGAAAAAAATGATACAAGGACATCGTAAACTAATTATCTACCTCTCTCTCTCTTTCAAAGAAATAAAAAAGTAAAGAGTATTCTCCTTTTACATCAATATGGTAACCCTCAAGCCGCCTGAATCTGTGAAAAAGGAAACTAAAATCTCTAAAGAAATTACAACAAGCATTTATTAAGGTCCTTAATTCTTCGAAGTAGAAACGAATTCCCATACCTATACGTTCGGAGAAATATCTTTCTTAATTTAACGTTTTTGTTGTACCTGAAAAAAATTATGTTTTATGAGTGACTTATTTCCGAAACCCTTTGTTTTTTCTATTATGTGAAGCACTGGTTCGGAAAAAACGAGCTGAGTTTCTTCTGATAAGATGATAAATAATACATTTACTATGAAATGTCTTTGAACAGGCATATTTCTTATGGTTGCTTATATATATGATGACTTATTGATTATGCCAGTTAGGAATGATACATACAGGAAATAATTACCTGGAAATAGTATGCAGTAAGTTGAAAAGTATAAATTTAAGTTTGCATGGCCTTAGTCCCAATTATTATGGGGCTACAAAACTATCTACACTCTTTGCGTAATATAAGTAAAAAACTATGGTTCGCTCCGACAGATGATCCTATCTTCCCATCGTAATTCATCATCCAAAAAGCATAATTTCATTGTAATTCATAATAACCTGTGATAAATTTCCTTAACTCTTGGCATCAGTACCGAATGTGAGCAATGTAGAACGGCATTGACGCAGAGCATTAGAGACATTACAGAATATGCTTCCAATCATACGTCATACGTTTTGAGAAGTACGAAAAATAAAGAAGGAAGGAAGTACACGGCCTGCGCACATTACTGCTGAGTGCCCGCTTTGTAAGCGACCGGATGCGCTTGGAGATGAGGAAAGACATAGCGGAGCATAGGGGGAGAGAGGGAAGAGAATATTGCCTCGATGAATGCCAGCCATCGTTTCACAAACGCCCTCGTTCTGCCGCTGAAGTCGTTAAAACAGTCAAGCGAGCGATACCCAGGAAGCGTACTCATCCGTTCCATACAAATCCCCCCCACCCCTTCAGCAATCCATATGACGATCCTCTTTGCTCTTGCAGCGCTGTGGGAGAGACATGTGTTCGTTGAAGAACCGCTGATGAGAGGCTGGAGCGACGCGCGTGCCCTCTCTGATCGAGGCCCGCAGTTACCACGGCATCGGCGGAATGAGAAGGAGCAGATGTTACCTGAATTGTCGCTAGCGAGTTGCTCCTAAAATGCACGCGGCAAAAGAATGAAAAAGAGGAGAAAAAATAAAACGTCTCTATATATCTCTTGAGGACTAGCGTCGTTAACGGATCCCATTCAGAAAATGGGACGGAGTGACTCTGTATTCCTGACGCAATGAATTCCAGCCGGATGAACGCAATAAAAATTAACTTTAGAGGACGTAAAGGATATGAAGGCATTTTATTTTAAAAGGGGTGGAGGAATTACTGTCATTTCAAAAAATATCAAAAGCCTAAATAAGGGCCAAATTAAAAAGATACCTGGTCCCAAGTTCTCCTAAAGTACTAGTATCTGACGCAAAATTCGTATTTGATATCCATTTTTTCGTTTTTCAGAGTTGTTTTTCTCTAAAAAGAATAGCTATGACTACTGCAGGCATGTTAAACGTTATTGATATTATATCAATAGGCAGTAGAGATACCTAAACTGTGACTGTTGGCGGCCATACATCATCATAAAGCACACTCATCAGTTTCTTATGCACGGCACGCCATTGATAGAAATCTAAAAATGTTAAGCATGCTAATCTTACAATTTGAACGAAAACCAGAATTAATTAACGAATATATCATCAGTTTTGACAGAAAAGTAGCAATGGAGGTAAAAGTAAAGAAAGAAAAGGCTATATTCATATAATACGAATTTATACCATGGCCATGTAATTAATTTCTAAATCCAAATTAGGCGATTGGAATGTGAACATGAAAAAATATGGGGAAATATCTCATTCAAACGAACATTTAAATGTTAAACAGGGGCTTCAAAAGCTATCTATGCAGTTGATCTCTTCAAAATGAAACTAGGAAGGAAATTAAATAACAAACACCTTTTGAAAGTTAGGTTGAATTATTAAAGAAGCAATCAAGGAACAACCTTTCAGCTAAACGTAATAACACTAGACATCACTGCCGGACGGAGAAAAAACCGCTGCAATGAGGAAAACATTAGACCATTCAATAGGCATTGAAGGGCTAAGTCCAAAGCCGATCAAGAGAGAAGCTCGTGGAGATGTAAAAAGTAAAAGGCAGGAGAAGATAAACCTTATGGCAACGTTCGTGCAGTTGTCGTTCCTGAGGTATTTCCCCAAAATAAGTGTTTGCGAAAAAAAGGCAAAGGGAGAATAGTTCGCGAAAATATATAAAAAACTTGCGAAAAAAAGAAAAACGGAAGGCGCACGGAATGCAATTTGTTGATTCACCCATACTCGCGCCAATTCCAAACCGCTTTTTCACTCCGGTCTTTTCGCCATCTTTCCCCGCTCCTAGTCGGGCGAAAATGGAAAGCAAGAGGAGGCGAGGAAAACCACAAAGAGAGCGTATATTGTACGTATGATCGGGCAACGGGCCAACTGTAAGAACTCTCCGGGGCTATAAATCGGCTTACGTGGAAAGCGGTACGATGACAGGGCAGGAGAGTTGAACGCTGGAAAGTAAAAGAGTTCGGTGCTAGGGAGGGAAAGGGTCCGTGGGCGGAAGGGGTTGCTTTAAGGGTTCGTGGAAGGGAGAAGAGAGTGGGGAAACGCAGGGGAGGGTAAAAAGAAATGAATCACCACTAAAGGGTTCTGGAGAAGGATGGGAATTGGTGGGGGAAAAGGCCAGGAAGAGTTTTCCGGCTTTCCTTTTTTTTCACGTGCCAAGGCTTCGACCATGCTGAAAGGCATTGTGGGAGATGGAGGAAGATATATTATTTAGAGGGAATTTTCGGTGAACGGGGTGAAGGAATAAGCTGGGATGCGAATTTTTTTCACCCCCTTTCCAATTCCTCTTTAGCGTTTTTAAGCGCTCTTGTCGATGGTGAAGAAAATTCCAAAACATCATTGCTCTAAATTTCAACTTATTCTAGAAATAGTTATTCTATAACCATTTAGCAAAGTTATTTAAAAATCAGAATAATCTATATCGGATTTTTAAAAATATATTTATCTTTCGCACATATTAGTGGTTCAAGTAAGTTATTTTCATTTTATTTGCTTATTATCATAAATGTATTTCATCGATTTTGTTTTAAATTATTTATTAAAATTTTTGTTCTGCTGTTTCTGATTTGGATCAATGCATATCGATATACATACTGTAAGTGGAAAATTTCATAATACATGAAATATTCGAACCAGTCTTGAGTTTGATATCTCTAAAAATTGCCACATTGATGACAGGTTTAGTTTTCACCCATTTTATTGTGTTTGCCATGCAATAAATCTTCTAAACAATGGATCTTTGACTATGACTGAAATACTTTACCAAAAATTTCCCGGGGTTAAATGTAAAACCGCAGTCTTTATTAGAATATATTAGTCAATATTATGCTAATAAAACCACTTGAACTTTTTAAAAAGAGTTTAATGATGATTATCAGTTTTGAGGATTATTCATTCACTGCCAAGTGTAGTATTCCGACCGATACGTGATGTCAGGTCTTCAAAACATGACTAAATACTTTGTAGCTTTCCACGACGGATACATGTTTTTTAAATAGCAGGCATAGGATGAATAATTAAGCGCCATATTATTAAATTTATCAGCGATTTTGTGCTTAAATACCACAAACCACATACATTTATCACTAGAACTCTGTCACTGTTTTCAATTCATGGACTCGATTCCAATTTATCACGACTGAACGTAATGAATTTTCAATATCTTCTTTCATGTAAAAGGGAAGGTACCATGTTTATAAAAATTGTTTCACAGTTTCTTGAAATTGTCATAAAAATAATGAGAGTTGCCTCTGATGGAATTATCGTAGCATTGTAGATTGCTGATATGGGATGCAGAGAATTTTCTCAACATTTTATTTAGCTTGAAATATTGAAAAAGGTTTTTCCCATACATAAGAAAAAATTAAAACGATATGGATTGCTTCAATAAAGAAAAATTTCCACTGTGAACGATCTGGTCCGACATAATGTGACAATATCTTCAAAACGAAACCGGTAGTTTGAAATTATACCTTTTCAAACACAATGATGATTTTTCATTTCAGCATGAAGCATTGCCACAAACATTCACTCCGAAAATTGCTTTACTACACGATAAGTTAAAAATAAGTAATAAATAAAAGAGAAAATATAACCTTACGAGCTTGAGTGCTGCGTTTTCATGACGGGTCGAGTCTTACGGGGATCAAGTCATTCGAAACCTGAAGAGGCGTTACATGATACGAACACCCTAGACCGATATAGGCGTTGAAAGGAGAATAGCGTGGCAAACCTAGGAATTGGAGGGCGTGGCTCGTTAGGACGAGGCGCTAAGGACGTCGAAACGGTTCATTCCGCCCCCACATCTCCTATTGCCCTTGTTCACGCCTCGTAAAACGACGGGCAGGCAGCTGTCATAATATGGATCATTTCTCGAAATTGTGCAGCAACGAAGGCGGAAACGAGCAACCTCACCACCCATTCAGTCGTATGCGAGTGCATTCTTCTCCTTCAGTGTCCCTATTCGTACCCTATTATTAGGTTGCCTTCCTCTTTTGGCAGAGTTATTTTGATTTTACTCGGCTTTAAAAATGCTTTCATATCAATCTAATTGGCTCAGAAAAAAAATAAGTTTTAGCACTATGTTTCCACTGTTCCATGTACTTTCCCTCATTTCGCATAATTTTATCTGGATGAATGTCACTGGTGTGAATTCGTTTGCTTAATCATCATAAAATAGGTGGGTATCCTCCCAGATGGATTTCCTCCAATTAAAAAATAAATAAAAATATCACAAATTGGCAAGAAATAGTCTCTTCGAAACTAAAACGAAGTTCATAGTGTTTTGGCCATCATCTTAAACTTCGCCAAAATTTATGATACATTTCCCTTTGCATTTACCCTTTACAATGTAATGTAATACAAGAGATAATTAAAAAAGATGGAACACTGAATTATGAATAATGAAAAGCTACATGGTGTACTTCCCATTATCTTAAACTTAAGGGATTGAGTTTAAAAGTACAACTGCATCTACATTTACCACAATGGGTTAATTATATCAGCAAATCCTTTGGACATGTGCATACGTAATCGCTGAACGGGTCATTTTATGGTAACTAGCAATGCCTTTGAGCTTAAGTAAGAATTGAAAACTTAGAACGTTGATGAAAAGCATGTTAGAATTACGTTATCTGGAAATAATTTCTTTATTTAAATATATCTGATCTCGTATACAGCTGATCAAATTGATCATCAAATTTCTATCGTAGGCGTACTTCGAAAATAGGTGAGCCACAATAGCATAGGTTTCCACTTTCCATCGCCTATGGCGAAGTCCATCAAATAACTTAATACTATTTATATACTAGACAAAATATTTTCTAGGAAATAGCTCAGCTTGTAACTAGAGGTATGCAATGAGGAAGTGGCATTGTGAATAAAGCGACAGGAGGATAAGTTCGACAGATTCAGGCTTCAATTGGTGGAAGTTAGACATATTTAAATAAAGAAAAGATCGTAGCATTTTTTCACAAAATATTTTACTGCGAACAACGCGTTTCGGCTCACTGAGCCATCATCTTGGACAAGTCGTTGTACGCAGTAAAACATTTTGTGGAAAAGTGCTACGAACTTTTATTTTTCTACGTGAGGATATATTTGATAAATAATAAAAGGAGTAGGTACATTAGGATGATGCGGGGATAAAGATAAAACATCATACTATGAATGATCTTTCAAGGCTTTAACGAACAAAAAGCTTTTAAAGCACCTCAAGTACATCGAGGAAGGAAAGATTAACGTCGCAATGCACTTTCAGAAGAAAATTTCTTCTAAAACGGACCAAGGGCCGTCAGGCGCACTGTACGTACTGCCTTCTCGTCACTGGGTCAAGTGGCATGGGAAGAACTTCCCTTATCCGAGGACTATTGGGTGAGCCCTACCCTCACCTAGCCATGCCAACCTCCAAGCACTGTTAGAAGGATAAACTGAGTGGGTAAAGGAAGGAAGTGAGATGGGTCTCCCTCAATATTGCCGCAACGGGGAATACCCATGGATGAGAAAACTGGGTTTCAAGAGCTCCTCTTCTCGACAGAGGGTCCACTGAGCTCTATAGACAAGTTGAGGAGACGGAGTAGATACGCTAGACGAGAGGACAGCGGAGAAGAGAGAGATTAATATTTCCACTTTAATGATGAAATGCATCCTCTCTCCTGAATTGCATCTACTCTTGGTGCACTACAGAGTTAAGTTTGAACCCAAATGAAGTTTTAGAGAGTGGAAATTGCGCTATTTTTAGGCTATCATGATTCAATTTGTCACTTAACTGTTTAAATATTCATTTAATGAAAAAAAGGAAAATTGGTTGAAGTAATACACGAGTACTTACTCTCATGGAGGCATGAACATTTTTCTTGTTTCAAATGATCATTTAGATAGCGAAGGGATTTGTCTTTCGCATATTAACTCCATGGGGTTCGATAATAACGGAGAAAATAATTCAACATCAAAGCTAAACGTAAAGTTAGCTTAACGAAGAGACATCAGTGTATTCGTATGTTTATTCGTATGCTTAGGTATAAGAGTATTCTGCTAATTCTTGATATTTTAACTTTATCGACCGCAAAAAAGTTTAGTGTAATATTTTTGGCCAATAAATATATTATAATAGTACTAAAGTTGCCTTATCCTCGGAGGATCATATTATTGTTTTTATTATTGTAATACTTCATTGCTGTGCTTATTTATTGACAAAGTTGTGAACCAAAAAATTAAAAGACGCATTTAAATTCCATCTCCTTTATACTCCATCAATCGTAAATTTGAATTTTTTTGACTTATTACCTTTTTTTTTAACGCCAGTCATACCTCTCACTTGAGATTTTTAGAATGCATGAAGTATACCCATAATAAAATTCATATATTTTATTTATTTATTTACGCATTATACCGTGTAATCTAATTTAAAATTTAAACAATTAAAACGCTGCGAAAAAAAGACCGGTCGATCTTCGAGTCCTCTTAACAGTATAACCCTGGGGAATGATTCGCCGCACCGCTTCAACTGCGAAGGAACACAGTCAACTCCCAGAGGAATGATGAAGAAGGTACCTACGCTGCAGCGCTCCTAAGCTGGAGAAACGCGGAAGTGCTGGTAGGCTGGGTGTGGGCGCTCTCCGAAATTAGGTCCCAAATGACCGAGTCTCCAGTCTTGCCCGCCCACTCGCATTTCCTCCTCCGGTCGCGCTGTTGTTTCCATTCCCTACGGCTGGGCAAGTATACACGAAGAGCTTGAGCGTTTTACTGCCCGTGACTATCCTCAAAGCATTTCTTCCCGACGAGCCGCTGGCGTGGACGCGGTCCGCCGACCGGAAACGGGTAACAAAAAGAACGCAGTAACGAGGGGAAGTGGGACAAGAATAATAGCTAAAAGGGAAGAATTCCGTCTGATGAATTATTTCCGCGTCGAGTAATTTACGAATTGTGAGGTAACATCAAAAAAGTTCGGAGATACTCTTGCGTATCAGTATTTACTATATTTTAATGTACGCCAAAATTTAATGAGGAGATGGTGAAATAGAGCCGTTAATTCCGATCCATGACAAAAAAATTGAGATAAGTCTTCCATGGACAATTAAACGCGAAGAGTAGAGAGATTTTAGCTTATTATTTTCAAAGCATAAATGAATATTTTAGGAATTGGTCATTGGCCTATTATTTTAATTTTAGGAAATGTTAGCGATGGACCTGCTGGCCCAAAATGGAATTCTAGTCACTCGATTGATGTAGAAAATCATCTAAAATGATGATATCGATTATCATCAAAATTACCTCCATATAGCACCCAAAGTACAGATCGGGCAGTCTCTAAAAAAATTCCTTTATCGTCCTGCTTTGCCCCTCGGTGGCGGCAGGGTAAAGTCCTCCCCAGCCACTCAAGAGGTCGCGGGTTTGTGTCCCGTCTATGTAGGTTGCCTATCCCTATCCAGAGCATGAATGTTCGTGTACGTTTAATTTTTATGTTGAAAATCCCGATGCATATAGCCAATGATGTTGTGTCCGGTGGTACAGGAGTGAATGAAATAAATAAAAAGATATTTAGCGGCTGAATGGTGAATTCTCTGATGTATTCCCCGCCGTGCTGAATTTAATAGTGCTGATAATCATTAACAATAATTAGTGGTGACTGAACAGGCAACAATAAGTAATCATCTAGAAAACATCGAGAAACATCAATTTATCATTTCCAACCTCCAACTTCTGACAATCCCGCACGCACAACCGAGAAGTCATGGCGTTTTACTGTCTGTGATTGCCTCCTACCCCAATAGAGGATTTGAAGGAGAAGAATCATGCAGATGCGAAAAGATTAGCTTATACGAGAATTGAGCGGAGAGCTGCGTCAAACTAATCTTAGGATATAGAACTTTAGTTTTTGCCGGCGCATAGTTTGAAGGAATAATTTTCGGGTTTTTCTTCGGGTGTGGTAATCGGTTCCAACTTCTAGAGGGCTGACTCTATTATCGTCTTCAGGGGTAGAGGGCTTCTTTCCCTGAAGACGATGGCCGAATCAGCCTTTGAAACGTTGCAACCAATTACCTAAGACCAACCCGGTGGGAAACCCGAGAATTATTCTTTCAATCTGAGGACTGTTGAGCAGTAACGATGATGATGACCATCATCAACAATAAGGGACAAACAGAATCCATCGAGAAGGTGCAAAGAAAGGCAGCAGGGTACCTACGTAACTGGGAAACATGAAAAGGTCGAAAGTGTCAGGAAAATGCTGCAAGTACTGGGATGGGACTCACTCGGACGGAGAAGAAAAATAAGTAAGCTTTGCGCACTCTTCCGCACACTTAAGGGGGAAAACGCATGGGGGAACTACGGAAGAAGATTGACTACCACAGCTATATTGGTAGGAATAATCACCAATACAAGATGAAACTCTGGCTACAAAGTATTAACGAAATGAAATTCCCGCACCTCAACAGGACGATTACTGAATGAGATAGACTCCCTGCAGAACTGTTAAAGCCCTATCCTAACAACATAAATATTACCAATAAGAGGTGTAAAGGATTTATATTGGAAAACTAATACCATTTTATTTTAAATATTCACAATCTAGTTTCATTTTGGTGATGCATTTTTCATTAGATATATTTTTATTTTTTATTTTATGTAAACTGTTACTACCTGGCAAATAGCCAACTTGTAGCTTGTACAATAATAATAATAAGTTGTGGTCACTGAACAGGCAAAGGTAAAAAATCATCTAGTAACCATCAAGAAACATCAATTTAGCATTTTCGGCCTGAAACTTCTTGGAACTGCGCACCTACAGCCGGGGAGGTATAGCGTTTTACTGCCCGTGACTGCCCCAACCCCAATAAAGCGCCTTTCCTCTTTTTCTCCTCTCGCCGTGGACGTGGTCCGCCGACCGGAAACGATGAGAACAAAAAGAAGGAAGCACACGGGGCTCCCCATATCCCAAGAAGACTTCCAATCTCCCCGGGCGCGGAAAGAGAACGGCTGTGGTTACGGCACCACGTGCGGACGCATTCTACGGCACAAAGGATGCCGATCTCTTGAAGCGAAGATGGATTGAGAAACACCTACACACGTGGATATCCACAACCACATCACGCTGGTAACTTCCGGAAGGTGGACTTGACCAATAAAGTCCAAGAAACTAAGCAAAACAATTCCACAGAGTAGGTAACTCGAATGATGATCAAAGCCTGATAGCGTTAAATTTATCGATATTGATACAAACATTTGCAATTTTACACGATTACAAAACTTATTCCTGACCCAAATTTCGATGTTACTTGTAATAATAATAATGTCGTCTATATTTTATAAGCGAATTAGGACTATATAGTGCTCTCCTTCTGTTAAACTGTTTGGTAATTCCACCTAGGAGAGATTCGAACCCGCAACCTCTAGGTTGGCAGTCGGGGACGTTAACTCGACCCCATCAACGCCGGCACTTGCTATTAAATCACTGAACTACTTCAGTTTAGTTCATTTCCTCCGGGGCAGTTGCATTACTGCAGTGTTCATCGCTACACCATCTTCAAGATACAGATGGTTCAACATGGCGTGTGGTGCATTCAATTTATACATACATCACTGCAGTGGAGAAAAGTAAGAGGAGAGAAGAGAGGAGATAGAATAGCCTGATGAAGAAAGTCATCGGAATGGAGAGGATAATAAGAGAGGATACCCTCACCCGGGTTCGAATTCGGATCTACCCAATACCCTCCAGGTGTATGGTGTTCAAATACTATTGCATTATTCTGTTAAAAATATTGTTAGAAAGCTTATCATTTCGCGCGTCGTAGAAATTCACTTCTGTTCACGTTGTTAGATGGTTTGTTCACTTTTTTGTTTTACATGGGATCAATAATTAAGGATCTCGGAGCTGTTTAGAGAGAGTTTTTTTCAGGATTTATCAGGCCAAACTGCATATAATATTTAGAAGATAGCACAAAACGTATTCAAACAAGTTGTGAAGTAAAATTAAAATACAAATTTAAATTCGAAAGTAACTTATGATTAACTTACTCCTTGAAAAAGCACATGTTCCTCAATTGGCGGAGGAAAGATTTGCAAATGCAGCTTAGAGCAGGGGATTATTGCCACCAAAGGCTTATGCGGTATTTAAATTTAATGGCTCAAAACCATGCATTCAGAAATCCACGTTAGTCGGTGATTCCGTTTCTGCACTTACGTGCAGGGTGTAAAATGATCTTCAAGACACGCTGCTGACTAGTCTGGGGTTATTTCCAGCAGTAATTAAAAACGGTAGAAACGGCATTGCTATTGACGACATTTTCCAAAGAAATCATATCTTTTTCGAATAGATAATTACCATACCATAAAATGAATCATTAAAAATTCAATTTCTGAGTTATTGCTTCACTACTAAGAAAAAAAGTAAAAAATATTTTGAAAAAATGAAAACTGGGGTAAGATAGAATAAAAAATAGACAAATTCCGCATTTAAATTTAAAAGAGAATTTTATCAAGAGTCATAGTGACCTATTTCATAATCGGAGAATTATTTTCCTATGATGAACATCGTCAACAGTGACCAATGTCATTGACAAGCGTGACAAACACATGCATTTTGATCGTGATAAGCAGTTGGCAGGAAAATATAGAGGATTTGGTTCAAAAACGTTTCTGACCTTAACCTAAAGATATTTTTCACTTACATCAGCTTTAGATTTCCAAATGCGAAAATAATGAGGATATTCTTGTGAACGAGCTTGTCTCTTGGCTACTTGCTCTAGAGACGATGTCACTTAAACTTCCAAACGCCTTGCAAACTCTTGCCTTGACAACTGAGTAAACAAGACCACCCCGTATGCCTTCTGCTCGCTTGGTCGCGAACACCAATTAGCTCGGGAAAACCGCTGGAGTTTTTACTGGGAATGAAAAGTCAAAGGCAATATTTCCTATCTCTTTTGCTATCTCCTAGTGCCTTTTCAGCCCTCACTTACAACTAAACTTATTACTTAGAACTGTCATAGGACGATGATAAGCAACTACTAGAATAGAATACAAATCGAGCGAAACGAAATTATTTTTTTTTCGCAGATACATCTAAGTTGGAATTTTGTAATTAGGGCATTGAAATTCTTTATTCTAGTATTACTCGTTATTAGCTCAACTGATTCAGGCATTATGTGGTGGAAGTTCGACATATTTAAATAAAGGCTGGTAGCAAATTTCCACAGTATTTTAATGCGTGCGATGCGTTTCGGCTCACAAAGCCATCCTCTGGTACATGTGATTAATCGTAATGATTCCATAAGGATTTTTGGCTCATTCTCTACACATCATACGTAGGATAAAATATGTTTTTTTTCTTTTAATTCCTATATTATTAATATTTAATATTTCTATGATTAAAATTTTGTCCCCATCAATACAATGTCGAGATAAAAATACAAATTAGAACTACAAATTTATATTTTAAAGTCCTTTCATCACAGCATAGTTTAATATAAATTAACTAGTTCCAAAAACTTGAACGGACCCATACAGATGCAAAATTAAAATCATTTTGTACTTCAAGGAAATGGTAACGCCAAGATTTAAAAAAATCTATTAAGTATAAAGATTTCCAAGAAATAATTTCCCAGTTACTTTACTTTCCCTCATTTACAGCTCAAATAACTTTACTGCCTGCCTGATCAGCTAAAAGTAAATTACGGGGCAAACATGAATTTTAGTGCCCACTGTTACACATGGTGCGATGGTGGATTTTAGATTAGGGAATTTCCCTCCCTTTGGTATCAAATATATTCTATTGATAAAATTCGTTTACACTAATACGTGGGCATATTTGGAACTTCATTAGATAATGGTCGTTACCCAGATTAATGGCATTGGTAAATTTTGAGGCTGGTAATGCCGTAATAATTGCGGAGCGCATCCTCTAATTTGCGTCGTATGAAGTTGTTTTGTGGCAAAATGATTGCAAACCCCTACCCAAACTCGCGAACATGAGAAAAATATTGGTGTCTACGATGATTAAACTCTGATCATAATTTGGCCATTCTCAAAGTATGAAGGCTTTTTGTGTTGCCAATCAATTCACGAACTCATTAAGTTCATCATAATAGAAAGCTTATTCAATGTTATTATAATTAATATATTATAATGTTATTATAATTAATATAATGCTATTTTACGATTTCCATGCTTTAAATACTTCAAATTGAGCGTAATAAAAAAATGTTATGCATGTTATGGCGGTACATCATATGTTGCAAATTTTTTATTTTTCAAAAACAGTAGGTTTTGATTGTTAAATTATATATTTAAAAACTAGCAATGAATGTTATTCAACTCATTCAAAAAGAAGAGCAAAGTCCACTTTCATTGAAATACACATCGATATAAATATATTTTTTATGCTGATGTTTTAATAAATGTACGAATTTAGTAAAAATGGCTGGATTTTTCAATATGTCTATCAAATTAGCAGCCGGCACTCAATCTGTTAAATGGTAGTCCCCATTAAACCTCATAGAAGGGCTTCCTCCAAATACCTACTAAAAGACCAGTATTTCCGCACACTTTGCGCGTGCACGATCGAAGCCAAAACATGGCTGTGACGGCAAGTTGAGCAAGTAGGAGCAAACGGATGAATAGGACTGGCGAGACGGCGAGACTGCCTACTCAAGACTTCCACGCAGGAGAGAGAGTCATTGGGATGGAAGATGGAAGGGATGATCTTGAGCGGGGACGATGCTGGAGCGAAATAAGGGGAGGGTGATGGATATGAGGTGCGTAAGAAATCGCGTAATAACAAGACGCCTTTTAAAATAAACAATCTGAGCACCTTTATCTTCTCCCCCTTCTCGTCCCAACACCGTAAGAGACCCGCTGTCTCTTCCCCAGCTCCTTTTGGCGTCCGGAGCCAAATTTTCAACGTCATCCAAGGAAAACGTGGGAGAAGTGGAGTGGAGTGTTGGCTGGAAAAGGGGGTAGAGTATAGGAGTTCTTTTTGCCAATGCTCCTCAAGATGAAGGGAACGAATACGAGAATAAAACGGAATGATGACGGTGCTTGGCACGGGCAGAGTCGATTTCTTCCTGCCAAGGCATCGATATCATACAAACTGCTCACGTTTCAAATCATAACATCGCAAACAACGGCATAAACATGTGAGTGACGGAGAAAGAGTGAGAAAACACACAGTTATTACGGAAGTAGCTGACGACAGAAATATGATCGAAGGAGAGATATGAATGCGAGTCCATCATTCGGTCATGAATAATCTCTCTAGACTAAGCTTTATAAAGTATAGTTTACGATTAAAGTTAAGTTTTTTATCACAATATAATCAGCCTCTAAATTTGGTATTGTCATTACACCGTGTAATAAGTATTATTTGTTGGAGTTCCAAATATATCTATGGATTAGGGTACACGAATTGGACAGAATATATGGGTTACCAATTAGTGGGAATGCCCTTTTTTTAAACCCCTGACCCAAACTTCACCGCAAAATTAACTGGTCATCACCCTCTCCATGATGAGGGATTCGTGGTGACGACTTTCTCTACACCAAAAATGTAACAAGTAAGATATTGAACTATTTAACTCAAAGAAAGTATCAAATTAATAGTTTTCACTGTTATATTACCATAAAAATCACATAAAGACAGATAAAATATATATTCTAATGGAAGATAAATCGGGATCTTAAAACAAACCTAGGCATACTAAAGAGTTGGCTACACAAAATAATTTTAATTCCAAGTATGTAACGAAACTTCTCGTTCCTCAATACTGCATCGAAGTAGTCACATGAGAGCAAGAATTAACATAAAATACACTACCTATACCTTTGAGTGTATAGTATTTAGCGTGAACAGATAATTGAAGGAAATATGAGAATAAAAATTCCATGGTCCTCATGGAAATTAATGCATTTATTACACTTTTTCCTTACTTCTGCAGGTATACATCCTGCTTGATAGACACACCTTTTGACATGCAAAAAAAGAAAATCTATAAATCCTAGTATCCGATTATACATTCTAAGTTCCAAGTTTCCCAGTTTTCTGTGTACTATCCATGCCAAGCAACGCCGAGTGGCCTGATTGTATTGAATAAAATACTAGATATATCCTCAGGTAGAATCAATGACCCTTCGGAGACAGGAAAAAGAAAGGACTAATGGAATGGAAGATAGGACAAAGCTGGGAGGGTAGACGCGGTCTGAAACGCGCTAAGAATGCTCCACAATAAGCCCTAAAAGTGCTCCCATGACTCAGCACTAGGGAGAGTACTTTCTTTGGGAAGAGAGAGGTGCAAGAGGAAGAGTGTTGTGTGACGACGCAAGGATGAACAGGAACGCGATGGAAGAGGTCGCGGAAGAGATGAGAGAGACAGCGAGGAATGGCATGAAGTCTAGCGAGGCCGAGGGGAGGGAAGAAGTTCCGCGATTCGCCGATACACGCCTTCCCTTCCATGTTGGCACAGGTTAAGGTTTACGATAGGCAACGCATTAGTAGCAAGCGGAAGAGATGAACTGGTTGGGGGGGAATGGAATGGAAGGGTTAAAGGACTCGAGGCATCTTGGTAGGTTAATCTGAGAGCAAAGGGATGCCTAAGAACGGCCTTCAACCATCGTTGGTCAGAGTTTTGAATTGTTATAAAAAAGTTTATTTCTCTCTGGGGGTGTTGTTGAGTAAATTAAAACAATAATTCTTTATTTCAAACTTAGGTAGACCCTCTTTTTAAATAATCAGTAGTGTGTATTTGCTATTTTTTGTCTGTTTTTATTTTCCAATATTTTTTGTACACCTTCAACGCAAGCACTTCCATTATTGCTGTATTGCTTGTGGTTTTCTTCTATCGTCATTAGCCACAATGAAGATGAATAAATGCACAAAAACTTCGGCGCACTTCTGAAGAACAGATTTATTGCTTATTTTAACTCCAGAGGGAACATGACTAAGTTTAAAATAGTGTTTCATTATGTATCTTTTTATTACATTTAACTGCACGCAATGAGTGGACGATACACCTCAACGTATAAAGTCGAAAGATTTTACGTTCCATCACATTTCCTCGGTTTCTCTTTTACAATAAAAGTTTCATAATCCTTTTTCTTTTGTGGAAAAATTAATTAAGCCTTTAACCATTCAACGCTTTTCAATCGCAACAAGAACTCTAGTATGTGACATCTGAGGAGTGAAACTGGCACGTGATCTTTCCTTCATCAATTATGTTCCCTCGATAAAATATAGTACTTATACAAAAATCATGCTTTATAATTTCATAGGGAGATAAGCAGGCATAATTTAGAATAAGGTTTGTTTCATTTGATACCATAAGATTGCCAAGATAGACCACCAAGCAATAGTTTATCAGTGCTTTGTATATCGCATAGACGGAAATTCTTCTAAGATATTTCATTTCATTAGATTTGATCGCCAATATAGCAAGCGCAATTTTTCTTGTGTTTGTGAGCATATTCACCGTTATTCCCTTATTTTTCTTTCAATGCTGGCCACTAAGTACAAACGTTTCCATTGAGAGCAGATTCCGGGAAAAGTTAGGTTGAATACTATTACGGGAGGCACATCGTTATCCCTCGGAGAATAACCATGGTCAAGTAAAAAAAAGTCATCATGGGTAGAAAAAATCGTTGTCATTAAGCAGCCTCTAATGAAGAACGCCTCTTGAATTCTCCTGGGAAACCAAAATATGGTCGAATCCTAGAGGGTAAACAGCGTTCACCTTTAATATAATAAAATCTCCAAAGTCATCCCAAAGTTTTTGGCAATTAACTCCGCTGCCCTCCAGATGATTCATCTCAGTGAGAGTGGAGTGGGAGGCGCGTTCTCCAAATTTCATCCCCTTCTGGCGCAAATGGGGGTTGAAGATATTAATCACGCCGGAGACCTCGTTAACGTTCATGGCTACAGGAACAGAAAAATGGAACCGAGTTCTTTGGTATTCCACGCAGGCCTTCGGGCGATTAATGGGAGACACATGCGTTCAGCCGTGAAAGCACATTTCAAATAATCATCGTTCACAAATGAAAATTTCCCGGAGTGACCTTCAATTATTTGCAGAAAAATATTTCCCTTCCCGACGGTCGTAATTGACTGAAGGGTTGGCCATGCAGTTTTGCTAAATAGCCCATTTCCAGCCCCTCCTCAAAGGGCCAACACCATCCCAGAAACCCATTTCGGGTTATTGCTGATAACCCAAAAACCCACAATAGCATGGAGGGAGTGCGTGCAACACCGTTTTCAAACTCAGGGTACCACAAGGTGGCGTACTTGGCCCCAAACACTTCACCAGTTCCCACGAGGCCATGTTGGTTTTCTTTTCGGCAATAAAGTGCAGGCCTCTCTAGAGTTGGGCCGTGACAACAAGAATGGGAAGCGGTTCGAGATGAGCGCAGGACTGAGAAGGGGCGTGGTCGAGTTTGGACGAGGGGACAATTTGCCCCACACCTTTTCCAAGAAAAAGGGGCCTTGAAACGGTTCTTGCTCGACGTTCACGCAGGCTTCCTTCATGCCCAACAGATGGCATCATCGTCCAGAACTTGGAAGTATAATTCCATTCCTTGCTTCTGTATCGTACGTGATCTTGAAGAGGATGCGTGTGGCTAACTACACCTAAATCAGCATGTCGTGTCCATTTTTTTCATTTCTTGACCACATACGGTTTTAACCGCAGAAGTTTTCTTTTCCTATTTATGTAAAAATGTATCATAAGAACCTATACGCTTTATTTTAGTATCTTATGCCTTAATCCCCATTCCTTGTTTCGAAAATATAATTTAAATTCAGCGTGGTAAATAAATAAGCCAGCCCAAAATCTCTTATTAGTGAATTTAAATAGTTACTTATAAAAGAAGAAAAGTACGCGAGGGAATCCAATAAAGTCAATGAAATTCTATTCATAGCAAATGAAGTTGAATTATTTTTATCCAATTAATCTTACAGAAATTTCTGTATAAATAATAGCGAATAATATGAATTGGATTGAATAATATGAACGGTGTAAGTTCGTAACTGAAAAGCTAAATTATCTGATTAGAGACAGATTTCAAAATCTGAAGAATTTTATAATCATGCGCTAAATAGATGACACTAATGTATCACATAACTAGGCATCTCTAATACGTTTGAATATGCCTAATTTATGAAATTAATTAATTTCATGAAAAGCCATTTTAATTTTCATTAACCAACTGGACCATTGACAAGAAAACAATTTAAGTAGCTTAAATTTGATCTCGTAAATAGAACCAATGCAGCTGTTTACAATAAATAATATTTATTACGTGTTGCGCAAATCATAGTAGAAAACACGTGATGAGACTTAGAGGTAGCCTATTTATTTCTCTAATTCATTTGAAAACCAATAAATACGAAGTATGCTTTCCTCAAAGTAGCAACGCGCCCAACGAGGAGTTAGTGCAATTTTTTCTCCCAGATTGCACCTATTTAAGTGCCACTTCACGTAAATATCGGAACGAAATAAACATTGTGTTCCCACTTGGAAACGCAGATCCTCCTTGAGAGGCGATTACCTCTCTATTTGACGAAACAACCAAACTGAGACGATTACGCAGGATTACTCTCGGCTAATACGTAGTAATCCGACGGAGCATAGATTATACTGCTCGATCCTCACTCGAACTTCGATTCTCTGTCTGCTGGGTCGGCCGAAGCTGAAACCTGATTCTCTCCTCCGGAGGTAAATGGCCCAACTTTTGGCAAGTGTCCCAACGATTGTACCATTCCTGGGCAAACGGTGGATGGCAGAGCAAGGCAAGAAATGCGTTCCCCAATCCACCCGAACACATTTCAGCCATGCCCATCCGAAGCTACACCATTGTGCCATCTTCACGCCATAGGCAGTTCATTTAACCTTCTTGAGCTACTAAAGCCAACAAACGTCTGCAGTGGAGTCACGTATCTATATATATTTGAAGCAACGAGAGATACTGTACGTATTCAGGTGTAAGTTATGATATTTGATTTGTACGATTAGGTACGTATAATGAAATTAAAATACTATCGTTGTCCCACGCAATAAAATTTAAATAATTGAGATTTCTTGTAGAAATTGCCGGGGTCAAATTTGCACGGAGAAGGCAACACAGCGGTCTGATTAAATTAAAATTTACTTCGTGGAGTATGCATAGATTTTTTTTTAATTTTACGCAACGAAAGATAATAAAAAATGATGATTGGATAGGAATGTGAAAAAATATCCAACTGCATATGTAAAGGAGGTTTTAAAGAAATTTATTGGAAAATTAATAAAATAAGGACCTGTTTAGTGTCTTAAATTCGAAGAATTCGTTAAAAATTTCACGCCACTGATTTTTGTGAATTGAAATGACTTATACTGCGTAGTCCTAAATTCTATAACATTAGATGAACTTTACTCCCTTATTGGCAAAAAAGGTTATGAAAATGAATTATATGATTTATAAATCACCTCATGAAACTCATGCCATCCTGAATTTGAAACTAGCTCTTATTTGCGTTCATAGACAGTAAATTTTTCCATGACCTTCCTTTGTCTACGGGAATTTCACACAATCACATTGCCCAAGAGTCCCATTTCGGAGATACGACCAACATAGCACATGAATAATCCACTGCATTGCTTAAACGTGCCGTGACGCTTGTTGATAAAGTTATATCATTTGCATTTTCAGAAATGCAAAAATATAACACTGGGAACGCTTTTGGAGTGAATGAATTTAATATTCAAGGTAAAATAATGGATATCACCGCGTAAACGCAGGCGTAGGCGACATCCCAGAGTAGTGATTATTCTTACCGCAACGCGTTATAATGGTGTTCCTCGGGTATAAAATCGTCCCTCGTCGCTTTCCGAGCCGGTAGTTTAGTATATCATTGCGAGGAATATCTCATGCGGACAGAACTGATTAAATTTTGGGGATGACGGATGTGGAAGAATATATTTTGCTTTCGTTACACTCAGCTGATACGTACGCCCTCTGCGTAGGGTTGCGGAAGAGAGAAATTTCGGAGTTGGCAAGCTCTTTAGGGAGAAGATATTGGGGAGCATAGCTCCATGGGCGTACCCTAGATCCAAACCGGGGGGGGGGGCAAGCCATGGGTGTTCAAGTTATAGATAAGATTTAAGCATGGAAAAGATTAATGAAACCAACATTTTAAGGAAACTGAAACAGCTCTTTATTAGTTTTTAAAATTATTCGCTTGCAAAAATATTATATTCCTCAGAGATATTTGAGATTTTGTTTCTAGGGGGGACAGCTGCCCCCTCCTCCCCCTCGCTGGGAACGCCCAAGCCTAAGTCACGCGTTTAACATGAATTAAAACGGTGGATTTTATTTATTTAAAAACAATACTGAAACGAGAGTATTATCATGCAAGAAAAAATATTGATTCTAATTGAAACTTACATTATCATAAAATGAGTATGAGCTGAGAACCGAAGAATAAAATAATATAAAATTTACACAAAGAACTATTTAAATAGTTGGTTGGAAGTAGTTGATGTTCTATTCATTAATGTATAAGATAGTAAATTTTTAAATTAACTTATAACCCTACAACTAACTCGCTGCCTCTACTCCTAAACCTTGAGCAATTGATTGACCTTCATACATTTTATGTTCAAAATCTAATATATCTAAAAAGATATTGATCTGGGTCCTTGAAGAATATGAGTTAATGACATTTTTTTTTGGAAAGGCTCAATATTTTAGTGGCTTGATGCATTAACAGGTTTATAATTAAATCGAATAGATAATAAAAATGGATAAGGAGGGTAGCATCTATTGGAAGAATATTCAACCTCACCTACTACATAGTTGTAAATGATGAATTCTCTTTGATGAATTCTACACTGACTACTTTTTCCACGATAACATATCTCGCAAATATTATTGAATACCGCCTTGACATCTCACAAACTGATTTTTTTTCTGATTTCTTACTATTATAGATAGACAAAATATCTGTTATATTTGAAAAGAATCCTATTTTTAGATATTATTAATCGACTAGCGGATAGAGTCATACGCAGAGCCATGAAGTAATCTTAAAAAGTTATCTTTATCGGTCATGCAACGCACTTTTTACAAAATAGTACCAAACGAAGAATATATTGGAGCCAATTCAATATATTTGCACACAGTGAAAGAATGGGCGACGAAAATTTTGCTCATTTGAAGATCAAGTGGCCAGACCTATACTTAAGTCCTGAAATACTACCCTTAAAACCTAAAAAGTTCAATTCGTAGTACGAGAATCTCGCCACGGCACACTTTAAGATTCCTAGTATGCTCTGCCAAAGATATTTCTGATATATGTATCACAGAATGGATTAGAAGTTGTTGTAACTCCTAGGTGTTGGCTTAATCTAACACATTTATGTTAACTCCATCCACAACGAATACCTTCACTAGGAAAGTTTCTAAAATATGAATTTTTCGTAAAAACGTAATCACGCATTCAACAAAAACAATTGTTAGTTTTTTACTCGTAAAAAGTCAATATTTTGAGTTCAAATCAAGCATTTGAAATGATTATCAATCGATGAAATTCATTGAACCCAGACATTAAATAACCGCAGTCAATAAATACTGATGTCAGTCAAACATTGATAAAAAATTACCTTACAACCTTCCATTTATATAGACTTTTCTACGTCAAGAATAGAAATCAAAGCCCATGTGAGGCGTCTAACACCGATGTCAACGGAAGAAGATTGCTTATCCCTACCGCGAATCGAATTGATACAGTGGATTACGCCATTTCCTTCAAGCTTTTTATCCAACTTCGCCATCGTCATCCAACTAAAACGCGGAGAGAAAGAACAGGGGTCGAGCTTTTTTGGCCAAGGAGTAGGGTGAGGCAAAACCTGGCGACATATTGGGTTAGGAAAATAAGAGGAGGATGGGATCAAAATGACACGCTTCGAAGCCCTTGGGTTGCCTCACGCACTATATTACCGAGCCCCCTCCTCATGTGTCTTCCCTTCAGAAGCCATTTTTTCACCCCTGCTGGAAGCTGAAATTTTCTCCAGAGCTCCCTTCGTTCCTCATAATGTTCTGGATATAAGACAGAGGGAGAAAAATGGGATGATAACCTTGGATAGGTCTTCTAATATTTATTTCCATTTGCCGATTTCGACGGAAAGTCACTGAAATTTGTGAAAGAAAGTGGCTTAGAATACTATTTTCCATGACAGCTTTGATCCAAAATACATTCATCAATTCGCACGGTAGTGATTCAACTTACAAACCTATGCCTAACTTATTGTTTCCACTCCTAAACCTTGATCAATTGACTGGCCTCTGTATATGTTTATGTCAAAAATCAAATGATACTGAATGGAATCTTTGAAAAATATTGAATCGATGACAAGTCTTTCAAATGTTTTAAATATTTTTGCTGTCTGATGCATTACAAACATATTCCACTTAAGTTTTTTGATTGAGTTGTTTTTAAATAAAGGGGTTTGAAAATTAATTTTCCCCCTCCCACAGAGAAATCCACGATACTTGGCACGAATATCTAATCGGCCGACTTACTTTTTTATTGATGCATTCAATTCAAAGTTGATGAGGAAAATACTTGAAAAAGAGCATGCATTTACATTCCATTCAAAGAATAGGTATCAGGAGTTAACTGCTTAAAAATTGCATTTGATTTTAGCATAATAACACAACTAAATAGTGTCTACCATAGAATTTATCAACATAATATATGTAGAGTATCGTTTTGGGGTCAACAAAACGGAACCAAAAATCATTCAATACGATATCCATCTGGGCAGTAAATTATTAACTTTTTCAAGGCAAAGGATGAGAAGCATGGACATATTTCAAATTAGAGAGTGTAGTAATTAGTAATTATATGCAGAAGAAAACTAAATATATTTGGGGTTTATTCAAGCGATAGTATTTAAAATTATTGTCAGCAAAAGTGCCATGCTTACTTATCCAATTCAGGTATATTTTACAGTTTGATGCATTTGGATTCCCTCTAAAATTAATTGATCACAACATATGCACTCAATCTAATCTATCCGTCAAATTCTATGAGGTGTTTTCTGTTCACATTAAGTATATACTGTTTAGTCACCATTTAAATTCCTATTTATCCTAAAATCTATTTAATCACGTGATTTATTTGATTTCAAATGACTTTTTAAACTGTATGCATACCCTTTTAGTGCAAGAGCCATTTCCTGTCATCGCAATTGCGCGTAAAAAATAAAATAAAACATGAAACTGAAAAATAACAATGGAAAGCAAAAGAAAGCAGATAGGAATGACTCTCAGAGCCTTTAAGGAGGATCGGGAGAGCCAAAAAATAAGGAAGACGAGAATGAATGTGTGACCATGCGGACGGATAAGGGGAGAAACTCCCTCCTCCACCGAGGGAAACTGAGTGAGAAAGACGTGAGTTCAAGAAATATGGAGTGGAGGAGCAATTGAGCGGGGTTGGCAAGAGGAGGCGGGAAGAGAGGGTGGCGTGGTGTGTATGGCACGGAGTGCTAGAGAGAGAGGGAGAGAGAGAGGGAAGTAGGGATAGGGATAGGGCGCGCGTGGGAGGATGGTTGGGTGAGGGTGGTTGGTGTGTTTGCAGAGTGAGAGATTTAGGATGTAGGTGGAGGTGGGCGTGGCGGCTGGGAAGGGACAGCCTCACGAGTGATGATGATGGCCAAAGGAGAACCCCCCCAGCAGGGATGTGGTGGAGTAGGGGAGGGGAGCGTGGGAAAATAGGGGCGAGGGTGGACAAGGGGGCGGGAAGAGATTAGTGGGAACGGAGGATAGTTGGGGGGCAACCGACGGGAACGGGAAAAATTTCCGGGACAAACGGGTGCGGGAATGTGGGAAGACAAGGAAACGGGTGAAGAAGAAGTGAGATAAAATTGAACCTAGGACGATCGAAAGGCAAGCAACGGAAACACCCGGGAAAAATTACCCGGGACAAACGGTTTCGGGAATGGACGGACTGGTCAGATTCTGAAATTAGTATCCATATGTTACGTATGTATATTCAAACTCTCATATATCCATAAATACCATATGTCGATATGCTTTTGCACGATCGGTAATTGATTTACAATATTTCCGTAAAAGAAGGCATGGTAAAGCATTTTTTATCCTATAAGTATCACTTCTTCTCAGTTGATTTCAGAGGAATTCACAACGAAGGATCTCTTATTCAATTATCAAAAAGTGCCTTGTATTTTATACTACTTTTCTTTGTTTTCCGTACGCACTTTTATTAATTACGTTTGGGAACAATTGAAGAAAAAATCTTGATTTTTTTCGACGTGTACATGAAAACGGAGAAAATGCTCGTGAACCATAAAAATTTAAACGTTATCTAAAGCGGACATAAATCTTTCCTGAATACTGCACTCACTCTATTGGTCGTCACATCACAGTAAATGGCTCCTGTAATGGGTGAATTTTTATGGTAATAATAAATTCTATAAATAAAAAAAGAAATACACTAGACAAGGGTACAGAAACAAAAAATTGTCGTGAAAAATAATTCCAAGCGTAAGGTTTAATAATATGTAATGATATCAAGTAATAATAATGGAATGGGAATTAAAAAATTTTCATAATTATATTCTACTGTGGTGGGTGTAGAATGTAAGGCCTTATAAAAGACCATCAAACCTCGGACGCCTGGATGTGAATCACTATTGAACTGTATTTACCCATGTAGAGTATGGATTTAGTTCAATGACATTGGAATCAATCCTAATCTCCTCTGTGTGCCAGCCTGGCGACACGGGGGAGTCAGCCAAACGAGGCGACCTCGAACAAAGCCAACTGCCGTTTCCAGGAATCATCAAACGGATTGAATAATCACAGAAATGGATTCTGAGACTTGCTTGGGGCGGTATTACAACATAACATCACCGAGAGTGCTGAGATCTCTTGAAGCACGACCGAACTTTACTGAAGTGGAGAGGCTGAGCAGCTTGTATTCTCGGAAGTCTGTTAGGAAAAGAGCTGGAACACAAATACTGAGAAATCTTTGCAAATCATATCTGGATTGGGGAAATACGAGGAATTCAAGCATAGCGTATGAAAATTGTATTTATAGGACCTCCTTGCTCAGTGCGTAAGACTACCAAGTATTTTTCCAAGACTCGTCACCTAGCAGTCTTAATTAGTCGTGAGTTTTGGATATAAAATCCCAATATCAGAAGTGAAACTAAGCTTTTGCTTCAATGAGGATGAATCGACAAATTCATTAAGATTACGTCTGAATTGTTCGACCGAATTATAAATGGAAACAATTTAACACCTCTCTGTTCGTTAGATTCTTAATATTAGCCTATTTGAGTTTTAATAATTATGCTCAAAAAGTAAACCAGTATTAAAATGGAACAAATAATTCAAACTTCAGTTATACTATTGCCGTTCTTTATCTCCGTATCAGTATAAGGCTCCAGATTATTCCAATATTCTTTACATATTTATTTAGTTCCTTTTGCAATGAATCAACCCTAAATATTTCCAACACAATTTGCGAATATATTTTAAATTCATTATCATTATATTTCTATATAGTTGAGATTTATGCTGAAATTCAACCAAAGTAGTATAAAGGTAATCAAGGCAATTATAAGGAACAAAATCGCCCTATTATCGCTTACCGAACACACTCTATTTTTGTTAACATCACTCCAGCAATCCATCGAATAAAAAATTCCTTGAAGAATCACAATAGATAATCAGAATACAAGGATTCGAGTTAAAAAAAAAAAATAACTCATCCCAATATTTAATCAGTGACCTTACCTGTCCGCATATCCCAGAACTTCAAAAAACTTTGTCTCAGTAAAGGAAAAATAGTGCATTAATTATTTTCCATTATCTTATTCAACCTTTATACGAGAAAGTAGGAACTTAAGGCTTCTCCACTATCCCAGAATACCTTATCCAATATTAAAATTGTATAGAAATATAACTGAACTCTTATTTGAGGAGGAAAATAGTTATGCTGTAAATGAAGACAGCTAAGGGTTCTGGCTATCGTAAGGCCCTTGCGAGGAAGTGTAAGATGTTATTCAGTTCCTAATTAGGAGTTGAGCCGTCGGATGAGAAAGTGTAGTTTGAAATTGGCTGGCTCCGTGTCTTTTGGGGGAATGGATATACGGCTATGATAGGCACACACTGAGAGAAAGGAGAAATATGGAAAGGTAGATCTTTCTAGTTATGCTTACTTTCTCCTAACTATTCCAAGACGCACGATCTCCTTCCGCCGAATTCCTTGGGGGTACGATGGGTGAGGAGCCGCGCCGCATGGAGGGAAATGAAGATCATTCCCGTGAATCCAGCTCCACTCACTAAGATAATAGGGACAGACACACCGCAAATTAAACCCACCATCCTCCTCCAAACCATAACATTATCGTCCTAAGCCCAATTTGCGTCCGCGTGAAAACCCATTTACCCAATACGATACATCTAAAATCTCTCGTTTATGTTCGGTATTGCTCACATAAACATATTAATGAAGAGGAATGAAACAAAAATGATTTTTTTGAAATTTTGTTAGCACAGAATTGCATTCTGCGCCATTTATACGCATTATAACCATCGAATTGACTGCATGAAAAATAATACGCTATTCCAACAGTATATCTTAAGGAATTTGGAATGAAGATCTATAGAACTTCATGGTATATTTACAGTCATTGAAATGTATTGAGTATAAAGTATGAGCACAACTTTTCTTCGATGTTTGCGTAACGCCTATACTTAAAATAGTACGAGCAAACAATAACGAACTCTTGAAAGATAAACACTGCATAAAATTTGACCTTATTATGCGTTGTATGTGCAATGATGTTCATTTACTTGCATTAATTACCACGAATGCCTCTAACAAATGGATGTAGCGGGAGGTAATGAGATACTAACCATTTGGCTGCACATGGATTAAATAAGTTAATGTACCTTAATTGTAATGTACCTTAATACCTTAATTGGATATTTGACTACGGCACAGTATTTTTTTAATCCTATATTTTTAAAGGTAAAAACTTATACCTGCAACTGTTAGGCAAAATATTTCTAAATTTTATCGATTCTGTCATACCGGCAAACAATTCTGGCTGCCATACTTCCAAGATTAGATAGATTGGTTCCAAGATTAGATATCAATTTAAACTAGTGGTAAAAAACCTGTTCATACCACACCTAGCGTGGCAAAAATGGCCATATATAGATATGTTAAGGGCTGCGGCTGAAAGTTTTCGTGGAATTGCACAGAAAACCTGAGTGTTTTTTGGGTTTGGTCCGCGTTCTGTACATTATGGTGGTGACGTTTATCTTACCATGCTGAGGGCTTGTAAATACCCCAGCACAGAAAAAAGGATTTCTCAAAGAAAGATGGAAATATAGCAAACAGCTACTCTTGATAAATGATAGTTGAACCTTCTTACCTTACTGATCCTGAACAATATAAAATTCTGAATGTATTTCAATGAAATTTGCGTCCATAGACCTTCCGAGTAATAGCACATATTATTTATGTTATTATAAAACATGCTAAATAATCAATAGGGTATTCTAAATACATAACCACGTGACACCAAACAACAACGAGACAGTACTTTCACTTAAGAAATATTTCTTATGGACTATTGCTCATCAGAATCCTGTTTTAGACGAATAAAATTATTTTCAGGCCTAATTAATCGGGTCTTACTCTTAAATGAAGTGGGTACCCCTATATTTCAGAAATCCTTCGTGTACCATTGTATTTCATTGATATTTCACAAAAAGAATTTTTTTATAATGAGTGGTTCAGATCTTGTAGATAAGGAATAACTAGCCTTAGGTCATGACTTCAGGAGATGAAGATCTCGACGAGGAATTAACACGAGTGGTGGGAGAGGACAAGGAGGAAGTGAACTGGGCCGAACGATGAAGGGAAAAGGGTAGTGGGGGAGGTTGAGAAATAGGGGTGCACTTCTGTGTTGAAGGGAGGGGGTGTAACTTCATC